>NC_133557.1:25457500-26151875 GCF_048773025.1 Camelus bactrianus
GTGACGGTGACAGTTTGAAGCCTAGAGCAGAACAAACCTTTGTATCTCTGCTCCCTCCCTCCAAATATTGGTTGTCTGCTTTCTTTCTGGCTATTTTCTGGCTGGATTTTTCTCACTTAGCTATTACGCTTGGTGATCTTTGAGAACTCTCTGAAATTAAAGATTGGATGAGCCCGCTGGATCAATGGCGTTTTACCTATCTATCCTATGTGCCTAAGAAATATTCTTGAGAGCGGAAACTTGGCCAGGAAGGTTTCCACTTAAACACAGAACAGGATCAGTTGGAACATATTTAATAGTTAGATGACCCTTGAGTCTTTTCTTTCTACACACACACACACACACATGCATTCAGAATGCTTTCAATCAGTTTAGTTACCACTTAATTCACTTAAAATCTAATGTTTGGAAGTTTGCTTCGAAAAAATTTACATAATTGTGTTTAGCATCATGAAGAGTATATCAGTTGATGTGTTCCAAGACCAACCCACAGAATTCTACTTTACACATACTGTAAAAAAAAAATTTGCTTCTACTCTGAAAATTAATTATATCACTATTGCAACAGGAGGCATTAAACAGTAAAAAAAAAAAAAAAAAAAAGTAAAATTTCCTCCAACCTTAAGTATTTATGCCTGAAAAGACATGGAAAAGTAAATACAAATTTTTGAAGCCATTCTGAAATGTGTCTCCATTTACTTTTGAAGAATGTGCAACAGGAGCACAAGCTCATGTACCCAGTGTGCTAGGCAAGGAAGTACATGATGGTGATAGAAGGAGCACAGGCAATAGGGAGTGGTGGAGACTGTGGAGTCCTGCAAGCTCCAGCCCCTTCTAACGTGGACAGTGGTCCCTCAGCTCCAGCCTGTAGTCGACATGTAGGAACACATCACCTGGGTTGCTGGGTCTTCTAGTTTTCCACATGATTCAGAAATCTAAATTTCAAAGCTTTTTTTTTTAAAGCAGTATGGGTTAAATAAAATGCACGTGGCGCACAATTTCAAGCTGGGAGCTGCCATTTTATGACTTCAAATTAGAGATAGATACAGTCTTTCATTCTTCATTTTTTTCTCCTTTTCTCTGGTACAGATCTATAAATAGCATTATTATAATATGAAGAAGTCATCCTGGTTGGCAGAGTAGAGGTGTTATGTTTTATTTTGTTTTGGCTCCAGTATGGATCAAAAAAGAAAAATAAGATTTTTCTGAGTTAGTTGAGTAGGAGTTAGGAGAGTAAGAGGAGAAAATAACAGAATGGGGACCTATATACTGATATATGCTGAGCTTAAATGTTATGCATTTATTCATTCAGTACATACTTGGGCACCCACTAAGTGCCAGGTACTAGAAACACATTAGTGAGCAAAGATGGTAGTACCCTCATGGTGCTCACAGTTGGGTAATTATTCAGTGATCCTTTAATTGCCATTGTGATTGGTGCTGAAAAGGAAAAGGCTACTGTGAGCATGTCTGCAGTCTACTGGGGAGTTGAAAAGGCTTCTCAGAGGAGGTGGCATGTAGCCTGATGTTGGAGGCTGTGGAGTAGTTGACTTGACCAGACTGAAGAGGCCTGTTGGGAGCAAGGAAATTTTAGCCAAGAGGACCTCAGGTGCAAAGGTCCTGGGGTGGGAGAGGGCAGGGTGCTTATAGGGACTGGATGAGGTTAGCATGATTGGGTCACCTAAGAAAGGGAAAGAATGGTAGGGAGGTGGGTGGGCCATTGGACCTCAAGGACACACAAAGGTGTTTGGTCCTTTGTTAAGAGTACTTGCAGCGTAGTATCTGAGCTATGAAGAGTTAGAGAAGGAGGCAGAGCAAGGCCTGGGTATAAGGCCTCCAAAGTGAAAGGCAGGGCATCGTAGAAAATACGTGTTAGAGAAAATAATTTCTTGGTGACAACACTGTTGTAGGATAATTAGTTACCATCCTGAGGAACGTGCTGGAAGATAAAGGAGAATGACAGAGTCATCTGGGAGAATGAGAGGAAGTGTGTGTGTGTATCTTCCTCTGTGTGTATGTGTTTACCTTGTCTCTGGGCACGTGTGTGTGTGTGTGTGTGTGTGTGTGTGTGTGTGTGTTTACACACACACAAATGGTGTATCCAGATATCCAGCTGAGTATCTGCAGAGTGTGAGCATGACATGGTTAATGATTAATATCCAAATTAGGTTCGGAGAGGAAAATTAAAATAATTAAAAAATAATAAAATAATACAACACAGCCAATTCCCTGGCTGTGTTTCTATCTTCCTTATACTCACAAAGCTAATTGACACCATTATAAATTAAGTGTGAGAGTGTCTACTTTATCAAGCCTATTTGTAAAGAGAAAATCATCTTGCATCTCACGCTCAGGAACCAATACCGTTGGGTTGTGTGGAGGTTAACACTGATATTCAAGGCTAAACGATTAACTTGAGTCAATTCATAGTTAGCCTTCAATGCAGAATTGACAATGAAAGCGCGGGTTATAGTTTTGAGCATGGTTTTCTTAAAGATGGAAACAGTGTATGTAGTCTTTGTGAAGAAAAAGTTTGGGTGTGCTTCCTGGATAGAGAGAGATGAGAGAAAGTAAAGGCATTTCAGGAACATAGTTAATTGGGTAATTGGAGATTGGTTGTCACTTGAACTTAAGTCTGTGGTTAATTCATGGCTTATTCTTCAGGAGAGACATGGGCAGGGCAGTTATTGAAATAATGAGTTGCTCACTTGTCCTGGGCAAACAGAAAATTCCCCTGGTTGACTAAAATTGTGGGAGGAGGCATTTGATAGGCTTATAATAGCTTAAGAAGCTGAGTGAATGCTGTTCCCCTGACAGTCAAAAGGGAGAACTTTGGGGTGCTACATATTTTCAGCAAAGGGGGGAAATTAAAAAATGACTCTAGTGAGCCAGTCATTTTTGTAAAGGGGAATTGACACTTGCTACTTAAAGCATTTTCAAAACGAATGTCAAAAACAGAGCTTAGTGTCATAGTTTTAATTCAAAGTAGGGGCTGAAATGATAATAAGGAATTTAAAGAGTTTTAGAGAAAAAAAATTACTCAATATAAGGGCCAAGTTAAGCAAGTGTGACAGGAATCAATTATTTGTGTTTTAAAAATAAGGAGAGAGAAATAGTTGCATAAATTTTCAGTGATATTATTTTTGACTCAGAAGTTTAGGAGACTCTCAGGAGAGAGACTTTCCCAGCCAAAAATTTTTTGTTCAAATTCAGACTTTCAGGGTTTCTTGTGAAAGGCAAATTTCTACATTATTTCAATGACAAATGTCAGGCCTTTGGACCAGTCACCAAAAATACCAGATTATTTCCATCCATGTAGGAATCCCTCTGCACAAAATTCTTGAATTAGGAGCTCTGAGGCCTTTTTTTTGTATTATTGGGGTTTTGCTTTTTGCTGCTGTGACTCTGTGGCACCTGAGGCCTCTGGGATGAATGAACGTTACCATCCTCACCATCACCATCGCTGCTGGTTTGCTTGGCCTTCTAGAAAGCACAGAAGGCCCTCACCCAGGAGTCTACACCCCCACCTCCCATTCTCGCCTGATGCTTCTGAGCAAGCAGATGTTGACCATCTCCTTCATCAACAAAACAAGTCACTCGACAACCGTTACCATAAGCCAAATGCCGCAGTCCTTTGGGTGGAGCCGGAGGATTTGAATTCCTAACCATCCACCACATTGCATCACACGGCAGAATGAGAAAAGACTGGGTTTTGAACATGTCCCCATTTTGACTGAATCATTGAACCCCCACCCCCACAATTCTTCATATCTCAGCACACACTTCTGAAGGAAGCACAGCAAAGAAAAATCTGTCCGCCCACAGCGCTAGCAACTCCGAGCGGAAAATCTGACTTTACCGTCCAGTGGTTAGAAGCAGCTGGCGGCAAGTTCCTCTGGTTTGACTCCACGTGTGCCCGGCCTCCGACCTTTAGGAGGGAGGTCAGTGGTCTTCTTTTGCTTGGCTAGCAGGGTTGGAAACAAAACAAAATAAAATGCTGACGTCCTGAGTTATGACAAACCAAGACACATGTCACAAGGGGAAAAGTGACAGCTTTACTGCTGCAGTGATTATAAAAACAACACAAATTAACCACCAATATGGTTATGTAAGTAGAATGAAGCAACTTGATTGCATTTTAAATTGGAGACCATGAACATATTTTAGGAGTGTCAAACTTGAGAAGCTAAAGATTTCCCCCAAATTGCCACTAATTGATATCTTTCCAATTTTACTAGCCTTATTTTCCAACCAGCCGAAAGCTTAAACTAGAGTTATTTTCCCCTCTAGAAAACTTTTATTTTGTCCAGTTGGACATTTTCCCTATTCGTATTCTCTATAAGATTTACTTAGCATAATAAAACAGTCACATTTATAACTTAACCAAATCTGGCTATTTAAACAGAAATACAAACAATAATACAAGTAAAATAAAAAAGTGAATGTTATATTTTATAAGTTTTGTTCAAACAGCTTTTTCATTAGTGGGTCTTGGATTCTCAGGGAAATACATTGATCCTGGATTGGCCTGGATTTTGCTGTGTAAAATTCTCTGTTTTCTGTGTTTTCGGTTGTTGAGCTAGGCAGAGCCGTCACGGATGGGTGTCCAGGCTGTGCACTGTGCATGGCTGCCCATATCAGAAGCTGCAGTTTAAATCCTGGGCATCGTCTTTTGATTCTAACGTCAAATACTGCAGGTTTAGCTGAGAATCTCACTGCTAATACCCAAGACAAATTATTGAATACTTTTATTTCCAATGAAATAGTAGCCAGATTAAAACAACTCAGAGTTTTAAATAAAGAAGGGCCAACACTACTATTTCATTCAATCCAACAGGAGTATGTTATTGATAAAAAGCTAGGACCTTAATGTACACAATATAATTCCAGTAGTCCAAAACTAGCAGAATGATGTAATTTTGCACCAGGGAAAAATGTATTAACAAAATACATTTCTGAAGATGAATTTCAAGAATGTCAGATGACATTCAGGGGTATGTGAAAAACTAGTGGAGGAGCATAGTAGGATCTCAAGAAATAGGTGTTTCATGGTTGATTGAATAAACAGATGGCTGAATGTCCACGTATGGAATTTGAATAAAGAAAATTGATCTGTAGGCTCCCCATGGTCCGTCAGGGTTAAGAGCAGTTTTCTTTAAACTGGGAAAACCAAACAATCCCACAGCTGCCCCTTGAATCTGTGTCTTTTGGCCAAAGGGTGGATGGCTCATCCTCTTTGAGTTGCTCCCTGACTGCTTCCCTGATAGGGCTGTTTTATGCTGTGCCTGGCAGTGTTTTTACATAGTTGACAAAACAAAGTTCTGAGGCAGGTACGACTATCAGCACATCACAGATGAGGAGACTGAAGCGTAGAGACGCTGAGAAATAAGGCACCACAGCCGCTAAGTGGTGCGACTGGGATTCACCCCAGAAGGCCTGGTTCTGAAGCCGGTGTTCTTGACCACTGTGCTGTGGTCCACAGCTGTCCAGAGACCTGCTATGCAGAGATTTATACTTTAAAGTATTTTGGGGTGAAGAGCCCTTGAATGTGTCCGTGCTACCCAGGACTGACAAGCAGACCTGCATCCTAATTTGATAAACAGTGAGCACTTCAAGGGCAACTTTTATGACCCTTATCACCTTCCATCATTTCCCATTCTTCTATTTCTCTCTCTCTCTCTCTGTCCCATTGGCCAGTCACCCTTCATCAGCGCTTTATTTACAGATGTCTTCTTACATCCTGCTGCTCAGAATGTGTTCTGCAGACCAGCATCACTGGCGTCACCTATGTTTGTAAGAAATGCAGACTCTCAGGCCATTCCCAAACCTAACAGTTCAGCGTCTTCATCTTAACAAGACCCCATGCGATTCAAACACACATTAAATTCTGAGAAGTGTGGGTTTGGTACCTGTCTCCCAGGCCCCCAGGCAGCGAGCCAATGTAGAGCATTCCCTTGGTTTGGAAGGGTTCACGTTTCTGTTTCATTCTGGGACTTGTTTTCTTAGAGGAGCCCCTTTTATGGTGCTAAACACAGGCACACATGCACACACACACATGCACTTCTGGGGAAGGTGAGTTGCTCCAGCTTTTCGCCTCTCAGTGCTGCCCTGGTCTCCCCGGCTTGTCTTTCCGCCCTCCCCACCTCCCAGTTTCAGCTGAGATGACTCTTCTCCACAGCAGTGGGTCCCACTCTTTCAGTTTTCAAAGAACAGCAAAATCTTTAGGAAATTAGCTCCAGGTTGCTTTCTTTTTTGTTTTGCCAAGTAAAAACATTAAAATAAAATAAGAAAACAAGCCAGAGTCAACTGTAACTATCCCTTCACAATCTCAGAATAAATGATAGGGTGTTTAATGGACTACTTGACAAAATGGTCACAATTTTTCTTTTCTTCTGTTTCACAGTAGTTTTTCCTTGTTTCACCTTGGCCTGATGAGAAAAAAAAAAAAGTTATCGAATCGCCTCACAGACCAATACTGATAGATCATTTCAGATTTTGTAACTATTGTACTGAAAATGTTGGGGGGTGCATTCCAGACCCAGCTCTCTCTCCTTTGGATCCCCTATTCCCAGAAAGCTTTTATTATCCAAATTGAGAAAACAGAAGTGAAGACTTCCTAACAATTATTTCCCAAAGCAGGCAGTACTCCTTAATGAAAGCTGGCTACTTCCTGCATGAAAATATCACATTCATGTCTTCCCTCAGTAATTTTTGAGATCAAGCATTTTTATCGTACCAGTGAAAAGGTAGCCAGCCTTATGAGGAGGAGCCACTATGTACAGAAAAAGTACTGAAGCGTGCAAAAGGACACAAGCCTGAAAGTTCAGCTGTTTTCTGTGTGAACAGGAAACTGTCCTTGGTTACATCAGCTTAACAAATATTTATAAGAGTGTTGACCATGACCTTGAAAGTCTCCACCATCCACTTACTAATATTCTCCCCCTCACCTATAGGGCAGGAGGACTACATCTGTTCTGTTCACCATGAGATTCCCCCAGAACCTAACAAACAAATGGTGAGGCCGAACTGCGGTCATTTATAGTAAGAGGTGCTTAGCACAGAGTAAGCAGAAAAATTAATTAAACTTATTTAATTATCAGGGATTGCTTCCCATTGCCTATGTGGGATTAAAAAGAAAACTCCTTTGCTTTGCATTCAGGCCTATGCATTCACTCATTTAAGCAATATTTATGACACACCTGCTGTGTGCCGAGTAGTGTCAAATTCACCTGGGATAAAGGGATGAAAACAGAAGACAAGACTTCCTGCCGTCAGGGAGCTTACCATCCATCACCTGCCTCAGGGCCGTGGGTGAGGGTGAGAGGGGGAGGAACTTGAGTGTGTTAGCCAGCCCAGCTGCGACATAGAAAAGTACCAGGGACTGGCTGGCTTAAACACAGACATCTATTTCTCACAGTTCTGGAGGCTGGAAGTCTGAGGTCAGAGTGCCATCAGGGTTGGGATGCTGGTAAAGGCTCTCTTCCTGATTTGCTCACATAGTGGAGACAGACAGACAGGCAGACAGGCAGAGAATGCAAACTGTCTCTTCTTAAAAGAGCATTAATCCCATTCATGAGCACGCCACTCCCATAACCTACTCACCTTCCAAAGGCCCCACCTCCAAACACTGTCCCCCTTGGGTTAGGGCTTCAACATATGAATTTGGGGGACACAGTTCAGTTCATAGCAGCATGTGAAATGATTCGACAAGTCCCCTGCACATGGAAAAGGCACAGAAAGTCATTCTTTTGCCATCCATTGATCGAGTATTAACTACTAACCAGGAAATCTGTGTTGGGATCTGGGGACACGATGGTGACCTGTACCCAGATTCTTGCCACTCATAGGCTTTTTTTAGGTGGGACTCTCTGTTCTATCTCAAATTCTATCTTCCCTTCTCTTCCAGATTAAAGCTCCTTCCTTCCTTCCTCCAAAAACCTCCCCTTTCTTTTTTCCCTTCTAGGAAATGTGCCCACAGCATTTTGTACTATCTCTGTATTTGCACTTATGATTATCTATATATCTGTCTATCTATCTATTTTTTGCCCACAAGTTGGCATCTTCCAGTAGACCCAGAACCCCACAAGGTCAGAGTCAGGAACTTAATTTTTTCCATATCTTACCAAATTCTGCATGCACCCTCCTCCCCCGCCCCTTAAGCCCCACTCCCTAGAACAGGGTCTTGCACAGAATGGATCCTCTGTTAATAAATGTGGAATGAATGGATACATTTTATAATGCCACTCCTGTGTTTAAAACCCCCAGCGGCTTCCCACGCTGCACTTAAAGCCTAACTCTTTACCCTGACCTCTCCCTTGCCCACCTGCAGGCCTCTCCGGCCTCAGATAACACTGTTCCCCACCACTCTTCTCAACTCCACCCACACCCACACAGTGGGCTCTCTCTCTTTCCTTCTGTTTCTGAAAACAGCCAATTTGTCTCACCCTGCCAGCCTTTGCGTTTGTTCTCACCTTCACTTCCGATGCTCCTTCCCTGGTTCTTCCCCTTGCCTGGCTTCCCCTCAGCATTTTCATTGTCACCTCCTCCAAGAAGTCCCCTCTGACTGCTTCATTGAACTGGCCTTTCTTAGCCATCCTCTTTCAACCTTTCTCAGGTTGAATTCTCTTCATAGCACTAATTCTGTGAAATCACGTTGTTGTACATATTTTATTTTTTGCTTCTGCAAGAGCAGTGGACTTAACCTGGGAGGCAATTTTCCCTCCTAGGGGATATTTGGCAATGTCTGGAGACATTTTTGGTTGTTACAACTGAAAAAAGGGTATTACCGGCTTCTAATGGGTAGAGGCCAGGGATGCTTCTAAACATTCGACAGTCCATGACAGCGCCCAGCCCCCCCCCCCCCCCCCGGCAAAGCATTATCTGGTCCGTGTTCAATACCACCAAGGTGGAGAATCCCTGGGCTAGACCATGCGCTGTGAGGACAGGGGTGACTTCTGTCTTGTTTTTATCTATGCTCTCAGCACAGAGTACTTCTTTAACTGCTCGTGGCATGAATAAACCAAGTGCTATATTAGAAATATCGGGGGGGGGGGAAATGTGACAGGGGGACCTCTACCTTATTATTTTTGAATAAAGGGAATCAGAACTCAATGCCATGCCATTAGACATTCTCCAGTAAAATGATTCTGTTAACTTGTGAGTGATCACGCTGCTGGGATGGGTGGGTGAGAATTGGGAAGGGGGCTGCTTCTCTCATCTCTAGCTTTAGGATGCTGTGAGGTGCACAATGCCCGCCCCCCATTCAAAGACTCAAAGTAAGGATGGCATCCATCTGTTTCATGACACAAGCATTTTTCAAAGGTTTTTCCAGGAAAGGGAGACTTTTTTTTTTAAATAATAAAAAGCCTGATTTAATGATAAATAATCATGCTCTGCCTCTGACATTAAAGGGCATCACTGTCTCAGCTCAGCGATGTAAATCATCGTAATGGACGAATCCTTTAAAAGTAACATGGAATTTAAAAATGGAAAATATGAGGACCTCGCAGGATGACTGTGAAAATCATCCGTTTATTATCTAGGTGTGCTTAATAGTCTGCTGCCTGATGAAGAATCATTTGCTAACCCGGAGGAATGGCTCGTTTTCCAATTCAATCACTCAGGCGAGCACTGCCTAGGACTTCTCTTCCTTCCTCCCACCTCCCGCCTCCCTCCTCCCCACTCATGACTTCTTTTGTCACTGTCTAGAGAGAGTCTATCACAGCCATAACTTCCATTAAAGCGTCCACTAAGCAGTTTTGGAGGAACACGGTGGGTTCACCACGAGCTGGTGCCGTCAGCAACAAATCAGCCTTTAATTGGCGAGAATGACTCATTTGGAAGGGATTATTAGCCGAATGTTAATTGATTAGTGGAACTAAAGCAATTAAAGTGAACAGAGCCTTACCCTTCTTCCACCCATCCTCAGCACAGGCATCCTTCCACCATGGGACTCGCCCCTGTTCCAGCATTCCTGGTCCACCTTGGTCCACAGAGAAATGATTTTCCTCTTTCTAGTTTCCAAAATTTTGTGAGAGGCTTTGAAATCACGAAATGGAAATTAAATAAGTGGAAAAAAAAACAAAAAAACATCAGCCTACCACTTTGTAGGCCTGTATCTGAATGTATTGGCGAGGTTATGCTGCTGTAACAAACAACCCCAAAGTCACAGTGACTTAGCACATCAAAAATTCACTTTTGGCTCATGCTACACACTGAGTTGAGCGTGGTAGGCTGCACAGGTTGAATGCCCATGAAGCTGACCCTGCATGATAAAAGTCCCCCAAATATAATGACTTACAATAAACATTTATGTTTTGGCCATGCTATATATCAAATGTGAGTTGGGGGAGCAGACTCTGATCATCATCAGTAAGTTCTAAGGAGATAAGGAAGTTGTTTCCTACCATGAATCTGGTGGTGGAGGAGAATGGAAATGACTGTGACTCTCTGCTCGTTACCCCAATGCCTAGTGTTTTCCACAACCGAAGACTGCTAGTTTTCACCACTGCCCCCATCATTGCTGCTGCTGTTGAGGTCTGACTGTGTGCAAGACCTGCACTTATCCCTGTGTGTGCATCATCTCATTAACTTTTCACAACTCTGTAGAGGGCTTATAACTCTGCATTTCTGAAATGAGGCACAGAGTTATTAAGCAACCTGCCCTGCCCAGTGTCAGATCTAGGAAGTCGCAGAGCTGGGTTTAAACTCAAGTTTGCTTAACTCCGCTGCCCATGCTTCCCCACTACACCCTACCAGTCTTGTTTAATAAGTTTCCTTCTGTCTTTCCATTCAGGCTCCCTGGAAGTGGGGTGGATATAATGCTGGCGGTTCCCAGTTCCCAACATTTACATAGCACACGAGCCAACATTTTTCTTTAATGGTTACATATTTGTTGTAATGTGTATTTGAAAAAGATATAACTGACACGGCCAAATCATGATCTAATAGATATTATTGCTTAAATTGAGGCTTAAGTAAATTTTTAAGTTTAAAAATAGTCTACTTTTAAAAGTAGGTAAATACAATAAGAATACTACACAAATGCAAGAAAAATGTGAAAATATACGCAGTTAATGGAGGTTTGAAAATACTGATTTTTTTCATGTAATAAGTCAGTTAAACAGCCCAATATTTGCTAAGACTGTCCATGAGCTGGAGAATCTTCAAACATCACCTGCCTTGGGAAATGTCCATCATCTTCCTTCTAACCTGTCCGCACCTCAATGGTTAAGGACGTCCTCCTCTGGCTTCAGTAACACCTTATATAGTTTAGGACCAATCATAGTACCTAATAGTAGTTATGTAGCATGTCTGTCTTTTCCATTAGAATATGCACCTCCGCTAGACTATGTGGGATTTTATTCATCTTGACATTTACAATTCCTGGCCCAGGTAGATATTTTAAAATAAAACCACAGACTTTACTTTTGAGTGGTCTGCAATCTAATGAGAGATAAACATTGTATCAGTAGTGTTCTGCTGTAAGTAATAAGTAAAATGTCCAATTCAAATTGGCTTATAGGGAATTTACAAGCTCATTTAACAGAAAAAAACCAGAGGTAATCACAATTCAGGGAAGGCTTGATCCAGCAGTTCAACAATTATCACCAAGAATGCAACTTCTTTCTTTCTCCTAAGGTTACCTTTGCATGTGGCCCTAAGATGGTGGCTAAAAGACCTTAGAGTTATAAGCTTCCTCATTCATATCCAACAGGGAAGAGACAGTGTTTTATTTTTCTGACTTTCCCATCGATTGTGTGGGTGATCACTGTAATTAGGACACCTTCCGTCATATGCCAAGTTCCCAAGCCAATCTCTGTTTCCAAGCTGATGGACTTAGCCGGGTCACCCGTCCAGCTCTAGACCTGGAGGTGGGGTCTCTGTTCCCAGAATCCTGTGAGTCTCTAATGGAAACAAGGGGCCAGGAAGAGGAGGAGGGTAGGAAGGGTGTTGAAAGGCAGCCAGCAAATAGTCACTCCAGGCCGATAACAAGAAGCATAATCTGACTCCAGTGAATGTGAAGCATTTTGTAACTATTATTTAACACCCCCCATGTCACCTTGGAAGCGACTGCTTTGTCTTTGTCCCAACACAGGCTACCACTGCCTTTAAATCAGGTTACCAAAAAGCACAGGATGGAACTTTATGGCATCTTTCCTTAAGCTGCATTTCCCTTCTAGGGGATTTTATGTTTGTTGTGCACTCTCTGGCTCTCTTTCCTGGTTTCACTTTGCTGACAACAAAGATCATGAAAAAGCTTAATTCAGGACGCAACTCTTATGTTCTCAACTCCACGCTGAATCCTGTTTTGTTTCACCTTGTTAAAAACGTCTTCCCCCATTTATCTTTCAATTTATTTTCTGGGTGTTCTTCCAATTTAAAAATATGTTGGGATTATTTTTAGATCCTTGTCATTAGTGCTGGAGACTGTTTTCAAACAGATTTATTCTTTTCTCTCATTTGTTCAATATTTGATTCCTTATTTCAAGTGCTTTTCTCCTCTTAGGCTTTCTTTCTACCATTCTAAACACTGGGAGAAAAATGGGGCGAAAGATCAAGTCTCCATGCTTGTGGGATTTGGGGCAAACTGTATCCTGCTTTTTTTCTGGCCATGTGGTACGTAGGTTAGAGGTCACAAATTGTCAGAGCCCCACTACTCAAATGAGGTCCACAGATTTGATCTGTTCAGCCAATATGTGTTTAAAATAAATTAATATGAGTTGCTAATTTTTTTCATTGGGAGGCCTCATGTAAAACTCAGGATATTTCATTTTCAAATCTGGATATAGGATCTCTTCAAAAATTTGATTTGATCTTTTGGGGTTTTTTGTTTTTTTAATTGAAGCATAATCAGTTTACAATTTTGTATCAATTTCTGGTGTACAGCATAGTGCTTCAGTCATACATCTTCATTTTCATTTTCATAGTCTTTTTCGTTATAGATTACTACAAGATATTGAATATAGTTCCCTGTGCTATATAGTAGAAACTTATTGTTTATCTATTTTATATATAGTACTTAGTATCTGCAAATCTTGAACTCCCAATTTATCCCTTCCTATCCCTGGTGACCATAAGTTTGTTTTCTATGCCTGTGAGTCTGTTTCTGTTTTGTAAATAAGTTCATTTGTGTCATTTTTTTTTAGATTTCACATGTGAATGATATCATATGATTTTTCTTTCTCTTTCTGGCTTATTTCACTTAGAATGATGATCTCCAGGTCCATCCATGTTACAGCAAATGGTATTATTCTTTTTCATGGCTGAGTAGTATTCTGTGTGTGTGTGTGTGTGTGTGTGTGTGTGTGTGTGTGTGTGTGTGTGTATACATACCACATCTTCTTTATCCAGTCATCTGTCAATGGGCATGTACATTGTTTCCATGTCTTGGCTATTGTAAATAGTGCTGCTATGGACATTGGAGTGCATGTATGTTTTTGAATTAGAATTTCCTCCAGATATATGCCCAGGAATGAGATTGCTGGGTAAAAATTTGATTTGAAGCCACTGTCCCATATGGTAACAATTGGCTGGAGGTTTTACCATTTGGGTTTATAACCCCCAATGTAGCTACTGAGTCAGGACTCAAACTCAGCAGTGGTCTGGGCCTCTGTGAGTGAGGAGAGGGTACCGTCTACAGGTTCTTATTGAGAAAGGGGAGTGGTGCCGCTGAGTGGGAACAGTCTGAGAGTCTGTCCAGAGGCAGTGCCTATGACACTGACCCCCCGTGCTGCCAGCTCATGTCATGTAATGGTTAGGATTCTGCCTGGATGTGAACCCACATTCCACCATTTGGTGATTATGTCACCATTGCTTCCTCCAAGTCTCCATCCTTGTTGGTAAAATAAGGACAGTATAAGAATGTATCAACTGTATCGTTTTGAGAATTGAATGAATCCATGAGTTGACAAAGCATTTAAGCACAGCTGATCATCCAGCAAGGAAAGCCTCGTGGAGGTTGCTCATCTCTCTCTCCATCATCACCATTCTTATTAATACTATCATTTTGGATCCATTTTAATTTTTCATACTAGTTGTTTCCTTTCCCTGATTTCCTTTTTCCTTAGTCACCTTTCATTTTATTTAGCACATTTCATGGCATCCTTGCAGACTAGATGTGGTCAGTATTTGCATGGCTTACAATGGCCACTGACAGCCCAAGTGTTGGGTCCCAGCTCATACTGCAAGCCAGGATATGGAGTTTGAGAAATACCATCTTGATTTCTGCTATTTGTTAAGAAGACCAGAAGCCACTAGCCTCTTTTGACTATTGTTGGCCCCCTGAGGAGGTCCTAACTCTTAAAATCCTGGCCAATGTCCAATAAAACAAACTACCATTTGCCTCCAAGGTCACTGGTTAGCAGCACCATTTGCCTCCTGCGGGAAGCCCTCGAAGTGTTGCTCTGCCCATCTAAGTGGGGAACCACACCTGCCATGAGGATTGAGGAACTGAATCCAGATTCCAAGGAACAGCCTCAGTTTTCCACTATGATACTGTGTTTCTGGGTAAAGAATCTTACAAAAGGCTGCCATGTCTCTGTTTTCACCTCGAGAGAAATCTCCACAGGCTTCATAGTTAAGATCATGGGCTGTGGAAATGCAGACAGGAGCTCAAACCCCAGGCAGATCATTTGTAGCTATGTGATCTCAAGCAAGTAACTTAACACCTGAGATAGGCCTCAGTTTTCTCATCTGTAAATAGGAGATGATACCAATTTCTACCTCGTGGGATTAGTGTGAGAATTAAATGAAATAATGTTGCAAAGCGCTGAGCACAGGGCGTGGAGAACCAAGGCTACAAAACCGCTTGGTTATTATGGCCGACGATACAAATGGTGGAAACAACAGGTTCCGTTTAACACACATTTACCCCTCCCTCCCTCGCCCCTCCCTTCCCTTCTCTTCCCTTTCTTCCTCCCTCTTCCTCTCACGCTGTGGAATGGCACTGGGATTAAGAGGTAGAAGGAAGACTTCAGGACAATAATTGAACTGTTTTGGACTTTTCTGGGAGGAAGCGCGAAGGTATGTCAGCAGCTTCACCGTCACCTGGAAGCTGGTTAGAAATTCACCCTCTCAGACCCCACCCAGACCTCCTGAGGCAGAAACTACATAGATGGACATGACCAGTCTGTGGTTTAATAAACTCTGCCGGCCATTCTGACGTCTGCTCAGTTGAGAACCACCAGCTTAAGTGAAAGTTTTAATGCTGCTAACATTGAATCTGGTTGAGTTTTGCTTTTTTTGATTCTTTTTCCCCTGCCCTTACTTAATTCCAGGTCAACCTAGTTAGAACCAAATTTCTCCCTATCTTTTCCAGCAATTTTTCTTTGTGATAAAGATGTGTCTTCACTTTCCATTTTTTTAAAAGCCAGTAAGGTGTGAAGTGTGATCGGCCTTTGACAGCTTCAGCAGGAACTCATCAGGAGTCCAGGTCGTATCCTGGTGGGGAGAGGCTTGCCTTGATTTTGGATGGCAGGTGAATCTGTCTCAACAGCTAAGCTGGGTGCTAGGCGGCAAGAGAGGATACCTGGTAACAGTTATGTGTATGGATATTTGGGTTCTTTCAGGCAAGTACGAGTTAGAAACAAAGTTTCATTTGAGGTTACTTGAAGGAATCTTGGGACCTGCGTATGTTTTTGACTGTCTCTCCTTCCTTCTTGCAAAAAGAATGTGACATGACATCCAATAAAAGACAGAAATAAAGTAAAAGTATGAAAGTAAGAGAGGAAAAGAATAAGAGACTCATGATGAAGGGACAGATCAGTTGTACCAGAAAACCTCAGCTAAGCAGAGCTACTTTAACTGAGCACAGAATGAATGTCAGAGGCTCCTGGCTGCAAAGGCAAAAAGAGAAACATGATGAGTCACAGAGCCCTCGTTCTCTAATAAGAAAGCAGGCACATTCATCAGGAAAGACAAACTATTTCCTAGCACCAGATTCTAAGGGAAATTTATCGTGGAGGACCTTACATAAGGTACATGAGTATGTATATTTAACACAGATCTCCAGTGTTAGCCATGGGATTTATCTGCCTTTTAGGGAAGTAAATTTCAGAACTCAGCAGGTTGACAGTGTCTCTTCAAATTTACAGTGTCAATGTGCAGTAAAGCAGCTGCTTCCCATACCACGTTTTACTGGACCGTCTATCAATATTTGATCAAATTGGGCCAAAGTT
This sequence comes from Camelus bactrianus, assembly GCF_048773025.1. Lineage (NCBI taxonomy): Eukaryota > Metazoa > Chordata > Mammalia > Artiodactyla > Camelidae > Camelus > Camelus bactrianus. Next base: position 25,473,679 of record NC_133557.1, read on the forward strand.
TCAAACTGCCCTTAAATTACACCCAGAGAAAGTGCTTGTACATGCAGAATGCCTGAGTGGGCTTCAAAATTGAGTCCTTGTGAGCTGCAAGCATCTTTAAAAAATATATCTACACCATTTTCTCCAGTCCCCATCTTTCCTTAGAATGCTTATAATGTAAATCTGCCTGCAAAATCCATAGTTGCTCATAAAAATGCCAAGCACATTGACTCCTTTCATATACAGGCACCCAGGTTTTTGATGCAAAATTGCGTACCTCACTGCACAAACATCTAATTGTACACACATCTAACGTGAATAATATTGTTCGCAGAATATACATGTTTGAGTAAAATAAGAGTTGCTTTGAGTGAGCCTAAAGGATCAATTGAGATGGTAAAATGTCATCTTTGCTCTGCCTACATCTTCAATATTTGTGTGGAATAATTACATAAATAGGTCCGATGATTTTATTATCACAGAAATGTGTCATTTGTTATCACTTGCCTTCTTGTCTAAACTGGATTTCCAGGGCTCTCTTGGAAAATACACCTCTCGTCTCCTGTGAATGCCCCCAATTACTCCCATTCCATCCAAAAGTGAATTCTTACCACCTGGGAATGTTTCTCCTCCATCCTAAAACACTCTGCTCCTTATTCGTCAGACCTCAGGAAGGAAGCCTCCTTGTAATTATAAAACAGACTTGTCGGAAGACGTGCTGCTTTGTGGATGTGCTGTTTTTCCTGAACATGTAATAACCTTTGAATGTCCATTGTGAAGCACTCGGGGTTGGTGTTCATGAATTTTTGAGATTGGCTCCTATCCTTAAACAGTCACTGGTACAAACGAGAGAGGCTTTATCCTGATGGGAAAGAACAGATACTACAGGTGGGGGCAGACTTTTATCCAAATATTCTTCCTCTGAATTGCCAAGTATTAAGGTCTCAATGTAAACCTTGAGGCTGAGAGATCTTTCCTCCTTTGGTGTCCTGAATATTAATCAAATGGTTTTGTAATTTACGTTTTTAGCCTTTACACAGTGGTACGTTGTATTCAGAAAATTAGATGTTTGAGGTGTTGGAAGGCGTGACAGTGACATTAATGTAAAGCTATCCTCGTTCACGTTTTAGTTGCATTATTGTAGTTCATCTCGTTTTTTGTTTTGTTTCGTTTTTTTACTAGTTATCAAGTTGTCATGGTTCAAATGTCATTTTTGTTCCTTAGCATTAACAATAACAATAGCACAAGTGGGTGGAGTGAACATTTAGTGTCTGACCAAACCTGTGGGAAGCAGGAATATCAAGGTAATGTCTTCTTTCTGGGGTTTGCAAGGATTTTGGAAATTTTTTGCTGTTAATGAAGAGGCGAATTGTCCACTGAAAAATAGCACATTGGCGAACAATCTGTGAACATTCAATGCGGGGAATCTGACGAGGGTATTTTCCTGTGTGCCCTCTGTTTGCACCATTAGTGTTAAATGTCTGTCAGCCTTTCCATTGTAGTCACTGTTTTTCTGGGATTTATTACTCAGCTCTGAAAACTGGCTCGAGGCTACAAATTGCCATAAAGGGGAGACCATTTGTTTTTTTGTTTTTTTGGTTTTTTTTTTTTTCTTACTGAAGTAGTGTGGGTGGGAAGGAAAGAGAATTCATTCCATTCTTTTATTTTTTGAGTGAAAAAGAAATATGGCTGTAGTTAAAACTAGAACACATGGTTTGATATTTTACCAAAATAAATAAATACATCAATAATTATCTTATCTTAAAACTGTTAGATAATGTAGAGGGGTGATTATTGTGGGTCAGGCCAAAACTTCATATTTTTAGGGGAAACCACATCATATGCTGTCCTTTTAATCTGGCTTTTCCTGATTTGTGTTTTAAGGGAAATTTCTTTCATTGGATAAACTTATTTTGTGCCTCAGAACCAGGTATATGTGATGATAGGGTGCATAATCTTGGCAATTAGTCCCTGACCTCAAAAAGCTTGTGGTCCAGGTGGGAAAAGAGCATTAAGCCAGTGATTTCCTAACATTTTGTACCCTGCAGGTAAGTGTTAAGCATGCAACTCTAGAATATGTATATTATGCATTTATCATATGCATGTGCCACTGGCCAAGTAAAAAATGTGCTTCATTAATACATGTACGAAGTGGAAATTTTAAAAGATTGAGATATAAATAATACGTTTATATTATATATTAGTATATCCAATATATTATCTGTTATGTGTGGATCAATATATAATAATTTTTATGTTTTATAATTTAGTTTTTATATTTATATACTTTTATATAAAATTGTATGTAGATAATTTTGTCTGTCTTAATTTTTTTTTAACTCTGGCTTTTATTTTTAAAAATTATATAGTGAGAGCAAACTGATTGAATATAGTTAGTAATTTTTACAGATCTTATTTATAACTTCATGACACATTGACTCAGATGTCTGGCTGTAAATTTTCTGTGGTGGTTGTCATTGTTGCTTGGTTTAAATGACGGTCTTAGCTGAGACACCACACAAAAACGTGTAAATCCAAATGGATTACGCTTAGGTGATAAAATCCACCTACACAGGCACAGCTGAGCTGCTCTACCTGGGGACAGGCTAGAATCCAAGGAAGGAGTAAAGGGTCACATCAACTCTTCACCTCAGTGAACCTCTCCTCCCCCTTCAGAATAGATTCTATGTATAAATTATATATGTGAATTATCAAGCATACCAATAAAATGAATACCTTTGAGCCCACCTTCAATCTAATAGAATATTATAAATGCTGCTAAGTTTCTTGTGTGATCCCGCCCCAAGTCCTATGCTCCCTGCCACCTGCGGCAGCCACTAATATGCATTGAGTGTTTATAATTCCCTTGCTTTCCTTTATACTTTGCATGTGGGTGTATCTGCTACAACAGCATATTATGTGACTTGTTGCACATGCACAAGAAGGCAAGTACCAAAATATTCGTAGTAACAGAATTCATATTAGCCAAAAAATACTAGGAACCACCAAATGTCTGTTAATAGGGAAATGTAACAATAAATTGTGTCCTTGTCGTGCAATAGAATACCATATAGGCATGAACCTGAATAAACCACAGCTCTGTGAATCACATGAGTGAACCTTAGTAACAAAAGTAAGTTACAGACTGTATAGTATGGTAATATTTTCTTACAAAGTTCAGAGTAGAAGAAGCATTCCTTTTTCTTAAGGAATTCTGGAAAGTAGGAGTTATTGTGATATGTGCCAATGTTTTAATGTTGGAAAGTAATTTATTACATTTAAAAACCACTGTGTATGCCAAATAAAATGTGTCTTTGGATGAAGTCCTTCCTGGGAGCTCTTTGCTTCTGACCTCTGTTCTGAGGCCTTAGATCAACTCTTGTTTTGTCATCCTCACGGGGTAAGAGGTCAGAACTGTCTTGCTTTGGTATCTTTTCAGACCTAGGGGTCTGGATGGGGATTTAAACTAAAGGCTATAGAATATAATAGTAAGGATGAGATGACTGTGAGAGCCAGGCCGTTCGAAGTGAGGATTCTAACTCAGGAAACCAACAAACTGAGATCAAATACATCAGAATCCAAGAAGTAGTCAACAGCTGGTCACACAACAGGTGAGCTGCAAGTCAGGTTGGCGACTGTGGCGGTGCTAAGTGAGGGATTCTGCCCAGCATCCAGGCACCGCGCCCCCAGGAGAGAGATGAATTGCTGTGATGTTAGAAATTCGCACGTGTTAAGTGCTCATCGTGCTCCAGTTCTGTGGCCCCTCATTTAACCCTCATGACCACTCATGAGACAGGCAGCACTATGGATGTTGCCGTTAGTCCCATCTTATTAATGGGAACACAAGGCACAGAGAGAACAAAAGGTTTCCCAAAGCTACGCCACCAGAAAGTGGCACAGTTAAGATCTAGACTCCGGCAGTCTGCCCCAGAGTTCTCCCTGATAGTTCTTCACGATGCTAAACCACCTCCCTCTGAACGGTTGGGTTTTGGTAAAGATGCATCCACAGTGAAGTTGCAGATGACACCGTTCTTAAGGTTTTCAGTTTCACTAAAAGTGGAGCACTGACTTAAGAAATAATCAGCCCAGATCTTGTGTAGCAGGAAATTCACAGTTTCATCTTTCAAAGAGAAAATTCTAACTCGGTCGGCCAAGAAGCCGAGATCAAACACAGCAGTGGCCAGCAAGAGCTGACAGAAGGTTTTCTGGGCTCCCAGTCAATTTTGTATTCTGGTGGCCCTTAACCATCAGCTCCATCAACTCTAATTTGATAAAGATATTTTTAAATGGGTCACAGTATACAAAAAAACTTCGCTCTAAAGTCAATGAACATTGCTTTTCTAAAATAAAAATCCCATTGTTTCTTCTGGCTGTAAAAGGAATACACGTACATTGTGAAGCTTAAGGAAGAGATTGAAAATCACCCACAGACATCACCACTGGTAATATTTGATCTAGGCCTTTTCAAAAGCCTTTTCTATGTAGACATATACAATATAGACAGTACAGTTACACAGAGGATGGTGTAACACAATAGGGTTATATAATCTGGTTTTTCCTTGATATTTATGATGAATATCTTTTTCTATCAGTAGGTAAAGATGCATATAAAAAATTTTAATGGTTATAAATATTCCATTGTATGGATGTACCGTATGTACTTAACCCTATTGCTGGACATGTAGTTTTTTTTTTTATTAATTTTTCCTATTCTAAATAACGCTGAGATGAACATCCTTATATTCGCACCCTTGTGCATTTGTCTACTTATCTCCTTGTGGCAGAATCCCAAAAGTGGAATTGCTAGAGGTCATGCCTATTTTAAGGTCTTTGATACTTAGTGCCAAATTGCCCTAAAAGGGAACATGTGTTAACTAGCACATAAAGGGCTTGCTCACTGGGATTACTATTCACTAGCTTTGACGGAGCGCTCGCAGTCTGTCACATCTGGGGCCTGGAGGTCCCCTCTGATGTAAATCAAAACATTTGAGTTAACGACGTTCAGCCTTGTCAGTCACCCACAAATTATAGGAGGCCTCCTCTGTCTTTGTCAACAACAAAAAGGGAAAAATTACTCCAAAATGGCATAAAAATTAGGAACCAGACAAGTAGTCACTGAAAGAAGACGAGTGAGACGACAGTGAAAGAATCTCAGAGCAGCGGAGTGCATCAGGTGGACTTGACTTGTTGGGCTTAGACAGAAAGGCTCCTAGCATCGGACTCCTGACTGCAGGGGCAAGCACCCAGGGGCAGGCACAGAGAAGGTGCTCGCTGCACTCAAGGGAACTGAAAAGTGCGTAGGGTTGAGACGATCAGCTACGTGAAGGGGAATTGTGGTCTTCAACCAGGTGGCTAGGTGGTAATTCACTTAAGTCTTAAATTGTGTACATTCTTCTCCGTGGAGATTTCTAATCTCCAGATTTTGCATTCTGTGGCACCCCTCGGGAGCCAGGGCAAGAGAATATGTTATGCAAAAGAGGCAAAGATTTTGAACGGTAGAGGCATTATCTTTGTTTCTGAGAACAGTCTCGGTTGTAGAAAGGCAAATGATCTGTCTGCAGTGGGGTTAGTAAAACACCTAGACATACAAACTCAGAATGTGTGATGTGAACCTTTACAGATCTCTCAAAGGAAAGGATAGAGGTACAGGTCTGAAGTGTACAAGCTGGTATTTCTAGAAACTAGTGTGGGCTCCTTTTTTTCTGTTGTGATCTATTCACTCTGTGCATTTTTTGACAAATTCCTCCAAGAGGAAACAAAGCATCTTTAGCAGGCTAAAGTCCAACAAATGTCAAATTCCGAACAACATCACTTTGTGTCTCTATTTAACATTAGAGCGGATGGCTTTTTGACAGGTTTATAGCTGACGAGTTCTATAGCCAGTCATGCAGGACAATTAGGTTTGAGCTAATTTGGTGAATCAACTTGATGTTCTCCCATGGTCCCCGTGGCCTTCGTGAGCGTATGTGCTCAATTTTCTGCTGGAGGTCAAAATAAGCTTTGAAATTTGGCTAATCCCATCACATCCACAGGACCCGTCTGGTGGAATAATCTTTGGACATCAGCTCTTGACTGATGCCAAAAATAGGAGGAACCACTTGGTAATATCATTAGGACCATCCTTCAGGCCCTCTGTAGGCTCTGAGATTGGCTTCCAGAGGCCAGCAATTGCCTTGTGAGCACTTGAATAATTTTGTGGTGAGGGAAGCAGAGAGTTCATTCTGGAAGCATTTGGGGGTCAGACCCCGGGGAAAAATTACTTCTCATTGTTGGATTCGGTTTGAGAGGGATTTGTGAGAACTGATGGGGAGGCGTAAAGATTTCCTGAGTTTTCCCGCACGCCCTGAGTAATTTTTCCAACTCCCTGCTTCCCGGATGCCTGCTAGCAGAATCACTCAGTGCCTGGGCTCAGGCCTGAGAAAGCCTGGATATAAATCCCGACTCTGCCACAGTCTCATCACTGAGCAAGACTGAGCCAGTCACTTAATTCCCCTCTGTGACTTGCCTTGCTCTGGGAAATGCAGATAATAATTCATACTTCACAAGGTTGTACTGGAATTAAATGTGACAATACCTACGAAGGGCCATAAACAGCACCTGGTATATGGTAAGTTTTCTATTGACCGTAGGCTAGTAAGCTTTGAGAGCTCCCCACACCCAGAAAGTTATACAAGTTGGTTAATCCACATAAGTGAAGTAAATACTGTGATTTGCATTGACAGCTGACATTATTTCCTCTAAAATTATTAGCAGAAAGGATATTTCATCATCAGACAGTAAAACTGATTTCCCAGATCGAGAATCGTCATTTTGACAGCTGGGAGCTCCTTGTATGGAGGATGGGTGGAACGCAGGTGGCTTACTGGACCGTGACCTGGGTTTGCCGAGACTTCATTTATTCATTCCACACACACTCACCGAGTGCCTCCTTCTGCAGGCAGGTGTCAGTGTGGGATGTGGAAGGAGGAGGGCAGTTTGGAAACAGGCGAGCTCTGTCATTTACTACCCGTGTGAGCAAGTCACCTCACCTCTCTGAGCCTCAGGATCCTCATCTTTAAACCAAGATACATGTGACCTGCCTTGTCACACTGCCTGTGAGGGTTAAAGGAGACAGTACCTAGGAGGAGCCTAGATCAAACTGTGGTGCAGAAAAGGTGCTCAGCAGATAACTGTTTTTATTCCAAGAATCTCCTTTAGTCTCTCTCTCCAGGGACCAAAACCTTTGAATAGTGAGCGGATGCTCGTGGTAGCCTTGTGGACAACAAAGTCTGAAGCACCTAGCATAGAACATGAGACACGTAACATTCTCGATAAATATGTCTTAAATGAACCAATAGATGAATGACTTGCTTGAGCTCAGTTTACAGTAATAACACACTAAATCAGCACATGGCAGACAGTGGATAGAAATGGCTAGGAACATGGACTTTGAAGCCAGATGGAATGAGGTTCAAATCCAGGCTTGCCAATACTAGCTAAGTGTCCTTGGACAGCTTACTTAATCTAAGGTACAGTTTCTTTATTTGCAAATTATGTGTAGTAATAGCTATGTTAAAGGGTCAATAGCTTATAAGTGGTTGATAGATACTAGCTTTTATTATAATCGTTGCAACATGAAGTGTTTATACTATACCGACAACAAGCATCTTTTTCATGCCAGGAGCTGTGCTGGGGATAAAAATGAACAAGATAGACAAGGTCCCAAGCCTCATGCTGCTGACATGCTGGTCAGTGAGACAGACAATACCACAGACAGACAATATCATTCCTGGGAACATAATAAAAGAGAAAGCCGTGGTTGGGAGTGGGTAGGTTATTTCAGAGGAAAGGCTCCTTTGAGGAGGGACTTGTAAGCAGAGTCTCCAGGAGCCGAGCATATCAAGACTGGAGGATGGAGACTCCTAGGCTGAGAGGACAGCCAGTGCTAAGGCCTTGAGGGGTGAATGCTGGCACCGGAGTTCTCAGAATACTGGGAACAAGGAAGAGTAGGGAAGAGGATGGCTCACGATGAAGTCACGATGAAGGTACTCAGGAGCCCGCTTCTGTAGGACTTTTTAGGCCAGGATATAATGTTTGGATTTTATTTCCAGTGTGATAGCAAGCCGCTGCCAGGCCTTACACAGATGGGTGACGTAGGCTGATTTCCTTCTCAAGGTCATTACTCTGCAGGTGTGATGATTAAGGGGTCAGAAGGGGTTGAAGGAAGACAAGTTGGCAGGCGCCTATCCAGGGGGAGATGCTCATCATTGGGACAAAGCGGTTGGCAGTGGAGAGGAAGGTAGGAAGGATGGACGCTGGATGTGGTTGGAGACGAAACCACAGGATGGATTAGTGAGACAGAGAGAGCGGCTCGCTCGGCTCCTGCGAGCCTCCTCCTCACAGCCTTGAGGGCTCACGTTGGCATTCCTTACCTTCTAGTTGCTTCTCCTCTCTCCCCTGGGGTTTGCTGCCGGGGCTCCCTGGTCCCTGTCGAGGCCAGTCCTCTAGTCCCCTGTGAGACTGAGCTAGGAGGTCAGGGGCTTTGGCCCCGGCTCCTGGGAGATATGAAATCAGCAGTGATTCAAGCAAAGAAGGAAAAAAGGCAACCCCAGCAAAGACCGCTTTCTGAAATGAGTGGCTGTTTGTTTTTTGCTGTTGCTTTTGTTTTTAATTCAATATTTACATGGACCCTACTTAGTGTCATAAAAGCTTTTAAGGAAACTTGCTGTAAAAGCTCAAGGGACAGTAAGATGCAAGGCAATGAATGTAACATACAAGACAGGAACCAAGAAATATAGTGAGTCCTTCTTGTGACATATTAATTGAAATATTATTTCCTTATAGGAATATAATATGATGGCAAGATTCATTGATTTATTTAATTCAACACACATTGGCTGCTCATGTTTTGCTCTGCGTTAGGATATGGCGTAAACAAGGCAGACAATTGTCCTGGCTCTCATGGAGCTTATAGTTTAATGGGAGAAGAAATTTCAAAGAAATTCAATAAAGTAAAGCAGAATCCATTGGTTTCACAACACAGAAGTGGCTATTTGTGGGCCGGCAAAGTGACTGACAGATACATCAGGATCATTTTAATTTTTGTGATTATTTTTAGTATCATTTTTAAACTATAAAGATTTGAGAGTGTAGAATCAAATCATTAGCATCAGATGGATTTTCCTGAAGGCTGATTCATAAGTATATGTTTTATACTAGCAGGAGGTTTACTTTTTAGTAAGTTGTGTAAATTACTAAAACTACTGGCACTTAATATGCGTATACAGTAAATATAAAATATGCGTACACTTAAATATAAAATACGTTTATTGGTCGTTAGAAAAGATACTTCACAAGTCGTCCTTCAGTGCCATATTCCCAAGTAAAATTTTACTCCGAGTGTATTAAGAATTCCACCTCTAGCGCAGAGGAAAAGATCAAGCTTCCTGTTTTGCACAGAACAAATGAAGTAAAAATTTATGGTGTTACCTCTACGTAATTTGACCGACGTTTACCCAGGACTTCACGTGAGGTTCGCGGGGTTGTTTTTTTCTTCACTGAAGTGATTCCATTCCCTTATCTGGTTTTTGCTTTTCTTGATGTAATGAGCATTAATTAAGCATCTGCTTTGCACCAGATACCGTGATGGAAATGAGCAAGCTGTGTTCTGTGATTCTGTCAGCGATGTCTAAAAGTCGTTTTAAAATTACTTTTATTTTTCGTATTACAATAGTAATATGTATCTGGAAATCCACATTCAAATGTACCTTTAGTAATACGAATGTATTTGTATATGTGTGTATGTATGTATATACCTGTTCTCTTTCTAAAAGATATATGCATACACATAAAATTTTATGTGTGTATGCATATACATTAGAGAGAAATAGAGTATACATAAGATTTAAAATAAGTAAAAATTCACTCTAATTTGTACATTATGCATATTATGTATAATAGAGGTTGATTTTTTTACATATTATATATAATAATACGATACATGTGTTTGTAATATACATATTATATAAGCATATATTTTACATTATATATGATATATAATATGCTATATATTTATACCAAATACATATTTATATACATTATATATTATGATATTATATTACATACATTTTTTATATGTGTAGATAGACATCTTTCTAACGGGATCAAATTGCTTATATCTGTTTTATTTTTGCTTTTTTCATTTAAAGTTTCATAAGTATCATTTTAGTCATTAAATTAACAGCTGCTGAGTATGCCACTGTTTGAATATATAGTGCTATAATGTATTTAATTAAGTATTAGCATACAGCAGTTCTCCTAATGTTGGACACTTGAATTGCATCTATTTTTTTCCTCTGATAATTCCCATTATCATGAGGAACATTCCATGAGCTCAGTCAGGACTGTTTCCTGATGGTAACTTCCCAGATGCAGCCTTGCAGGTTAGGCCTCCCCGACTATTGCCATCACATATTTACAGTCCCTCAGTGATGTCCCAAGGTGGGCCCATGAGAACAAGAACTCAGCAAGCAGAGGCAGAAATGGGGTTTGCATTTTCTATCATTAAGCCAGGTTAGTCTGCAAAGAAAGCATTCTTTTGTAAGAAGGTGAAATAGCCAAGTCAAATTTGTGCTTATAAGCAGAAAGACTGGTTAGTGTTTCATAGTTCCTGCAGCATCTTCTGTTGCAAGACAGTCGCTCAAGGACCTAAGACTCCAAATTTAAAAAAAAAAAAATTGCTTTGAAACTAAGTAGCCTTTAGATCAGGGAAGTTTCTTTAGATATTCAAATCAACTCCCAATCAAACTATTTCCTAATTAAGTGTTTTTATTTACTTTCTTCAAGGCTTGGGGCTGTTGATCAGACTTATTTTTAGGGACGTGTTCCTATGGGTCTTAGAGGATATGGATTTTGATCTGCTTAACGGCAGGGGGTTACATAGTGGATCTCTCCTATTGTGCATTCTATGAGTAAGGCTTTTGCCTTGAATAAACCAAAATTCCCCTCTCACCCCTGTGTGTATAAATAGACTTGTTATGGACATGCCTGGTGCTGGGCAGTGCCCAGGTGCTGGGGCAGGCAGCTGCCCACAGGGCTTGCCTGAAAACCCCCTAAGATGCAGCAGGTGCCCACATGCAGAGCAGGACGTCTGTCAGGACAGAATGCCTGGCACTGCTTCATTGGGTCTCCATACACACCCTGCTAAACTCACTTTGCCACTAATCGTTCACTCTGCTGACAGCTCATGTGCTTTCAGCTCAGGCTGCATATTTGTATAATGCAGGGTCATGCTTGGGGAGAGAGTGACAGTCTGCCCTGCGCCAAAAAGGAACTGGTGAGAATTCTAAAGTTGTATCAAAACCTACTTGCTCCTCCTTAAGTTTCTTTCTGGGTATTCCCACCAAGAAGACGACTTTGGGTTTGAGAAGCAGAAACTGGATATCCCAGCCAACTTCTGTCTTACATGAAACTTGGTTTTCTTTCCAGGGATGGGTGTCACTGACATTTATTAAGTACCTACCACTCACCAAGCCCTTTGCTAGGCATTGTGTCTGCCTTTTCTTGCTGAACCCTCTCCCCACCATGGGCATTTATCATCTCCATTTCATCAGAGATGAAACTGAGTCTGAAAATGGTGAGAAAATTCCTTAGGAAAAAATACAAAACACCTGCCTCTCATTTAGGGGCCTCCCCTTGCCTACTTCTCTGACTTTGTCCTTTATCCATCTTTTTCTTAGTCTAGCCATACTGATTGCTTTTAGGTATGCAAGTTTTTTCCTGCCCCAGGACCTTGGCACTTGCTATTCCTTGTGCCCTCTTCTGCTCTGTTCCTGGCCGACATCTAGTGGGATGTAGTTTTCCCACCATTTCAGCAACTTCACCTTGGGACCGACCTGGAGCACCTGATTAAAAATACTTCCTGTTCCCCAGTCTCCCTTTATCATCCTAGAGGACTTTCCACTCTGAAATTAGCCCTCTCCCCTTGTTCTTTCATTTGTTTGTGGGAGTATTTCTTAACAACAAGAGTAGGTATCCTTATCTCTCTCAATTCTGTTTTGTCAACACCTGGCACAGGGAGGTGCTCAGTAAATATGTTTTAAAGAACAAAAAATTTTAACAAATATTTACAAAGCACCTGCTATGTGTTTGGCACTGTTCTAGGCCCCAGTGATGCAGCAGTGAACTAAACAAATAAAAATCCTCACCCTAAGAGGGAAAGACAGATATTAACAAAAGAATCTATAACATCTGAGAGTGATGCACACAAGGGAGGTAATGGTGTTGAGTTAAAACCAGCTGCTCTCAGATAAGGCCTGGCTGACAAGGTGACATTGCCAGAGACCTGACTGAAGTAAAGGATCAAGTCATGCAGATGTCTGGGGAGAGGGGTGGAGTGTGGGGAAGTATTTCAGGAATCAGAAATAGTCAGTGCAAAGGTCCTGGGGCAGAGGTGTATTGGTGAGTTTGAAACAGCACAGAGACAGCATGGCTGGTGTGGAAGCAGTAAATGGCTAAGTGGTAGGAGATGGAGCCAGAGGGGACAGCAGGGAGTGGTACAGGCAAAGGCATGTGCACCTTGATACAAATTTCAGCCTCTACTGTGCATGCAGTAGGAAGCCATTCTGAGCCAAGAGGAGACATGGATAAATGAATAAAATTACACAGCTTGAATCATCCAGTATGCCAGGATGAAACCGGGCTCTCTGAGTCCACAGCCCGCTCCCCCATGCGGTATCTGTCCCCACCCATGCGTTCTTGTGTGTTTTAAAAGCAAGGCTCACCCCTCTTTTTGAAGCCGGGTTTTGAAAGCTCAGCCCTGAGCTGGTGTCAGGGTTTGTTTTGTCTTCTTGTCCTGTTTATGTGGGGCATCAGTGTCCACCTTCGGAGCCACTGACCCCCTGCCCAGGTGACTCGGGCCATCTTCCAGCTGATCACAGAGTGGGGCCCGACTGCACCAGCCGCGCCGCCCTCCTGAAGCGGCAGCGGCGGCGTCTGCTCCCTCTCGGAGTTTGACGCCCTGCACCTGGCACGGGGCCAGGCGAGAGTAAACTGGGCCCAGGGTTCCTGCTGTTGTTCTCTGTCCACACAGCGGCTGCTTTCATTGCTGTGCTGTGAACCTGATCTCCCGGTGTTGTCAGTCAGCCTTCTCTCCTCAGACACCAAGGGGAAATGAAGTTGGTTAGTCTCTGCAGTAAACAGAGCCACCTCCCAAGTACCCGCCCAGCTCCTTGCAAACTGACTACCAGACAGTGGACTGGAAGTTTTGCATATTGTCTTAGTGAGAACTCTGTTTCAAGAGATTGGAGAGCCGATTGGTTTAAATCAAAAAGATTAACTTTGGGTCCACGTCTGCAAAGGCCAGGGATGCCTTGGCTTTGATCAAGCTGGATGTGAGGGTTCAAAACGCATCATCAGAACTAGGTCTTGTTCTCCCTTTCTGCTCTCTTCTGGATGTCTCCCATCTCAGGGTGCAGCAAGACGCCAATAGACGGTTCCATCTTAACACCTCAGAACTCCAGGGTTCCTTTTTCCCATTTCTAGTAGACACCTTGGAATTGAGTCTCCTTAGCTCTGATTGGTTCATCTACTCAGACCTAAAACAATGCTTTTGTCCAGGGCAATACGATGCCGATTGGGTTCTTCCGGGTCATGTATGCAACTTGGCACCAGCCCAGGAGTTAGTCCATGGAAACTTCAAAGACCAACAACAGAAAAGGGGTAGTTTCTCAAGGAAGATTGGGGTTAAAATACCAGATACTGAGTAGGGGAAACCAGTAGATGCCAGTTCTCACATTCTCTTAGTTAAGCCTCAGAGATCCCTGTGGCGTAGTTTTTAGCCCATTCTGCAAATGGAGAAGGTGAGGTTAACTCAGCCAAAAGTATACAGCTGGTAAATGACAGAGGCAGGATCTGAACGTGGACTTGTCTCTCTCCAAAACCCATGATCAGGGGTCTCCTTGTACTTGAGAGAGGAGGTAGAGGGTGAAAACAGGATCAAGCTGATCCCTGAAACCCACTGCCCAAAAGCAGCCCTACTGGCATTTGCTTATTTAAAATAATTACAGTTTCTTTCATGCACTTTGGAGGAAGTTTTCCAGGTAATTTGATTATCATGGTGAGTCACTCTTAGCAAGTACAAAGAGGAATGTTCTGAAATTATCCTGGAAGGAAAAATGCCTCTCCTCCATTGTACCATATTACCCACGTGTACAGAAAATCCATATGCTCACAACATGCTCTTATGTAAATGTGTGGAGGCGTGTTTTAAAAGCATGTATATTCATATCCTCTGTGTGTATGCATATAAATATAGGTATTTATCCCTCAGCTAGATTCATATGCATCCAGTGACTTGAACATTAATTACAATCTCCTCAGTGTGGAAAAATATTTTCCCTTCTATCATGTTCATTTTAGGATCATCTGAAGTTCATCTTGGTCGTGGTCACTCAATTATCTGGCAACATATGTCCTTTAATTGTTAGATTGTGTACACATTTTGGCTTTAGTTTTCTGAACCTCCTTCTCCCTTATTTTTTATTTCTAACAACAAAAATTAATTGCATTGTACTAGGCATATATATAATCTCAATATATTCCAACAGCAATGCTTTGAAGGAAACATGACTGTTAATCATCATTATTATTATTATTATTATTATTATTATTATTATTATTATTATTATTATTATAGATGAGGAACTTGAGGCTCAAACAATTTGCCTGATGAAATTTGTAGGACATCTGGTGGAACTGGGACTCAAACTTGGGTTTCTTTTACTTTAAAGCAAAGTTTTTCTACCTAGGAACTACTGACTTTTAGCTAAGGTATTAACTACCGTACTGTTAGGGAAGTTAAGAAGGAAAAAACAAATGGGAGCTCCAAGTCTTCGAGGCTTCCCAGGAGGCTAAAGTGTCTACTGGGGATCTGATGGAAAATTTTCAGAAATCTATCCGTAGCATAGATACTTACCTTTTGATTCAATGATTCCAGTAGAAATTCTGGTGAAAATGTGCCAGGATGTAAATATAAAAATATCCGATACAGTATTATTTGTAGTAGAGGAAGTTGGGGCTACCTAAATGTAAGAAATCAGTTAAATACGAGTGTGCAAATCCCATGGACTGTAATGTCAAGATTTCTTTAAACGGATGCCGAAGCTGTACATGTAAACACATGAAAAGGTAAAGGAGATATATTTTAAATGAAAAAAAAATTACAAAGGGTAGCATAATCCCAATTTGGGGGGAAAAATTCAGCCTTTGGAGTCAGGGTGAGTGTATATATGTTGGATTATACACAGAAAATTGCTGGGAAAATATAAACCAAGCTGATAGCCGTGATTACCTCTGGGAAATTTTTATTCTAGGGAGAGGCATGTTCAATTATACTTTACGCTGTGCGTGTCAAAATGGGGTAGTTTTGCCCCTTGGGGTACATATGGGAATGTCTAGGTATATTTTTGGCAATGTCTGGACATACTTGGTGGTGGTGGCTGGGTGAGGCTGTGCTGGCCTCTCATGGGTAGAGACCATTGATGCTGCTAAGCTTTCTCTAATGCACAGGACAGCCCTCATACAAAGGATTATCCTGCCCCAAATGTCAATAGAGCCAAGACTGGGAAAAACCCACTTTATATCCTGATTTAGTGTTTCAGTTTCTTACTATCAGCAATTCATTAACCTTATACTTTTAAAAAATGTCTGCAAAGCAAAGTCTCAATTCTGATACTTGAACAGAAACATAATTGCTCATGTCTTTAAAGATCACATCGAAGAAACAATTTTAACACCAATAGTTATGCCATATGAACATAATATACTTTTTCTTCCGTTACCAGAACAAGTTTTCTTTGTTTAAATGTAGCATTTCTATCCGTCTGTTTTTCAAGAGTTTACAGTAATCTTTAAGCAAGGCAATCTGATAGTATTTATCTCATTTCACAGGTTAAAAAACTGAGACCCGGGGAAGGCTCATTGTTTATGCAGCCAATCGTTACCAGCAAGATCCTTGATACACAATTTTAATAGTTTCTTGGATTATTAAATTGCTTAATCTCAAACATCTGTGTTTTGCTTGAAACTAAAGATAAAAATCACTATGTTGTATTTCTTTAATTATTCCTTTAATTGTGAAACAAAGCAAGTTTTCTAAGTAATCCTTCATTCTTGATGAACATAGTATGTGCCCCATCATCTCCTCCTCCAAACAGAAAACACTCCTTTCTCACAGGGCATTAACATTTCAACTTGGAAATAAAACATCTCTTCTCTCATTTTCTGCTCTGTAGTGCAGCCATGGCGGGTTGTCTTTTTTTCCACATTAAAATTTCTGAGTTCAGAAATGATACCAAGTGTGACTGGGGGCAGGGGTTGAACTTTACGTGAGGTTTCTCATAAGGACAAGTTTGCTGTAAAATTGTGCACATCTCCTCATGAAACTAGTAGCTCTCACTTAGTAAGACCCTAGCTGTGACTGTCACCTGTGGCTCTAGGACAGAAGGTGACTGCTGACCCAGGGGCCAAGCCCTTGGCATTGGCTCTGTCTTAAGCAGCCCCCCACCCAACTCGGAAGTATAAGACCCAGAGTGCTTAGAGCCCCACAACCTTCCGGGATTCAGACTGGCCTGCTGTTGTGTGTTTGGCTGACTTTACTTTTTGGAAATTAATTCCAATATTTGTCAGACTGGGATAGGTTTTGCGGCAGTAAAGGACAACCCCCAAATTTCAATAGCTTCAAACAATAAGGATGAATTTCTCATTCTCGCAACTTGCCCATTGTGGGTCAGTGAAGGACTCAGCTCTGTTCTCATCCGGAACTCAAGCTGATCAGAGCAGCCACTGTCTGGAAGGGACATCCCCTGCCCTTGTGACAGAGAGAAAGAGCGTGATGAATCACACCCTGACTCTCAAAGTGTCACGCGCTGCTTCTGATCGCATTTTCCGTGGCCTTGGCTAGCTCCAGTGGGGTGGAAAAGTACAAATGTCAAAAAGAGAAGAGACATGGAATATTTGTGAATGGTTCTAATGATTTCTAGTCACTGAGGTGTAAAAATCATGTGCAAATCTGAATTTCTGGATTCTTCTGAGAAATCGCAGAATCTTGCAGAGTTGGAGCTACACAGTCCTATGGTGACAGTCTGGGAGCTTTGGGAGGCACTTACTACAGCGACTCTCCTTCGATGAGGCGATCGTTTGCCAGCTCACAGACCCTGCCTAGCCTCTCTCACTTGCCTGAGGAGTCAGCTCGCTCTCTGCAGGAATCTGAGTTGGCGACTCTTGAACTAGTTTGGTCTAGTGGTAACAGTTCAGCTATGGAGTTAGACAGTCTGGCTTCAAATCTGGAAGAAGCCCCTTTATGGCTGTGTGATCAGGCTGAGTGATTTGACTCTTTGTGCCTCAGGTCACATGGAAATGTGTCATAATGGGAAGTGGGAGTAAGGGTGGTAACCTCAGAGGGCTGTGATGAGGAATGAATGTGAAAATCCACGTAAAGCACCCAATTTAGGGTCTAGGACAGAAATCATACAACCGCTACATCATCGTCGTCATCATCAACAGCATCACCATGATCATCCTCATCATCTTCACCTTCATCTTTCCAAAGTGCAGCCCTGCCTTCCCCTCTAACTTACACGAAAGTGGGGTTGCAAGGTAAACGCTCCTGGTGGACAAACACTGACCAGCTCTCCTCCTTTCTCTGTGTCTGTTTCCTGTCTTATAAATCAAAAGAGTCGGACCAGAAGCTTTCTGAGGTCTCTTCCAAATCTGACGTTCTGTGATTCCAAGACTCAAGGAGGGCCCCTAGATTCTTTCCCGAGCTTTCAAAGCATTCCCGATGTAAGCTTTTGTGTGGGTCTGGAGAGTGTATCTGTCAAGGGGGCTGCAGGCAGGGGGAGACGCGAAGCCAAACTATGAGGCAAGCATGGGAACAGCCTTAACCACAAGCTCTGGCCTTGAACCCGTCCAGGGAGCGCTGACGTGAGCCAACTGTGCATTATCTGTTTGATGAACCATCCCAGGAAATGGTGTTCTGGAACCCACCACAGCCTTGTGCCCTCAGCCACCAGCTCCAGTCACCGTCTGGGCTGGTCTTTTCTTTCTCGGCACTTGGTGGGCAGCAAAAGGCCCACAGGGCTTTATTTGTGCTGCAGGCTGTCCCGCCTTCGAACAAAAGCAGTGTGGTGACAGAGACGTTATCACCCTGAGCTAAAATATGCACCAATAACGAGACAATGAAAACAGTTGCTACAAGCTTGTGCTGTGATGCAGAGGAAGCAAACTCTGCTAATGATCCAGGAGCTCGTCTTCTTAAATCCATTTAGGTTTCCAAAAATGAATCAGTACTTGACTCAAAAAAATCTAGGTGCTCAGCTCAAGCAGCTGAGTAGATAGCGAGGAGGTCAAGAGCTGGGTTCAGACAGCCTCTGCCACTGGGCTGGGGCCTGAAGCAAGTTCCCTGTCCCCTCAGAACTCCTGCCCTCTTCATCCACAAAGCAGGGGTGGGAGTACTGACCTCATGGCCCTGGGGAGGTGGACTAACAGGACGCACCCTCTGTTCTTGACGGAGGGCCTGGCACATCGGCCCTCAGGACACGTCAGGAACAGGTAGCTCAGTTGTGGCGCCCCTGCAAACCATCTCCGGGGAGGCACGCTGGGGAGAGGGCCATCTCAAGACTGAGCGTGCGTGAATGAAGGTGTTGGAAGAGGGCTGTGGCATGTAGGACACCGCGTGCCCCACGTGAAGACCCGCGGGGGCATGAGAATCACCAACGCATTGTTCCAAGAGCTGCTTATGCTTCAGGAAGAACGTTGAAAGTCTGAAGTTTTACGTGAACTCTCCTGATAACTTGTTTTTAATGTGGGTTAGTATATTAAACTGGATGTCCGTTTGGCTCCAGTGAAAATAGATTCCTTCCAATGCCTTGTACATCCTCAATAATGGTGGCTTTATTAAGGTAGACTTTTGTCTCATATAAAAGTGCAGGTAGGGGGTTGAGAGCCCGCAGGGCACTCCCTGGGGTCAGGGACCCAGGCACCTTCTGTCTTGTTGCTGTGCCACCTTAGCACGAGGCTTCCTTCTCCTGGCCCGAGGTGGCGGCTCCAGCCGCTGACTTCCTGTGCGTGTCCCGTGCAGCAGGGAAGGGGGAGGTGGAGGAGTGCCCTTCTCATTCAAGGCATGACCTGGAAATCACACCTATCACCCCCACGCACATCCGTGGGCTGGTACACTGCCACAGCGCCTCATCTTTCCGACAGAAAGGCTACGAAGTGCATTCTTTATTCTGGGTGGCCAAATTCTCAACCAAGATTTAGGAGATCTATGACTAAAAGGAAAAAAAGGAACAAAGCCATAAGTAACTTGGGTTTTGTTTTGTTTTTTTAAAAAAAAACCACAAGGACAACCAAGCAAAACACATCAGTGAGCCCTTTTGGAACACAGGGAGAGCCATTCTGTATTGAGGATGCGATAAGAGCCTTTCACTTTAATAAAAGATCCGTTACGTTAAAATGATTGTTGGCATCAACATCAAAATAGGTTCCATGTGTTGAGTACCTACTAGGGGCCAGATGCAGTGTTAGGTGCAAAACACGTGTGATTTCCCTAACCCTCAGAACAGCCCTGCGAGGTAGGTATTGTCATCAGCCTTCATCAGACGTGGGGACAGAGGTCAGAGGAGTGAAGGGATGTGACCGAGTGCATTCAGTCTGCAAGCGGCTGAGTGGGGACTCTCATCCCAGGCGCGTGTGACACCAGATCTTTGCTTGCTCTGTGCTGAGGACAGCTGTCCCTTGCCTTCCACCTTCCTCCCAGCTCTGCATCGTTCTCCGTCTGGTTCAAAGGAAGAACCTTGTCACAGCAGTGTCACAGTCTGGAGCCCAGGTTACAGGAAGTCACAGACGGCCCAGGACCCACACATTCAAGCTTTTGGCCCTTCCCACTGTTCTTTGATCTTTGTTTTCATAAGTTACAAATTCCTCCACCTACTTACATTTTAGAAAGGAGAGAGAGAGAGAGAGAGTGAGTGAAATAATGACCCTTCGCCGAACTGCTTTTCTTCAAAATCACGAATAATTGTTTTCCGGGGGTGTCTAGGAAGGCATTCCCCTCTCATCTTCTGCCCGGGTCTTGGCAGTCGGCTTCAGATTGCCCTTTGCTTGCTTTTTTTCAGCACATACGTTCTGTGTAATCCATCACCGTGGCCATTATCCTGCTTCTGATCAAGGGTGGAATGGAAAACCTCCCTCTCCCTTCAACACCTACCATCAGCTCTTTGATTTGCCAGGCGTGGGCAGAAGGGACGTTTCCGGGGAATGACCTCAGACCCTCTCCAAACAGATCCCCACGCAGCGCTGTGTCGTCGTCAGCCTGGGGAGACAAAGCCCAAGCCAGGCTCTTTGTAAACAGTCAGCAAATGGCTTCGCGGTCGTTTATTTCCCTTTTTGCAGAAAGGCTTTTTTTCCCCTTCCCCTTTTGTGTGTACTCCGCACTTGGGGGTTTCCTGGAGCTGCTCACTGCACACCTCCAGCCACCTGCCGAGTGGAAGTGCAGCCCAGCCCTGCGTTATCAGGTGGTTAGATAAGACAAACTCTGCACCTTTTTTCATCAAAATAAGTAGGTCAGAGATGCACTCAGCTGGCCAGTAAACTAGGGCAGGGTTTCCCTCACTGCCTCCGTAGTTGACATCTGGGGCCAGATCATTCTCTGTTGTTGGGGGTGGTCCTGTGCACTGTAGGGGGTTCAGCAGCATCTCGAGTCTCTACCCACCAGATGCCAGCAGCAGTCCCCTCTCTAGTTGTGACAACCAGAAGGATCTCCAGACATTGTCACATGTCCCCTGTGGGCAAAATGACTCCAGGTGGAGAACCCCTTGCCTTATGAATTAATGCAAGTTCATAGAGTGGTTAGGACTGTAGGCACTGCCTCAGCCCTTGGGGGTACTTTCCGGTCCTGTGACCTGGAAAGTGTCATCACTTCTCTGAACTCAGCGTCCGTGTCTACAAAACGGACAGAGTAACTGGATCTGCTCCATGAGGTTACTGGTGGTGTCCAGCGACATGTATGCAAAGTGCTTAGCGCAGCCCCAGGCCTCTGGTAAATGAGAAAAGAAAGCCCACTTTTATGAATGTTGGCCTTTGGTATCAGGCTGACAAAGCAGCTGTGCGGATGGGAGAGGTTTGGGCCTTTGCCCCCTTCAGCCTCCACTCTCACCATTGGCTGACTCAGATTTTGTCAGACTCTTTCTAGTTCCCTTCACGCAGCGTAGTCTCTGTTCGGGCCCCCATACTCTTGTTCAGGTGCTTCCTGCAGCTCTGACTGCCTTCCTCCTCTTCGTGGCTAACACCTGCCTACTAACCCTTAAAGCTCAGCTTGGAGGTCACCTCCTCCAGGAAGCCATACGTGCTTGCCTCTTCCCTCTCCCCTAGCTAGGGTACATCTCATCCTCAGGGACCAAGGAAGTCCCCCTTTACCTCTAGCTGTACTCCTTTGTCATTTTACATATCTTGCTATCTTCACCATTAGTTAGTGCCCTCCATAAAGGCAGGGATTGTATCTTACACATCTTTGAACAGCTGGGGTCCAGTTTGGGACTCTACACTGACACTGCTAGAACATCTACCAAAGTGGAGAGGGAGGGAGAGATGGAGGGAGGGAGGGAGAGATGGAGGGAGGGAGGGAGAAAGAAATGATTGAGTGAGGGAAGCACACAGCACAGTGCCCCCCCAACACACACAAAGTATTAGGATCAATTAGTTGCTACTTTTTGGGGGGTATATTTTCTTGCCCCTACTGCACTTGTCTTCTCTGTCACTATTACTGTCACTATGACTAACCAGTGAGCAGAACTAAGTCTGCAAAGAAAGATGCCTTTCTTCCTCAACAGCGAGCTCCAAGTCTTACTTCACAAATAAAGCATCTGATACATTAGATAAAAATTATGACTGGTAGTTAGCTCCTATTTTCCAAGTTTTCTCTTGATTGTGTTCATTCACTCAGCAGATATTTACTGAGCTCCCGATTTAGGAGAGAAACAACCAAGGTCCTTGTTCTCAGGGAGCTCTCCTTTATTACATAAATTGTTATGTAATTATAATACATAACGTAGTACACATATTTATTACATAAATACGTAAACGTGTATTGCCAGCAGAGATACGCAATAAAAGCAGGGGTAGAGAGGGTTGGCTGAGTGGGTTGCTATTTAAAATGGGTTGTCAAGGGAGGAGCTTTGATAAAGAAACATTTGGGTGGAGAGTTGGAGGAAGTGAAGATGAGGAGCTTCATAGCTGATCCATGCACATCCCTTTACACGATAGTTCTCGCTGTGCTGCACACAAGCCTCAGAGCACAGTCGGCCCTCTGCATCCACGGGTTTCACATTCAGGGATTCAATCAAATGAGGATTGAAAATATTCAAAAAAAATTCCAGAAAATTCCCAAAAAGCAAAACTTGGATTTGCCATGCACTAGAAACTATTTACATAGCATTTACATTTTATTGACAACTACTTGAATAGTATTTACATTGTATTCCGTATTATAAGTAATCTGCAGATGAGTTAAAGATATGTGAGGATGTATGTAGGTTATAGCCACTACTACACCATTTTACATATGGGACCAGAGCCTCCATGCATTCTGGTACCCTCGGGGGTCTGCAGCCAATCCCCCGAGGATACCTAGGGACCACTGTATTTGCGGAAAAGAGTTCACTGTTTGGGAACTGCCCATATCAGCATGTTCCAGAATATTTCCAGAATCCATGCTTCTTGGGATGTTAGTGGAAGTCACCTGAAAATAAAATGAAGTCTGTAGAATTTGGAGAAACAGCCAGTATTTACCATCTTCCTTTACTGCAAGACTCTTCAGAGCCTTTAATGGGCTGGTGCACACTGTGAATGTACAAGTGAGAACTAGAGGATTCAGCTAGAATTCAGTTCCCTAACTTGTTTGGAACTCAGAGGCCTTATTCAAGAAACATGTTGTAGGACATGCGTTCAGAGAAATATATTTGGGGGAAAACTCTTTTGGACCGAGAACCAAATTTTAAAAAATATTATCATATTACTTTGTCTCAAAAAAAAATCCAGATGTTTCTGATAGATTTGCACTGAAGTCCTGTGATCATTTAGGGTCTTTCACTGTTGAGAACGAAAGGAAACATCAAATGGCCAAGTAGTTTTATTCCTTTATTCCATTTTGTGGGCATCCAGATTGCACATCTGTTGGTTTGACTGGCTTGGAACTTGTCAATCTGCTTCATGGCAAATATTGGGAGACAAAAAGGTACTAATTACTGAGCCCAATTTTACTCTTGCTATCCACATAAAAGTAGTCCCTGAGGTTTGGAAATTTGAGGTTTAGCTCAGAAAGGATCTAAAAATCATCCTGGACCACCTGAAAAAGAGCCACAGAAGTGGAGGGTCAAGAACACGGGCTCTGACTACACAAGGTTGGACTCACATGTAAGTCCTGATACGTTCTCGCTGAGTCTCAGTTTAAATTGCCTCTCACATGGGATTCTACTGAGACGGCTGTTTTTTTGTTTTTATCCAAAAAAAGGTGGGAAGTCATAGAAGGGCCCTTCGTAGAGGGATGTGAAAGTTGAAATTGCTGGTTTTGATAATATGTTCACTATATTTTTTAAAAAACTTTTATTATAGTAAAATACGCATAACGTAAAATTCCTGTCTTAACCGTTTTTAAGTAGAGCTTAACAGCTTTACAGTTCAGTAGTGTTACGTATACTCACAGGGTTGTGCAACCGATCTCCAGGACTTTTTCATCTTGCAAAACTGAAAGTCTATATCCATGACACAACAACTTCCCTTCCTCCCCGACTCCCAGCCCCTGGCAGCCACCATGCGACTTGCTATCTCTATGAGTTTGACCACTCTAGGTGCCTCATATGAGTGAAATCATGTAGTATCTGTCTTTTCGTGACTGGTTCCTTTCACTTAGCATAATGTCGTCCAGGTTCACCCATGTTTAGCATATGCCAAAATGTCCTTCCTTTTCGAAGCTAAGTAATAGTCCGTTGTATGGATGTACCACGTTTTGTTTATCTGTTCATCTGCTCTTGCTTCCACCTCCTGGCTACTGTGAATCATGTCACTGTGAACATGAGTCTACTATCTCTCTTAGACCCTGATTTCAGTTCTTCTGGATAAACATCTGGAAGTGGGATCGCACCCATAACATTTTTAAAACAGCTCTATTGAGATAGAATTCACATATCCTAAAGTTACCTTTTAAAGTACAAAATTCAGTGGATTTTAGTGCAGTTGACCCTTGAACACATTGATTTGAACTGCTCAGGTCTACTTACACACGGATTTTTTTTTTCAGTAAATACACACTACAGTGCTACAGGATCCAAGGTTGGCTGAATCATCAGAGAAATGTGGAGAGGGAGGACTGATGTAAAGTTATACGCGGATTTATAACTGCGTGGAGGGTCATGACCCCTGCATTGTTCAAGGGTCAACTGTATATTCACAGATTAGTGCAACCATCACCACAATCAATTTTGTAACATTTCCATTTCCCACCTCAAAAAAGAAAAAAACTTGTTCCCATTAGCAGTCACTCCCCATTCCTCCCTTGCTTCACCTCTAGGCAATCACTAATTTGCTTTTTGCTTTCTGTCTCTTAGATTTGCCTATTTTGGCCATTTCATATAAATGGAATCATACTCTATGTGGTCTTTTGTGTCTGGCTTCATTCGCTTAACATGATGTTTGCAAGGATCATCCAGGTTGTAGCATGGTAGGCACGTCCTTCCTTTTTATTGCTGAATATTCCATGGTATGGACACGCCAGTTTTGTTTATTCATCTGTCTGTCCATTAAGTAATGGATGTTTGGGTTGTGTCCGTCGTACCTCGTTATCATCACTGTGTTTCTTGTCTTGTGACTTGGCAAATCTCTAGCCTTGTGGAATTCAGAATTTTCCTTTTCTCGACCAGGGGCAAATAAGCCTCTCTGAAAATGCAGATCAGAGAACCTGTCTAGTGGGTAGACTGCAAGGCCATCCCTCCCGCCAGTGATCATATCCCCTACAAATAAAAAAGGACGAAAAAGACCACATCCACTCAGCCTAAAAGCAATATATATATATATTTTTTTTCCTCTCTATTTCTAATGGAATAGACTTGTGCTCTTTAGGGAAATCAATAGGAGGGGTAACAACCGATTATACTATGAGAAAGGAAATTTTAAAAGACTCTCTGGAAATAGCGCATACATAAAACATTTCTGAACTATCTGCAAATGCAGGAATTATCCCTTGATGCAAGGGATCTGTGCCAAAGTAAAAGTCTGCTCAGGTTCTTATGAATTTCCACGTTAGTGGCAACTTTCTCACTCCAGTGACTGTGAAAGTCGCTGCGTTTATCCCGCGTTGCCCCGTGTCCAGGACTCCAATGCCATTTGAGGACGAGGCTGTTCCATCTAATTAATGATTGAACCCTAACTGAACTCAGAGTGTTTTATGCATCACAGTTCTTGGCCACATGTCCAACAGCATTTTGAATTTATTAAATGCCAGGGCAAGAGATCCTTAGGGGTTTGGACAACATATCTCCTGCTCTGGACATTGGAAAGAGAAGGAAGTGAGATTTGGAGTGAACCGAGGGAGGACTTACCACGAGCTGGCCTGCACCTGTTTGAAAGCTCGGCCGCGGAGCCAGTTATCTCATTATTTGAGCAACCTGACAGACTTCCCTCTTCTCACTCAGGTTTCCCATATACAGAGCCGCCGTCCAACTTTGTTACAAAGAAAGAAGAGAAACTTGTCATTTGTTTGATCATCGGCATGGTGTAAGAATTTGCCTGTCACTTGTTTAGGATAATGGCTGAATTCTTTCGTTTTCAATTGATGCTTGGCAGTTCGGATGTGTTAGATTGCTCGCAAACAACTGAAAGAGATCCGCACGTCCTATCCATTGTCAAGCTCATTTAGCAGATTATTCTAAGACTGAAGTAAGGGAAGATAGCTCTGGCTATGAGTCTTTTAAGAAAACATTAGAGAGTGTGAACAAAAGCAAATCCACAGAACTTTAAAATGTCAGAGAACTCAGAAATCCTTCAGTATGAAGAGTTTGAAAACTCATATGCCCACAGAGTCCAGGCAGCTAGTAAAAACAATTAAAAAAGGAAAAGCAGCCAAGAGAGATGGATTGCCCCTTGCAAGGCCCTCGGAGGGCTTCCAGCCTGTGCTCGATAATCATGTTTTCATGAAATTTGCAAAAGTAAGACATTTGACTTTAATTCGTTAATAGAGCAGCAGCTTCCCTCTCTGACATGCCCCCTGCGTCACACTTTCCCTTACGTTGAGAGTTAGTTGGCACTGGGGTTGTCCCAGGAATTTTGGACTCATGTGCCATGAGCATTTTTTATTTATAATTTTTCCCGCAGTACTGCAGATGCTGCGAACATGTTATATTCATAATTTTGTATTACTTTTCTTAAAGAAGACCCCTTTCCAGGTTTTAAAAGCTTCAGACTTCACAAAATCAGCAGGCAGGAGAGACGCTATGGCACTGTGGACAGATCATGCCTGTCTAGTGGACGGGCTTTCCTAAGCTCAAGACAGTTGCCAGGTGGGGATTGAAATGCCTGGTGGGACCAGTTCCCTCTGGTGAAGCCAGAAATCCAGATTTTCACGTCAAAACTTCTAATTTCCAAATGTTTATAACAAACCTAACAAAACTAATTGGAAGGTCGAATTTGATCTGTGGGCTGTCAGTTTTCAAGACTTGCTATTTATGATGAAAAAGCTAAATGAACAAGTCTAAAATATTGAGCCATCTATCCACCCCAAAGCTTTTACATCGAAGTTATCAACCTAGTTTTTTGTTTGTTTGTTTAACTTTTAAATCATTCAATTAGTATTCACGGAGTACCAACTGTACCTTCTGCACAGATCTGAGTTTCTCCCAAGATCAGTTCTTGATTAATCGTGTCCATAGAAGCCCACATCCAGGCTTAGTGTTGAGAGACGGGGGCTGATGGCAAATTACATCTCACTGTGCCAGGACCCTAGAAACAACTAACTGAAATTTGTGATAATTCTAAGTGTTCCAGATCCTTATTAAAAGAAAAGCTTCAAAAAAAATGGTGTGAGGTTTTGTATTGATGGGCACATTATTGTAGTCTTGGTGTTAGAGTGTTTTTTTGTTTGTTCGTTTGTTGGTTTTTTTTGCACAAACTCTGGGTGATTTAAAGTACTTGGAGGTAAAAACTGTCCTTCATTTCACTCCTCCTCACCTTGAACGTTTACATCTGTTTTCTCTACTGCCTCCAAAGCTTTTTCTCTAGAGATTTCCATGTCT
Organism: Camelus bactrianus; assembly: GCF_048773025.1. Lineage (NCBI taxonomy): Eukaryota > Metazoa > Chordata > Mammalia > Artiodactyla > Camelidae > Camelus > Camelus bactrianus. The sequence goes on from NC_133557.1 coordinate 25,500,975, forward strand.
GGACCTTTCTCAGCGTTGAGATCTCAGTGGGCATGTTACCTCTTTGGAAAACCTTTCCAGAGCATCTTAGCTAAGTTTATCAACCCCCAGCTCTCTTCCTCAGGGGTTGGCAAGTGACAACCTGCAGGCTGAATCCAGCCTACTGCCTGTTTTGTAAATAAAGTTTTATCGGCACACAGCCACATCCATTACACATTGTTACATATGTTATAACCTGAGACTGGAGTGGTCGCAACAGGGACCATTTGGCCCACGGATCCCAAAATATTTGCTGTTTGCCTTTTATAGAAAATATTTGCCGACCCGTGAGCCTCCCGTAACCCTGCTTTATTTCCTTCATAGTAGTGATTATTGTCTGAAGTTACTTACTTCTTTCTTTGTTTGCTTGTTTCTTTCTGATTTCTACCTTTAGAATATTAGCTTCTCATGGGTTCTTTTCCCCGTACCGTCGTAAGCATAATGTATTTTGATGGAATGAATTTATAAATTCCATGCTTCAGCCTTTCTATTAATGCAGAGAGGGCGCCCCAGCTTTGATATACAGATGAGTTCTGTTGCTGTATGTTTCAACCAGGGAAAAACATGTAAATTGTTTGGGTTTTGGTTGCATAAACTGGACCAACCAAATACACTGAGAGAGATGAGGCCTAAGTACTGTATTCTGTAATGTCATCTCTTGAACGTGACAAGAAAAAAGCAAAGCTGTGAAACCAGTGGAAAACATCATGGTGATGATGTGTCATTTCATCCAATGCCACTGTCACTAACACGAGCTAACTCTTCTTTGTCACACAAACAAAGGCTATTCACCCACTTACTTACAAGTTACCAAACATTTTGGCTTAACCCTGTCTAACCAAATAAACGAGTTTATTTAAAACGGCTCAACTCATGTAAGGAAAGTTTTCTTTTTCTCTGCTGAATTGCATCACCTTGTCCCAAATCACCTGTGCAAACCCCAACATATACCCAGCCATATCCTGGTCACCTCATGCTATTTACTTGCTGGAAATAAATGTCCACACTCTATTTAATCCCCTCTCTCACACTTTGACGTACGTCAGAATTTCTTCCATCCATTCTTCCCTGTCCTGGGCCTGGCCTCTTCTGCTTAGGCTGTCTCTAGCACACAGGTCAGCACTTGAGGATTTATTTACTGGTTCCTCGTCTGTTGGCCCTTACTGCCCTGTTCCCATCTGTGAGAGAGCAGGCACCCTTTCATATCCACCTTTATATTTCCCTCTATTACCCAATTTGTGTGTGGCCTGAATTGAGCTCTGAGTAAACACCAGGTCCCTGGCACTGGGCTGGGAGTTATGCAGACAAGACCATTAAAGTTTCCCAAGAGCCTTAGAATCTTAACTTTGGGAAGCTTCATACCATCTAGAAATAAACCTGTTCAAATGCACTCACTTGCCATGTTAATTATGATTTTTTTTTCTTTTAAAGGAAACAAAAACAATTCATTTGCTTTTAAAATTATTATTGATTATAATTTTTCTATGTCTCAACCAATGCATGTATGGTCAGATCTCCAAGGATCTGAAGGCCCTTCAGAGGTACACTCAGAAAAGATGTGCACTCTATGCACCACGCCCCAAAGTCCTAAAGTATAAAGCAGCCCTGGACACTCTCAGATACAGTGGTGAACTCAGCGGATGTGGTTCTTGTCCTAAGGGAGTCCAGAGTCCAGCCAGTGTGAGATGCGGGTAAGCAGGTAGTTACAGACAATTATGAGAAGGCCCGTTTTGGAGGAAGGGCAGGGACAGAACCAGACTTGAGGGGAATGGAGAAAAATGGGGATGAAGGAAGGGCGTCGGGGAAGACCTCCCCGGAGGGAAAGTTTTTGAGGAGCCTTAAAGGACGAGAAGTTACATCCAGTTTTCCCCCAGCTAGCCTTGATAAATCTATTTAACCCATAAACCACTTCACCTGAAGTCGTAACAGGCTATGTAATTTGTGGAGCCCCTTCCGGCATGTCAGGAAGGCAACAGCAGAGCATTAAACTGACTGTGGGGTCCTTCTGAGCATGGGGCCTGGCTGACGGCTTGGGTTTTCCGCCCATGAAGCTGGCTGTGACAGTTGTCCTAAAAAAGGGTCCAGTGTCATTTGAAAGCGGGCAGTAGAAAGAAGCACGTTTACCACAGTGCCTACCACATTGTAGGTGCTCCACAAACGTTGCTGAATGAAGATGAGTGTCTTTAGTTTTTCTTTTCATGAAAATAGACCTGACCAGGTAGCAAACGTCTTTAAGCAGGCAGTTACTTTGGCATTTTCCCTTCCAGAAGCTCAGTTCAGACCCGAAGATTCATATCAGGCCTGGGGAAACATGGCCAGTATGACTCCCTTCTGTCTTTAAGATGGCTTGGATGTTATTAGATTTAACCAGTTTATTTGGGGGAAAAAAATCATATATATGACCCTTTGGAAGAGAACTTTCCTCACATCTTATCCTGACAGCAGATGATGATAAACTGATGCTAAACAGAGTGATTTTTATTAAGGTTCATTGAGTGCATTTTCAGAAGCTGCCACACAATGAAATGTATACATTTTCTCCCCTGTCTATAAATCTGAGTAGTCCTGTGTTGCCAAGTCAGGTAAAGTGAGTCCATGGGTAGCTCTTAAATGCATTAAACCCCTGGAAATATTAGATCCTTTGACAACAGATGAGGTTTGCTGGTGCAGCTCATTAGCATTTGAACAAATTTGTGAGACTTTTAAGGCGTGTTGTTGGATGGAGCTAAGTAGACTAATGCAGTGAATTCCAGACCCTAATGGCTCCATTTATCAAGGGAGCAGGTTTTAACATAATGCATAAACCTTTCTCACATGGCCATTTTACTATGCATTTAATTCTATTGCAACATGGTGCTTCGGGCAGAGGAAATGAAGAACTTAAACAAGGTTAACATTCCGAGAAAAGACTAGGAAAAAATCAATACCTCCCTCCATCCCCAAATAAAAGATGATTTACAAAAATGGAAATCTATATTGATGGCAGAGTCTTTCAGATGACAAAATGTATCCATGATGTTTTGTGACTGGGACATGAGCTGTCCTTGCCACTGAATTCATGTCGAGTTCCAGGGATAATGTTATAAAAATGTTTTAGTGGGTTTAATTAAAGATTATTAATTGGTTAAAGGCCCTCCTGTAGCTTTGAGATTTATTTTAAGGCCAGCGAGGACTTCTGCAGCCTGTCTTTATTCTCAGTTTCACATTCTTGTTGACTTCAGGATGTTGTCTTTCTTCCTGTTTACATGCACTTAAGAAGAAGCGCTGAAGGAACGATCTTTCCTCCCACTCGGAAAGATTTGCCAGAGCTTAACACTGAAGCTGCGTCCCTTTGGAATACCCGCTCATTCAAGACTTTTGTTTTGTCTATTAGCGATTCAAGAATACCGTAACTTCATGACATTTGCAGATATAACATTGCGGTTTTGTCTATCAGGGAAGTAACCCAGGGCTCCGAACATGCAGCACTGGGGCCACTTGCTTAGGTGGCAGTTTGCATTGTGCGGAGTGACACTTAGATGTAGGAGGATGTAATTTTGCTCGTGAGCGGCCCGGAGCCACAGCGCAACGTGAATTTCCGGTTTCTCGGCTGAGCTGCATCCCCTCTGCCTGCCAGTATTGTTAAAAAAGCAGTGCACACCAGACAGGTGACTCTCTATAAATGGCTTTGGGTTCTATATTTATACAGCTATTAAGAACCTAAAGAAGTCACTTAAATTTTTCAGATATACCTCACTGCATTTTATGAGGGAAAAATAGATGCTTTGGTGGCTTCATAAATTCAGGGGGTTTTGAAGGCTGCAGAATATATCCCTCACGAATGTCAAGGGTCTATGGTATATAACTTTTACTTTTCAGGAGATGTTACCCTGCTACTTAGATTGGAAACACCTTGCTGCTAATACATAAAACAGCCCCACGGTTGCTCATTCTAGCCAAACTACCATCCAAAGTTATTTCTTTAAAAAGTTGAGCCTTCCCAATTTCCCCGTTTCCTTCCTGAAAATGGTTTTCTATACGATGCTTGGCAAGACTTGGGTATTAGCAGCCAGAGTTGTGCTAAGCCAAATAGCTGAAAGTAGACTGATTTCCATCACTCAAAAAATGTAAAGTTGGAGCTTAAGCCAGGAGTTTGGCAATTAATCTTCCACCTTTGGAAAATTCAAAATTATACTTTATGTAGTAACAACAGGTTAGCTAAATAATATCCTGAATAGAGGGATGAAAGAGCTTAAAGGTGGTGTTTCATAAAAGTGAGGAAGGAATATTAAGATACCCTTCATATACACAGCAGGGTCCTGTATAGGAAATAGAAGTTCCGTCAAACCCCCAAAGGTACGGAAATCAATAAATAGGGTTTTCTCTGTGTCCAAGCAGCACTCACGACTCTGGGCGGATGTCTCTTTCTCTGACGCCTTTTCTGGTCCTCCTAGTCAAGGTTAGGTGTTGTTTTCCAAAGTCATCCTGCATTTCCATGCATGGTTATTCACATACATTGGTTGGTTGTTTTCTTATCTCTCTCCTCAACTCAACTGTCTGTACCTTACTGACTTTCCTTCCTTAAGGCTAAGCACAAAATTATCACTGCAGAAACTCAAAGAACATTTGTGAATAAATTAATGAATGATTGACTAAATGCAATTGTGAACATTTTTTTTGAGCTTCAGACCTTTAAAAGAAAACCAGGAATTGGAAAAAAACAAACAAAAAAAACCCCAGTGAAATGGCTGGAGACCTTAAATCTTTACTCCTTCTTCAAGCACGTGGAAAAAGCCTCCTTCTCCTCCCAATGAGCGGGGGGCAGCACACAAGTCAAAGAGAGGGAGCCCATAGCATGGGCTCCAAACATATTCACGGAAATGAACCAACCACTCCTTGAGTTCTTGCCTGGTGGCTATTCAGAGGATACCCTGAATCACTCTAGCAGAGGAACCTTAGGTGAAGGAAAAGACACAGGATCATGAGTACAACATTGCCCCTCTAGTCGGGACCTCTCTAATCTTCCAAGTGCTGAGTCCAGGCAGCAGGTCATAGGATGCCCGGGAGATTTCCTTTGCAGAGTCGTTGAGCAGGATTAGCTTTTGTTGACTGCTTTTGTTAATGTGTCACCAATCATAGACCTTCTTCTACTGACGGGTTGTACTTTTCTGTGCTCCTTTTGTGGATTCATTTTAAAATATCACCTTAGAAAGTTCTAGGAAAACTCTAGGCGTCTCAGTGAGATGTTTTGCAAATGGCTTAATTCTCTGGATTTAGCAATAAAAAGAGACACTTTTTTTTGAGGTGAGCTCAAATTCCATTTTGAAATCAACAAACATGCTTCACTCACTTGCCTCAAACCTCGGAGACGTGGTCTACTTGAAATCGAGGTGAATAGTCTTCAATTCCTACCTTTTGTTGCAGTCTTTCTCCTAATTGTAGGTCACATCATTATCTATCCCAATTTAAGTATGTTATTTTGGGCTAAAATTAAAAACACATGAGCAAAAATTAGCAAAGCTTTATTTTTTTAATGTGGACCATGTATCTTCTAAGAGATCTTTAAGGAGAGATGTATATTTAAACTGTACCAGGAAGCAGATCTGGTTCTAGAGAGAACGTGGACTCTTAGAAGCTGTTTTCAATTCTCAACTAAGCTGCATTGTCAGTTAACCTCTTTGATGTTGTCAGCTCATCTGTAAAGTGGAAATTAATAGTGTCTTCCCCACAGGGCTTTTATGAGGGTAAAATAAGATAATCTACAAGAAATTGCTTGGCAAATTGTAAAGTGCCATATAAACACAGAAGATAATCACCAAAAATTATAGTATGTAAGGTTCTTGAGCACAAAACAGTAAGCGAGAGAAAGTTCTGGGATAACAAAAATTCAGAAAGGAAAAAAGAATAACCATCTGAACAATTACTTGGTGGCATTGCTGTTTCAGAATATGGAGGAGTTATAACCTACACACCTTCAATTTAGATGTTCACAGTTTTATGCACTTGGCAAAACATTTTAAATACTGTAAAATATTCTAAAATTCTGTTCTGCAAAGATAATATATATGCACATTACTACAGATATTGTACATTTTAATAAATATCATTGCATAGAGATATATACATAAAACCAAGTATAGCATAGTTTATGAACAAATAAAAATTTTAAGGGGTAGATTTTTAAGTCTAAATGTATTACTGCTTTTCAAACTCAAACCTTGTGGAAGATGGTACTTACAGCACAGTTGTAATTACTGAAGCAAAGGGGCTGTACCTTGGTGTGTTTTTTCAAAGCATACTTCTTATCTTTTCTAAAACTCCTGCCAGCCATGGTAGGTGAATGGAAATTGTATGTGTGTGTGTGTGTACGTGCATGTGCACGCATGGATGTGTATATGCAAACATCAAAACTGATTTGCCCAGGAACTCAATTTGAGCACAAAAATCACAGGCATGAATATGCAAGGAGATTTGAATGTGTGTTTGTCAGCAACTAAATATTTGGCAAGGGGGAAAATTAAAATAGATTGCACTTAGAGCTCGAGGAAGGAAGAATAAACACAAATTTACAGGTAAGTGTTAGCAAACAGCATATATATTGAATAGTAGTCTGAAATAGACCCATCTGAACTCGGTAGGAAATTGACATTCTGTTTGTGCTGCTGCGTATTAGAACTGGAAGCCTCAAGTTACGTTTCTCAATAGGGATACAGCAAATTACTATATCTACATGGCAGGCACTTGGCTCTTAAAAGCTGGCGAGATTGAGGGTTATTTGAGGCATTTAAACTAAAAATTTCAGAGAGGATCAAATCAGTGTTATTTTTGGTCAATCAGTAAGATAGTCAACAGGTATTCATCACACAGCCAGTTGTCTGTTTATTTTTTTAACTCTATGCTGGGGTAGATTAGAATGGGGAAGCCACCTAAGACATTAGAAGAGGGAACGGTAGATCTTGGACCCTGGTTTGGAAGGATGAATGGCAGTAAGCGAGGGCTTTGGAGTCAGACACACGTGGCTCCGAGTCTTAACACCTTTTTCTCTAATGTAGCTCCACATTTTATGTGAGGCTTATGTTCTGAAGTCAGCCCACTAGGAAAGAGTCACAGACAGTCAAAATTATCTTTGGAATTTCCTTAAGTCTTCTACCCTTAAACCTTCTTCTCTTCGAATTAAAAACATTTTTTGAGCCCCTAAGCCATTTAGGAAATTGGAATTCATTATCAAGTCACACACATACACACACACACACAGAGGATTGTGTGCAGCCTTCTGTCTTCATTTTTGTGCGCACTCAAATTTGAGAACTGCTATGCTAAAGGAAGAACTAAAAAGAAAGTCTACGTGCAGATGTCTGGACTTTTGAATCATCCTGCCTTTCAAATACTATCCAGTCCCCAGTGTGAACGGCAGATGGTGAGACTTCTCAAGTGCTGCTGTTTGCCTGCAAGGTTTACTCTATTTGGTTGTAATAATAAGCCTCTCTAACCTTAATACATGCTAATAGATCTATTTGATGTTTTGAGGATTAAATGAAACAGGGGATGGCGTCTTTCTTGAGGGCTAGGTTTGAAAATCGGAATGTAAGTTGCATGTACTGAATGACACCACTTCATTTATGTGATCTTTGTCAGGGCACTTCACCTCATTATGCCTCAGTCGTCTTATCTGCAGTCTGATGATTGGAGTAAAACCTACTTAACGGAGTTGTTGACATATAATGATAATGCAGGAAGAGCTGTTAGCAGACAGGTAGCAAAAAATTAAAAAGCAGTAACTCTTATTAGGATGATCACAAAGTGTTGTTGTTGCGATGATGATGATTATTTTATGCTCTGTGGCTTCGGACGCGTTACCAAATCTTTCTGAGCTTTAGTCATCTCATCTGTCAAAAGGGAGTGTGATATCTTTTCCAACTACTTTGAAGAGCAGCAGAAGGGATAAATAGAGATAAGGAGTTTGCAAAGCATCAAAGCCTGTATGTGCAGAAGGTGAGAGCAGGATAGTAAAGCATAATATTCAAATCTCGAGGAATCCCAATTTCATAGCTGTTGCAGAACAGTATATTCTTAAGAACAAGATATATGGCTGAACAGAGATATTGTCAGGGCCCCAGTGATGTCACAGCTGGCTGAACATGGCCCATCCCCACCCCTGGGGAAACAGTTTAAAGTGCATGCATGGTCTCTGAAAGGCAGGATGGAAGCCTCACCACTGAGTGCCTGGACATGTGCGTGATTCCTGACAGGTGCTGCCACGAGGAGTAGAGACTGTGCAGTAGACTTAAATGTAGGGGTCTGATGCCCAAGTGGCAAGAGATCTAACTTGATTTTTTTCTACAATGGCATTAAATTCTTATTAGGAGCATCTGTGCCATTGGATGACAGAACTTAACTGGAGTCAAATCAGGGGATACGGGTTGATTCAGCCTCCTGGGATTGTGTCCAAGGGTTTAGAGCTCGTATGTGGCCCTTAGTTATGACCGTGTGTCCACACTGACTCCTGCAGGGATGTGCAGTGCCCCTTCTGATCTCTGATTGAAGGCTACTCTGAAACTGCTGGTATTTTTCTCGGGTTGTCTCAGACCCCCTGGCTTAGTTGTAGCATGTAAGTATTCCTCGTCCTCTGCTCCCATAACATGGGGTGTGGGCTGGAGGAAGTAGGGCTTCTCTGCAAGGCACTGGAGCAGAGGATTCTTCTTCTCTTGAATCTCTCAACTCACCTGAAGGATTCCTGAAGGAGTACGCCATGATATTTTGCCACCATCTATACAGCTGGACGAGGACCAGTGAATTGCTTTGGACCATTTATGACAGGGTCTGTCGCTTGCCTCATGGGGCCTGGGGACTGGTGAATCCAGTGTCAACTGCCTCTTGAACCGTTGAGTATTCCCAATTGAACTAACTGATTTTTTTGTTCAATCACATCCTACTCTGCTACAGTCTTAAAGGAGGTGAGAAGTAGTTCTTTATGCTTTGTCATTCTCGAGCAGGTTTTTCGTTATGTAAAAAGCAATTATAATTCAGAGAAAAACAACTCCATGTGCAAAATGGTAAAATACGTAATTCTAACGTCCCTCGGGAGCTCCAGTTGGGGTCTGCAGATTCCATCCCTGGGTAGAATGTAAATACACGTGCCCAAGTTTGAGGAGAGCTGCCGAAGAGCAGGCTCTCTCTTTCTCACCCTCCAAGGACACACATTTGGCAAATGACCGTGCCCGTTCCCCATGCCCAGACTTCACGACTTTCCCTGGGCTGCTTTCAGAGCCTCCCAGTGCACGTCCCCACTTCATCTCTGACCCTCTCCAAGTTGGTGACGTTCGTCTTGTGGCTGAGTGGATGTTTTGAAAATGTGATGCATCACTCGCCTCCTTCAGAACTCCTTCCTTGACTTACAATTCTTCAGTGGCTTCCTGAGTGTCTTACAGGACTTACCGACCATACCATAATTTAATTTTATATTTACGAACCTTTTATTTATTCGTTCAATAACTATTTCTTAAATACACACTCTGGCCAGAGACCCTTTGCTTCTACCTTATGCAAACAGGATTGATATGATTTAAATAATCACACAAATAAATTGCCGGCTGTGGCAAACCCTGTGGAAGGAAGACAATAGGAGGTAACAGAGGAACCGGGCTTAGTCTGGATGCTCAAGGAAGGGCTCGCTATGACTTTCAACACTTGGGAAATTGCCGTTGGTTTTTAGTACCTTGCAACTTAATTTTGACTTCTCAAAGGAGTCTAATAATTCCTGATCTTCTTCTTCCCACAAAGAGCTGAGAGGCAATGACTATGCCAACTGGCTTTAGAAGAGGAACACCTAAAAGCCCTCAAAAAATAAAAGGAGAACCAAAAAAGAGAAAAGGAAGGAGAGGAAAAGCAAAGCGAGCATGTGGAGCGTCGGGCTCACTGCTCAGGGAGGCATCGGGGCCTTTTTACCTCATTTTGTTATTATTTAACTACTGCACAAAAGAGAAGTGCCTGTAATCCTCTGCGGAATAACGCATTAATCCTCATTAGTCGTCGTTCAGTTGGGTATGCGTTCCCTGCACTACGTGAAAAAGGCAGAGGTACCTTCCCAAGAAGGATAAATGCGTTATCTCATAGTTCACCTACTCTGGAATACCTAATGGGCTGCACTGGGAGTATATGCTGTTTATCATCCCTTGGAAGGGGCAAGACGGTTCCTATTGAAGGCTGCTAGACCATGAGTGATTTATGGTGCATTTTACCCCTCAACTGTTGGGAGAGGCGGCCACATGGGTAGAATTCCATCTGTCCCATATGCATCCCCTTTAATTAATGATTTATCTTATTATCTTCCTTCCTCGGGAAAAAAAAAAAAAAGATTTTACTTCCATTGGTAAAACTACCATCCGCCAAACAGGATCATTATCTAAATCCTGGTGACAAACAAGTTGATGGGGAACATTCTGGGGAAGGGAAACCCAAGGGGAAAACAGGTTAGCAAAATCCCTTGCTTCCTGAAGGAAACATTAGTAGGTGTTTCCTAATCCTGCCTAGCAAAGGTCAGTGTTTTCACACACACACACACACACACACACACACACACACACGCCCCTGCTCAAGTGTCCATATAACAAGAGAGGATCTGTAAAGAGACTCCACTGGGTGAGGGAAGTCATTAATCCAGTGCTTGGCAGTCAGGCGCTTGAAAAAAAAAAAAAGACTTCTTATTAACATGCAATTGTCACCATGTTAATAATGAAATATTGATCTGTTCCTGCTTAATAAAAATCAACGTATTCCAATTTACCCCTGGAAAGAAGACCACTTAGGGTCTCGTGCCAACATCTTTGCATTGTCCATCTCTATATTTTTCACGATTGTATTTATTGAGAACCAGGGAGGGAGAAGGGAACAGTTAATATCAGGTCGACCAAATTTATTTTTCTCTTCTTCCTTCTTTGAAGTTCAGTTGTCTTGATTTAGCAAGAAAAACCTTCATGGAGACTTTATAATACAATAAGCTTTGGTGATTTTATGATTAAATGATTATAATCTTTGTCAGCAAAAATACTGTTATATTAAAAATGCAAAACGTTGGAAAATCAGTTTCAGCCCTAATCTATAGATCAATTTATAGCTATTTACAACCATATATACGTTGCAGTAAGGACTGGGGTCTCGGCACAAGATTTATTAGTCTGGATTGTGGAGAACAATTTTACAAAGAGAAGCTCCGTCTAATAGCCTATCTTAATTAGCTGCCAATTTTGTGAATTATTTCTATTTTATAGTCAGTTTTTCTACTCATTTATTTACCTGTGATTTGGAAATTATCTGTGGAGCAATCTCTTCTGGAGAATATGGAAACCATCCAGTGACTATTGCCTTCTAAAAATGTAGATCATTTTGATTTACAATTTAAGATGTAAACACTTTAAGGTTGGGCCTCTGTGAAAGAATAGTTCACAAGTTGCTACATTGTTCATTCACACTTGCACATTTATTACCCAAAGGCACACACACGGAGTTGTGTGTGTATGTGTGTGTGTGCGTGTTTACCAACATTGTGGCTTTTTATGACTTCTGTTAGGTGTTGTTGCAAGGAGGTTCACATAAACATTTGTATAGGTTTTAGAAAACAGTTGTTACCGAGGAAGAACCTTTTCTGTTTACACAAATTCAGAACAAAGAAGCGTTGCTCCAGCTTCCGGTAATTGACATGTGGGCGTGTTTTTCAAGTCACTGACTGGAAGAAGTGAGTGTCTGAGATTTATTTTTGACAGGACTTAAATTACTGGTAGCCTGACGCGTTTTTGAACAATTACTAGACACTGAGGTGTTTAAAGTAATGGGTACTGTTTGAGGGATGGGGAAGTTTCGAAACGGTTAGAACAAAACAATTTTCCATTTGATTAGTAAGATGCTAACACTTACATTTATCTTACTAAATAGCACATACACAGTTGACTCCTCAAATGATAGTTTTTTCTCGGAATAAAACTCATCCTTAAAGAGAAAAACCCCTCCACTTGATGAATTGGTGAATCCTGGGAATTCAGGAGAGGAACAGGCCCCTTTGCTCGTTGTCGGTTTTCTGCCCGCCTTTGGTGCTTTCAGATCTGTCCCCCAAGTACACAGAGCAGAGCGCTCTGTCCTGCTTTGTTTCAAATGTCTCGGAATCTAGGGCTTAATGTTCATTAATTAGTGACTATCTTTCAGGAGCTTCTAGACATTGTTTAACCAGCCATCTGAACTCCGACTGGAAAATTAAAATTCACAATCCAGGAACTGCTCATGTCCCCGAAAGATAAAGCATCTACAGCTGCCATAATTGGCAATGAATTGATGTTTCAAGTTATCCAAAAAAGTCAAAGCAGTCGTGTTTCCTCCCCTTTCTTTCCTGTTAGTGCCTCTGATGAAAATAAAGGAGTGCAAGGTTTCCAGTCCTTTTCTTTCATTTTTACTGTGGCTTTAAAAAGAAGGGCAGGCTTTGGGGGAGGGGTCCATCTCTATCTCATGGATTTACCTGTTCTTGTAGTTCTTAAAGATGTGGGTCAGCAAAGCCCAGGGCTCTTTCTTCTTGATCCAACACTAGTGATTGTGGGTTTTATCATCCCTCCAAGATCTTTCTCCTCTCCCCTGGGTCCAGAGACAGCCATGAAGTCATGTCCTCTGACAACTCCTAGAGAATTATTCAGCACTGAGTGTATCTCTCTTTAAAAAAAAAAAAAAAGTTTTTAAAAAAGCCAACCCCCCCCCCCAAATCCCTTTTGCCCTTTTTAAAAAATCAGAAACACAAAGAACTTTGCATTTGCTAGGATCTAAAGCATTTGTGCTCAACCTGGGGTGATTTGGCCCAACTCTGTGGGGACATTTGGCAATTTCTGAAGATATTTTTGATTTTCACAACTGGGGAGCTGCTTCTGGCTTCTAGTGGGAAGAGGCCAGGGATGCTGCCAAACATCCCACAATGTACAGGACGGCCCTCATGACAAAGAATTACCTGGCTCCACATGCCCACGGTGCTACGGCTGAGCAACTCGGGTGGAGAGGGGTGAGGTAATGCTGGTTCACAGATGTTCTGTGCTGCCCCGCTGCTGTGGTTGATGGGGGTTTTTACCCTGACCCACACATCCAGATCGAGAAGAATCAAGAATGTGAAATAGAGTTGAAACAGAGGTAGTTCAGAAAATCATCTTCCTTTTGGTAGATTGAGGACATATCTTTAAAGTTACAAAGCTCATGTCCCCAGCTTCTTTAAAAGAATATGACGTGCCAATAAATGTAGGTGCAAAGAGTATCTTCAGTGCAGACAACAAAGTCATAATAATGTAGCAATGTTAATTACCACACTGGGAGAGGGGGCGGGGCGGGGGGGTCCTCCTATGTTCCAGTCTCAGAAGTAAGCCCTTTCTTTATCAGTGTTACTTTATTGAATGCTCTCAACAGCTCTGTGAGATGGGACTACTAGGAGTAGACCTGAGTTCTAGTATTTAATTCCTGTCCAGCCTTCATTGTAGAAGCTCACAGAATAAGATTTTCTTTCTAGTCGCCTTATACCTCATTGTACTAGGAGAGAGTGAGTCTAAATGATGTTTTATTCCCATCCTATTTCTAAGAACCTAGAAAATCCATAAACTGTTCATAGATTTTTAATTGACATGATAAAAAAAATAATAACTGCTTTGGCTTTAGTCTCCTCTTCTAAGCTGGATGTTTTGACATCATCCCTGGAAGATCTTCCAAAATTTCTCGGGGAAGTCAACACTAGGAATCTGGAAAGCACAGGAACTGTGTGAGATGGGGCCATTTCCTCTGTTTCACTGTGGGTCAGGCAGGTAAATTCACTAGAAGGGGAGAGAGCATTAGCCTTGGAGCGGCAGGGAAAGAATAAACTTCTCTTACGCATCCATCCATCCATCTGTCCTTACATTCATCCATCCATCCAGCCTTCTTCCATCCATACAAAGGGATAAAGACACATCTGAAATACAGTTCAACAGAAGTTAGGAGTTATTTCTAGACGCTGGAATATCAGATGATTTTTAAACTTTCTTCTTTATAATTTTTATTACTTAAATACAGTAAGTCTGAGACATTTTTAACAATGAAGTTATTATTTTTTTTAAAGGAAGAGGATGATGTGGGATGAGCTAATAGATGCTTTTCAACAGTCCAGGAAAACTTATGATAGTTAAAAAGAGTGCTTCCTGTCTTCTGTTAACTCTGTCCTGCCAAGTTTAAAAAAGAAAAAAGGCTTCTTTTCAGTTTGGGGTATAGGTTGATTGATGTAATGAAATATGTATGTTTAATTGTAGTTTTCCACTGACCTCAGTGTTTGTTACTTCTACTACACATTAGCTAAAAGTAGAGGCCATTTATCAGAGGGATTGGTTACAGGATTTCTCTGGACCATGATTTTGTTACAGATAATGGGATTTCCAATTAAATATGAGATGCTTTTTCAGATTTTAAGGGACCTGCAGTCTGGCTGCAGAGACAGGAATTGAAAGGATGTTCTGTGCCTTACCAGTCTTTGTTTGTGAGTGAGACTTGCATAACTTTTCTTACCTTCATAGTGGTCTTGGTAAACTCTTATGCATCTCTTAAACCTCTGGTCAAATGTCACCTCCTCCGTGGAGACTTCCTTGACTACTCCTTGTGAAGTTAAATGTTTCCTCCTTTGATTGAAAAGTTAAATGTTTCCCCTTTTTTTTCAGTGTCCCTTACTGTAGTCAGATATGAAAGTTATCACATTGCTGAAATTATGTCCTTATGTATTTGTTCCTCCTACTGGACTTTGGCTCTCCACAGGGCAGGGGACAGGATTTATTGGTCTGTGTATCCCCGCGGCTTCTCATAGTGCCTCAATTACTCACCAGGAAATGAGCTGGCTAGAAAACAAGTCAGAAGGAGATGGGTGTCGTGTGAAGTACAAAATCAGACAAATGTGTAAAAGGTATAGGCGAGAGTGGATTTGGCAAAGCTTATATTTTTTGGAAAGTTCAAATATATACCGACTAAACAGCCAGACAAAACTGGGAAAATGATAAACAAGTGAAAGAATAAATAACTATTGCTATGTCTGAGCTTCAGGGACTTATAATAAAGGACTACTGAAATTTTGGAAAAGGCTGCATGGAAAATATAGATATTAGTAGTTGTTGTAAACAAAAAATTAGGGCAAATGTACTCTGAGCCAGGGAGGGTGCAGAGGCTTGAGCACATGCATTACTCCTTTGTCAACAGAGGTAGGTGTTATCAGTCCCATTGTACAGATGAAGCATTCGATGCTTAGGAAGCAAATGACTGGTCTGAAGTCACACAGTTCGTCATTCAGAGCTCCAGTCTCTCCCAAAGTATTTGGCCTTGAAGGTCAGTGTTCCTCCCACTCAGCCCCAGCTGTTTCTTGTCCTCTTTTGTCGCTGGCGTTTCTTCCATGTGGAAAGCTTTGAAAAAGCTCCAGTCACATTTTGAAATTCTATGACAAAAAATTGAATGTCATCCAAAGCATAGTTTAGGATTTAAACATCCCTGTCAATCCTGGCTGTCATCACCAGGAGATTTTTATCCCAACAATAGATCACTGTGAAGTGCTTGGCCTGAAGGGCCCTGGGCTGTTGTAATGAGTAAGATTGGAATCTACTGAGTAATGCAAATAAATAAAAATGAGACAGGTAGTCTCAGACTTTCATTTTTGCCTTCTTTGCTGTCAAGCTCACGGACTGCTCCAAGCAAAACATGTCCCTTCTTACCATTTTATTAATCTGTGCAATGGGGGTGAGAGAGCTTGGGGTCTCCATCCAGCTGCTAGTTCATCATCATAGTGATCAGTGCAGTTTTTGAGCACATAAGTGATTGGAGTTGAAGTAATAAATTAAGGACACCAAGGAGATTTGCGGTCAAATTATGGAAGCATCGCATGTAGAGCTGACAAAAGAGCTCTGATGACAAGCCTAGGATACTAGTTTCTGACACTGAGTGACTGGGGGTGGAGGCATAGGGGTCATACATAGCAAGTGCAAAGAGCCTGGGGTTGGAATGGAGAGCAAGCCTAATGTGGCTGGTGAGAAGACAGCAAGTCAGAGCATGAAAAGAGATGAGAATGAAGATGATGGCAGGAAGGAGTAGGGTGGCAGCTGTCCCAGATTGCCAGGGGACTGAGACTGAGTTCTTGGGATGTAGGACTTTCAGTTTTAAAATTGGGAGAGTCCTGGACAAACCAGGGCAAGTTGGTCACCCTGGGCAGGAGCCAGGTTACACCAGCCGAGGTAGACCATGGGAAGGAGCCTGGGCTGCTCTTTTTGTGCAGCGAGACAGCATGGATGTGATTCAATCAGGCAAACCCTCGAGGCCATTCTGCATGGAGACTGAAACACCAGTTCTGTGGGGTTTTTTTTGGCAGGTCACCCAACCCCCTCTTGACCTTAGTTTTCTCATTTGTGGCAAGAGTTGGTTACACCAGACAATGCTCGACTCTGGGACCCTAAGACATTCTCTACTTTGTTCTATAGACAGGAAAGGGCCCTCATGGGGTTCTGAGCAGAGGAATAACATGATGAATTTTTTAGGGAAGATTAATCTGGCAGTAGTTGACAAAATTAATTGCAGCAAAGAGAGATCCGAAGAAGACCGTCAAGCTATTGTAACGATCTAATCAAGAGATGAGGAGACTATGGACCAGGGCAAGAGCAGGAAGGATGGTGAAGACAGGAAGAAAAGATGGGGTGACAGTAACAAGAGAAACTGCAGGACTTGGTGGCTAACTGCATCCGGCTGGTGATGGAGTTGATGAAGTAGGAGTTCATTCATGTGTCCTTTTACTCATCTTACTGGGTGCGTGTCCACGTGCTGGGCACTGAGGATGTGGAGATGAGCGAGTTCCTCGTGGAGCTCCTGGTCTGGTGGAGAAACCCAGAGTCAGGCTGCACATTCCAGGCGTGCTTACTGCTGTGGAAGGAATGTGACGATGGAGGGAGAAGGGCGAGGAAGACCCAGACTAGAAATCACGGAAGGTTCACAGAGACAAGCGATGTTAAAGCTCACAACTAAAAAAATTAGCACTGAATTAGGTTGATGGTGGGGTGGAGGCGGTCAGGATGGACCAAGCTATGGAGAGTATTTGCCAAACTCCTGAGGCAGGAAAAGGCTGGCACACTTGATGGACTTAGAAAAGTCCAGTGTGGTTGAGGACTAGACAGAGGATCCTAAAATGCTGGAAAGGGTCAAATTATAAAAGAGGCTAGCAGACACAGAACCTATTTTGGACATGATTCTGAGACTGATAAGAAGTCATTAAAGAAAGAGTTATAAAAAGGACCCCATGTACAATTTCTGAGTTTCGAATATTTTTATCACAGAGGATGGCAGTACCCCTAAGAGACCTAGGGCTTAGCGGTGAGTGGCAGGTGACTTTTGGTGGCAAGGCCGGAGAGGGAAAAGGAATAAGGTGACCAAGTGGAAACAGTCCCTACGGTATTGAGAATATGTAACCATGAACCGCTTGCAGAAAGATCAGTGGTAAATAATGCCATGATGGTCATCTACTCGTTGAAGATGTGAGAATGAATGAGTCCTGTGAGAAGGAAGAATTAGAGGGAGGAGAAAGATAGACAAGGGCAGAGTACCTGGGACCTGGCCACATTTTAGGACTGATTGGGGATGATCCAGAGATGGAAAAGTGAATCAAAGGGGAGAAGACTCAGGAGGTTTGGGTACATGGAAGCCAAGAACGAGTCACTAAGAAGGGCAGTGGAGGCATGAAGTGCTGAACAAAAGTCAAAGGAAAACAAAGCCTGACAAAAGGCCAGTAAGTGTGGCAATTAATAGATCATTTGTTATCTCTGAAAAGGAGGTTAGTGACTAATGTTTGGATTACATCACTTTGGACAAAATTAATAACGAATTTCCTGATATTCACTTGCAAAAGTGCAATGGAAATTGGCAGCCGACTCTCCCTGTCTTTTCTGAAATTTCTCAGATTTGCAGACACTCTAATCTCCTCTGAGTACTGCAGCAGAAAATTGGAATGTGCCCTGCGTACAATCTGGGTGCGTTGCTGTTACCCAACCCCTTACCTTTCAGATGTTTGACATATCAACTGCTCCGACTTCCCCGATGCCTAGGCTCAGAGTTCACATGACTGGTCCGGAGAGTCGAGCCAAGGGCAGGGAGGGCGAATGAAGTGAGAAGGTCTTATATCAATCATCCAACTTCATGCCATGAAACCCATGTGCTCATGTTTACAAAGAGACATTCCTATAAACCAAAGATCTAAACCCCAGATCTAAAAACATGTGAGTAAAGAGCTTTGCTAGGAGGGAGATTACTCACAATAAGGAGTATAATGTGGATTTAAACCCTTCAGTTGCACCGATGCAAATGCATCTAGGCCTTTTTTTAAACTTAAAATTTAAAATGATATTTGTTCTTTGTAAGAAGTTGGCCAAGTCCAAGAAACTCTACTATGCCTGACACATACTAGGTGCTCATTCAGTATTTCTTGAATGAGTGAAAAGAAATAAAATAGTAAAAAATAACAGTGGATTAGAGGAAATCAGTCATCTTCAGGAGATTGTAGGCCACAGTAACAATGTTATATTTGATCTTTGAGCATTGGGAAGTCACAGGTTTTTAATCAAGGGATTATATAAACAAATTGTCTTAAAAAGTATTTCTCTGGCTGCATTGTCCCAGATGTATTGCCGTAGAATGGGTCTGAATGCAAAGATGCCAGTGAGGAAGCTACTGCAGTAGGAAGGTGGGGGGAAAAATGATTGCCTGGACTAGGCTACTGGCAACTGAGATACAGAACAGTGAGTGAATGGAGACATATTTTAGGGGGTAAAATCAGTAGAACCTGAGGATCTGTTCAACTAAGGGAATATTGGGAGTGACAGAGGGGACTGTTAAGTGTAAGATAATTGTGAGATATTCAAGAGACATGGAGAACACCACAGAGAGCTCACCTAGATCCCAGCTCAACGTGTGGATGTATCAACTTGAACGCCCTGGCAAATTGCATGTGATGGATGCCACTGCAGTGGATGAGCTTAGAGAGAGACAGAGAGAGACAGAGACAGAGACAGAGACAGAAAGTGCAAAAGGAGAAGACACCAAGCCCTGAGGAAGGCCAGTCTTTAACGTTGTAAAGGAGAAATGAGCTTCCAGAAGACACAGGATGAGCTTTCAGAGACGTTGGAAGAAAGTCAAGATCAGGGTGATTTTGCAGGTAGGCAACAAAGAGAAGAGAGTGTTTCAAGAGGGAAGAAGCAGTCCATTCTGCCAAGAGGCCAGAAGGTGCAAGCTGAGAGGTACCCACCAGACTCGGCGACGCAGAGCGCAGGGGCACACGTAGCAAAAGCGTTCTCATTTAGACCACTGGGAGGAGAAGCCAGATTGGGTGGGGGGTGGGTAGACAAATGGGAAATGAGAACTGAGGACAGCAGTGTGGACAGGCCGGGCTTCCAGACCTCAGTGCGTCTTAGTGCTGTGGTACCAGAACAGTCCTGTGTGTCGGGGACACAAAAAGGAAATATCTGGGAGGCAACGTCTCCAAGGGTCCGGCTGCCAGGTTTGGTCGGGGCCAGGAACTATTGCAAACTGTTGTATCACGTGCCATATGCCCAACAGTGTGAATGTCAACTAGGCCCTCGCTGGTAATTAAGTGATCATAATTATATAAATGAAAATTACCCCTTGGTGAGTGATGACTCTGTGCCCTGTACCATGCTGACCACCTACCCGCTATCTCTCATTTATTAATCCCTCATTACAGAAGGAAGAGGTGACGCCTACAGAGGTTGCATCAAGTGTCCAAGAGCTGTGAGTGGGGCCGTGATCCAGATCAGTCTGGTTCCAAAGCCCGAGTCAACCGTTAGGTTCATACAGTCCCTTCTGGTTGTAGTTACCCCGTGAAAACTTACTGCCTAGTTAACTGGAATTCTGACTCAATTTCCAAACTCGTTCCACTTACCTAATTTGATAAGAAGCATCAAGACTTGAAAAGCAATTACATAGAATGATTTGAATCTTAAACGAGTTAATATATCCAGCGCTCTTATAATGCCAGACAGACAGAGTCTTGTGTAGGTGTTTCCTATTATTACTTAGTAAAAGGCTCTGGAGAGAAATCAGGCTGGCCTTCTCCAGGGCTAATCAAACATTATGAATAGCAACACTCATTTCCCCCCTCCAAGGGCAGCTGAATTCTTGCTTCTTACAGAATAGTTTTCAGCTTCTACTGAGGGAAGAGGATGCTGTTTCCTGGCTTTGTTCTTAAACTCTTTACAGGAAATGATACTGTTGTCGGCAAGGACAGAAGCACAATGTGAAAACATTCAACAAACACATAAGGTCCTCTGTTAACACCATGGGCGAGCCCTTTAGATTCATGGCATTTTTGCTGACCCGGAGACGCAAAGAGATCGGCCACCTGTCTAAGTCTGCCCACTTTGAGTTTGGGATTGACTTTGACCCCAGTTTAATTGAGGTAGCCACGGAAATCAAGGGACGACACCATTTCTTGAGTACCTACCATGTGTTTACCAACATGAGTTTATTTAATCCTTAAAACATAGTCCATCCTGCTGCCATCTGCTTCTGAAAGTAGGAATGTGTTCCAGTAGGGCTGGTAGACTTTGATCACCGTGGGACTTTTGCACTTGGGTGTATGTGACTTCATCTATGAGAAACAGGAGGTGAGCACAGAAAACGGCACCCTGCTGAATCAAGCCACACAAACATACCCAAAAGGCAAACAGGCACCCACCTGGCACCTGCCAGCTACCTCAGTTCACCAGGTGTGTTACAGGCCACACTCATCCATATCTGGTCTTACAACTTCTTACTACATTTTCAGACAACCCACCTCCCACCACGTCACAACACCTCACAGCTGCAGCCCTCCCAGCATCCATGTCTGTAAATCTTTTTTGAGGTAAAGTGCCATATTTGTCATGGTATTTATGTATTTTTAAACCATTTAACATGTGCAAAGCAGCGCTACCATTTTTATCAGGTGCCTGTCTTTTTTTATTACTTGCTACCGAACTAAGCATTGTTCTCCTAAGTCCATTTTTTCCTGTAAGCTCTGTGGTTTTTATGGTGCAACCTGAAATAGCATGGTTCCTTTTAGAAACACCCATATGCCTTACAGCAGAACTGACTTATAAGGAAGAATGGAGCAAATATTACTCCTATTTCTTCTTCCACAAATAATAAGAAAAAGAGAAGGCAAATAACTCACCCAAGGTCACCCATCACCGACTCTGTGTTTGTCTAACTCCATTGCCCACTTATGTTCCACCCTCTTCTCTCACCTCCCCTAACACCGCTGAACAGCTTCCAAGCATGTTAAACTGGACAGTCGTTGCAAACCAGCTTCAACACGATGAAAATAAAAATCTTCCAGGAAGACCTTATTTTAAGATGACCCACACAAGTGTTTGAATCACCTATGTATTTTTAAAATCAAGTAGGTAATCTCCTTTGTACATGCTAAATATGTCCCGTTCTGCTCGCACGTTAATAAATTTTTCTCATTTGTGAGAGTTGCTGAGTAAAGCAAGCGAATTGTTTTACCCGGTAGGTGGTGGAGCAATAATGAAGACGCCTCGTGATTAAGTAGAGTTGGAGCCTCTTATCTTTCTCACTGAGTGGGAGGCCCCATTTGTAGTAAAAGTAATTACCTGTGTAGAACACGCTGATTGCATCAAGTATCTACTATATGCCACTAAGATAGTCATCTCAATTTTAGAGCTTCTTAAGAGATCTTCATTCGATGTTAATTTTACATTTTTTAGCAAAGAGTACATTATTTTTGGGAAACACTATGTTAGCTGGACTAACTCATTTTTTAAACCTTTCAGAGGACTTCTTGTATCCTGGTTATTCCCTCATAAATGGCCTTTCCCCCAGAACAGCAGTTCCAAAGAGCACACTGAACAACAAAGTTGGAACTGATAAGCTATTTAAAGAATCTGCTTGGTAAGGGTTGGTTTTACAGTGGGGTTGAAAACCCTGTGCTTTCATCTAGGAGAGCACCAAGTCTGTTATGGAAACCTGGTGGGTCCTTAGGGCCGTAATTCCTAAGAAATTGTCCACGCCAAATCTTGTTAAACGTTGTAGTGGATAGTTGCGTTAAACTTCAAATTCTTCTCTGATAGAAATATGAGAACCAGGGTGCTTGATTGGACTGAGGCAAGGCCAAAGATATGACAGTCGGTGGTGGTAACTCAGGAAAGAACTCAGCAGAGGAGTTCCAGAGGCCAGAGCACGCGCTCCACTCTTCCAGCTGGTAGGCAACATCACCACAGCCTGCTCCTTACCTTCCATCTGTAAAATCAGCAGATCAAATAGATTTCCCATCTAAGTCCGAATTTCCGTGCAGGTGTCCAGCTAAATTCCTTACTGTTTGCATTTACAGTGAGGAATCTTAGCAATAGCCCTGTAATTAATTGCGCACTATGCTTTTGTGTTTGTCAACCTGCCCCTAAATGTGTTTACCAACATTATAGGCACTTGAGTAACCCCCAATATTACCTTCCCTAGGCAAGTGAAAAAGACATTCGTTGTAAGCCTGGCATATAGTATTTAGACTGGTGGTTTAAATTTTGGAGCTTCATGTTTGTATTGGTTTGGTCTGTATGACCAAGGTTGGTCGTCCCTTGTTTACCATGTCCACTTTCCTTTTTATTGCTGCCCATGTCAGAAAACCCAAAGATGACTATCAGACGCGATGAGGGTACCTGATGAAAAGAACAAACAGGTTTCAAAGTCAGATAAACCTCCAGTTTGCAGTGGTTATCTTTAAGAAAGAATGGGACGTTGCTTCAGTACCTTTTTTTTTTTTTTTTTGTAGCCACTTTTCTTACCTTGCGACCTGAATTTTTTAACCATAAGCATTTATTACCCTTTTTTCTACTTTTGTTATTTAACATCTTTTGATTTGTCTCAGGCGAAATCATAAGCTTGCTTTATTATTATGTTGTTCTTTAGACTTCCCTGATTTAAAAAAAGATTAATAAAATATCATTAAAAATTAAATAAGGTAACATAAGTAAGGTTTTTTTTATAATGCCTGCCACAGAATAAACATTAATCAAATTGATCACAAGTAATAATACGACCTCCATAACTACAAAAACCTGACAACGCAGGAAGAGCAAGGAGCGGTGTGATACGCAGCAAGTGCTCTAAAGATGCTCAGCCATTCTGGTTAATTTCAGGCCCTGGAATCATGAGCGTTTTTATATTGGTTAAATTGCTTTATGAAGAACTGCAAAGAACTCAGAATTATTTTTGTGCTGGAATTATACTGTATTAAAGGGTGTTTAAAGCAATTTGGACATTTAAGTGGACTTAGGGATTTTTTTCCCCTTTTCCACTGAGATTTTCACTATTTTGCGTTAGTTATTTTGAGATGCAACCTAAAAATATGTCATTAGCTAAAAACCTAATGAAGCTGCTGTCTGTGCAAAAAACAAATGACAAATTTGTTGATTCAACTACCTGTTTGGTTAGTGAGTTGCATCCTGATTAAAGATGAGCGTTTATGAGCAAGATTGACTCTTAATTTCACGTTTAATTTTCTAAACTTACTAATCCTTTTCTTTGTTCTTATTCATTTATTCCTTTGTTCGCACTGATGCCTTCCCTTGGTTTCCTTCCTTCCTTCCTTCCTTCAAGCATCTAATAAGCACCTCTTCTGTATTTTAAAATCAGAACTCAAACTCCGTTCAGTCTTTTCAAGCAAGTATCTTTGACCAAGACAAAAAGCAGCGCTTGAACTAATATTTAGCTTTTGCTAAAGCAATTTATTGAGAATGTAAATTACTGATTTTTTTCACTATAAACAGTAATTACCATTTACTAGATATTTTAGGTCAAATGAAAGTTGTCATCTTTCTGGACCTCGGTTTGCTTCCCTCTAAAATGGGATAATAATTTCTACTTCATCATATGTACAAGGAATTTAATTGTGTGCTAGTTCACAGTGGGTTAGCTAAGTGGTGATAATAGATACTTCACCGTCAGTTACAACTTTTCCTCGTCATGGAGAATCTGAAATATGACTCAGGCTATTGGTAAAAGAATGGGCAAACAGATTAAGGAGTGGCTAGATAGGGGCAGTGTCTTGATTCCTAAAATAAGATGAAACCTGGGTGTTCAGTGCTGTCCTCTGTTGAGCACTTGTTCACGTCCTAGGCCCCATGTCAAGTACTTTATATCCATTATACACTGGGTCTTAGTTTATGATCCCCATCTTAGAGATAAGGAAGAAGGCCCCTGAGAGAAGGCAAGGGCTCTCCCCAGGATAAGCAGCAAAGCTCAGGATCAAACCCACGTGGTCCTGAGCGCATGTTCTTAATCACTACGTTCCCTAAAATTCAGGGGCAGAAGGTTTGACTGGCTACAAAGTCATGTCCATTCTTGAGTTAGGGCTCCTTAAATTCTCCTTCAGAAGCCCACGTAATTCCCAGCAGAAGGCTGAACTGGCAGTGGTAGGGATTCAGGAGCCCCAGCTACAGGATTGAACCACAAGGCGTGCAGACCTTCGCAAGGGCTTCTCCACTCATTTCTCCAGCTAAAATGAATCAGAACAGGTTCCTCTGAAGGCCTGGGGTCACTTTGCATGCGGCCCAGGCTTGTGTCTTAGTCAGTTTGGGCTGCTATAACAAATAACCATGAACAGAGTGGCTTGTCAATAGCAGGCATTTATTTCTCACCATTCTGGAGGCTGCAAGTCCAAGAGCATGATGCTGGCATGCCTGGGTTCCGGTGAGAGCCCTCTTCTGGGTTGCAAACAGCCAGCTTCTCGCTGCATCCTCACATGGTAGAAAGAGGGTGAGCCAGCCTCTTCCCACAAGGGCACTAATCTCATCACAAGAGCTGTGTCCTCGTGATTTAATCACCTCCTAAAGACCCCACCACCTCCAATTACCATCATACTGGGGATCAGATTTCAACATGTGAATCTGAGGGACACATTCAGTCCATGACACTTGGTCTCCAGTTCTTGATCCTGACTTCTCAGTCCAGCACCAATATCTTTGCAGGGAGGCTATGTCTTCTAGTCTCTTGTTGTCTCTGTGGTGGTCAGGTTGTGGTGGGTGCCTTGTCTCATCAGGGTTCTTTGGATAATAAGGAAGGGTGACCCACCTTAAAGGAGAGTGAGCAGTAACAATGAACAAGTGCCAGAGGAATGGATGGGGAGGAAGCATGAAGCAGGGAACTGAAGGGATGATTGAGCTGGGCGTTATGGCAGGTGGGACCCCCGTCTATCTCTGTGGGTCTTGCCTTTGTAGAACTCCGGTTCTTTTCCTCAGCCTTTCGTTCTCTCAAGATCTCCGTCTCTCCATTCAAGTTCTTGGACTTCTCCTTGCCAAAGGTTTGGCTCTTTCTGGGTGGTCTACTTTCAGTCCAGTTTCTGTGGTTAAGGTGGAGTCTCTTGGGCCGTAGAAGAAGGTGGTTTTGGAGAAAGGAAAGTATAGGCTCAACAGATTATCCCCAAATGAGTTCGTTGTATTTGTTCTTCGTAAGTGATTGTTGGAGGCATTTCCCATCAGGAAGAACGTATTACAGGGCAGGTGGACTGCTGCGAATGGCCCGGTCCATCCAGTAGGAGAATGAAACAGTTCCGTTCTCCTAGGCAATTACTGATAGGCAGTCCTTGCTTTGCATGGTGCTATGTTAACTGAAACTCATGTGTATTGGTACCATGTCCTCATATTGCCTAGTTCCACCATCACTGAGATGCCAGGCAAAGTGAGGGCTGCCTGTATTCAATACTTACTTCGTGACAGTCCTTCTTCTAGGAGCTGGGGTTCTAACAGGGAACCAAATAATCAAATATTTCTTCCTTAGAGCATTTACTTCAAGTACAGTATAAAGAAAATAGATAGATAGATAGATAGATAGATAGATAGATAGATAGATAGATAGAAGGAAGGAGAAAGAAAGAAAGAAAGAACGAACGAAAGAAAGAAAAGGGAGGAAGAAAGAAAAGGGAGGAAGAAGAAAGAAAGAAAGAAAGAAAGAAAGAAAGAAAGAAAGAAAGAAAGAAAGAAAGAAAGAAAGAAAGAAAGAAAGAAAGAAAAAGAAAAGGGAGGAAGAAGAAAGAAAGAAAGAAAAAGAAAGAAAGAAAAGAAAGAAAAAGAAAGAGAAAAAAATGAAGGAAGGAAGGAAGGAAAGAAAGGAAAAAACAAAGTAAGGAGATGGTAGAGGAAGAGTCAGGGTTCAGAGTGGAGGGTCAATGTTAGATGGCATGGCCAGGGAAGGTTCTGATGAGAAAGAGATTCACAAGTACACACAAAGGAAGTGAGGAAGCAAGCCATACGGATATCTGGAGGAAGAGGATTCATGAGACCAGAGCCTCACATGTGCTAAACCTCATGTTCTTTTCTGAGAAGTAGTTTCAAATAATGAAAAGAATTGAGCTCAACTGGAAAAGGGAAATTCTTTTGTCCAAAATCAGATGCTCATCCAAGTAAACAAGTGGATCTCTTGGAAATATCGCTTAGAGATCCTTCAACTCCCCGGGCCAAACCCACACATGGCCTATTTGAGTGTAGAGTTTTCCAAACACGGATAATTGCTTACAAAAGTGGTTCACTCACACCAGTCACTGGGCAATCTCTATAGCTGTTTATGAGTTACACATCTTGGATCCTTGACCCAAATTACTGATTCTTTAGTTCTGACTTTTGGCTCCCTAGGACATGGGCTTCCTGATGAAACCCTCAGTCTCCAGGTATTGACACTTTTTAAAGATCATAGATTGAGATTTTAATTACATCATGGGTCCCCCTCCCTCTGCTGAGTGAGTATACAGCCTAATTCACAATGTGCTTCTGACTTGTGTCTCTTATAAATGAAGATTCCAGAACTGAGATGTGCCAGGACCTACAGCTCTCAATAAAGCTCTTGGAAGGGACTTTTTGTTTTCTTACATGTATTTTAATGGCTTCTTCTGGCTATTTAGAGACAAAATGTAGTAGGTCCATTGATTCAACAATTGGCGGACCTAAATGACCATAATGTGTTATCATCGGATTGGCTGCAAGTCCCCATCTCTTCGGGCTTGATTTACCTGAAGACAGGTAAATCCCTTTGGCATTTGGCTTGGCTGAAGTCTTTGTACCTGCCATGTTGATAATAGGCCACCTCAGTAATTTTTGGTAAACTGAGCTCCAGGAAGAGGAACAAAATGCATCTCTCCTCCCGCCTTTTCTCAAGTTGCTCCCTCTGTCTGGCATTACCTTTTCAAATTCACTTCAACCTCATCCCCTCTTGGAAGCATTCCACAACCCCATCTAGTCCAGCTTTACTGGGCTTCCGCCTCCTTTGTCTGATAAGGTCCTGGACATGGTTCTGCTCCATGTGCCTCGTCTCCTAGTGCTGCAATTCCTTTATTCTCTTAATCTGTTTCCTACTGAGCAGTGAGCTTCTTAAGGGCAGGTCCTGGGCCTTAACTTTGATTTATTTAAAGTTTTTATCAGGAATTTACTATGTGCCAGGCTCTGGATTAGACTCTTGAAATTCAAAAGTGAAAGACAAACACATTTCTGTCCTCATGGAGTCTACAGTCTCCTGGGGGTGGACAGACATTGAAGAAACCATCACAGCAGGAAATTGCAATGATTCTTTTTTTTTTTTTTGAACCTATGAAGGAAAAATTCAAGGCCTTACAAGGGCTCTGTGTGTCTCTGTCCTTAGATCAGTAGCAAAGAATTGGCATTAAGTGAATGTTTGATTTGAACTGAATTGAGGATACCAATTTTAACCCTTCGTCTTGCTAGTGTTAAGGCTCCACAGTTTGAAGTGCCAACCTATGGATGCCTTTGTTCTGCCGAATTGACAACTTTGCCCTCAAAGTGCAGATGAATAACTAAATAGATATTTTGTTTAAGATTTCTGTCTAAATGGAGATTTTATGGCTTTCAGAAACCTTTAAAACCTTCCCTTTCCCCGGGGGGAGTTCCACTGCGGATCGAGGTGGGGCATTTTTTTCCGTGTCTGATTTATGTCCAGCAAGTTTAGCTTCCATAATTAACTGAAGACCCTGTCTGAGGAAGAGAGTGTTCTGGAATTTCCGGGGCCTGTGGATTCCATCCAGAGCTGCACACAGCAACTCAGAGCCTCCCCCGCTGCCACTCACCTAGATCAGCGTGTCCAGTCCTGTTTGTGAAACGTGGCTAGTCAGCTTCCAGCCTTATCGGGAGCCCTGAGTTCCAAGGATAGCAATTAGGTGGCTGTGCGTTCTCCGCCTGGCTTGGGAGGGGCCGGCTGAAGCCACACATCAGAGCAGCGGCGCCTTGACCGCGGGGAGAGCAGTGTGACGCTTTCTGTGGCTTTGCCTCGGCCTCCTGCTCTCGGCCCTGGCGCTCTGAGGTCCACTCTGCTCCTCGGTGATACCTTTTTAAATCTCCCCATTATGTTCAACAGCTTGTCAGCTGAGAGTTCAGGCATACAAGATCATGTCCAATGGGCCAAAGTGTCTAAAATAAATGTAAGCTCATAAAACATGCATGGCACATCTATGGGGCCCAAGCAAAGCCCACGCGAAGGGAAAAAAAAAACTAAGTGAGCTTGTTTAACCCGGCAGTGACAGGTCTAAGGATGGGAATTTTTTTTTTTAAACAGAGTTCTTTCAACTTCCAGGCAGGCAAATAAGTTGAAAAGGGAAAATAGGGTTTTGCCCCATAATAGAAAGTGATGAATCTGGATTTTTCCAGGGCTTGGAGAGCCCGTCTTCATAAACCCATTCATTTATTCAACACGCCTTTAAGGAGCAGCTGATACATGCCAGGCACTGTGCCTGGCACTGCTGATAAAAATTTTTTTAAGATTTTGAATATAAGTTTTATTTTAAATTTAAAGAAACATTAAAAATAACCATTTTTTTTTACAAATTCTATCAAAGACTTAAAACATAATTTAGGAATGTTAAACATTAATTTTTAATTCGAAATAATGATATTTATGAAATACATCCTGGTATTGGCCAATGTGAAGTTTACTTAAGGCTAGTATTTTATATAAACTTAACCCTTAATCCTTCCTAAAATTCAGTGATTATGACACAACTTCATAAGGTTAAGCAAGTCTTTTATGTAATACCCTGCACAAAATACAAAACATTTATGCCGACAAGGAAATTATTAAAATGTATATAAATTACACTGCAGGACTTGATTCAAACGCTGTCTGCATAAAGACAGATGCATTTTCACCTTAGAAAGCATGCATGCACGCAAACCCAGTCGAACAGATATGCTATTACATTCTTTTATGATTATGTTACATAGCAAACAGCAAGTTTATAAATGTCACTCTATTATGTATGAACTGAAAGAAATATATATTTCTTTAAAATGTCCTTGAAAACCCAGGAGAGTGGGATGTGCCTATGTTAAGTGACTAAAACACTTTTGTCCTTAAAGAGCCCACAGCCCGGCTAGGGAAACTGACATTAACCATTTAAGCAAAGGAATATAATTATTCAGACAGAGAAGAAAGCTACGAAGATCACATGCCAGATCACAGGATGGAGGGTCGTCTGAGAACTCTCTGATAAGGCGATGTTTAGCTGAGTCCCAAAGAGTGAGAATCAGCTTTGCAGACAAAGAGCAAGAAAGAAACCTCCTGGTCAATGGGAAGAACGCAGTGCACAGGCCCTGCTGAGGGAGGCTGGAGGACCCCAGGGGTGCAGAGAAGGCAGCTCTGTCTAGGGTTAGTGAGCTGGGTGGGCGGAGGCGGGGTAAGGCCACTGGAGACGGGTGTGCCGGTGTTTGGTTGCTGTGTTACAGAATAGGAGGTTCCTTTGGTTGCTGTGTTACAGAATAGGAGGTTCCTTTGGTTGCTGTGTTACAGAATAATAGGAGGTTCCTTCCCGCTGGAAGAATTTAAGCGGCCAAGTGCAGTCAGAACCAGGGCCTGGGCTGCCACGGAGGGCACCTCGATAAGGCTCAGGCACCGCTCCCCACCTGCCCAAAGGGCTGAGAACCGCTGGCTTCTGAGGCACTCCAAGCCCACAAGCACAGGTGCGCTTTGGGTGGCTTCCTCAGCTTCTTAAGATAACGTGTGGCAATTATTTTGCCTTGGGTTTGCAGAATAAACAAAGGCTTTGTGGAGCCTCGGGGCTGAGGTGCTAAGTCCCGAGTGCTGTGTTTGCACACTCCCCAGCGGCGCAGCGTGGGCTCCCGCCTGGCTTCCCCCCACTTCTCGTTTGCTGGTTTGTTTTAAACGTGTCATGTTTTCACATAACAAAACACGCCTGCACACTTGATACCATTTAATATTTAATTCAAATAAAACGCTTACTATATCAAATAAAATGTTTACATGTATGAATTTTTATATCCCCTCAGGAGAGTCTTTTGGAAGATACGCGAATCCTTGGTAGTACACAGTGGCATTTTCAATGGTACACAGTTAAACTTCTTAACAATTTAATTGGAATGTTTTTATTTTAATGTGTAGTGTTCGTGTAAAATGAGGGCCAAATCAAACCGGCAATTTGGTAGCTATTATCGCTGGGTTTTCACTGTCAGTTCTGATATAAAATTTATTGTTCAAATACATTTATTTAAGGAGCGAGTTTAGGGGAGAAAGGTACAGCTCAGTGGTAAGAGTGCCTGCTAGGCATGCATGAGGTCCTGGGTTCAATCCCCAGTACCCCCATCAAATAAATAAATAAACAACCAAACCTAATTACCTCCCCCACCAAAGAATAAATAAATTAAAAATACTGAAAAAGAAGTGAGTTTATCTAAAGAGAGAATAATAAAGAAAGTACAGGAGGTACTCAAATAATAGCAACACTGATGAAGGAAGGGCGGATACACTGAGGTTTGCAAGAACCTGTATGGTCATCTGGCATTGCTCTTAAGTTTGTTAGCTCCCTCCTAGTTTTTTATCTGATGTCACACTGAGCGCAAAGCCACACATTCAAGTTGCTTTGCTCAAAAGGTGATGTACATCTTTTTTTTTTTTTACATTTGCCAACTACTTAAATCTCCCATATTCTCATTTTTCTCATTATTTTTTGCAATATGACTACATTTTAGGTGCAAAGCTAAATTCTTTGGACGATCCTTTCATTTCCTTAACTTGGATTTTTGCAAAAGCAAAAACATCGCAACTCCCTCTCCAAGAGGACCTGAGGCACTGTTGATGTAAACACAAGACTTCCACCTAGTGTGGGTAAAGCACTCACTATAGTGTAACTCAGACCTTCCGAGAGGAAGCTGAAAACAGTGCTTCTGCTGGTTCACCCGGGGAGTGCCTTTTGACGTCAATTCTAATCCTACATAGAGGGACCTTAGAATTGGAAGCCAACCTAGTTACTATTCTGTGTTGTCACATCCATTTTGTTGATATGTAAACTGAGTCAAGCAAGCATCAGCTGAAGTTTCAGCCCAAATTCCAAGCCAGCACTCACTCCCCACCTTAGCCCTAGCTACCAGATGGCATTTCATTGGTCAACACAAATCGTTTTGTATTAGCTGTTGATTCTGAACTGTTTGACAAAGCAAGTGTGTGGGTTGCTAGTGTATTTTTCCCTCAAGACAGCCTAACAAACAAGGCATTATGTTGGGGGATAAACATTAGCCATGGGAAAAGGAGATTTTATTCCCTTGTAGGATGCTGGCTGTCACATGCTGTGTCATTAGTTCCTTCTGAAACACTTTAAGGAAACATTTCTCTCCCAGTTGTAATTTTGATATTGCTGTATTTTTTAAAAATCATCTTTAAGTCCTAAGTAAAAATAAAATAAAATGCTGCATGAGAACAGAGTGGGGGAAAAAATCTGAGAAGCAGGGGTAAAAATGACATTCTGGGAAAGTGAAACTGAAGGTAAGATATCTTAGTCATCTCATTTTCAGTTTGGACATCCTTCTAGCATGAATGAGCTTCATGCCCTTATAGCACAGACCAGGGTTTGGCAAATTTTTTCCGTAGAGAGCTAGATGGTGTCTATTTTGGGCTTTGCAGATCATATGGTCCTTGTAGCAGTTAGTCAGCTGGAAAGCAGCTGTAGGCTATGTAAGCAAATGGCTGTGACTGTTTTTCAATAAAACTTTATGTACAAAACAAGTCGTGGGCCAGATTTGGCTCCTGGGCTGTACTTTGCCAACCTATGAAATTAAAGATAATAGTTTGACCCTTGGAATCATGCAAACCTGGGCCGCATCAGGCTCTGCTGCTTACCACCCATGGGAACCTGGTTATCTTAATGTATCTCTCAGGTCATCAGTTTCTACGTTTACAAAATGAAAATAATTATAGAGCCCCCTCCCTCCAGTGGGTTATTGGGAAATATACTGAGTAATGCTCGAAGCGACCAGCACAGATCTGACACAGTAGGTTTTCATCCAGTGTTAGATGCTGTGTTGCTGTGTTGCTGTGTTGCTGTGGTTGTTGGGTTCAAAACTATTCCCCATGACTTCCCCTCCAGTCTGTTGAGCTCAGAGAAGAAGTAAGAATAACCTTAACATGGAAATTGCCTCGAGTCTGTCTTCTACTTAAAGCCTTTCCACGCTTTCCCATGTCTTCCATCACGGCCTGATCTAGTCCACACTCGATCTAGTCCACACTCACTCTTCCAACATGGTGGGTACTGCTCTCCTCATTCTCCTGGGTGGGCTCTAGTCTCACCGAAGCAGCACCTGGAGCCCTTTTATGCCTCAGGACATTTGCACATGCTTTCCCCCCTTTTCCAGGATGCCAGTCCCCTAGCTTTTCTCAAGACTGGTTTCTTCTTATCCTTTGAGTATTTGCTTATATGTTACTTCTTCAGAGAACCCTTCATTATTCTCCTGCCAATAACCACTCCCTTCATAATTCCTAACAAAATTAGGGCCAGACCATTCCTGTCTCATTCACAATTGAAATCATAATGTTTTGTAGTGTTCTGACACATAGAGACACTTAAAAAAATATGCTAAGTGAAAGAACAGATGATTCAATGAGTTATTATTATTACCACCATCATGAATGGTACCAAAAACATAGGACCCAATACAGATTTCACCAGTCTTCAACCATCTTCAAATTACTTCATGATTTTTACCACATAGGCACCACTTGAATTAAAAAAAAATTTTTTTTACTCTGTTTTGCTTAGTTTTCTGTTAAGCCAAGGGATTAACAAACTACTGTCCTTGGGCCAAATCTGACCCTCCACCTGTTTTTGTAAATAAAGGTTGATTGGAACACAGCCATGCCCACTTGTTATTGTATTGACTAAGGATGCTTTCCCATTACAAGGACAGAGTTGGGTGGTTGAGTAGAGACTGGCTGGCTCACAAATCTAAAAATATTTACAGAAAACAGTGGCCGGCCCCTGCACTAAACAATAAAGTCACTAAGCCCCACGTTTGATATCCTAGTTATGTGTTTATTTCCATTCTCATTAAAAACAGCCTCACGGCTATTAAGATTGTTTAAATATTTGCACAAGAACTCCGTAAAAACCTCTTGCTTGCCACCTCCGGAACGTAAGCCACGCTTTGGAAATAATTGCCATGACAGTCCTGGAACAGCATCTCCTAGACTCTGCCCCGGGGTGAACGTCCCATCGGTGGGTCCCAGACTTGGTGCAGGTTAGAACGTTTTCCTCCTGGGAGATCCTTCTAGTGCAGTTCCCAGATTTACCCAAGAGTAAGTTTGTGGGCTTTTCGCTCACAGTGCTGTGCGTCTGCCAGGCATCCTCTGGCTCACTCTGCACACGAGTCGGCTGAGAGCTTGACGTGAACATCTGCATCGCGGATGTCATTATAACAGGCGTCAGAAATGCTGCTGCTCTCCCAGAGCACCTAGACTCTTGACAAGATAGATGAAACCTGCAGGTCTCTGTGCCTGACTTCCAGAAATCAGGGCTGCCAGCTCTTTCTCATGTTATGAATAGCCGGTGGCTGTTCTGTTAGATATCCCTTTGTCAGGAAGATTCTGCCTTCCAGAATTTCCCCCAGATTTACATATTGCATTATGAAATCTCTTGTAGGGAATGCAAAGGGATTTGCAGACATCTTTTTATTTTTGTTTTTCAGTGAAAGTCATTTGTGTTATCATGACCTCAAAGTGAAGGGTATCAGCTGGGGCTCTTCCAGGTGCAGGAGGCAGGAAATGCCACCCCAAATGGCTTAAATAATTAGACATTTTACTGACTTGTATAAGTTAGAAGTCGAGGATAATATGGCTTCCGGAATTGTTACTTCAAGGCCTCGAATTACATCGAAAGACTTGGTTTCCCTCTGTATATTTCTCTAGTCCACTTCTGCAGTGTTGGCTCCATCCTGAGGCAGTCTTTCTCCTCATGGTGACCAGGTGGCCACCAGCAGCCCCACCTGATCCTGCCAGGAGTAAGTCTGGATTCAAAGATCTGGCTTCCCTTAGAAGTTGCAGTCACTGTCTTTTACGTCTGGTTGGCTGTGCTGGTGTCAGGCCCAACCAATCACCCTTGCCAGACAAATGAGATCTCTGATAAGTCAAGTCTAGACTGTGCCATCCCCGGGCTGGGGCTGAGCTAGCCGGTGCCTGCGGAATTGCGTGGGCTCTGAGTGGGGCTCCTGAAACAAGATCAGAAGCGGAGTGAATGGATGACAGGGAAAAACAACAACAAATTTCCGCTATGTAAAAAGCGGACCTCCTCCCCAAGCCCTGATTTTCCTCTTTGCTTCTGCTACAGGGTTTCTCAGCCTTGGCACTGTTGACATTTGAGGCCAGATAACTCTGGTGGGGTCTGTCCTGTGCAATGTGAAATCTTTAGCAACATCCCAGACTCTACCCACTGGACACCAGTAATGTCTCCCTTCCTCCAAACCTCAAGTCGTGACAACCAAAAAACACCCCCTGAGAGCCAAAATCGCCCGGGTTGAAAGCCACCGTGTACTGGTTGCAGTTTGAGACTGATGGCCCAAGGCTGGCTGCATCATCATGCAGCAGGGAAAGGACGTGAAAGGGAGAAAGAGCAGTTTCTAGGGCTGCGATTGACAGCTTTTCAGCAGAGGATTCGGTCTTCACTGCCTTGCGACTTCTCCAAGTAAGCCTGGAGAAGGTCTTCAGAACCCAAGTGGTTCCCCTAAACCTATCAGCAGAAGCAAAAACAGGCAGTGTGGTTCAGTGTTTCACTGTCCCGGGGTCAGGAAGTTCCAGGTTTGAATCCCAGTTTTGCCCCATTCTTGGTCTGTGACCAAGTTATTTAACATCTCAGAATCTGGGGTTTTCTGACCCCCTTGTAAAACAAAAGGCAATTTGGGAGTTAATGTGAGATTCAAATAGTAGTGAAGGACACCTGATTAACCAAGAGGCAGCCCTGAGATGGTCATTCAATGAACAGGAGCTTTAAGTATTTGAACATGCCATCATCATTTAAGCCCCGTTTTCCTAACCTCGACCCTGTGACCCTTGGGGCTTTATAATTCTCTGTTGAGGGGGCTGTCCTGTGCCCTGGAGGCTGTGTCATGGTCATCCCAGCCTCAACATGCCAGATGCCAGCAGCACCTCCCAGCTGTGGCAATTGAAAATGTTCTGAGACATCACCAGAACTGCCCAGGGCTGGGAACCATCGGTTTAAGCAGCCCACTCAGATGGCCATCTGGGGGCAATAACAATTCTCTTGCTATATGTTATTCCCCATGTCTGGCCCCATGATTCCCCAACATAAATGAAGAGGTGCTGCCCAACCCGTGAAGGAAAAAGTCTGAGGTACCTGAACCAGGGCCCGATGTAATATCCACCTGCCCGTTAATGACTCCAATTTCCTGAGCGAGCAGAGAGCAGGGGAACATCCCCATCTCCTTGGACCTTTATCTCTCAGCGCAGACACGCTGCCTCCAGTCTCCCAGTTCACTTGTGCTATTTCCAGTTTCAATCTGGCCTAAGGCATCCATGCAGCATGTCCAGTTAGTTGCTTAAAATGTGTCCAAGTGTCTGGTTACCAGATGGAAAATCATTGCGCTAAAGCTCGGCCTGCATGTGGCGGTGAAAATGCTTGTTAGGTTTAATGAAGAACATAGGCCAGACCATGAATAGCGTAGCTGTTTAGGTGCACACGCGGGGACGTGCAGAAATAGGATACTGCTGGTGACGTGGATGCACGGATACACAGCGAGTGCCCTTCACTTCCCCATGTCTGCCTCACACTGATGCTCCTTGGAGTCTCTGGGAGGCTAAGTCAGATTTAGAGTCTGGTGAGTTTGGCTCCCAGCACCCCCCACTCAGAACTAGCAGAGCATAGAACTCAGAGGCACACAAACCTGAATAGCTGCTTACTAGCTATGTGTGCCCGGCACATAGTCGGTACTTAATAAATATTGCTTGACAGTTGAACATTGCTCAGACTCAGCTCACTCATCTGCAAAAACAGAGAGTAAAACCTATATCCAGGCAATAAATTAGATAATCTGTGTAAAACATTTACCACATAGGAAACACTCAGAAAAACAGAGTTACCATACGTAACAAATTTACAGGATTCCAAGCCATTTCACCCATTCTTCTCTTCTTCAACTAATATTTATTTAGTACTTGCTTTGGGCACTGTGCTAGCCATTAGTAATTCAACAACTAAAGGGGGCAAAGATGAGCAGCCGTCTTTAAGTTAATAGAATTGTAAATGTGTCACGTGCAGGAAAGAAAGTTCTTTTTATCCTGTCTGAATCCAGCATGTGACGAAGCTCTACAAAACTGAACTGTCTCCAATTACTTAACCTCCTCAAAAATCAGGTAGGAATTCCAGGGAGAATGTTCTTCCCAGTTCCTGCCACATCTCCACAGCATTCAATAATATTTTTTAATTTCCAAAGAGAAGTGAAGTTTCCAGGCAAGGCAATGACAAGTAAGTTTAATGGAATTTATTGCAGGCTTATTCTTGATCTATCCCAAGGGTCTCTTGATTTATTTAGTTTATCCTATAGCAGAAGAACATGGGTTAGATATATGAGGAATGCAGTTTTGAGGCCAGGGTTGTGGTTTTTCTGTGTCCTTGGATGGCTAAAATTCCCTCTTTGGGCATATTTACTTACTGTTATGTCTTAGCATGATTTAACTGCCAGTGAGTCTTTGCCTATGTGCTTGGACCACCTCCAATGCCATCTCGTAGTACAAATAATTCTCGTCTTGGGGGGTCAATGAATGGAGATGCCCCTCCCCAACAAGTCTGAGAAGTAATGAATTGATGACTTTTGACTAAGCACCAGCTGGAGGAGAGAGGACTCGTAGGCAACACACAAACCCTCTGAGTGAGGGCAAGGTGTGATGACATAGCTGCTGCCCTCAAAGGCAAGTTTTTCACAGGAGCTGGCCTTGAATGTCCCAACCCCCGACTTAATCATGAAAATCATCATCTCTGTTGTTATCATCGTCTCTCAGCATTTATGGGGAGCCTACACTTTTGCACTTCTCTCATCTTAGAATAGCCGTCCCCTCTCTTCCTTGTTCCAACAGCTACACGTTCTCCAAGTTCCAGCTCACACTTGACCTCCAGCGGGAAGCCGTCCCTATTCTTTCACATCTAGAATAAAGGTTGTCCCCCTTCTGATCACTTGCTATCACTACTCATGTTTGATTTTCTTCATAATACTTTTTACTCCCTGAAAATAATATGTGTATCTTTTTGTTGTTCACATGTTTATTGTCATTTCCCCTGACTAGCCTGTAAAGTCCTGACAGCAGAGATCAATCTGTAAGAACAGCGAAGCAGGTACAGAGGGACCCCACTCGGTATTTGTCAAGTGAATGAACACCCAGTGCCTGGCATGGGACTAAGACATTGCTGAGTATTGGCATTTGGAAATTTAGTGATTAAAATCCAGCCCACAACTGCCATTGGAAGTAAATGTTATTATTAACCCTGGAGATTAGGTAGCTTGCTTGAGATCCCATAGATAATGAGAGATGGAGCTCCACCTTGCACTCTGATCCCCACGCCAGCCCTCTAAACTCTTTTGCAAACTGCCTCAAATGCGCCACCCACCCTTCCTTTCTAAAGGAGGAAGCTACCCTGCGTTACTGTTTTCCAGGTCACTGCCCAGATCCTGACCCACCTGTCTGGTTTTGGAAAAGTCTAAATCCTTTGTTGGCCGTGGCTTTCTTTGCCTCATTAGCATTCAGGGCTCACATTGCATTAAATGGTTAAAAAAAACAACAAAAACCAAGTACGTGTCATTAAACTCTTCAATAATGGAGTCACTTTCTTATTGGGAAAGCCTACCACAGGATAGCGCTTTTTGGCAGGATCCTGTTTTAGCAGGAAGCCTGCGTGGAGAAGGTACACACAGAGAGAGCGAGGGGGCATCTGTTTGCCTTCAGTTTCTCTGACAGCCCGGATCCCTGGTTTGTTTGTGTCAACGTTCCCAAGGATGGTAACTGTGATTTCGCAAAAGGGTCAAACCCATCCGACCTTCTTTGCCTGCTCAGCACCCCACCCCCCACCCCTTCTCTCTGGTCTCCGTGTACCTCCTAAATTAAATCACATTCCACTGCCTTTTACTGTAAAAACCGCTGGACAAAATACTCTTCCACACACACCTTGCTTAAGGCAAAGTAATTGGAACAGATAGTGCTACTGGCCAAGAGCCACCGACTAATTGCTTTATGCCCGACTCCCCTCGCCCGGGGCTCACCCAGGATTGACAAATCCATGGCTGTTTCCCAATTTTTTGAGGTTCCTGAAACAATTGGTGCAATATTAATTGGGAGGGGGGAACGGGGAGGGTGATGAATACCCTGTAGCCATTGGCAACTTTTACTTGGTCTTTTTAATCTCCCATTACTTTGATCACGGATATCTGGTTTTTTAATTTCCTGTAATCCAGCAAGGAATGTTGTTCTCTTCCTTAAGGACATCTGTGGTCTCTGCTATTTCATGTTCCAGAAATCTTAACAGAGATGTTCTGTCAATGACTGGGTATTTCATTAGAAATCCAAAGACTCTCATTAACTTGAATTATTTTCATAGCTCTGATCAACTTTTAAGTTAATAATTCATGATATTTAATAACCTGTTCAGATCATCACCAAAATTATTGATTTAATAATATTTGGTCATTAATAATGAAAAAGGGGGAGGAATGATTTTTCTTATCACTTACATCAGTTTATTCCCTTACTGCCTTGCGAATCTCGGGGAGAGCCAATAATCTCCAAGACTTTTAATATCTCATCATTCTTCCTGGTAGAAACCAGGAAAATGGTCTGCATTTAAAAATATCTGTATTTTTGACGTTCACAGGGTACAATTAAGGCAAATCTTTAATTTAATCCAATCTCTAGCCATTCTTGATTTGAAAACTTTCTGAGAGTTTGTAGAAACTGTAGCCTCCCAACCCCAAAAGCACGGTTCAACTTTTTCCTCTTTTTAAATATCTTATGTTGAATCATTTTGTAATCACCTCCTTTTTTTTTTTTTTTTTTTTTTTGCTAATATACTTTGTAATTTGATACAAGAATTGAGCTTCAATTTGTTTTGGCAATGTGGAGTTTTAAATAGTTTTCCCATTGAATTTCCTGTAGAGGTCATAATCTGTGATGAGGTTCAAGCATTTCATCTTATATGAAAAAAAGTAAAAGTCAAATGTGTGAACCAGATATATGAATATTGATTACTATTTTGAGAGTATTACATTTTATTTTCAATTTTAAAATGACCTCTTTTGGAACCTCATTAGAAAGTTGCCCTCATTGTTGGAATAACCCTATGAAGGCATCTTTTTGCAATAATAAATAACTAAGTCTTTTGGCTGGTTTCCAAGACAAACCTACTTTATCCCAAATTCTACTCAATACCTAATGGTGTTATGGCGAGTTTCCAGAACCTAACCTTCCAGGCAATGAGAAATTTCCCTCTAGAATTGCATTTTGATGGGAAATGATTTCCTATATTAGATAAATAATGGACAATATGTGTTCAGCTTTAGCTTGAGAAACAGCATCAGAATTCCCCTACCTGAGGCTTTATCTGCAGCTTGCCAAAACACCTGCGTGAGAGGCCACTCAAGCTGGGGGGAGGTGATGGTCATTATGTCTGTTATGCAATGCCAGAGCATCTGTATATTTGGAAACATCCAGACAATTAACTCTATTTTTCACTTTTTTGTCATGGGGACACAGCTTGAGTTTAAAAAAAAAAGAAAGAAAGAAGGAAGGAAGGGAGGGAGAGGGGAAGAGGGGAAGAAGGAAGGAAGGAATGAAATCACTATAATAAAACCATGAATAGTGGCGGGTACAACTGACAGACAGTGGAAGCTGTGTGAAACTCAAAGGATGTCCACTCCTTTCTTAACTGAAGCATGTTTTGGGGTCTACTAGTGTTACTAAATGCTGGTATGTCATAAATACTGCAAAAACGGCTCCCCCGATGTTAATGAATATGTTAAAAAGTCATTATGCTAAAACAAAGAATACCTCTGGGTTTTGTGTTGAGCAGCTCATGTGTTTTAGAACAGAACATTATTTTTCAAATTGTGGATAAAGACCAATCAGTGCAATCAATATTGTGGGTTAGAAC
Organism: Camelus bactrianus; assembly: GCF_048773025.1. NCBI lineage: Eukaryota > Metazoa > Chordata > Mammalia > Artiodactyla > Camelidae > Camelus > Camelus bactrianus. The sequence goes on from NC_133557.1 coordinate 25,541,461, forward strand.
CTGAATTAAAAAAAAAAAAAATAGAATGTATCTGAGTACCCTGTACGTGGCAAGGGAAGTAATATTTTTAAAATAGTTGTTTCTTTATACATATAAGCGCACACGTGTACTGGTTCATAGTATCAAATGTGTTTCTTATGGTGGGTCAAGTACAGAAGAAGTTCCAGAGCTCTGCTGTGGAATATCCACGTGTCCACATGTAAGAGTAGAAAGCAGTAACCTAAAAACAAACTACTGTGCCAGAATTACACCTCCCGAGTACGTTGAAAAGCGTAACTCTTTTGTTGGTTTGATTTGCCTGTATCTCAGCAAAACAGGGTCTCTTTTGTGCTCCCTTTCTTTCTATTTCTCAAATACTCAGCAGACAACAAAATCACCAGGGGCTTCTCATTTAAAAAAAAAAAAAAAAAAAAAGGAAAGAAAGAAAAGAAAGAAAGAAAAAAGCCCCAGCCCTCTGATGGTATGTTTAAGAGAGAATTCATAGATGGATCTTTTACAAAATTAAAATATACCAAGTGCCTAATACGTATTTGTGCATTGACTGCTCTTACTGAGAAAAGACACAATGTCACATAGAAGCCAAGAAGAAACTGTTTGGGGGGGAAACATTTTGTTCAATCTGTAGAAACAGCAGAGCAATTCGGCCTGGTTTTTGGAACAGGGATGGAAGTGTGGAATAACTGAAGTTACCAGCACATCTAATAACTCAGTTAAAAATCATCTCACTCCTTCATTCTGCTGCTGCTAATTCCAGGCTCACAGGTAGACTGACCCGACCTCCAGGCAGTGTGTGATGAAGCCTTGCCCCTTACCTTCTCACCGTCAGATTGAATATCTGCTGTTTATATGAAGCTGGCGGCTTTCAGTAGCGTGGCCTTTTGGGTTCAGATTTTGATGTTCCATGATGAATCCAGGCTTGCCACCTAGATTTTAATATTCATTGTTAACTTGAGGAGCTGACACGGATGGGACAAGATTTCATTATGAGCCTCTTTGAACTTACACCAGTTATAGGAGTGGAGAAATAGATTTCACCCAAGAACATTTTTAATGTTATGTCAGAGCCCAATTGATCTGATGGACTTTTAATGACTTCACTGATAATAAGGGAGATCATGACTTAGACCTGTTTCAGCCAGTGTGGAAAGGTTGATGGCAATTTGCATGGTCTGATGAGATCTGAAGTGGAAGGAAATGGACTTCTGAGTTCAAAGAGATTGCACCCTATAGAGGTGCCATGATCCGCCGGCTGTTGGGTATGTTGACCACTGGGCACACCTGCTATTAATTCTCCATGTCTCAACTCATCCGAACACCTCTGCAAAAGTTATGACCCTTCAGGAAAGCAGTGAGTCCTGAGGCTGGACTCACACTCAGATGCTGGAAGACAGGAAGAAAGGAGGGGTGGGGAAAGAAAGGAGGACAGTCTCCCCACTGTTACAGACCACTTAGGCTGCTACAAGCACTACATGAGTCCACAGAAAGGACTGTTCACTTGCATTTTAAGCAAATAGAAGGTTTAGCGGAAATAGTATCACCTGGAGTGCCCAGTGATGGGTAACTGAGTAGGGAAAGGGGGCTGTGTGTTTCTGATTAATATTTACCAGAGTCTTTTGTGTGTGTGTGTGTGTGTGTTTTCTCAAATGTTAACGATGTGGCAGATCAAGTTGAACAAAAAGGACACTGTGGATTGAAATATGGTATTGTGCCCATCAAATTCTGCCTTCCCTCTGCTTGGCTTGTGATGAATACCATTCTTTAATAGCAGACTGGTGTTCGTAAAGAACTTATTACGGAGGCTAAGAGGAAGCCAAGAATGAAGAAATGCCCGACTGGCAGCGATCAATCACCTCCTTTTAGAGAGGAACTGATCCTTCTTTTTTAAAATAACAGTTCATGTGAAGGTCTCAAACATAAATATGCAAAGCAGCAGAGCAATTACAGTTGCCTGGTCCTGTTAGCTTTTCAGGGCATGTTTGGGGAGAAGATGAACCCCGCCCTCCCCAGCAGAGGCTTCTTCCAGGAGGAGGCAGCCCAGGCTCCTCCCCAGAGAAGGGCTCCTATTAAACAAAGGTTAATTCTCGGCACCGGCAGAATAATCATATTCTAATGCAAAAGGACAAAGTCACATTTAGTTAAAGATTTCTACATTCTAAGGTGTAATATTCAAAGTAGAGTTGCTCCAAGAAGAGCTGGTTAATGAAGCCTTAGTCCTGAGGACTAAGGAATGACATGGGGGGCTCTTTGGGGCCATGCCATTTCTGCGGCCTCACCAAATGTGCGATGCCTTCTTCAAGGCACCTCTGGCCTTGTCATTTCCTACTCAAAAGCCGCCGAAGCACAGGTCCTCCACCCTGACACTTCCGACATGCTGGGCTGGGTCAGGCTTCATTGTGAGGGTTGTCCTCTGCATCATGGGATATTTAGCATGATACTAAATCTACTCAATAGATGCCCGTAACACCTCCCACCACTATGTTTTGGCAACCACAGATGACTCCAGATATTGCCAAATGTCCCCTGAGTGGCCATATCCCCCTCCTGCTGTTGAGAACCACAGCTTTAAAGATACCTTGAAAAATTCAGTCTCCCTCAAATTCCCTAGTCTCCTTTGACTGTCCATTTACCCTCCATTGACATTAGCCCCACTTGTTCTTCTCACACTTTCTGAAATATCCCAGGAGCAGCTGTCTCCCTGTGTCTTCCCTATTTCTTTTCCCTTATAGTTCGTATCTGCTGTGATGTCCTTAAAGCCTACACAGGGTCTGGACTACAGACACTCAAGTCACTTGACCCTCCTCCCACTGGTCTCCATCCACCCAAATTCAGTCTCCCTTCAAGACCTAGTCCCACGGCACTCATTTTCAGAAGCTTTAATGCATCATCATGGTTGAGAACATGCACTTGGAAGCTATCCTGGGTTCAAATCCTTCTCCATATGCTAGCTATATGGCACTGGACAATTACTTCCTCGTACCTCAGTTTCCTCATCTGTAAAATGGATGTAACTGCTTTAGAAGGATATTATCAGGATTATGAGAGAAATATCTTACGTGTAATGAATGCAACATCACCTATGTTAGCTGTTAGTAGTATCTCATTGTCTGAAGGTCTCTTCCTTCTCTGCAGACTTGGTTTATACACCTGTCCTAGTTTCCCTTGTTGCATAATTTCATTGATTACATTTTCTGAACCAAAATCAGGACCTGTCACGTGACAGGTCTGGGACAACAAGCCAGAGTTCTGAAATACAATCAGCCTGAAAAGTTGGGGCAAATAGTTGTCATAGTTATAGTTCATATGTGTGTGTGTGTGTGCGTGTGTGTGTGTGCGTGCATGCACGCACGTGTGGGCCACACGTATTCTTCCCACAGATCGTGGCTGGGGGACTGCATCCTTTCCATCTCTGGTGTATAGGGAACCCCCGTCTAATATTTGTTTGTTTGAATTCTTCTAATTTCATGCAAAGAAACTCTCTTTCAAAAACTCCTCTTTCCTTCCGACCCCCGGAGTCCCTTGTGTCCTTCATGTAGGGGAAGCATGGCTTTTGCAAACACTAATTTCTCAAAGCCTGGCTCTTCATCTCCTACCAGCGAAATTCAGGACAAAAGTTCTTATTCTTCAGGACACGTGGAAGAGTGTTTTTAGAAATATTATTCAAGGTCCACCTGGGGAGCTTGAGTAAAATGTAGATTTCTAGACAATTTCTAGACAATTACCCAATCAGAAGTTCTGGTGGTGGGGCCTGAACAGCTGAATTTTTAAAAGCCTCCCAACTCACGTTTTACACTCACTCATTGTTAGAATAAAGCAGCAAAAAGTACAGCGTCTCCCTGGTGTTGCTCAGAGCCTTCGAGTGCCTGGGCTGGAAAACGCGGCCAGTTTTACGAGCGGAGTGAGAGAATTATTTTCCTCCGTGCTTTCCGTCGTGTTCTGGATAATGTAAATTATACACACGGAGGGATTTTCTTTTTTAAATGGAAGGGTTGTATTCTTACCCCACATTCCACAACTCTTAAAAACAAGTCACCCTGGGGGGGAGGACTGGGTGTTTACAGCCCCAGCTGGAAGAGGGCAAATGCTATTTGCAAAGCAAAGGGCAGCCCAGAGAGTCGACAAGTTCTGAGAATTATCTCACAACATCAAGAACTATGACTTCAGAGCATCCTTTTTTGGAAGATTCCGTTGTCAGGTGCACCAAAAAGGATTCCATATGGCTCTGATATTCTGGTGGAGCTGGATACATAGTTGAGCATAACCCAGAGATATGAAATAATCCATTCTTGGTTTATATCTGGATGATTAATCTCTCCTCGATATCCAAGACCTGTCTTATGATTAATGTAGATTCTCCCACAACCAAGAATCTGTGTCACATCCTCAGGAGTAACAGAACCCCACGTCCAATGTGATTTATCTAAGAAGCCAAAGCAAAGAGGCTGTTAAGTCTCTTCCTTCAACTTCCCCGTTCGCCAGTGATTTCATACCATTGATTTCTTTCTCTTTTCTGCCCTGTGGTCTCCGAAGAAAATGCAGCTCTCCCTTTTGACACCCGCTCCCAAAGACTCGTGACATTTTATTTGGATTTTTGCGTTATCTCTTTGCGACTGGAGGAGCTTCAAATGGACCTCTGAATTCTCACCCTCTTTCCCCCCAGTTCTCCCTTCTCCTTTCACACATTCTCAAATCTCTCTTTTTAATAAATAAATAGATACATAAATACAATTCATAAACACACCCCCATGCCTCAGTTTCCTCATCGTAAACTGGATGTAAATATAGCACCTTTCTCTTAGGGTTTTGTGAGGGTGGAAGGAGACAGGAATAGGCCCATAGGAACGCTCAGCTACTGTCAGCAACGATGGCAAGGGGGGCTGCTTCTGTCTCAGTTGCACATCATCCGTCTGTCTGTCTCTCTTATTTTTCTCTGGATGTATGTCTCCTTTGCAAGCCACCCTCCCCCCTCTCCTGTCCTTCGTGATGAAGCTCTTCGCAAGAGTCCTCGTTCTCTCCCGACAGTTCACCTCCTGCTCGCCGCCCACCTTTTCCCGTTCGCCTTTGCCCGACCCCAGCTGGCCCCTGGTGTGTCTGTAAGTGCATCCGCTGTCCGGGGCCCACCCGTCAGTGCCCATCCCAACCGCGTGAACTGCAGCATCGTGCCGAACCTCTGCTGCGCCCTTTCTTTTATTCTCCAGTTTACGATGGAGCTTTGTTGGCATCTCCCCTTTTACAAGCGTTGTTCTTTGGTTGTTGATGTGGTCGCTGTTGCTGTCGTTCTCCAGATCATGAGAGAAACAGGTTCAGAGCCCCGGACGTTTGCTCCCGATGTATGTTGTGACTGTCGGTGCCAGGCCCCGCCCTGTCCTCTGTGAGCATCCTTTTCCTCTGCTCTGCTTCGATGACCCCATAAATGTCACGGCTCCCCAGGACTCTGTCCTGGGTTCTCATCTCATCTCATCTCTTTAGACCCAGAGATTTCAAATAACAGCCTGCAAGCAGGCCCTGGTCCGCAGAGGTGTCATGTTATAGCCTCACTATGTTAAAACAAATTAGCTTCCACATCTTAATCTTTTTTAACTGAAATCTCTATTTGTGTCTCATTTTGAAAAATACGGAGCACCATAGTGGACCTGTGTTTCCATGTGACCATCGCCAGCTGGCGTTGACAGTATTGATCCCTCAATCAGGGCACCCCCAAGTTCACCTTTACTTAGAGCCACCTTCCCTGAATTCTGTTAACTTTCTGGCTCCTCCTAGCAGTTGGGGCTGCCACTCCTGTTGCATTATCCCTAGATAAGTTATGACCCCATGAAACAAGGACAGCCAAATTTATACTTCCCATTCCAACCTGGTCCGCACGCCCACAGCCACACATGTTCCAGTCAATCCCAGGCTTGCTCCAGTCTTAGCTCACTGTTCTTACTCAACACAGTTCTGCCCTTTTCTACACTTTGTAGCATGACCTTCAGAACTTAATGTTCCATCTGAGAGAGTGTCTGAATCCAGAATTCTAAAAGGAAAAAAAAAACACATTATGCGTTAATCAATACTTGGTGGCATGCTAGTTGAGAATCATTGTTCTATCAGAAGGATCTAGTTACATAATAAAAAATATAAAAACTGATGTTATAAGCAGGGAAGGCAGGTCGATATCTGTTCCAGCAGTTGGGACATGAGATACAGAGGGCTGGAAATATGGTGGTGGTGAGGTGTGGAAATTGAGACTGTAGTGAATCCAAAATATATTGCAGAGGAAAGTTTGGGGACAGATGAAGCTGAAATAAAAATTTTAAAAGCAGATGTAAAACCTAAAATAAAGCAACAGAAAAAGCTTGCGGATTGGTGGTGCCGCCAATACATAGATGGAGGCAGGGACTTGGGGAAACGTGGATGGTTCTGGAAAATGATGCAGGATCCCATTTTTGGCACATTGAGTCAGATGCCAGCAGACATCTAAATAGATGTCTGTACGTCTAAATAGATTCTGTACAGTTGAAGGTAAAAGAGGACATGGAAAAGAGAAAAGTAGATCTGAGTTGCAGTTTCAGAAGCCACCCACATGCATGTGGTTTTCAAAAAGCTCAACAGGAGAGGGAGAATAAAGAGACACAGGGACACAGGCAAGAAGGAGGGGAAAGAGGGCCCCATGCAGCAGACAGAGGAGTCAAGAGTAAAGTATGAGGTCAAGCAGAGAGGTTATGAAATCAAGATGTAACAGGGAACTGTCTATAGTAAACAATCTTTGGTTACTGGGGGAAGGAGGTGGGAAGGGATAAATTTGGGAGTTTGAGAATTGCAAATGTTAACCACTATAGATAGAAATAGATTTTAAAAAATTTCTTCTGTATAGCACAGGGAACTATATTCAATATCTTGGAATAACCTTTAATGAAAAAGAATATGAAAATGAATATATGTATGTATATGCATGACTGGGACATTGTGCTCTGCACCAGAAACTGACACATTGTAACTGACTATATTTCAATTAAAAACAGCAACAAAAAATGAAACCAATATCCTTATCTTACTTACCTCCTCTTAAAAAAAAAAAAATAGAGAACTACACAACCTGGAGATTATATCAATCAGTAATAGCCTAGATTTTGCGACAACAACTCCCAGATCTCTATAGCTTAAAACAACAAAGGTTTATTTCATACTCCTGCCAAGGTCTCTGATCCCTGCCATTCTCATTCTGAGCCAGACTGGTCACACAGCCATCCTTTGAAACATGGCGATTGCCACGACAGAGAGAAAGGAAATGTGCACCAGCCAGTAAAGCCTCATCTGGAATGTGAAAGCAAGTCAGGTGGCCACATCTAACCTCCAGAGGGGCAGCGAAGTGCAGTTCTAGCGGATGACTGCACTGGCCCAAACCCATCGCAGTGCCTTGGATTTTACTGCAGGGACATTTCTCCCGTCCCCCCCATCACTTTGTCTTTTCTACTTTTTCTGTTCTTCGTTCTAGTTGCTCTTGAAATCCTGTTCAGATTAAGGATCATCCTAATAGGAAATTAATTTTTTTACATAACATGAATCCCCATGTACTGAGGCTACACGGACAGGCTTGAAAATAACCTACTCATTCTTAATAGTCTTCTCCCAAGATGTTGGACTCTTTGTTATCCCCATGTTTGGGCCTGGGAAAGGGACGGGGCAAGGGGGTGAGATGCACAAGTAAACTGTGCAAGTTCCATAGTTTGCAAATTTGCAATTTATGCAAAGTCTAAGGATATCCACTGTGGCTTGCAGTGAGATTGCGTGTGCGATAAGCCCTCCGCGCCCTTCTGTGCCAGAGAAGCAGCCTGCAGAAGTCAGGTGTCAGGGAACTAGAAATAGGTGGTCCTGATGTTCTCTCTGGTATTACATCTGTCTGTAGAGAACACGGCTTAACAACAGATTAGCGACTCGACATAGACTGAGACCGTAGAAAGAGTGATGCTTGTTGACATTATCAACAATTCCTGGAGGGGACTTTTCATACTTTTTTTTGTTTTGTTTTCTTTCTTTCCAGAGTTTGTTTATTTGTTCCCCTACCTACCTGGCTATCCTTTATCCTGATGCTATTTATCTCTCTGAAATAGTTTTGCGTATCTAGCCGTATTAAATCCACTTAGTTATTGTTCGTTTATCTCTGTTTGGTGTATCAAATGTTTATTTATAAGCCATTTATGTATCTAAAATTTATCCGATTGTTGCCTGCCTATTTTGTTTGCTGGCATGTGTCCGACTGGGCTGTGCATATATTTGCTACACTCAGATAATAGAAGTCTCTTGGTAAATATAACTATTTAGAAGTCCTAAAGAGAGGTTCAAAATAGCTAAAAGGCAAATAAAACATTCCTCTGCCCCCAGAATGTGGCCTAATACCCAGAAAAAAAAAGTGTGTCCTAGAGTTGACTTTGTGTGTGTATTTGAAGAATGACAAAATCTGGCAGTCCCTGAGAGTAGGTTAATCCTCTCAATACCTTACTCCTTTTATCACAGAATGATTAGTATTAGCGTTTGCATGAGGCTGCCTCCCCACATAGTGTCTGCATCTCATGAACGGGTCCAGGAGTTTGCGGATTATCTGGCCCTCACTCAACGTGGCCTTTCTTGCAGCTAACCCAGGGCCTGGTGGAACGGGAGCGGTCCATAGCAATGATGATTGGACGGTCCCATTTGGACCAGGGGTCTTACCTTTCTCACCCCTTACAAACTTATTCTGGGATTATTCCAATTTAACTAGATATGGTCTATAGAGAGGTTTGCACAAGACATTCATTGAAGGGACAGTCTCCGGTGAGCACTCGGAGGCCGGGCTTTGGAGCCAGACCCACCTGTGCCTACACCTGGCCTTGAGGTCTATTAGCTGTTGAACCTGGGGTCTGTCATGTAGCCTCATCTATAAAGTGGAAGTGGTACTGGTACCCGCCTCACGGGCGTGTTGTGGAGATGAAATGAGATGAAGAACGCAGAGCACTGAGTAGACAGCCAGCACTCGATGAGCAGCAGCCGCCCCTGCTGCTCCCGCTGCCACCGGCTCGAACTAGATTCCTTGCTCCCCTCTGTCCGCACGCTGGAAAATTTGGGTGCAAAGCGGACACCCCAGTGAGCATTTATTTCTTGGCTTGCTGGCTCTATAAACCCTGTTGGCTTTTCTAGGTCTTCCCCCACATGGCTGCTCCTGCCCAGACAGAGGCAATCTCTGGAGTTTCCACAAACCCCATTCTTACTAAAGTCCCCAGCGTGGAGGTGGTAAAAAAGAGAGATGTGGTTATTCAGGCCTTCTGCTTGAATTGTTTTATGCCTGGGGTATGTATTTATTTGCCTGCAGCGAATTCAGAAGTATCAACAATGCACGCGTTCACTAAGAGTTACCGATGGTTTATAATTGTGCCTGGCAACTTTTGAGTCTGGATCTCAGAGACAAAGAAAGGGCTCGGGTTTCACACGCTAAGAGGCCTTCCTTGCATGCGGGAAACATTAATGCTTGGTGGTTTGTCCCACAATGATGCGTCCTCGCAGGGGCCAAATCTTAAGCATTTTTGTGTCCCCCTTACCACGTTCGCTTTCCTCCACTCAATCATTCATTTATTCAGTCAACGAATACTTATGGGGGCCCTGCTCTGTGTCAGGCATTGTACTACGTTTGGGGGTATGAGCAAGGATTTTGCCCACATGGACCTTACCTTCTAGAATAGAGAGAGGTCATAAATATATGCTCTAACTTTAGGTACTGTTTGGTGCCATGACAGGGAAAAAAAACAATCACACAAGGCAAAGAAATAGAGACCAACAGAGGGGATGGCAAACAAGCATTTTAATTAGGTCATCAGAGCAGAGTGAAGGGGAGGCAGGCTTCAGGCAAAAGAGCTGCCAGTGGAAAGGCCACTGGTAGGGCTGGATGAGTGTGAGTGAGGGGGAGAGAGTGGGAGATGAGCTCTGAGAGGGCGAGGGGGCCAGACCGTGCAGGGCCTCTGCGATCAAGATAAAGAATTATGGGTGCATATATGAAAGGACAGGACAGGACAGGAATGGAGGGCTGTATGTAGGAGTGGATGAGGGATTCAGTCTCACCGGAGGGAGCCCAGTGGGATGCTGCTGGGCAAGTCAGGGAAACACTGTGTTGTTGTGCAGCAGCCACTGCAGGCACCCAGCCTGTGTAGCGTCTTCCCTCTGCCTGCACTGGCCGGCTATGCAGCCGCTCTGTGCCTCAGTGTTCTCATCCGCAGAATGGGGACAATGATAACCTGCCTTTAATGGCTCTCATCGGAACTGGAGGTTCTGTATGGACTAACAAGTGATTGCCATTAAGAGACTATGTTATATTGTATTATATTATTAATTTTTTTTGTTTTTTTCCAAAATGATAAAGGAGAAATAGGGTTTGGCTGTGTGTTCATCTTGTCTTTCTGGCGTTGGCAAACCATTCTTGCCAAGAAAAAACCTACCTTGTATAGCCTAAAGTTTCCTTTTTCAATGTAAATTTCCTTAGAATAAAAATGCCAGGGGCTTCCCATAGCCCACCTCTTGGGAATGCCCTGGACCTTCCTCACTCTCCTTGCTCCAGCTTCACTCACCGTCTCTCAGTTCCTTAGGTCCCCAGCCTTCCACCCTACCCCCGACCCACGACCGGTGCACATGCTGTTTGCCCAGCTAGTCGCAAGGCATCATTTTAGGGGCGACCAAGACATAGATCAGTGTGAGCAGCATCCCGTATAACTGTCTTCCAGGAGGCCCTGCAAGCCTCTCTCTGTAGCTTTGACGCCTATCCTGCCCCCTAATTTCTCCTGGTTGGCTTCTATTCCTTCGTAGGACCTAGGACCATGGCTCAAATCCCATGTACTCAGGGAACCTCTTCTGACCTCTGGAACGGGCCAGCCCCCTCGCAGCATGCTCACCTTGACCATAAACCTCTTCTTTGTAGCACTTATCAGCTGCAGTGTTACTTTCTTCATTCGATTATGTGACTGAGGCCAGTCGGCCCCTTCTGAGTGGAGAGTGGAAAACTCCATCCGCTCAGAAGCCACGCTGTTTGTTTACTTGTCGTTTCCTAGTCATTATCATTTCTCTGCAGGCACAGTTTCTGGCTCAGAACAATCATGCCTCAGTGTTTGTTGAATCACTTTGATTCCTTATGTGTGAGCTTTGAACACGTACGGTTTTGTTATTCCAAAGCCTAGCAGGAGAAAGCCAAAAATCAGGGTAAGACTCTCCCATGATAGGAAAGCCAGATCCGTACATTTGGCAAAGAGCAGGTGGTCAATAAATGCTGGATGAATGAAGTAATGGATGGAGGAGTGAATCGGAAGCACAGGCTGATATTGCTCTTGTCAAACTGGGGAGTGTGAATTGCACCCCCCAGCAGTCAGGTATGTGCACCCCCCCCCCCCGCTGTCTATAGGATTTTCAAGGGGAAAAATGGTTCGGAGCTACTTTGTGCCGAGAGGTTCAGGTTGTCAGTACTCCTCTTCTTCTGGCTTTCCCTGCCCTCCAAGCTCCGACGTGGCTCCTGGAAGTCCCAGCTCTCCCTGCGCCTGTCTTGGGGCAGGAGGGAGAAGCCAAGCCCTTCTGTGACTGCCCGCCCACAGGGCAGAGGCCCTGGCATTTCACCTTTCTGTTCCCAGCAAGGGATGAACCGCCAGTGTCTCTGGTTCTGGCTGGATGGCCAGGCAAGGTGGGCGGTGACTGGAGACTAGGCTCCTGTCTGGAGAGCTTCCGGCACCGCAGCCAAGGCCACTGGACCACATCCTCCGATGTGCTAAAACGCATCTTGTGTTAAGGCCTTTCCCAAGGCTGCCAATGAGGGGGCAGAAGGCGCCGCTGTATTTATTAGTTTCTAATTAGTTAGGACTGCTGTATAAAGAATACCGGAGGCAGGGCGGCTTAAGTGACAGGCATTTTTTTTTCCCTATTGTTCTAGAGACTGGAAGTTCAAGATCAGGATGTGAGCAAGGTTGAGCCCTGGTGAGAGCTCTCGTCCTGGTTTCTTTATGAGAGAGAAGGAGAGCGAGAGAGAGTTCTGATGTGTCTTCTGTAAAGGCACTAATCTCATCATGGGGCTCCACCCCCCTGACCTAACTTACCTTTCAGCGGCCCCACCTCTTAGTACCACCCCACTGAGGGTTAGAGTTTCAACACAGGAACTTTGCGGGGACACAGACACACAGTCCATAATACCTAGGAAACTCCGTGTTGACGATCTTGGCCAACATCATCAGTGCCTGCAAGAGGCAACGTGCGGCATCTCCTTCTTACCGAGAAGCCCTTGGAGGCAGACAAAATAACCTGGGTCATTTGTCCACTTAACAAACAAGTATCAAGGACACACAATATGTCAGGCTCTTTTCTAGGCCCTGAGGGTTTAGACACAAACGAGATAGACAGCGTGTCCTCAGGGTGCTTACTTCCCAGTGAGGGGAGACAGACAATCAGTAGGTGCGTATGTAAGATAACCAGCTAGTGCTGAGTGCTGCAGGCATGGCAAACGGGGTTACGTGCAGAGAATGATTCAAGAAGAAGGAAGCGATTTTAGATTGACTTGAGGACCAAGTGGGACATGGGAGCCAGCTATGCAAATATTTAGGAAAAAAGTGTTCCCAGAACGGGGAGCCCCAAGTGCGAAGATCCTGGAACTTAGTTAATGGCATCGATCTGTCATGCGGGAGTAGAAACCGGTAAGCCTATGTTTTAAAGCTGCGCCCATGATAAAAAGCAACGCATTCAGCGCGTCACCTGGATTCTAGGTTGCTCTTTGTTCTCACCTTTTGGCCAGGCGGTGAACCAGCTCGATATGGGTCACTCTGCTTGATCCAGTACCTTTCGGAGATTTTCCCCAATCCACCTGTCACTCTATTTCTAAACAGCTGGCATGGCAGCCGGAGAGTCTGAGAAGGATGTATTTTCATGAAGTCATGTCACACGCACGTTACAGTCGGGCCACTTGGAGGAGTGACAGAATTATCACTCCCCGTTTTCACCCGGGAGAATTGTAGAATTGTGCAGTCATGGATTTTACCGTTGATCACAACTGTTTGATCAGCATGCTCAGAGAATTTACTGGTGCATTCATGAGGTAAAATAAATATCCAGGTAGAAAAGCCAAATGCCTTTGGACGCTTCCACTGCGCTGGTAAAGAGTTCCTACGAAGCAGCATATTGATAGTTGGAGGGTTAGTGAGGAAAGGCATTTGGGAAAGATTTTGTAGGAAACAAGTGGATTTAAATTTTAAGGGGGTGGGGTGGGAGGATGAAAAGTTAAAACGTAGCAAAAGAAAATGGCAGTGTCTTGTGCCATGCTCACTAGAAGCAGAGCCTGAGGCAAGGATTTGGGTACGGGTGACTTATTGAGGGAGTGGTCTCAGAAAAACCTGTAAGGGAGTGAAGGAAACAGGGAAGCACTGAGGAAGGTGTGGTCCCAGGGAAAGTCTAACTTTGGTCTGAACCACAGAAAAGGACTCTGGAGCAAAATTCCCAGGAGAGCCCTCGTCTTCTGAAGCAAAGAGGATGGACGTTTGTATCCTAAAGTCAGTCAGTCACTGGCTGTGGGCATTCAGGAGGTACCTTAGTCTCCCAGGTGAGGTGACATCTGTCAGCCTCTGAGGACAGCCTCCAAGGACAATTCTCTGCACGGGAGCAGCTGTGAGCACCTAGCTGCCACCACTCACAACAGCTGTGGGGTGTACGGGACGGCTGCACCAGGAAGGGATCTGGTGGGGTCCACATAGAGTTTCGTGCACCTAGATTCTCCTCAAAAACGGTGTATCTTTCCACCAGGGAAAATGCATCCTTCCATTCATGTAATTCTTAGCACATTTATTCAATGTTTCTTGAGCACCTGCAGTGTTTCAGAAATCAGTGTTACAACAGTGAGCAAAATGGATCTGTTGCTAGTGATCACCAAACACAAGCAAATGAGAGAGACACACCCAAACAAGCCATGGCACGAAGTGATGGTAAGTGCTGTGGTTAAAGAAGCCGAGTTCTGTGGGCGCTCTTACCAGGAGCCCTAAATCCAGGCTGGGGGATACAGTCTACAGCGTCGTTGCCTAAGACGGTAGCCATGGGCCTCGCACGGTTGTTCAGCGCTTGAAATGCAGCTAATCCTAACTGAGATGCTCCGTCAGTGTAAAACACACCTGGAACTTCAAAGACATAGTATGAAAAAAAGAATGTGAGAGATCTCATTAATATTTTGTTTATGAATTACATGTTAAAACGACAACTTTGTGGGTATAGTGTGTTAAGCTTAGATTTACTTGTTACTATTTACTTATTTAGTGTGACTGCTAGAAAATTTTAAATTACATATGTGGCTCGCTTTATATTTCTATTAAATAGCACAGGTCTGGGGGCTTCTTGATGCTTTCATTCCTTCAGCATCACAAGAAACTTGCTAAACAATCCACTACTTAACAGGGTTGTCCACTGAGTATGTCTTCATGGTAATGAAGATAGAGCCAAGTTTCTGCAAATTCTATACTGAGCATTTCCAACTGTTTGAGACCACTATGCTTTGTTTTCTTTTTTGTTTGTTTGTTTTTAATAAGCCCCTCTAATTATGGGTTCCTCTTTATGTCTCCCTCTAGTATCCAAAGGCTCACAAAAATGCAATTTCCCCCATCCCATATCCCTTTTAGATAATTGGAGTTTGACTGAATAGTGTTTCCATCCATCATCGATACAATTCTCGTTTCATCGTTCCTTTTTTCACTTCTCTACATGGTATGAGCATGAATATAAATCTATAGATTCAAAAGTGAAGAGGCAAAGAAATATAAATGGTTTGAAGTGAGTCTCTTTTCAAGTAATTTTCCCCCTAACCTAGTAAGATGTCACTCCACAAGATTTCACAGCACAGCAACACTAGAAAGTATGATAATCGTTCAAAACATAATTGAAAGATTTCAAAAGTTGAACTGGAAGCATTTTTGTCAGAGTTTATTGCAAGTATTTTGTATCTTAAAAAAAAAGTTTATGAAAGTTCTGTGACAAGAAGATAAATTATGGAACCATAAGAACGGGGAAATAAATGGATTCTGGAGACTGACAAACAGGGCAAATGATGAGAACATATAATTTTAGAACACAAAAAAAGGTAACTAAATTTGAAAAATTGCATTAGTGTATCATTTTCTGTATATGAGCCATTAGAGGGAAAAAGTGGAAATTACACCCTGTAACAAAGTAAAAATGTTTTCAGTGTTTAAAGGTAATTTTGTAATACTGCTACTATTACTTAAACTCTTACCTCTTATAAAATCCAAAGACAGGACCCCTGGTGATATTACCTGTGTCTTAGGCAAAGAGCAACAATTTGAATTCCATTCAAATACATTTGTATTTTGCCAAGTGCTATCAAACCCTGAGTTGCATAATTTGCGGTGTAAGTGAAATAGATACTTTTCCTCTGCACATTTATCACTCTCCTGTGGGCTTCATTACTGACAATCAAATCATAGGAGATGTACAAAATTGTCATGATGCACTTATTTTCTCATGATATGCGATACAAATAGTACTCCTTTACAAATGGCCTTTTTTCCCCTCCCATTTGCCACAACATTTTTGCTATCTTTTCAGAATCTTACTAAAGTCCCAGTGATAGACTTTCCCACCCCCACCCCACCCCCCAGCACATATGTGAGCCTCCTTGGAAAACAAATATTTCTATTTGGGGAAGAATTAAAAATACTATAAACAGAAAAAACAATATTATTTACAAGTAGCTCTTTAACTGTTACTCCCTAGATATGTGTGTGTGTGTACCATATAAAGGTGTTTATGAAATCAGGAGATCCTAGCTCAAGGTTTCTCCCTTTTGAAATCATACATATCCCATCACTGAATCATCCCAAGGATTAATTTAGAGTCACAACATCAAATGCCCAAAATCTAGTCAGAAAAAGTAAATGAGATAGTGCGTAAGAAATCCATAGACCACTTGGCCCAGTTTTTATTTTTCCACCTTTAAAAATATCATGGATACAGAGAAGTTTTAGTCTGCTCTAAAAGATTCAAGAACAACGATAGTAGGCAGTTGGCGCTGCACCTTTAATTGGCAACACTGTAGGGAGCAGTGGGAACTGCGGTGAACTGCAGTACACACTCTGCCTCTAGAGGGAGCAGCTGCTCCCAGCTCCAGTTTGGTGTTCCATGAGGGATGGACTAGTCTCTCTTTATTACTTTTCAAAAAGAAGCCAGAAACCTGGATTTCTTTGTGTGTGTGTGTGTGTGTGTGTGTGTGTTTGGAAAGATATTTCTTGATTTTTAAATGTTGATAGCATTTTTTTTTAACATCAGGCAAGCCAAAGAAAATACATTTCCTGGCCAGATACAGCCTGAAGACTGCCAGGGTGTGACTTCTATGGAAGAGTCTTTCTTCTCCAAGAGTCTAGGGCAGCCAGGATCATCATGTAAGGATAGTGGTGTCTGTTCTGAATCTTTACCCCTCTACTCTCCCTCCTAGAACATGATCTATTGGAGATGAGGTCATTTATTGATAGATATTTCTTAAATGTCATCTACTTTAACTGCAAAAACTTCTCTACTTTTTGTACCGGTATAAGTGGTACTTGGACCTTAAGAATAGTTGTTTCCCCTATCAACAACAGCCACCACATCATTGCCATCAAGTGAGTATACATCTCGGGCAACAAACTACAGATGTCTAAGGCCAGGACTATCGCTTCGTCTTCTAGACTTCAAGATAATTCCTATTTTCAGCAAAGCAAACAGAATACTTAACTCCAATCTGTTAACAGCGTCCTCTTCCTCTAAAGCTGAACTAGAAAAACCAGATATTATGCCAGCCTAAGGTGTCTGGAAGGAAGGGAGAGGTAGCTTTTTGGGAAAACGTATAGCCCCTTGGCTTACTATGACACATCCGTCCATGCCAGTCAGGGAGCTTGCTGTGGCTCCTGGGCCAAGCCTGCAACACAGACATCCTTCTGTAAAGCTGCCCTGCTATCCTGGCTGCGAGACACACCAGAGCCATTTAATCCCCAAGGTGTTGGTCTCCATTAGTTGAGCAATTTTTTTCTCCTCCCTCTTCTCTCCTCCTCCCAGCCCAAGTGGAATCTCTTTATGTTCCGGAACGAGGGGTGGGGAAGTTAGGGGAGAGTTCACCCACTCTCAACTCTCAGTTCTGTCCAAGTCCTTTTCCTTTCATTTCTGTTACAAATCCTCTAAATTTTTCAAGGGGTTTAGGCTTTTGGAGAAAAAAACTAAGGAAGAGGATATTTCTGCTTCCTACTCTGCCACATCCCTTCCTTGAGGCAATGAACACAACCGACTACATAAAACACAGCTTAATACCCGACAAAAATATTTTATTGCAGTGACAGCTCTGGCATCTCCAGGCACCTCTACTTGTTGGACCCCAGCTCTGTGCTAGGTATTATCTTACCTTATTTTTCAAGACAACCCTGTGAAGTAAATATTATCAGTTATCTATTGACAGGACAGTACTGCATAACAAATAGCCCCAAACTTCAGTGACATAAAACAATAAACACTTATTTAGCTCACCAGTCTGTGGGATCCAGCTGATCTGGGCTGAGTGGGGCTGATTTCAGCTGGCCCTGTTCATAGATCTGTGGTCAGCTTCCAGGTTAGCTCAGGGGCTCTGCAGATCTTGGCTGGGCTCACTCCCATGTTTGGGAACTGGCTAGCTGTTGGCTAATATAGGACAGCCTCAGCTCTGATATCTGGGACAACCTGGCCCCATACCAGGCATCTCTCATCATTCGGCAGGCTAGCCTGTGCAGTTTCTTTCTGGAGCAACGGTAGAGAGAAAAAGTGAGCAAGCTGGGTCGTGTCAACATCTTTCAATTTTCTGTTTTGCATTACATTTGCCAGCATCCCAATAGACAACACAAGTCACAATGCCTAGCTGGGACACAGTATAGTTAACTGGCAAGGGCACAGACAGAAGGAAGGCTAATGTATTTGGACCCATAATACAAACACTACCCCAATTCCTGAATCAGAAAACTGAAGCGGAGAAGTGAGCTTGGAAGTGAGGGGGTCTGGGCTTTGAACCTGTGCACGCGTGGCTCCAAAGCTGTCTTTCCAACCACATTACTCTGCTGCCTTCATCTTTAAAAGGGGCTTCTAAATAGGATTCTCCATGTTAAGACAGCATCTTCCAGGCCAAATGGAGTGTTGAGTAATTGCCTGCTTAATATGGTTGCTAGAGAAAGCAAACTTCAAGCCAAAACACTCTTAATTTCCCCTAAACATATGTAATCATCTTCATTTTTCCTGTGCCTCTGTTGACAGAGCTTGGGGAAGACAACTCCTTTTTAGCATCAGCCAGTTTTTCCCTAGGAAGCAGCATGCAAGGAATTGGGGTTGGCATTCTTTCCTTACAAAAAGTCCATTTTAGGTAATTCCACTGTCTTCCCTGGGCTGGCCTCTTCCCCACCGATCAGGGATTTCTTTTACTTGATTCTGTCCTTTACTCCATGGGTTTGAACCCCTGTGCTCATTTGCCACGAGGCTCCTATGTCTTGGGTGATTTGTGACCCAGGTTTAATTCCTGTCCCTTGAATCCATTTGGGGGCTGAATTTTATTCATAATGAAAGAACTGGTTGAGAGGTGCTGATGTCTCTGGAAGGGCTAAGTATTGATCAGTAATTGGTTTGTTTAAGAGGACAGTGTTGTCCTAATCCGAGAGGCAAATTACCTTTTTGGATTATGAAATGAAAACCCAACATCAGAATCAGTTTCTTCTGTGGGTTAACATGACCAGAAATTGCCAGCTTGACTTGATGGACTGTTAAACTTTTTAGAATATATTGTGATTCAAATGAAAATAACATGCATAATAACAGCCACCAAAATTTCCTGAACCTTTGCCAGGAGCTGTGCTATAACTGCCTCCATGCACTTCACAAAGACTGTGATACCACTATGAGCCCATTTTACAGCTCAAGACACTGAGGGCTTAGGTGACTTCCTTCCCCAGGGCCATGCTGCAGCCAGTAAGTGACAGGCACAGACAGGAGTTGGCTTAGCCTATGATGGTTAACAGCAGAATCTGCAAATTTTGTAAAGGGCTAGACAGTAAATATTTTAGGCCTTTGCAGGCCACTTGGTCTCCGCAGCAACCACTCAACTCTGCCACTGTGGCACAAAAGCAGCCATAGCAACGCATTTACAAATGGGCGTGGCTGTGTGCCGATAAAACTTTATTCACAAAAACAAGTGGTGCACTGGATTTGGCATTGCTATGCCATTGCTTCCAAGCTGTATTGTTTTGGACAATTTATCCAACGTCTCTAGTCTCAGTTCTCTCATCTAAAAAAATTACAGTAATAATTATAGTAAGTAGCTAATAAGGGTGTTTTGAGAAGTAGATGGATATTGCACATGGAGCACTTGTTTCTTCTGTTACTAATGTGAGAGGCAGTAGAGGAGGGGGATGAAGAGCGGATCCTTCTGGGTTTGGACCTCATCTGTCCAGCTCACCTGCTGAGTGATCTTGGATTTGTGACTTAACATCTCTGAGCCTCGGGCTCCTATTTTGTAAAGTAAAGGATAATAAAAGGACACATCTCCCAGGATAGTTAGGAAGAGTAAATGACTTTAACACATGGAAGGTGTTTAGAACAATGCCTAGCACGGGGCAAGTACTTTAGAGGTGCCTATTGTGTCATTATTACCATTGAATAATCCAGATTTGAGCCTGAGTGTGCCTGACTTCCAGTCGTGTGCTCTTTCCCACCACATGTCCTGCAGAGAACTGGTTCTTAACTGTTTTATTCTACCGTCTGGCCCCCTGGTGATCTGGGGAAGCCCATGGCCCCTTATCAGAATACTGTTTTTAAGTGCATAAGATAAAAATATAAAAGATTACCCCAATTATATAGAAACGCAGTTATCAAAATATTTTTTTGAGAAGCGGGTTTGAATGCAGTTATACAATGTACTTCTTTACTAACACATTAGGTAACATTTTTTATCAAGTGCCCTAGTAACTACTATAATTTTGAAGCAGTAATAAGTGTCAGTGACATTTCAGTGTCTCTGCAACACCTGTAATAGGAGATGAAGGTGTCTGTGATGTGTGCCAGTGCTGAAGCCACAGGTTCTGTGGTCGGGCGCCTGCATTTATAACTGAAGAAATCGCTCCATTTTAGGTAAAGTTTAGTGAAAGTGAATTTTTTTTTAAATGCACGTTCATGAAGTGCCTAAACTTATAGAGCCTTTAAGTCCGTGGGTTCCCAGGTCAAGAACCCTGGTGCCCACTGCCACCAGAGGAGACATTTTAAAGCAATGACAAATGTGATGAACACTCGTTCTCATGGAGGTGAATGTTTCCGGGATCTTGATCATCCAGGGCACACCCAGAGATCAGGTTTGGCAGCACCAGTGTCCACAAAGACAGCAAAGGCTTCCTGTGCCTGGGTAATTGTGAAGTGTTCGTCCACTGGTATGTGAGCAGGAAATCAGAAACTGTGTTGTCTTCTAATTTGATGCCCTACATGGAAAAAGATTGTCACTGGGACTAAGCCATCGAGAGGTAATGGAAATCTGATACCACTGACCTCATCCCCCCAAAAAATAGCTATTGTCACAGGACTGAGATGCTGAATATTTGTAGGTTTGGGGAGAAATATATTTGTTAGTGAAATGGAGCTTACTGTGGAGTGAATAAAGGTGAATTATTTGTCAGACGACTGGAGGAGGTTTATGCAATATAGTATTATTGAGCGGGGCTATTAACAGAGTGAATTGCTATTGTGACATGCCATTAAATTGTTTTTAGTGTCCACAAAGGTATCATTCAGGAGCTGGCAGGGTTAGTAACAGAGTTGTATTTTTGGTGGACAGCAGCAGATCTCGAAACCAAATAGCATATTTTACGGAAAAGTAAAATACGGTCAAAGCTGGAAGTCTGCAGACAATAGAGTCTGGCGCCGTCATTTGCTGCTATTTGACAAGAACCCCGAGAATCCAAACGAGGCTCCCCGGATCCCTGCCGTACGTGTAGCTGAAGCTGAAATCTGAGAGACCCATCAGGAAGAAGAGGTGAGGTGAAGAGAGAAATTGCACCCTGAGCTTTTCCAAGGATGTTCTGTCTTGGTCCTGAATGTATCTCCAGTATACAGCTGAGAGGTTGGTTGAATAATTATTTGCTGAAACAAAGTAAGGAGGGAATGCCAGAGCGAGTCAGGGGAGAGACAGACAGACAGACAGACAGACAAGATCTAACCCTGGCCTTGGCTGACCCCAAGGCCCCGAGATGAACCAGGCCGCCCCACTGCCTCAGAATGAAGGGGTGCAACTTATTCACGATCATGCGAAGGAGGAAAGAAGACTTTCCACTAAGGTTTCTGTTCTTTGATCTGCAAGTGCGTGTTATTTTTATGCCATGTTGTTGTGGCTATTTTCTGGCTGGTCACCTGGCTTCATTCCTGAAACTTTGTTGTTGGTAACCCAGACAGTGAATTTCATCTTGAGTCTGATTCATCGTGGCCCTGAAGAAAATGTACGTTTCTCCTGTATGGAAAAAGAATTGCATCACCTCCCTAAATTACATAGGGGAGGGGAAAAGAGACATAGATCTTAAGGGAACCACATTCTATTGAAAGAAATTGTCTCAACCCTGTTTAGGACACATTTCCTAATAGCTAAGCTCGTAGGGGTTAACATGTGTTGACTGTTAGAAAGACAGTATGATTTTAGTATCAACCACCCACTCCACTTCTGCCTTGGTTTCCTTGTTTGTTCTCTTCTCCAGTTCTGGCTTTGTCCCCCAGGGCCACTGGAGTTCATATTTGTTGCTACTATTGTTTCTTTGTTTTTGTTTACATTTTAAGATAGTAGATTGCTATAAAACGTTGGCATGTGTATATTAATATATTCAGTTTAGTTACCGAAGAAATGCAAGTTAAAGCACAAAGTACCTTTATTATCACATACTATTACTATTATTATTTTGGCTATCAAATAATTAATGTATTTTTGATGGCAATATCTAGTATTGGGGTATTGAAGAGAGATGAGCATGAGAACTTTTATGTGACACAGGAGGAGGTCCAAGTTGGTAACACTCCCTGGAGAACATTCTGGTAACATGTCAAATGCCTCTGAAGTGAACGTGGCCCATGACAGAGTAATTCCATTTCTAGGAATTTAGTAGGATATCCACACCAAGATATGTGTCAGGTTATATCCAATGAAGTATTTAAACTACAGGGAGAAATTAGAAAGAACTGCAATGTAACTTAATAAGAGGTTGGCTATTTTTAAAAATGATAATCCTACACAGTGGATTATCGCCCACCGTTAAAAATCTATGTTCATAAAGCAAAAGGTCCCCAGTATACTCAGTGGGGTGAATAAAAGGGAGATTATAAAACAATATTTACATTAGGATCCTGTAATCTATTTATTTATAGCTATAGTATATCTGCAGATAGACGTAAGTATAGATAAATATAGTGATAAAGGTGATATAGTATTATGGATATTGTTATATTATCATGATAGAATTTATAGATATTCAGCATAGATCTTTTTCTTGATATTTTTTATCACTTCCTCATTTTCTACATGGAATGTAATTTATTCTTATAATCAGGAAATGTGTGCACACACACAGAAACACACACACACACACAGACACACAGACACACACACACACACACACACACACACACACACACGAGTAAAGGTCAGCATTTAGGTCCCTGTTTTGCCCTTAGTCTACCCAGCACAGCATGCCTGTGCTCTCACCATCCCCCTACACCCAGCTCTGGCTCCCGGTGCCTCTCTGCTTGCCTTTTGCTTTTCAGCACAAATCCCTGACCTGACTCACCAGGTTCTCCTCGACATGTTGTGTTACCAACCCCACGTCAACAGTTTCAGAAAATCTCTGTGCTAACTTTACCCTCATTTCCTTCTGGGAAGGGGGGCCGACAAAAAGCATTTTTTAGAGATGCATAGTCCTGTTTCTTGTTAACTCCCAGCAGGAGCAAAAAAAGGAAAAAAGACTGGTTCACTCTGTATCACCATTGATAGTGGCTCGTGTGTTTACTTATTAATGGTGGTTATTAATTTCTTAACACTAGATGCTGGGAATTTGAGTCCATGGAAGCCTCAAGGAGTGGTTATGTGTATTGTATGTGAACTATGTCTCCATAGAGCTGAAAGAAAATCTGAAAAGAAAAAAAAGTTATAGGGCAAGGTACAGGCAGAGCCAGAGGTTCCTTTTTTGTTTTCTTTTTAAAGTCATGGTGTTGACTAATTTCAGAGGGACTCAGATGTTGAAGAGTGGGCGGCTGGTGGAGATCTCAGGTCCAGACTCAGAGTAAACTGCTTCACATATAAGCACTATCCTCGTCAATTTTTTGCCATGTTGCTCGAAGACCGTGTGATTTTCCAATTAAAACATGATTTTAGTAGCCAGACACCCAGGTTCTAATCCCAGCTCAGCACTTTCTAGCTGTGTGACTTCCAGCAAGTCACTTAAACTCTCTGAGCCTCCACTTCCCTGCATCCAAAATGGGGGAAATAGTCTTTTCTTCTGCGGGATCAGTAACATCATGTATTAAGCCCCCTACATAGAGGTGATGCTAATGACTAATGTTATCACTTTCATTGGTAATGACTTTATTCTATTTATGCATCTTGCAAAGAAGAAAAACAAGGAGATGAGAAGCAGTTTACTCATAAACCACATCGAAAAGAGACCTCCTGAACGTTTGGGGTCGCTATGTGTTTTGTGTCTTGTGAAACACAAGGAAGACACCAGGACATCTGTGCAGGCATGTGTGTGCTCCTCTCCATATTAGATTACATGTTTTAGGACAATAAATCAGTGAAAGAAAAGTAATAAATAATGCATGCTGCAAATGTGATCATGTTTATTAAGAAGCAACAGCCTTGTCATCTTCATTTTCTTCTTCAGTGATTCTCCCCTCGGAGGGTTTGCTCTTCAGGGACTCCCAGCAATTTAGCTGGAGGCCATTCTCTAATTCTTTTTTGCAAAAAATACCTGCTTTGCAAAAATAAGTTAAAAGCTGAGCATCCGGGTCCTCTGATGAGTCCCCCATCAAATCCAGCCCATCATGAGCGCTGGCTTCCCAGCTGTGAAAGTTGGGGGAAAACCAACCTCCTAGCTTCACATCTGCCTAGTCCGTGCTTTCCCACGCTCTGTGTTCTTGCTTCAGGCTTTCTGCAGTGAGTTTTTAAGAAGTCTCTTTAGGCTTCTGGATTTTGGAAAAGAAAAGAGACACACACACACACAAACCAACTTTCCTTTCTCTAGTAATTTGCAGCTGCTAAAGCAATACGTTGACGTTAGTGCGTGGTGACATCCAAGGACTTTAATTGGAGTTGCATTTTAACCCGTTACTCTTCGCCCATTGGCACTTAATGACCCTGAAAGAAGAAGAAGGAGGAAAAAGAAACCACACTGGCAACTTTGTCTTCCAGGGGCCGGCTGCAGATCCCTGCATTGTGAAAGCGAAGCAGGCTGTGTTCCCTACTGAGAGAGAAAGGGAGAGGGTAGAAGTGAGGTTGAGAAATTGGGCGAGATGGGGAGGGAAAGTAAAAGGAAAGAGGAGGCCAGAGGGAGGCAGAGAGAATGAGAACAAATGAAGGGTGAACATGCACGAGGTAGCAGGGGCAGGGAGTAGCAGCCTTCCTGAGAGGAAGGCACCCTTGTCCTGGTCTCCGGCCTCAGTCTTCTCCCCCTTTTTGGAGAACGGGATGATGACTCACACCTGGGTGACAACTGCTCTCTTACTCTCATGACTTAACGTCACTGGCATAGCCTTCTCTTGAGCGTCTTCCTGTCTTGCTGTCAGTGTTCTGGATTCTGAGAGAGGCTTCCCTCACTACCACAGAATTGAAGACAAGCCTTATTTGTCTCCAAAATACCTGAATCCCCCTCCCAACCCACTACCATCCTTTTTACCCCTCATTAGGTTTTGAGATCCTCAAGTGAAAGAATTCTCCTCCCTACACTCTAATCTTGGAAAACCGGGGCCCCCCTCCATGTCTCTCCATTTGATCTACCTCTGTTTACTATTCCTACTCCTCTCTGTTCTCTGTTGCTCTCTGCTCCCCTCCCTAGTGCCATATCCACATGACAAGACCTGCCTCATCTTGCTTACGGTGTCCATATTATGACACTTTATCATCTTGCACCAAGCCCAGTGTGATTTAAGCAAATCCACTAAATAGTAAATTACTTATGTACAGAATTCATGTTTAATTAGCTTGTCCTGACGTAAAATATTTATCAAGATTTGATGTTCACTCCAGTTTACCTCTGAAATCCATTTAACCTTTATTTTTGACTCCTTGTTTCCTTCATTCCCTGCCTTCCATCTTCCTCCTTTCTCTTTCCACCCCTCGTCTTCCACTTTTCATTTGTGGATCTCTCTATTCCCCTCTCTTCTTCCTCTCTCCCCCTGCCCCTGCTAGCCTTTAATTGTTACAGAAACACAATCTATCGTTTTTCTGTCGTTCATTGCATCATTTTTCTGGCCTTCTGCTTCCCTCCAGGGTGTGAGTCTAGCCCCACAATTCCTTGACCAATTCCTACCCTTTGAGCCCTTCGGGCCCCCCTTTCCAGCTGGGCTTCACCTCACTGTGCTGACCTTCATCACTGTTGACTTTGACATGACCCCCATTTGTTTCTCAACTTGGTTCCTTCAGCCAGAAGCTCTGATCAGCTACTTCCTTGCCTTTGATGTGTCTCTGCTTCCTGTAATTAATCTCATTTTCCTCACAGCTCAGTGCCACGTGGACAGCCACAGGCTAATATACCCGGTTTGAGCCAGCTCCATCCAGTGTCTCCCCAACCTGTGTCTCTTCCTCGTGCACAACCTGTGTCTCTTCCTCGTGCTCATCACTTGCCCCCAGGGTAGAAAATGTAACACTGGTAGACACATCCTTGCCCCAGGGGGAGAAAATGTAACACTGACTTCTATTAAAAGAAAATCAGACTGTTGTAGAGCCAGGTAACACAAGAGGGCAGGGAGTTACATCCTGAACACAGAGCTTGAATGGGTAGCGCTATAAAAAATGTGTATTTTTACTTTTTACGGTATATATATATATATATATATATATATATATATATATATATAAAATTGAAGTATAGTTAGTTTACAATGTTGTGTCAATTTCTGCTGTACAGCATAATGCTTCAGTCATACATGAACATACATATATTTGTTTTCATATTCTTTTCACCATAAGTTATTAGAAGATATTGAATATAGTTCTCTATACAGTATGAGCTTGTTGTTTATTTATTTTATATATAGTAGTTAGTATCTGCAAATCTTGAACTCCCAATTTATCCCTTCCCACCCCTTCCCCACCCGGTGACGGTAAGTTTGTTTTCTTTGTCTGTGTACATTGTTATTTATACTGAGTTCTATGATAGTCAGTGTTCTGAGCTAAACCACTAAAAATCAACTGAACATCCAGTCATTCCAATAAACCCTATCACATCACCAAATATAGTATTGAGAAGACTGTCCTAATTTTGTAGACTCCATGGTTTCAAGGCCAGTAATGCTCTGTGTTCTTGATTTATCCTTATCAACATTCCTGACACTGACTATGGGGTATATTCGGGACCAAAAGGTCTGTTTAGCCTAACCCTTTGTCTTCTAGAACAAGCAGATTTGAACAGCCTGTCCTAGTAGGATCTTTTATAAGAATGCTGTCCTTGCATTCTTGATAGATTTGTTTCCATTCTTCTTAAAAATGTAGGCCACATGTTTCATGAACAAGTCCTTGATACTATCTGGTGCAGAGACACCCATGAAAATACCTTGAAAAACTAAGACATTCTACTCATGTGAAAGGTCAGTCATCGCCTCCTGTGAGCCTCGCTTTTCCTGCCTGTAAAGTGGGCATGATTCACAGGCCAGGCCAATATGTGAACAGGGTGAGATGGCGCGTAAAGAAGTGCTCAGTAAACCCCAGGCACACCCGCAACGAGGACACTGGGCTGCTGTCCTCATCTCTACCTGGAAAATGGAGCAAATTTTTCCTTCTTTGAAATTGTCCACAAGGAGTATTTGGGTGGATGAGCCAATTAATGTTAGCAAACCATGTTGAGATATTAAATTGAAAGGTTTTGTATCAAAGAGTATTTTTTTTCTGACTCTGCGGTATATCCAGTGTTCATTTTACCTGGAGCGCTGCGTGCCAGTAAATTCTCTGGCAATTCGACACTTTGCTTTTTTCTGCTTACAGACTGAAATACGGGGATCTGGGAATTTCTAAAGGGAAGAGCTGATTTATCTCAAAGTTTTCAACTCATCTGTCTGTATTTGCTGAATGAGCTGCACCCTCTGCAAATTCCTTCAAAACATGCTTTTCCTACTTAACGCTATAGCATGGCCACACTTAAAATTCTATAGCCACATAGCAGTATATGCAATTCGATGTCTTCATGAATCTGCATATATGCATAATTTTACATAAATAGGATCATAGTGTAGTTGCTGCTTTTAAATTCTAATTAGTCATCTTTTCCCTCTTTTTATGCTTGACTCCCACATCCCTGGCCCCATCCCAGGCTCACTGTACTTTCCGTACCGGCCCTGGACACATAATCCAAGTAAATTACCTGGAAGCGAGCTTCACACTTAACTCCAAGCTCATATAATTTATATGTGATATCTGCACTCTCTTTCTTTCTCTGGTTCTCTCTCACACACACACACACACACACAGAGGAGTTGTAGCGCTGTTTCTTGCTCTTGTTTTTGTTTTTGACTTGTGCCTAAAATGGAATGCATCTTCCGAGAATGATGACTTTGTGTCTGGATGTTTTTAATTTTACTTTTGAAATTATCATATGGTAAAATTGACTTTCTCTGGTGGCGTATAATTCTATGAATTTTAATTCATGTATAGATTTGTATTATGACCACAACAGTCAGCACAGGGAACAGTTCCATCACTCCAAAGAACTCCCTCCTCCTTCCCTCTGCGCTCACACTTCCCTCCTCCCTGCTACCCACCCCCAGCTGCTCTCCTTCACTATATTTTGTCTTTCTGATAATGCACAAAGATGAAATTCTACAGTAATTAACCTTAACCTACTGTGGGACTGGCTTCTTTCATACATAATGCCTTTGTGATCCATGCTAGTTTTCACACGTATCAGATCGGTCCTTTTTAATGCTCAGGAGTGTTCCATTATATGGATGTACAATTTGTTGATCCGTTCTCCCAAGAATGAAGACTTTGAAATGGTGCTAGTTGAGAATGTTTGTTTTATGATACCATTGCTAGTACTTCAGGTTTCGATAGACAGTTTATGTAGTGCATAAATTTACCAAATTAATGTATTGAGAAAATCAAGGGATAGGAGAGCTAGTCACGAGGGGAGTTTTAAATTAGTTTGAGCGTAAATGGCAGGTGAACTCCCAGGAGTAATAAAAACCACAGCTCTTTCCACCATTTACTGGCTGCCTGCTACGTGCCAGGCACTGAACAGGACACTCACACCCAACACCTCATCAACTTTCCTGAAACCGTAGCAGCAGGCACTCCTACCCCTGCTTTATGGGGAAGGAACCTGAAGGTCCTCTTAAGGTAACACCCAAAGCAGGTGGTCCTGCTGTGGTCTCCAAAGCCACTGTCTACCCAACCTCCATCCCCCACCCCTAAACACTAGAACTTTCCAGCTGTTTGTGCTTCTCCTGGTTTTAGATAGAGTTTCAAATCCCTTCTCTCTCAGTAGTTTAAATAAACTTGGTATTATAGTTTCCTTTTACTCCTTAAAGTGATGCAAATTGCTTTACCCTAAGAAAGGCATCATGTAACACCATTACATTAAAAAAAAAAATCTACCGAGGGAGGAAAAGGAAGAAAAAGATGTTTGGAATTTTTTCCCTGATTTTTCTTCTTTCTAACGGATTCAAATGACTGCTGGGATCTCCCCCCTTCCCTATCTTTCTTGTTAAGTGAAATATTCAGATCTTACGTACAGAAGCAAAATGAAGAAAAGAGATGATCTGGTGAAACTGATTAATAATCTCAGGAAGAGGTTATTCATGGGGGTCGGGGGTGTGTATGGGGACCTCTCTCCCCATATGCCTGTCCCACACCACCATGTGTGTGGGGATGGGGCTTGGGGTTCTGAAAAATTAAAATACGTGAAGTGAACCAATTACCTACTTCAGTTCCTCACGGTAGTTATGTTTTGGTGATTATTTGTTGCTTTTATCATTGATAATAACACTTCAGTAGCTAAAAATCAAAGAATTAGCTTCACAAAATACAGGGAGATGTGCTAGCAGACAGTCTCCTTCCATTAGCTATGCAGCATCTGCAGATGAGCAGGCAGATGGATACATAGTCATGTTTCTTTTTTTTTCCCCCATCTTAAACACTGTATATCGAGTAAATAGTTTTCCTCAGGAAGGATCTTGCTGGCTCTGTCATCAAGAATTCAGCTCCCGGAGCTTACATAACTGTGTTTTATGCCTTGGAGAGCTCAAGATTCTAAGCTTCTGCGAATGACTCTGATATAAATGGAATCACTTTGTAAATGGCTGTCAGGAACTGCCCCTCCATTAAGGAGCCATGTCTAGCCCGTCACAACTGCCATCATCCCTCCCCCCCCCCCCCATCTAATCTGCCACTAAATCCTGTTTGGTCAACCTCTGAAATGGCTCTCAAACGGGTCCCTCTTTACCCCCAGCACCACTGCTTCATCCAAGGCTTCATCACCTTGCCAATGCATTAATATCCTCACCTCCTGACTGCTCTCTGCTTCCAGCCTCTCTAATTTGTTCTTCTTATTGGCAACAGAAATATCATGTAGAGCACAGTGCTCATCTGATCGTGTATACTGTGGTGTATACTGTGAGCCCCAGAGTTCCAATCAACGTTTCCGAAAACGTATGAGATGATTTGGGGAAAATATAAAAATGAATACCTTTTATTTAAATAATTATATGTTTATTTTTATAGTTGTATCTTTTTTATAGTGAGCCTGATTTTCCATTCATGATGTTGACTTATCCTTTTAAATAAATTTAATCAAATGTGTTTTTTAAGTGGGTTGCTTAAAAAAACAAATTCCTAAGTCAGTGGCTAGCTATGGCTAGTCAAAAAAAATGACTGAAGCTTGGACAATACTGGCAGAGATACAAAGTCCAAACCCCTCAACCCTTCATTCAAGATACCTCCTGTATCGGTTCCCCCAAACATAAAAAGCAGCCTTCGTGCCTGCCCGTCCCCCTCTACCAGCTTTCTTCAACAAGAACTTCCTTTTTGCTTTTACTCACATCAAATACTTTGCAGTTTTCCTACCATATTAAAGCTTCCATATGTGTGTACTTCCACCTTTCACCCCTCAAAATATTGTTCCCTTTATCTAGGTTGTATTTTTCTTCCTAGCGGACTTCTAAACATCCTTCAAAACCCAGTGCAGATGTACCAATCTCTGTGAACTCTTCTCTGACTTCCTCAGGTAGAATTCACCAGGCCTGCGTTCCTATGCTCTGCTGTACAGCTACTTTCAACATTCAGTATTCTGGCTATTTGAGTATCTTTTCCACCCCTAGAACTGATGAACCCACAAAGCTGTACCTTAATCTCTGTGTCTCCATTGGCCAATGGTGGGCTTAGTGCATAGAAAAGAGCTCACGTCTTTGTTGAACAAACGAAGAAATAAATAGCTAAGTGAATCAAGGCAGCTTTTTTCTTCAATGGGAGGGTGTCAGCCAGAGAGTGAGGTCTCACACGCAACTCATCTGCCAAAAGAAAGTAATCACGATGCACCATCTTCCCTGCTAAGTGGGTCTCAAAAAGTTGTTCTGACAGTGTTTCTCAAGCTACTTAGCTGTAACTATCTTTTCTTCCTTAAATTACTCTGAAACATTTACCCTTAGAAACGGTGACACAGCAGCACAGATGCGTCCTCGTGCACACATACGACTTACTTTAACTGCTTGCTCTCCACGTCTCTCCTCCCAGGCTCCTGGCTTCACTAGAGCAGAGACTGAGTGTATTTTGTTCAATGCCGCACCCACCCCTCAGACAGAGCCTGGCACATAGTAGTACTTGGTATTTCTTGAATAAATGGCATCTGAATACGCTTTCTATTTGGTCGACAGATTGCTTCCGTTCTTCTTTGCAGACAGACTGCAAGGTGGGCTGAGAAAGCCAGGTTGCCCACTTCTGGGGGAGGCCCCGTCAAAGCAAAGGCTTTCCTTTAGACAAGATTTCCCATTCTGTCCTCCCCTGCATTGGCACTTTTTGCCTTTCTGATTTCCTTTCTTTTCCTGAATTCTCATCCATTTAACACAAATCAATCTAATTCTGTGCACCTGGCCAGATTCTTGCCTTCAATTGTACATGCAAGTGTATAGTGATCAAAAATGCAATCTTTAGTGTCAGATAAAGGACGTAGTAGAGTGGCTAGCACGTGGCCAGGCCTCAAAAGCATTACTATAATTTACGATAATTTATCATTACATTTACATTCCTAATGACAATGCATGTCATGTGCAAAACTTGGTCTTTTTTTTTTTTTTTTTTTTGGTTCCTTTGATAATTTTATGTCCAACCTAATCACTTGGATTCACACCAAATATTACCTACTGGCTTTAGGTACCCTCAGAAGGTTTTGTTTTGTTTTTTCATATTTGTCAGCATTTGAAAATTTTTAGGAAAATTACAAAAATTATCTGCTTGTATCCTCTTCATTTTCACTCAACCATGTACTTTTTTATTTGGCCATATTTTGACCTAGCTGGATTGGAGGGTTGTTAGTTGATCTTTCACTCATTTGTTGATTTATTCATAGAGTAAATATTTATTGAATGCCTACTCTATGCCAGGTACTGTTCTAGGCTCTGTGGGCACAGTGCTGAGCGGAAGAGCAGCAGCTCTTGCCTTCATAAAGAGTTAACTCAAGTGGGGACGTAAGAAAAAAGGAACAATACATATAGAGGTATATTGATAACCTGTATCAATATAATATAATGTTATCTTATATTGTAATATGTTAATATAATGATATATTATGATACAGGTGTTCTGAATAAAACCAAAAGATAAAGAGTGACTTTGACCTCCGTCACAAAGTGAGTAGCTTCCTGGTTTAATTCCACATTCTGACCACCCCAGCAACATCCCCTCACTTTTCCAGGCACCAACCAGACTGATCATGACCCAAACTGGCTTCCCAATGACCTTTGTAGGTTTCCGGTCTAGTCAACGCCCCTGATTTTCTACTGTTGGTGGCTCTGATCTGTAAATAACTCGGGGTATAAAGACAGCCATGAGGGCAAAGCATGCTGGGAAGACTTAGCCCAGGGAAGGGGGTGAGTTGGGGGAGGGTGTGGAACAACGGGACCTTCAAGACCTTTCCCCGACCCCCTTTTGTTTGCCACATCTACCTGCAGTGAAGACTTATCTCTGCCTGTCAAAGGCAGTTTCAGCCAAAGAGAAGTTTCCAAACGTTCCTCCTTGCACCAGGGACGTTATTTAGCACGGCACCCTGCATGAAGCAGGTGGAATGGGAATATTTGTTGAGTGTGTGTGTTTGGGATCATTTAAAATTAAACCGTCATGGGAGTTCTGGGAGCTTAATTCCGATGCCCCCGTGGTAGAGGGGGACCCGCAGCCCCTGAGCAGAAAGCTGAGCGAGCTGCCAGGAGCCACCTGGCCAGCTCCCCGCCTCCCCGGAGTCGTCTGACTCCGCGCGGCGCTTTTCGGCTGGCGAAGGTTGGGAGCCCGAGGCGTCATTAGTACCCTTCCATCTCTTCCTCATTAGTTCTTAGATAGTGTTTTAATGACAGCTAGAGAGGCTCGCATCCGGGCCTCCTTCTATTTATGATCCCCACCGTGTTAATGTGCACTTAATGAGAAATTCTTGTCTTGCTTGTAAATCCTGTAGCTGGCATTCAATTTATTGACAGATGTTTGCTTGGATCTCTTTAAAATTACTTCATAAATCTTCCGGGATAAAAGGCCTCAAGTTTGGTTATTAAGACAGGGCC
Organism: Camelus bactrianus; assembly: GCF_048773025.1. Taxonomy (NCBI): domain Eukaryota; kingdom Metazoa; phylum Chordata; class Mammalia; order Artiodactyla; family Camelidae; genus Camelus; species Camelus bactrianus. The sequence continues at coordinate 25,574,455 of NC_133557.1, forward strand.
TTGTTGACAGTTTCATATTTAACTGTTTAGAACTCGGCTGTCAGGGCTGCAAGGGGGTGTGCGGCCGAGGGGCGCCAGGCCTGAGCACCATTTGCTGCGTTTTCTGCACCTATCAGGGCCCTCCGCGCTCAAGTGTGTCTGCCGTCCCTTATAATCCCTCCAGTTAACTTCTGGGTGACCCCGCCGTGCTTCGCACTTACTCATTTAGCGCATCAGCATGTCAGGGTGATGAAGTGTTCCTGCTGATAGGAGCTAAGGGCTCAGCAAGCCACAGCGCCTCCAACACCAGGAAGGAGTGTTGACGGGAGCCGAACTACGAGGTGGCACCTCTCACGACAGCCACCGGGCACCAGGTTCATCTCCGTCTCTGGGCTGCAAAAAGTGGATGTGGTGGGAAGGGGGTCTGCTTGCAAGTTTTAAAGACCACACTCATCTTTTGTAGCCGTGGACTTTTCAATGCCATCCATGAATCTGGACTTTTTTTTTTTTTTCCCCTTTGTTGCCAGTGACGGAAAACTCACCTCAAATGGCTTAAGAAAAAAAAAAAAAAAAAAAAAAAAGAAAAGAAAAAAAGAAAGATATTTGGCTCACGTGATTGAATTGCACAGGCCTAGTCTGGTCCAAGGGATGAAATAAACTCCATTCCACTCTCTTCGGAGTGTTTGCCTTTCTCTGTATTACCTTCATCCTCAGAATTCCTGCGGTGGCCTGAGAAGCTCCACGAGGCTTCCAGATTCAGACAAAGCAGAAAAGAACACGAGCTTCTCTTCCAAATGCGGTGGGGGAGGGGGGAAGGAAGGGGTGATGGCTAGTTCAGTCTCATTGGGCCTGATCAGGTCACATGGCCCCTCTTTAACCAATCACTATGGTCAGCGGTAAGATATGTTCTGATTGGCTAGCTCTGAGTCACATGGTGCTCCCCACCTGAACCACAGGAATTAAGACCAAGGGGGAGGCTGCTCTAGAATTAAACTGGAGTCTTGTCACCGGAAGAAGGAGGAATAGAGCCAGGCATCATTAAAACAAATGCTGGAATGTCCCCATCAGGTGCAAAACAGCCTCCTGCCTTGTCTGATGCTTTAATTTCATTCTGAAGAGTTGCTGTTCGTGGGCAGCCTCTGTGCTAAACCTGTCAGGGAGTGCTTCCCAAAGAGTAAAATTCAGAAAACTCCAGAGAGGCCTGGCCATTGAGAAGTTCTCCGAACACATCTAGAAACCAATACCAGTAACAGGATGAAAAAAAGAATTGCTCCACTTAATACTATCACAAATCAGTGCCGTTTGCATCTAAGATGATAATGAACACTTGGGCCAAAAATAGAGTGTTCTTTTTGCTTACTCGCTGGTGTCTTGTCGCATCGTATTTGAATTGTGTCAGATCGCATTGGGAACGTTTCCTCCATCGGGGGCTGACGTGACCCACGGCTTTGCAAATTTGAAGACAAGTGTTTGGGGCTTTTCTCCCCAATGCACTTTTTTGCACAAGTGCTATTTACCAGATGAGGCATATGTGAATACTATTAGAATTGAAAACACATCTACCATTTAAGCCAGAATTTATTAAGGCCCTATGGGAAGGAAGGCACACGAGATATTTACTCACAGCCTGTCACAGGCTTCAACAAGGGGCTGATTCCTCACCCGGAATCTTCCATGTTTACTGAAATCTGATATTCACAGTTTCCTATGTGGAAACTTCAGAAAAGTTTAGGGCACCCTTTATAGCTGACCGCTGGACTGTAAACTTGGCTTTAATATTCTGTGGGACCAACTGCCAATGCCCCTGACAAACATACTCTTCATAGAAATAATTGTAATAATCTTGATTTAGAGTTGCTTTGTAATGATAACAGCTAACACTATAATGTTTACTGCATGCCAGTTACTCTTGTAATTCATCACTGTATACATTTTAACTCCTTTAATCCTGCAATGGCCCTGAATGTTACTATTACTTGTTGTACTAGTGAGGAAACTGAGGCACAGAGATGTTAAGTAAGCTACCTAATGACTCATAATTCATGGAGCTGAGATTTGACTTCACAGAGTCTGCCTCTCAAGCTGTGCTCCAAATATAATGCTATGATGCCCATACTGTGAGGTTCTATGGATAAACACATTGACTCAAGATCTCTGGTACTAAATGGTGTAATGTTTAACAGATAGATTAAAACTTACATATATAATATTTATTATGCATTATAATTGCAATATGTTATAATATTTATTATATATGATCATTTCTCATATAATATGTTACACATATGATATCAGAAGTATTACAAAACTTTCCCCTAAAAGAACTGAGTCAAGGTACAATAATTCACACAGGTTATAATGATTTAAAAAGGAAGATGAGAGAAGAAACAATAGCAAAATTAAATATTGTTAAAACAATAAAATTAAATTTAGGAGAAATGTAATTTCACAGAAATGTGTGCAACTAAAATTGGAGCAAAAATTCAGGCCTGAGCGTCCTGAGGGACAAAGCACGAAGGGAGACAAATAAAGGGTCACAGTGCCTGTCATCCCAGGGTTCCAGCAGCCTCATGCTTGGGTCTTAAGATGAGTCCAAGAGGGATTTCTCTCACGGTTCGTCAGACCAGGGCACGTTGGAAGCAGTTGGTCCGTCATAAGCAGCTTCACTTTCTTTTAAAGGAAGTAAGTTGGAGGAGGACCAGGGCCCTATAGAAATTCCATGTATTGATGTGAAAAGAACAGCAATTCTGTGCCCCTGGGCAAGATGTTCAATGCCTCTGCCTTTGTTTTCTTATCTGTACAACTGTGCTGTCTTCATTTGTGTTCCCCCAGAATGAAACCCAGAAACAAGAATTTGAGTACGAATACTTTATTTGGTTGTTGATCCTAGGAACCACCAAGAGGTGGGTGGAGAAGTAATGCAGGGAGGAGACGGATATTAATAAAGAGTGAGTGATCCAGTAAGTCACCCAGGTGGTTGCCTGGAGCTTGAGGCTGCCGGGGCACCCTGGGAGCCGGTGTAGTACACGCATTTCAGAGCTGTTCTAGGTGAGGGCCAAGGGTGCTGGGATAGTTCTCCACCAGATCTCCATCTGCCATGGCCCCAGGGCTTCTTCCTGGGGCATTCCTTTCCAGCGTTTCCAGCTTGCCTTGTGTGCAAGCCACACACGCCCTCAGAGTGGACAATTGCCCTCAACCAGAGAAGCGCAGGCATTGAGCAGGCATGCTTGGTGGGGAGAGGTCTTTGCCTAGGAGACGTGCAGAGGGCACTATTGAAGTCTAATGTGGATAATAGTGGCACTTGCCTCCTGGGGCTGTTGTAATGATTGAATGAGATAATTAAAGCATATAAAGCGCTTGGAGTACTGTCTAGCTTGAGCAAAGTATCAAAAGGTGGGAAAAACATTTTGGCTCACAAAACTAAAATGTCTAGGAGATCTTGAAGCTTCAGGAAAAGGTAGACCCAAGTGCTCAATGTGTTGAGCTGGGCGAGAGCGTGATGACCAGGGAGACTAGCCTATGCGAAGGGGTCAGAGTTTGAGCACGGCCAGATGGTCATCTCTGTGGTCCATTTCAAATCTAGCATGTTAAGCAGATTCACTCAGAGATACTCAAAATGAACTCAAATAATCAGTCAATGCAGTGGGGGGGGGGGAGATGAATCAATGCAGTTTGCATCATGTAGCTAAATCCTCCCATTGTGTGATGGACAGTTTCATTTCTCTACGGGCTGTTTTGGCATTGTGTAGACACAGCCTAAATTGGTGCCCACACCTCCCACTAATCATACTCTGAGAGAGAGAACGTGGAGTTATTGAGATCCCCAAGCAGCACTTTGGCGCACACACTATCTAACGACATCAAGAGATGAAGGAGGCCTTTGAAATGAGCTTTCGAGAGTGAGTAATGACCTTCAGGATGTGGTGCAGGGATTGTCTTTTGAAACTGGTATATCTTGATGGATGATTGAAAAGCTGCTGTCTTTGGTATAGTTTTCACGGTTTTATATTTGGGGATGTGTAATAAATAAATGTGTAATTGCCCTCAACATGATGCAAGACCAGGAGGTGAGGATGAGACAGAAAAGTCCTACAACAGCATAAAATTTTATTAGGATCCCCATTGATAGGCAAGGCGGTGTTGTGTGAACAAAGGACGGTCTGTCTTAAATTGACCAAGATAGAATCCAGTACAATGAAGAACAGATTCCACCAGCTGGTTCGTAGGGAGGTGGGGAGAGTGGGGAGATACAGGGTACTCTCATTTTTAACATCCTGATGAAAGGGGTTTAGTGCCCGTATTGACAGCAGTAATGCCAACCGAAATTGTTTACCTTGTAATTCTGCAGATTAAACAGTTGGTATTTACAAAGCATCTGTGGTACTTTCTCTAATTGATGGAAATGGCTACATTTTGCAATGGCCTCTAATTCTTCTTGATTCATTGAGGTCTTTCCTCCTTCCATTTTTGTGCTAAGGTTGCTTTCTGTGTCTGATATATTAATTATATGTTTTTTGTTTTTATTCTTTGTGATCATAGCTGAGCTTTATATATATACACACACACACATATATATATATAAAATATATGTATTGTTTTCCATTGTTATTCCCATTATTGTCTTTCTACATGGTTAAATCCTTCTGAATCTTCCAAACTGCCTTTGATATCTGTTGGCAACACCTGATGGCTGAAAGCTTTACATATTATATATGGTGTCTAGAAATTGGGCTCAGCTTCCTTTTTATCCTCTGTTTTATTGGGTAGGTCAAAGAATGTTTTTAACATAGCTGTATAAACCCTATTTAGGATTTAGGAGATTTGTATATTAACATTTTTGTGTTATCATCTACAAAGAAGGCATAGACACAAAAATGTAATTTTAGTCCTGTCTTCTTCAATCCAATTTAGAACCTTCAGTGTTCACAATGGTTTAATAATTTTGTTTAATAAATAATAATTTATTAATTACCAAAACTTTTTATATCATTTCTGAATATCATTGGAAAAGAGAAGAGATTTTTGATTGCTGGTTGCCATCTCCCACCATTTCAATATTTTAATATGATTTGTCTGAAACTAAGATTTCTCTCTCTCTTTTTTTAAACGTGCTATAGCCTTTCAGTATTCAGTTCAGGCATATCTATACACAAAACATGCACAAAATAAGTGGTGGCTCTGTGTCTAACAGCAAGATTTTATTTTTGATATGCAGCTTAAATAGAGGCATTTGCACAAACCTGGGAAGTACGAAAGTCCCTTTTGGCAAGTCCCTAAATTCCTATCGCTTATATATTTTTTTTATGTCATAGCATTTAGTATTTAATTGCCTATCAACTTCAGTTCTTCCCCATAAATCCCATGAGTGTTATTTTCCTTTGGAGATTTGATTTCAAACTTCTTGAACAGTGGTTCTCAACTAGGGGCAATTTTGTTTCCCAGGAGACATTTGGCATTGTTTGGGGACATTTTTTTATTGTCACAACCAAGCAGAGAGTGTGGGGGAGGGTGGGGGAAATGGTATACTGGCATCTAGTGGACGGAGGCCAGGGACGCTGTTAAACATCCTTCAGTGCACAGGACAGCCCCCCACCCCCACCCAGAGGATGATCTGACCCCTATGTCAATAGCGCTGAGGTTGAGAAATTCCACACCGAAAGAGTCTAGGCATCTATTGCTCCGTTTCCTGTTTTGTATCTAGTATAGACCTGACACCCAGTGTGTGTTCAGATTCAACTTGGTGATGAGACCAAGTTTGCCTTTTAAATCGAAGCCCCAAGTGGATCTAAGTGCAGAGGTTTTCAATAGAAGGGGGAAAAAAAGGGTTTTTGAATTCAGTATGTATGGATCATAGAGGTGGGGGGAGAAGGAGTGTGAAACGAACTAGGAAAAAATACAGTTAAAAAGAAAGAAGCCACCTCCAGTTCTTTGCTGTGATTGCCATCAGCATAAAAAGGCAAGGCTGTTAATCTTCAGGGGACAATCTTTGTGTGGAGGGAATCCCTCGAGGGGCGTTGGGAATTTTATTGCTTTTCGTTGGGGCCAGTGTAAAACGGGGTAATTTAGGCTTGACAAACAAATCCTGACTCACTTTTTTTTCTGCGGCTCCAGACGGAAAATAGAAATCTCACAGAGCAAGGCTCAACCTTTTCCTCCATAAATCACTAATGTAGGTGAAAATCTGGCTAATATCCAGGGCACCACAAAGAAATAAACAATGCCAAAGCAATCTGCAGCTTTCTTGTATGCCAATTCTCCGTAAATACATATTTCTCCTGGATTTGAGCTCAGCCTTTTATTACTTTTTTTTTTTTTTCCTGAACTAAAACTTTTTCAGTCTCTCAGACTGTCTCTTAGGCGAGGCCTTTGGAGTAGGACCCTGACAATGTCCTGGTCAGCTCTTTTAGGTTTTTTTGGGGGAAAAAAAAAGTTGATTTCCTGTTCTGGTGAGCCATACATCACTGATGTCCCCCGTCTGTGCTCCTTGTCTGTGACAGAATGAGAGGTGTCATTTATCACTGGGGCTTGCGGAAGCTGTGGGAAGAGGGATTGAAATTTTTTCTGGAAGGCCTTTCAGTGTCTACTGGCTGCCAGATCATTAAAAAGGGGGCTTTCCAAAGAAACTTGTGTGTGATGTGATTGCACTTACTGTCAAGGATAGGCTGAAAGAAAGAGGAAACATCAAAAGGGAGCAAGAGAAAGCGGGAGAGGAAAGAGAGAAGTCCCTGCCAGGGGCATTTAAAGTTCTGGAGCTGCGCACGCCAGGCTCTGCGCTGGTTCCGGTTTTGTGTGCATGCTAAGTGAGTCCTCTGGAGACTTCCACATCGCTCCCGGTGCCAGTGAGGAAACCAAAACAGGAACCCTCTTTAACAGCGCGTCTTCACATCGCATATTATGCAGGGCACGGAGACAGACTTTGCGCTGCATGGGGCATGGCTTGCAGCAGAATCGTTGAAGGGCTGAGGCAGGAAAACCTATTTGAACAAAAGCAGAGGGTCCCAATAAATCACCAGGCAAAAGTGGTGGGTTCCTTCTCCAAAGAGACATTTATGGCATCCTGTTTGCATAAGCACATTCGGAAAATGCCCAAGATTATCTCCCTCCAGCTCCCTTCCCTTTGGCATGAAGTTTGCCACCAAATGGATCTCCAGGGATCAGAGAATGCATGCACTCTGCTTATCTTTTTTCTTTCTTTTTTTTTTTTTTTTTTTTTTTGCAGTAGGAAGTATCCCCGCTTCTACTCCCTATGCTATCAAAGTAATAAAAGTAATTTGACACTGACTATATGCTGGGCCCTGTACTGAGTGTTTTACTTATACACTCACTCTGAGCTTCAGAGTGATCCTGTGAGAAGGGTGCTACTATTTTGGAAATGGTGCCGTTGAAGCACAGAGAGGTTAAGTAACTTGCCTGAAGTTGCACATTTCTTGGCAAAGCTGGAATTCTAATCTGGGTCTTTTGGAGAGTGTGTGTTCTTAGAACTCTGGTTGGGAGCATGAAGGATGAACATGGTGAGGAGGCCCTGTGATTTTCGAAGCGTCTGGATTATAAATGTAATCATGTTACTTTAGGAAATTAACAACTTAATGATGACCCAAAGCAGGGGTCAGCAAATTACAGCCAGTGGGTCAGATCCAGCCCACAGCTTGTTTTGTGCAGCCAGCGAACTAAGAATAATTTTAACATATTTTAAATGGTTGGAAAAAAATTACATTTTCCTGCTTGTTGTGTAAGTACCTGCACAATGTCTTTGATTTTGCCCCTTGTCCCACAAACCCTAAAATATTTACTCACTGGCTCTCTGCAGGAAAAAAGTTGCTGACCTCTGACCTATGGTAGAATCAGCTACAGAAAAAAAAAAAAAGATGGAAAGAAAGAATGAAAAACAAAAGAAAGAAAAAGGGAGGGAGAGAAGGGAGAAAGGGAGGGGAGAAAAGAAGAGGAAGAATTTAAAAAGAAAGGGAAAAAAGAAGATGTGTCTTAAAAGCAAATAAGAAAACTGAGATTCTCATGGGTGGAGCCCTGAGGCCAGCAGGCACGCTGCAGTCGGACCGCCTGTGTGCACTTAGGTGGGGAGGCCATCCTTTCCAAGAAATTTTCCCTGACTGCTTTTCCACAATGCCTGCTGCTTCAAGAGACAACTTAGTTATTGGGTAATCTAGTTAATTGACAAGTGACTTAACTAATTATGCTAATAACATGCTTATTAAATGTTACCTTTCCCATTCCCAACACATTGTTGGAGCATTAATTTATTTAAGGCCTCCTCCTGTCACTCCCCCTTGACAGCACACTCCTATTAAAACAGAGGGCGCACGGGGTGTGCTTTTCTATCATCATTTCTCTCTGTCTGTGGTTGGACTCAAAAGAGAGAATTAGGAGCTGGTTAGTGAGGAGCCCATCCCTACTCAGCGGCAGGGTCCATACTGGCACATGGGCACTCAGATGGATCAAGAATGGACCAAATAAAGAAATAATGCTCGTTATCAAGCCTCCCTTAATGGGTATAACAAAGCTGGGGGAACCTAATTGGACTTTGACTGTCGTCTTTCATAGTTGGGAAGGCTGGTGTCTTTATACGCATTCACAAATCCCGTATCTCTGAGACAGATACATTCTGAAATTCGTAATTTGTCAGATTTTACAAGGAGAACCTGGCACACACACCATCTATTAGATCACACCCCCAGTGAGGTCAGGAGGAGCATCCTGTACCTAAAAATGCTAATCATTCTGTGATGAAGCATTCATGTCACTGAGTTGGGTTTTTTTTTTTTTTTTTTAAGTTTTAAAATGTCTCAAATCAGTTCAGGTCTGATTTTTCTGCTAAATGAATTATGAAAAAAGAAAACCTGGCTTTTAGAGCTTTTAGGGTTTTGGAATTGTAGATGATAGATTGTGGACCAGTGTGACTATTCCTATAATTTTATGCCTTTCCTAATAACTGTAACCTTCTAGTTACTTTATAAATTTAATATTGGTCATAGGTAATACATATGGAAATAGCTGCTGATTATTCCTCAGAATAATGTGAAATGAAGCACAAGATATATAGACAGATAGGTAGATAGATAGACAGGTAGGTAGATAGATAGAGAGAGAGAGAGAGAGAGAGAGATTAGCCAGATAGATGATCTATCACAGTATAGAATTATGTATCTGTCATTCATATATATATAAACTCATTTTTAAAATTAATGATTTCATAAAATATGGTTCAATATCAGAGGGTTGGAGATAAATACAAAGATTATTTTCTGTTTAAGTGGAGTTAGAAGACAAGATTGCTGTAAAACATGTGAAACATCACCTGGTCCAAGGTTGGCAAACTCTAATTTCTGCCAGGGCCGTGAAGGTACCATGGTCCAAGAGCCCAAGTTGCTCCCTTTTTCACATAAAACATGTGTAAAGTCAGGATGCAACCTCCAATCTTTAGTGTGCCATCATTGGATTGGCAGCATTTTTTTTTTTTACTTTTTTGACAGTAATAAACATAGCATTAAAAGTGTCTTAAATTCACTACAGTAACAAGGTGAGACAGCAGACTCATGGTGACCTGGGAGCTCACACTCCATCTGAAGGGGATTTATTGGAGCTACTCTAACCCTGACCCTAACCCTGACCCTGACCCTGACCCTAACTTGATGGCTGTTGCTCTACAGAAACACAGACCCAAGATGGCCAATCTTCTGATCTTTTGAGAGAAGCAGAAAAGCTAGAAATCCCGATGTACAGTCTCACAGTATTTAAATGTTGGCAATTAAACTTATCATTTATTAAACCTATGTAGGCCAAACAAGACAGGTCTACCAGTTGGATCTGGCCCATGGCCCACCATGCCTAGAAAGGTTTTATGAGTTGATTGGCCAAGATCACTCTGCTAATATGCTGATGTAGTTGAATCCAGGATATCTGACTCCAGTAATTTCAGTTTTTGTCAGATTATTTGCAGTGTTGAGGGGGTGGTGATGATGTGAATTCAAAAGCACAAATCCTGAAACTCAGGAAAATCCAGAATAAAGGGAGAATATTCATAGAAACAGAAGTTTACAATGTAGTGTAGTTGTGTACATGCTGGTGTTGGCGATGTGGTGTGAGCTACTGTGGGGCTGTGAGGACCCGTGGAAGAACGGCCAGACTCAGTCCTGGGCAGCAGGAAAGGCTGCTCAGGGAGGGCGTTCAGTGCTGAGAAAGGAATGGGTAGAGGGGTGATGTTGGGAGCAGGGCACAGGATGTTCCAGGTAAAGGGACCAGCATGTGCAAAGGCCCAGAATAGATCATTTTAACAGCATTTTCCTCAGAATGCTTTTTTAAAATGAGATTTCCCATAACGCAATCAGGACACATTGTGCAGACTGATTAAGACCCCAGATAACTCAGCTGACTTATGAGGAAGTTGACGAGAGGGAAGAGCAGCTGCTGTGGCCATAACTCGTGGCATGCGCCAGAGCACCGGTCAAAGGCAAGCTCTGGATGTCTCCAGTCTGGGGCTGGATCAGAGCTGGGCAAGCAAGACAGCCCTGCAGCACAGCCAAAGCAGGCAGTGGCCCGTACAGCGCCAGGCAAGGGGGCCCTGTCCTCGAGTGTCCCCTCCAACAGGGGACACGAGAGAATCCCGCTGCTGCTTGGACGCTGTCTTAGATGACCACACTTAACTGTCTGCTGGGCTGCTGGAGTTCTTAGACTAACAAGCTAGAGAAAGTGACTCTTGGTAACTTCAACCAAAGGGAAACTCATTGGAGGTTTTACTAGTAACTCACAGAACAGATGGGAAGGCTGGAAAACCAAGCCTGGAAATGGGCCAGTGCCTGGACACCCTGGGTCTGGGAAATAGGAATTGTAGACCAGGCTGTTTAGGTGCCTTTACTGGTCTGGACGACCAAAAATGTCTTCATTTTCTTGTCTTCTCGCTCAAGGCACAGATACTATAGAGAGAGTATCCAATGTGCTCAACTGGATCACTTAGCTATTGCTACATTAAAAAAAAAAAAAAGAATTTAGGAGCTTACAACAAGAACCACTTGTTTGGTTCTGTGGATTCTTGATTCAAATGCCAATTTCTGAAATATATGATGGAGTGAATTAATACTTACCCTTCTGGACTACTCCATCTCTCACTGGCCACTCCTGTCTTTGAAACTCTGAATGTACTGAAATCCAGAGGTAATTATGAGACCTGGGTTAAGTCCTGGGACAGTCACTTGCTCCACGTATGAAATCACTTAATATCTGTAAACCTCCATCTTATCATCCGCAAAGTGGGTACAGGAATGTGACTACCTCAAGATGTTGTTGTGAGCAGCATACATAAAGCCCACAGCATAGAAACTGGCAAATAATAAGCATTTAACAGTTACGTTTTGCTTGTATGATCATCATGGTCATTATGGACATTCACTTAGCTCCTCCACAGTGTCCCCCCACCCCCAGTTCTGGCATCTAAACCTTATATTCTATATAAAAAATGCCTAGCACCTAAATGCAAGTTGAGGGGGGAAAATTAGTTAATATGTGTTACGCTTGTGCTTCTTCTAAGACAGGTGTTTGAGCATGTATTGATTTTTCTAAGTTTGTCAGTGACTAAATAAAGGTTAATCTTTTTTTCTGGCAAATATTTACCGAATGCTGACATAAGAAATGCCTGGCGAGTTCACTGGTGGTTCTGATGTGGAGTTGGGCCCTCACAGTCTCACTCATGGCCCGTTTGGATAATTAATGGTGTGAAATATTGTTGTACCATTGGATGACCAGGCAAGAAGCACCTGACCTACTCCACTGGGTAACGGGAGGAGAGGTGAATGGAAGGACAGTCAGGAGGTGGGAGCGGTTTTTACAAAACCAACAAGCGACGTTGCTCTGACCTGAGACCAGTGAGAGGAGGGAGCCTGTACTGCAGGGGAATGAGGAGAGGGGAACTTCCAGAACCTAGTGAGGGTGTGGTCACAGGTACTGACCTGTCTCATAGGAGGGACGCGCCTTTGTAGAGGGACACACGATTCACAGCAGCCTGGCCAAAGCCAGCCGGGGAAGCATATATGCCCACTCCCCTCTCCTCCCACCAGCCCAGCCCCTTTGGATGAGCCCAAGCAGAAGCCAGAAGACACAGGATCCCGTTGACCCGCTCTCAGGTCAGCCTCCCCGGGCACAGGGAAGGACACACAGAACAGACGTGCAGGCAAGCGGAAGATGGCAGGACAAATGATTGAAGATCGAGGGAAAACCGATTTGAATCATCTTCCCACCCATGGGGAGAGCTCATTCTGAACATGACTGCACTTGTTCAGGACCCGGGCCCCGGAAAACTGCAAAGGGGGGTGAAAATCCCAATTACCTGGAAGTTTTGTGCATTTCATGCCATGAAATGAGTTAGCAGGTAGGATCTGAGTAAAGGTCCATTAGATGCTGTGTTAGCCCCGGAAGGCAACTAAGACATAATCCCCTGGTTAATGAGAAAGCGTTAAATCGCAGGTTGTTTGGGTCACAAACTGTAGCCCACAAGACAATAGTGACTTCAGAGGTCTTCCCGGTGTTCTTCCGCACTTCGATCAGTGTATGAGCCTTTAGTTAAATAACAGAAGTCTTTACATATGCTCTAAATGCCTGGCTTCTCTTCACGTTGGGAAATCAACCCCATGAATCTCATTTTCTCATGGGAACAAATGGCTACAGATCGGGGTGTGGGTGCCCTGCTCCCCACAGTCCTCACCATCCCTGTCGTCTCTCACTGGCTGGACCCATGTACCCTACACTGGGGTTTTTTTAATTGTTCTTCTACTCAAATCTTATGTCATGTTTCTCTCTACCCATATGCCTACACTGAGCCAACAAAAGCTAGTTCAAGAGGCCATGCGTTTTAAACAAAATTGAAGAATACATATGTGACTGTGGAAGAAAAGATTCGTCCTGTGCTTACATAGGCAAAATGATGGTGTCTGCGTGGAAAGAGGAAACCCCACGGGCCTCGCTCGTTTATCTCACTGGCCGACTCACGACTCCCACAGGCACCTGACTTTGCAGCCCCCACCTTTGAGCCCTTTTCCTTCACAGTTGAGCCACACTTTGCAGAAGCCTAGCACTTCTATGTACATCATCTCACTTAAACCTCATTAATAACCTTTGGAAACAGGCAGAGCCAAGCTTATCGCCCTCCTTTCATCGATGAAGAAGCTCAGACAAGTTCAGTGATTCTTCCCAAGGGGAAAGCAGACGTCAAGACTGAAACCCAGGTCTCACTGTGAAGTGCAGAGTCCCATGATGCAGAGAGAGGATGCTGGCCGGTGTCCCGGGAAGAAAAGGATTGCTGAAGCCTGTCCTGCACTTCGGGAGGAAAGAGCAGGTGCAGTGCTCTCCACACAGTGCTGAACTAATGCTGATTTCGCGATTTTTTTTTTTTTTTTGGCCTGTTCCATTTCCCCAGTAGATTATATTCTAAAGGTGATCAAAGATTAAGAGATAACATTTCCATACATAGGGGAAAATAAGGGCTGTTGGAACAGCCTCAGTGTCTTCTCTACTTCCAGGGACAAATGATATATTCCCGTTTCTATCTGCCCCAGAGAACGTAAGCATCCCAAACCTTAATGACGCAGAGCTACCTCAGGCCTTTCAGTTGCTCGATACCGTCTGGCTCTCTGCAACTCCTCATGTCACAGGCCAGCTTTGTCTCTGCGTGTGTCACAGCTGTGCGGGGCAGGCTTTTAGCATGCGCCCTTTTAAACTCCTCCCCAAATCTGCTTTAACTCAGTTTTCAGTACAGCTAGCATCCCACCCTCTACGGCCAAAGAAGCTAATTGCTCGACATACGCTCAAAACTCAGCGATTCTAGGAGCCTATATTTCTTTCAGAGCTTAGCTCCTTGTGGGTAGAAAACATTCTGATCGTGTTTAAGGATTCTTCCGTTTATCAGTGCCTCTGGTAGATCTGAAACAATCTTTCTTTCTCAGTTTTCTGGAACTCTCTAGAGATGCATTTCACTGAGGCTCTGTTGAACGAGCCTTCTCCACCCCTCCCCCAACACTGAGTTGATATTTTTAAAGAAATTATCCTTATCACGAAAATGTCACCTGTGCTATAGGACGCACCAGTTAGATGATGGTTGGTTTCTATCAAGTGAAACTTGTATTATATGTAATAATGCCTGTCAACATATTTATTCTATCTTTGACAATAAGTCTGACTTACGTGTGGAAAGATTGACAAAGTGCTAGTGCCGGGACTGTGGGAAGGGGAGGCTGGAGGCAGGCAGACGGGCTGGGGACACGGCCACAGTCCAGGTGAGAAATGGTAGTGCCTCAGACGGTGGGCCGACGGTGGTGGAGGTTGTGGAAGTGGCTGGATTGCGGGAGGATGTTTGGACTTCGAGCCCACCGAGGAGAGAACAGGATGTTTAGGAGGACATGAATAACAGCACGTGCTTAAACGTGCGGTTCTGGGTTCCCCAGAAAGTGATGGCTCCTTTTATGCTGTCAACTTCTGTTTCCCCAGAACCTTCTGTTTGCCTGTCAGTGTGTTGGGTCACGGGAATCTCCAGGTATGACAAGGCCCTTGTCACATGCTCTCCCTGACACTGGGCTCCTCCAGCCCGCCCTCCACTCAAGAACCAGAACAATCTTGTTTAACATTAAAACATTCTTTATGTGACTCACTCTTTTTTCCTTTAAAATGTTTAGTTTTTAGGGGGAAGGGGGACTGTATATCACAACCATAAAAAAAAAAAAGATGAATATGAGTGGCTACAGGTGGGAAGTAAACAGAAACGCAAGGACGCTTACGATGCAAACCAAGGTGATTGCTTGCATTCTGGCTTGTTTACGGGGAGGCCTTCTTCCTTCACAACCACGCTTTGTTGTGACCAGTGTTCCCATTTTAGACATCAGAACAGTGAGGCCCAGAGAGATCGACGACGTGCCAAAGTTCACAGGGCAAGTCCGGTCCTCGCGCCACACTCCCCTCCACAATTAAATGCCAGGCTAATCCCATGTTTTGGCCTTTTCTCCCCAACCCTGTACAACAGAGGTCAGCAAAGTATGGCCCGTGGGCCAAGTACAGTCCAACACCTCTTTTTGTAAATAAAGTTTTATTGGCACACAGCCACACTCCTTTGTTTTCACATTGTCTGTGGCAGCTTCTGTGTCACAAATGGCAGAATTGAGTGGTTGCTATGGAGACCATATGGCACCCCATCCCCACTGAAGCCTTGAAATATCTCTTCTCTGGCCCTTTCCAGAAAAAGTTTGCTGACCTTTATTCTACATAGAAAAAAAGAAAGGAAATCAAAGTGAATCAGTACAGTTCATGGAATGCGCACAACGTCTGCCCTTCCCATGGTAGCCACAAAATGTCAGTAAAAAGGAAAGTAAAGGACTCTGAATGCATGGCTTTAAGAAATCAGGAGTTTAAAAACACACCTTACATGGCTAACTTCAATAAATTGCTTACTTTTCAAAATATGAATTGCTATTATGGGTTTATCCCTTTAAACAGTACTATAAATAAATTCATTCATTCATTTTATTTTTCACTCATTTAACAAATAGTCATTGGATGTCTACACCATACTGAGGCAGTAACTGTGGTAACAACAGCAGGTCCCATGCTGAGCAAAATCTGACACGCTTCCTGCCAGAACAGAGCTCACACTCTGGTGATAGACACAGCCATTAATTAAATAATTATAAAACTAAACCTGTGAAGAGGGCTATGTAATAGAGGACATAAAGTACATAAGAACACATTGTGAGGTCAGGGGTGCTAGTCAGGGAAGCTGGAGAAGGCTTTTCTGAGGACACGATGTTTGAGATGACAACTGAAGGATGATGGGTAAAGAAGAAAAAGAAGATTGTCATCCCAGGAGAAGGGGCCAGCATGTACAAAGGCCCAGTGGTAGGATGGGGGCATGGTGGGCACCAGCAAATTCAAAGCAAGGTGCTTGTGTGACTGGAGGACAGTGAACCAGAGGAGCATGTGAAAGAGGAGACTGGAAGGTCACATGTTTCTGATGGTACTGGGCTCAGAAGACCATGTTAAAGAGTGACTTTCTCTTCTAAGAAAGTGGGTGATATTGAAAGGATTTAACAAAGTGGTGCCTTCTTAATAGATGATCTTTCATCTTCATGGGTTCAGGAGTCAGCATCAAATCTCTTATGGCTATGCTGGGTCTAATCATTGCTTGTGCAAAATATCCCTGCTCTGTATTGGATAATCATCTCTGGTTTTAAACTCAGATATTTATACAGTATTGCTGGAGTCACATAAAACATGCACACGAACAGTATTAAGATACCCTTTCTAAATTAACAACTTTGCAAACTACATCTCTTGAAGTGCTTTTATCACACTCACCATGGACTCATCTACTTTAAATTTATCTCTTTATCTGTTTATTCCCTACCCAGTCTCTTTTTCTTTGTAAAGTGCTAACAAGCCAGGTGAGAATTCCACTGATTTAAAGCAGATCAGCAACAGGATCTAAGAATAAAGCCATGAAAACATTAGCAAATACAGTGGGGCTTGTGGTTGGAGAGGTGAAAGAAAGAACAAAGTATTTTTTCAAGAAAATTGTTATTTGAATCCATTAGATTTCTCTGATTGCAAGCAACAGAAACCAACTCTGGTTATTTTCAGGGCAGGGAGGGCATGAAAGGCTTTCTGATGAGGTGCTACTTGATTTAAGAGCTCGGTTTTGAGAAAGGACTCACCAGACAAATGTCTGAGCAAAGAGTATTTTAGGAAGAGGGGTGGTACGTGCAAAAGTCCTGGGGTGGGAGGAAGAGAGAGGTACTGCAGGAATGGAGAGAAGACCACTGGGCTGGAACATGGTGAACATGAGGGAGAACAACCAGAAACAGACCAAATAGGGCTTTGTCACTTGTGGTAAGGAGTTTTGATTTCATCCTCTATAATAGGAAGCTATCATAGAATTTTAAGCAGATGAGTGACACCATTTGAGTAATAGTACAGAAAGATCATACTTTAATAAGCAATGATTATATCTCAGGCACTGTATACTCACCCTGGATCTTCTTTAATCTTCATCACAACTCAGTGAATAGGTACAATTATAATCACTTCTCAGATGAGTAAACTGAAGCTTAGGGAGAAAATGTGACTTGCTTAGAGTCTCAGTGAAGACATGACAGAGCCAGACTTCAACTCCCAAATCGTCTACCTCCAGCTCCTGGCTCAAAACCCTCAATAAATGCTAATTTTTGTTGCTGTTATTTATAATGCTTATTTTTTTTTAACACTTTCAAGAGTGTTTTGTCAATGGCAGTATTCTTTTCTGCTCAGTTTTCATAAATAAAAGGGATGTGCCTCAAAGTCATAACTGAAGGGAAAAAAATAATAACCTTGTAGCTTTCCCTAAAGAACTGTATGGAGCCCCCCCAGCTCAGAAAATTTTGTTTAGGGGGCAGGGGGAGGACTGGCTGCAGCAACATTTTGGGCTCAGCCATCCCATTTGTGAGAATCCAGAATGTTCTTTGGACAAACAATCAAAGATGAGCTTTTTCCTCTCTGTGTTGAGACGTGGCCCACTGGCATCCTCTCTTTATCTTTCCTGGTAACTCTGCTTCAGTTTGTCTGATGGTAAAGATATGAGATCAGCCACCAGGGGATCGGTCGATGGAATCAGGTTTCAGTCATCAAAAAGTTACGTCAAGTGCTAAGCATGACTTACCCTTTGTTGCTGGTGTCAGCCTGGGACTTGACTGCAGGGCCATCAATCCTGGCTCCTTCACCCTGTGGACGTTGAAGTATAGGGCACTCTGGGAATCTGGCAGGAGGGTGTGTGGGAGGGGAGGCGCTGGGCTCCAGGAAGGAGGGGGTGTGGAGGAGGACAGTTAGATTGTAATGATCTTACATCGCACATTCTAACTATTAACTGCAGGGACATCAGACGATTGCTTTTAAAAAAAAAAAAGAAAAAAAGAAAAGAAATATAGGAAACTTGATTTCAGAGCTGGAAGTGGATTTAAAATGACCTTCATCAGTTATGAATATAGCATCTGTGTATTCTTAACAGGGTTCCTCTTTTCAATTACATAACATTTACTGAGTGCTTCCATCATAATGAGTGTTAAAAATGTTCATTATTGGAAAATAGTGAAACAGCATAAAAAAAAATTGCTCCGTATTCCTACCGCTAAGAGAGAGCTGAAGTGAAGAGCTATTCTGTCGTCTGCATGTCTGCTTCTCTCTCTCTTTTAAATCTTGAAGCCGGTCTTTTTTTATTATTTCAAATATTGTATAGTTGGTTTTTGTGATTGGCAGCCTCCAAGATGGCCCCAGTGATCCCCACCTCCTGGGATCCCTGCTCTCGTATGATCACCTCCTCTTGAGAGTGAATAAACCTACTGATTTATCTCTAATAAACAGAATACAGTGAACATGTTGGAACATCACCTAATCTTTATAACCAAGAGTAGGTTATGAAAAGACTGTCTCCCATCTTAGATGCTCACACACACTCTCTGAATCACTCACCCTGGGAGGTAAACTGTTGCCACGTTGCACTCAGTCCCGTACAGAAGCCCATGCGGTGTGGTGAGGAACTGAGGGCAGCACTCCAATAGCCTGCCAACAACCACCTGTCAAAACCTACATGAGTGAACCTAGAAGTGGATTCTTCAGCCCCACTCTTGAGAGGACTGCAGCCCTAGGCAGTGACCTGACTGCAAACTTGGGAGAGACCCTGAGCCAGAGTCACTCAGCAAAGCCACTTCTAGATTCCTCAACCACAGAAACTGTGAGATAATAAATGTTTATTGCTGTTAGCTGCTGGATTAGGGGGTGATTTGTTACACAGCAATAGATAACTAATAAAATTTTATATTCTGATTATTCTCCCATTTAATTCTGTTAGAAGTATCTTACCAAGTTGTAACATTTTATTTGTAACAATCATGTTTATGCAACAATATCACGTATGTGTATCATTGTGTATTTAATCATTCCTCTATTGTAGGATATTTACTTTTTTCCAATGTTTTTGCTGTTATAAACACCACTGTGGTGAACATCTCTTTATGTAGAGTATCTTCTGTATATTTAGCTATTATCTTAAAATAGACTGAGATTAGTAAGGATTAGGGATCAACTTGGATTACTGGATCAAAGGGTGAGAATACTTGAATTTCTCTAGGTTCTTATTAAACAACTGCTTCTCAGTGGGGAGAAATTAATACACTACCACCAGAAAAGTATGAAAATTTCCATTTTATCTTGTTTTTGTCTTTCATTTGATTATCGATAATATGATAGGCAAAGTATTTCATTGTTTTACAGATATAAAGGAAGAGATCATTTCCAAGGTCAACTTCTTTTCTTAAAGAAACAGAATGTATATAATGATCAAAATACTGAGATGAGCAAGTAAGTGTTCCTCTTGAAGCAGTGCTGTCCAAGAGAACTTTCTGTGATGATGGACATGTTCTTTATCTGCACTATCTTCCTCGGGAACCACTAGCTACCAGTAGCTCTGTGGTTAAATGAAGGACTAGCCTTCTGTTAGAAGAAGTTGAAGTTTGAGACATTAAAGTTTTCATCTACCCAATAATGTCCCCTCTTCTCTCTTCATTGCCTTCAATAAAATTTCCTATGGGACCGACGTTGAAATCACAGTAACGTCATGTTCATATGGCCTTCAGTAAAATAAGTGTATGTTGCCTATCGTGGGAGGACAAGGCCGGGGGACCCAGCATCACTGATGTTTGAGATTCAAAGGTCCTTGATTGATGGTTATACAATCACCTCTTCTGTTTAATCCCTGCTTCTCCTCTTTAACCTCCCTACCTAATGGTCTCCCAAACAGTAAGAATTGTTTCAGAGGCTGAAATGAATACATGAATGGGTGGGTGATTGGATGGGTGGATAGATGGATGGGTGGATAAACATTGTAATAATAGCTAACACAGGGCACCTAGTAAGTATCAGAATTTGGGTTCAGGGTTTTCCCTGTAACATTTCATTCTCATTCAGTCTTCATAATATCCCAAAGAGGGAGATGCCATTAATTTTTGCCATTTGACAGATGAGGAGACTGAGGAAATAGCTAGCATGTTGCACAGCCCATATCTGAATCACGTCTGTCTGTCTCCAAGCCCTGTTCTTCATACCGCCCGACATCACACCATGAAACCATGGAATGTTAGCGCCATGCATTATTTACACCTGGTCACATTGTTGTGGGGGTGGTTGACATTTTTCTCCCTCAGGTAGCCACAAATGCTAGTCGGGGAAACATTAGAAACTGACTGGTACCTCAATTCTCTCCAAAAGTGGCTCCTTCCACTTTTCATCACTGACCAGCTTCTAACGTGTCAGCGGTACACTGATGTGGTTAACTGCTTGCCTGGGGCGGAAAAATAAAGCTTCTGGCATGCAATTAAAACCGTGTCTTGCCCAATTGGGCAACTAATGGGATCAGCAAGAATGGAGGCTGTCTAGTTAAGGCATAGTTTGTACCTCAGATCCATTTCATGGGGCAAGTGACAAAGTGGCAGAGTGGAGTTGCCTGATGGTTCAATTTGAAAGTTAATTAGGTAGTCCTCAAAGCTACCCTTGACTGCCCACGTGTGTTCACATGCAGGCTCACACACGGCTGTGATCACAAACACTTGCAGAGGCACCGGGATGCGGAGCCGCCCTCTGATTGGCCCATACACCTTTCCTGTCATTCTGCACTCTGGCTCGGAAATGGAGATACAGCATGGAGGTTCTAGTTTCAGACGATGGCATGTGTTTGGTGGTCCTGGTCCCCAGACCGAGGGCTTGTTATGCCTTCAATGATTAATCAGATATTAAATGATTAATCAGATTAAGGTGAGGGTATAATAAAAATTTTAAAAAACCCAGAAGTCTCTGCCATTTGAGGATATTGTCAAGAGTTTAGATAGAGTCCATGCTAGTGGTCCCTCTCTCTGGTTTTTGTTATTGAAAGAGGTGTTGGGACAGTCTCAACAACTTTTGTTAACCAAGTTAGTTTTGGTTCACTGTATTGAAGAAATGTTCACTGAAAACCAACTGTGTGTGAAACACTCTAAGTGTGGTACATGCATCTATTGAATAAGACAAATTCCCTGCCTACATGCAGCTTACATCAGAAGTAGGATAAAAACAATAGATAAGTAAATAAATATGTGACCAAGGTCATTGCAGATGGCAATAAGGATTATAAAGAAAATAAAACTAATAATGTAATAGTGAATGATTGAGAATGGGGGTAGGGAACAACATCACAAAGGACCGAGTAAGATGACATTTAGGCTGAGACCAGAATACTGAGGAGTCAGTCATACCAAAAAATCTGGAGGAAGAAGAGAGCATTTAAACAAATAACCAAAAGAAAAAGAAAAAACAGCCAGTGCAAAGGTCCTGGGGTGAGAAAGAGTTGGCTTTGTTCTTTCTGGAAGAGAAAGATGATGGCTAGAATACAGTGAGTACAGTGAGGTAGGAAGATGAGGGCAGAGGCCAGCAGAGGCCAGGTCACAAATAAGTATGCACTCTATGGAGAATTTTTTGTCACAGTTTCAGTGAATATATACTTCACGATTACTCTGTTCGGGCACTGCCTTGAGCCCTTCATGTACATTTTTTCTTTTGACCCCTCATGAAACACATGAAGTGGACATTGTTTTTGTTTTCTCCACACAGATGAGAAAATGAGCCCTTAGACCTGTCCAGTAACTTACCTAAAATCATACAGGTAGGAGGCAGGGAAGTTTATGTTTATCTGACCCCGAAGCTCACGCTCCCAGTCATCAAACTGTACTGCTCCTTAGGCTTTGAGATCAGACTTTGTGTTGTGGCAGAGAATGTTAGGGAGCAATTTTTGTGTGTGTGTTTGTGTGCGTGTGTTTAATAAGGGATTTCTTGGTGTTTCTCAAATCATATCGATCGGCTGACATTTTAATTCATAACCCCTTAAACACCGCAATCTAAAATTGTTCTCTGTGGAGAGCACGAGGTTTGAGTGAGAGGCACAGGAGGGGCGGAGGCAGCAGAGAGGTAGACTTTACAGCATTCCACCCAAAGGATGAAGAGGAAGGGTGTAAAGTTATGACATGACAAGTGCGACTTTTGCCAAGCCTGGTGACAGCAACACCAACATTTGAACAAAGAAGACAAAGTTGAACATGTGAACAACTGGGTCCTTCAAACCGTGTTTTCAGTGCCCGGGTGTCAAGAAGTCCCTGGGACGTTTCTGTTTGTCTTTCTGACAAGCCAGCTGCCACAGTCTGGCAGAAAGTGGCCAGTCAGCTTGCCAGGAGTGGGCAGTCTGATTTGTTTGACTGTGGTTCTTGCCTGGCACCAGCTGGCCACTGTCTTTGTGGACATAATGGGTTTGTGCCCTTGTCCAGAGGGCAAGCAAACCTTGGCGCCCCAGATGAAGTGTACTTTGGATTTGGTTAGGCCAGAGTTTCTCAGCCTTCACTACTGACATTTTGGGCTGGATAATTCTTTGCTGTGGGGGCTGCCTGTACCTGGTGGGATGTTTAGCCTTTATCCTCTTGATGCCAGGAGCACCCCACCTTCAAGCTGTGACAGCCAAAAAAATCTCCAGACATTGCCAAATGTACCCTACGGACAAGATCCCCCCATCCCCACTGAAGAATCATTGACCAATTCGAATAGTCCCGTTTACCAAGAATGGAATCTATTCTTGGTTTAACTCCTAACAAGTAAAAGGACATTCAAACATACCAATGCTGAAGCTAAAAACAGCATCTATGGCTATTTAAACACCTTTCCTTAGAAAAAATGATGGTGATATTGGAAAAATAGATTGAATGTGTGTATATTCCCTCATATACGCTGAAAGGTGTTTTTGTTTTTCCGTCTCCCTATATTAGTTAGGATAATTGATGCTAGCTGCTCTAACAAACAGCCCCAAAACCTCAGTGGACCAATACAATAAATGTTTATTTCTCATGCACACAATATCTGATGTTGGTCTCCTCCAACTGGTGGACCTTTTTACAGGTTATCTATACCACCTGGAACATCTCATTTTGGCTTCTAAAGTCATTGAAGAAGGTGTGGACAAAGTCCTGGAAGTGATGTACATCCCTTCTGCCCATTTTCCATTGGTCAGACCAGTCACATGACTGAAACTGAACTGCAAGGGAAACTGGGAAATGTAGTCTTTCTGTAGGGAGAGGAAAAGGAAATAGGATTTGGCAAACACTTAAATAACATCACCACTGCCACAATCCCAGACATCAGATTTTTATCTTATTGTTTAGTGATAAAAGTCGGACATATTTGTTGTCTCTAGTGATCTGGATTGCAAATAAACAATGTTGATTACAGCACCATCTTCCCTAAATGTGCCTGGCATCAGAGTTGCAGAGTCCCCACTCCTCACCCATCCACTCTGATTTTAGAGATCTACGAATAGGCTTTAAGAATCTGTGATTTCACTTGCCCCGGGTTAAGTATGGTGAATAGGCATCTTGGACTCACTGGTCTCAGGCCTCAGTAGTCTTATATCTTCATTTCTGCTGCCTCCCATTAGGGTGAGTCAAGGTTTAGAGCTGGTTGTCATTTCTGAACTTTCTTAAAAACAAAAACTGTATTGTTTTATCAGCTGATTTCAGCTTTTCCTTCAATTTCTGGTAAATGCTACAAGTCCTAATTGTATCAGCTCTTGGTTTCTCCATGTCACAGCTGCCCGTCTCCAAGCTGCCACCTCTCCTTGACCAGTGCTCCACTTCACACAGGAGCTCGCCAGGAAACACAAATCTGGGGGTCTTAATCCTTTGCTTAAGCCCATCCATGGCCTCCCATTGTCCTCGGATCAAGTCCAAGTTTTATTGTCTACCTAAAACATCATTTTTCTGACTCTTTTCAGCTGCATCTCCAAGGCTAACATGGTCCCTGGCACATAGTCGGCGTTTCAAAAAAATCTGTTGAGTGAATGAGTCTGTAGGCTGTAGTGAGCTGTGGCTGTGTGTAAACATAAACTTATCAAAAGAATTACCTCTAACTGCCCCTCCCCCTTTAAACACTGAATCAGTTTATATCTCCACAGTGTCGAGAACTTAAGAATAGTTTCCGTTTTCGTGGGAACTTCCATATCACTTAATAAATGTTCACATATGCATGCCCAAGTATGTGCTTGTGTATACATTGTGTATTATAATTATATACATGCACCTATACATATAGTTGTGCATCCATCGTATAATATATGTACCTTTATATATATACATACTTAAATATACCTGGTGGATGGATGGATGTATAAGTGTGTATATTTACATGTATTTCCCATTTTTTTTTTCTGATCTTCATACCACTGTGGATGGCAGGAATGCTGTAACTACTGTTTGTATAAACAGATGTGAAAACTGAGGCTTGCAGAGGACAATTGACTGGAACAGATTCACACAGCTAGTAATTACAAAGCTGGGTTTTCAATGAAGAATTATCCAGCCCCCAGGTCTAGACCTTTCCCTTTCTTATTTCACTTCTTTTCAGAGCTACGCTGCTTCTAATCTCATGTTAACATTTACACTGTAAACAAAGTCACCGTTTCTCATAAATAAGCAAGTGAAATTGATGTCTAGACTAAAAAGCAGAAGACTACAGTCCGTGTCTACTGGAATGTGATTCTGAAAGATTTGTGACCATCTCCTCTTAGGTAGGATACAGTTTCGTATTTCCTAACAAGCATGTAACAGAATCTGATCCCTCTTTATTAAAAGAGTTTGGCTTTTTATATATATATATATATATATTTAAATAGAAACAAAGTGTGGCCAGTCCAGCGAATTTGCTCAAGAGCTACACTCACACAGTGGGAGAAAGCATGTCTTTTCCTTCTTTGCAAGATTGCCTGACCATTCTTTCTCTCTCTTTCCCTCTTCTCTCTATATGGACCCGGGTTTCTCAGCCTTGACCTTACTGAGCTAGATCATTCCCCAATATAAGGAGCTACCCTATGCATCATAGGCTGTTTAGCAGCATCCCTGGCCTCTACCCAGTGGATGCCAATAGCATCCTCGCCCCTAAAGTGAGACAGTCAAAAAATATCTCCAGACATTGCCAAATGTACCGCCGATTAAAAACATTGATATATATGGTGTTTATAAAGCTTTCTGATCAAGTAATGGTGAGATTCATGCTGTGCAGTAGGAGACCTTTATATCATTAAAGAGCCTTGGTTTTGCTTCTTCAGGGTGGAGGATATTAGGCACCAACATACCTGGGGGCAGGGTGGTGGGTGGAGGCATCGTGGTCTGGCTCTATAACCCTGTCAGAGGTACATCTCTCTGGCTTTCCTTTCTCTAGACTCAAATCTACACCTTTCATGATGATCCTCTCAAAAAGAGAAGATAATAAAGAGAAAAGTTTAAAAAAACACGTAATTTCAAAATTACATGGACTTACAGTCTGTCCGGCTAATAAAATTATGCAGCGCAGTTTAAATTTAGACATCGAGCTTCATCTCTTACTTAAATGTATCTGTGTGTTTTAATAGGAACATTCAGCTTTGCTTTTATTAATGCAAAAACATTAAGGCACCAGCCCTCGATCCGAAAGCCTTAAAGGGCTGTTTCCAACAGAACCTGTCATAAAATGTGCTCTCAAGCGTGTCCCCTTTAAGAGACTCCAGAATTAAATGTTCCCGTATGTGAATTTTATTTTGTACAGCACATTTGCTTTATGGCTACAATTAAGTTAGATGTGCCGATAACAATGTCTGTTTTCCATTTTAAATCGCACATTTCAGACAGTGTGCATTGTTTTATTATCTAATCCACATGCTTTTAATTGCAATTATGGTCCCTTATGAGTCCCCTGGGAGGGCATGATTGCAATTAAAAATGTAATTTAAATGTTAATTAATTACATTCATTTTCTAAACTGGGAAAATTTCATTTATTATTTTCATGTGTTGTGCACTTATCCTAAATGCATTACCTTCTAAATGTTTTTTTTCCTAAATTAAGTGTTATGTTTATAAAACAGGGTGTTTAATATCCTTTAAAATTTTTGTGAGGGTGTTTGTACAAATTATTACTTTAAATTAATTGATTCTGAGCTATATGCATGAGCTATATGTTCTATATGTAATAAAAATAATTTTGTTGATTTTTCTCAGACTAAAATATGGCATCAAAAGATGTTTTCCCCATTTACTTTCTGATAGACTTTGATATGGAGAGGAAAGTCCGTACTTTTCTTATTACTACCATTATTATTTTTTTTTAAACAAAGGAAGAAAGGTATTGTTACTACAAATGATACAGACCATTAATATGAAAAGGGTTTTCTCTCTAGATGAAAATTGCAATCTAAGGAAGAAATTTATAGTTAGATTAATAAGTCATCCTGCCTCCTATGAATAAATAAGGGGGAACAAAAAAGAGCCATGAAGATATGAAGCCATAAAAATCATTGTAACTTTCCAGGAGGAAAAAAAAAGGATTGTTCTTTGCGTATCTCAGTTTATCTGGCTAGGACTATCATTTTTCTGATAGAAAAAAAAAAATCAGAAAATCTTACTTTACCTAGAATAAGAGGGTCATTTTAGATATGAAGAATTTCAAAGAGACAGCTCTCTACTTTAAACTCTGAACCATATCAATTTGGTTAGTTTTAGTGAATTGAAGTGTAAGTCCCAAGATGACAAGAATTTAAGTGTTTCTCTCAGTTCAATTCCAAGTATATGCTTCATGCAATCAATTAATAAAAGCCTTTAGAGGATTTTGTGTGTGTGTGTGGGTTCGTCTCCACTTTGCCAAACTCTTCTTTAGCTTTTTTTATTTAAAAAATGCCTGCTGTATCTGAATTCTGGCTATTGTTTGGGTTTTTTTTTTTTTCAGCTTCCAAATATTCAAAAGGTATCTTAGAAAAATTCTAATCAGTCAACAGTTTTTATCTAATACTCAGTAATTTATCAGTGCTCTGTGGGTAGTTGAGGAAGATATAAGAGAGGAAAGAACAAATTCATGCTCAGTAAATATTTATGGGGTCTTTACTCTGAGGTCTAGTCTTCAATAATTTGTAAAATTTACTTTGTGCCTCCTCTGGGCCAGATTATGTTGCTAAATCCTTACAACAATCCTGAGAAGTGAGTACTGGCTTTGTATCTATTTGACAGAGGGGGAAACTGAGGCACGAAACATCCTGGTAACTTGCTGGGCTTCACAGCCTAGAAAGAGACAGGGTCAGGGCTGTGCCCCACAAGGCTGACTCCAGACTTTCTGTGCCACTCTGTACTCTGAACCGGAGCGTGAAGAAACGCTGTCACACCTGTGGGAGTTGCAAGGGTGGACCTCACCCCGCAAGCAGAGAGGAGGGGCGAGAGCCGGCCTCTGCAGTCAGACTTCGCAGGCTTGAATCCACCTAGCTTTTGTGTAACCTTGGATGAACTGCCCTCGCTGGCAAGCCTCAGCTTCCTCCTGTGTGCAGTAGGGTAGTAACCATCCCTTTCTCACATGGTGTCGTGAAGACTGCGTGAGCAAAGCGCCTGGCACATGGACGGAGAAGCTGCAGCTGGAACTGCTATTCCATGTGACTCTGCCTTCAGGCAGCTTGCAGTCCAGTTGAACAACGAGGAAGGGCCAAATGAATGGCTTCAACAAAATAAAATACAGCAAAACAAAGCAAAATCAAACAAAATCACTTATGTCCATCAGTAAACAGTTGGTCAAATCGATTATGGTGTGTCCACGTGCTAAAATGCTAGGCAGGTTTTAAAACAATAATAAAGCAGACCCGTGTGTTCTGATAGGAGGCAGGATTCTGAGCTTATTGTTATGTGAAAAAAGCCACATGCTGAACATTTGTGTAACGGAGAAAGGGATGGATGGATCGGTAGGTGAATAAGCAGGTAGACGTCACTTTCGTAGACCCATGGACGTGTTCTGGAAAGATGCACAAGAGACTGTACACAGTGACTGCTTGAGGGTTTGGAATTGCAAGGAGCAGCGTGCATGGAAGGCACAGGCAGGTTTTTTTTTTTTTTTTTTTTTTTTGCTTTTCCCTTTATACTTTTCTGTATAGTGTGCTTTTTCCCCTCAATGCCCGTGTAGTACTTTTAATCTTAAATAAAACTTCAGATTTTACACACACACACACACACACACACATACACACACACACATCTATGAGAATAGGGCTCTGATCACAGGGAAATTCAGGAAAGAATAAAGAGAGACATCTCAGGATGCTGGAGTCAGGGCTCTATCTGAGGGTTTTAACAGTTTCAGTGGCTTTAAACTAAGGCAAACAAGCACCAGAGCAGAAGCAAAGCATCAGGGCTGGGGAAGAAGTTGTGTGTCTGCCCAGCAGCAAGGTGGGGACCGCCTGGACTAAAGAAGCTGCTAATATTTAAATCTATAAAGAATAAAGTCAATCCTACTTTTTTTTTTTAAAGGAAGCGATTCTTTGCCAAGAGCTTCATATCTAAGGAGAAAGCTTCACAAATCCCACTAGCATTTGGGAAGTGGGGACCCAGCTGCGAGTCTTGTCATTTTCAAAAGCAACTCTTGCGAGGTCGCATCATGAGAAGCCCAGCATTTTTAACTAAAGCAGGCAGTAGGGCAGGGTGCTGACCACCTGGGCTCGTCTGCAGCTCTGTTCCGGCTAGCTGCGCGCCCGCAGGCCTCCTGCGCAGGGAGGGCAATGCCTGCTCAGTGCTCTGCTGCCTCTGAGTGAGCCTGGCGCGCACAGAATCGCTGTCACGATGCACGAGGCTTTGGGACATCCTCAGCTTCTTCTCCTTTAGGAAACCCGAAATGGAATTTGGGGTGGTTGGAATTAAAGGCGGGGTGGGGGGGAGCGAGTTCTGAGTGGTATTTAGACAGATCCAAAGTAATACAGCAGCTGCTGTTTGGGTCCCAAGCAAAAGTGGCATAATGTCAGGAGAGTGGGAAGGAAGGAGGAGAATGGAACAACAGTAAAAGAAAAACCAGGAGAAAGCCAACGGGAAGTTGTGTAGCATCCATTATTTCTGAGGCTCTGAATGGGACGTGTTCTTTGGCATCTCTTTTTTCCTTTATTTTACAAATGTCTTTTCATCGACAAGCTTCCTTTTGCTGATCTTCAGAATGAAACGTAGGGAGAGTGCCTTGTGGGTGATGCTCGGTGGTGGAAGACTGACCTGGGCTTTTGTTTCTTCTGCCTTGACTCTTGGTGGCTCTGGTGTGATGCTCTGCAGGCAGGAGCAGGGCTGGGCCAGGAGGAAGTTGGCACCCCCAGCCCGACCTCAGCCCCTCCCTTTGAGGAAGCGGTGGCCTTCCAGAGCAAGCTCACAGTCACGATCTTGTCTGGGTCTCACAAAGCCCTGGGAGGGAAGGCAGGTCAGCCTTCTCATCCATGTTCCACACACGAGCAACGGAGACAGGGAGTGGGGAGGGGCGGAGAGGAATCAGTGCCGGAATGAGAAATTCCATCAGCTCACCCAGACTCCTCGAATTTCACCTGTGGTTCCTGACCTGTGGACTTGATCGGAAGGTATCACACAGACTGATCCTCCCCTCACCTTGAATACATACTGTCAACTAATTTTTACTGAGCATGTATTATGTGCCAGCTTCTTGTCCCGGTGGGGTGAACACCATCGTGACTGCACAGCGTCTTATTCTCATGGAGGTTATTTTCTAGCAAGAGAAATCCAAAGAAAGAAAGAAAGAAGCAAACAAACAAGGCAGCTTCAAATAATTACAAGTGCTATTAAAACACACACACATACACACACACACACACACACACACACACACAAACACACACTACAGAGTTAAATTCTCCGCCTTGCTCTTTTGCTTTTATTCACAAGGTATTTGACCGTGGGTGGATTATCTGCTACCATTGGTGTTACTCTGTAATAATGTCATCTTCTCAGCTTCCGAGTTTTTCTCTCTCCATCTCTTCTCCCAAATTTCCTCCCCTTCTCTCTCCCTCTTCCTTTCCTCTTTCCCCCCTCCTATTGTTAGCTTCTTCCTAAAAGGCCTCAGAGACTAGCATCCTCTTCGACAAGCATCCTTCCTAGTCCTGTGACTATCACTGGACGCCTGGAGCCAGCACGTGTCAGCCAGAGAGACAGACCCAGAAACCTCTTGGGAGGAGGTGGCTTCTGGGCTCTGTTCACCCCAAGCCCCAGTGCAGGGAGCCAGCAAGCAGGTCTCTCAGAGCTCTTCTAATTGGGAGTTGCTAAGGAGCATTGTTAGGATGAAAAAGCCAAATGAGACTTGGACTTGACTGCGAGCTCTCTTCCAGCCCGGGCACCTCTCACGCGGCACTGATTGCCGTGGCACCCAGTACCAGCACAGAATTCCCAAGTTACTTCCCAGGGCTTACGTCCAGGTGACAGAACATTCACAACGCAATCAACGCTGTTATCCCAAAATTATGTTTTTATATAGGAGTGCATTGCTTTATGCATTTTGGTAGCGTACCTGCTTTCCATGGGAAAGAGGACACTGGAAACAGTTCCAGGGAATAGCTCTTGTCACCCAGCATGGCTTCAAGCTTTGATATAGATTAAGATTTCTATGGCTTATGTGGGGATGAAAAATTAGTATAAGCTATTGGTTAAGGGTTTGGTCAACGTGTCTCAAATTTTCACGTGCCTGGGAGTCACCTGGGGAGCTCTCTGAAACGCAGACTCTGACTCTGCGGTCTGGGTGTGGCCTGGGATTCTTGTCTGGGAGCTTCCAGTTATGCAGATCCTTCTGGTCCTCAGACCACACTTTGAGAAGCAAGGGCTTGGACAACGTTTCGCATCTGTTCTGTCCCTCAGGGCTGCATTACGACCTCCCTGGACTCACGGGCCCCCGGCCTTGGGGGCCCCTTCCTCCATAAAAAAACATTAAAAATTATATTTATGGCTACATTGATGCAGAGACAAATATATTAATATTCTCTATCCAGAGATTTTTTTTTAATTTCAAAGTTTATTTTTCCTTCTGATTTTCAAAGAAATGAAAATATTTTCATGGACTCCTAATATTGTGGTTTCCAGGCACTGTCCCTGTGGTGCCCAAAGGAGAAGCTGGCTCTGCTGGCCACTTAGTGATTTTATGCTTAAATTCTCTGGGCCTCTATTTCCTCATCTGTAGAATGGGGATCATAGGACCTACCCCATTGTTTTGTGCCTTTGCCCAGGGACTGGTGCAGAGAACATGCTCTGGAAATGCTAGCTTTTTGTTACTAAAAGTTGCCTGACTCCTGATAACTGTCATTGTCTCATGACCTCCTGAAAGTCAGATTCTACATACATTACCGCTCCTCTCTTAAAGCTCTGCTTGATATGTCCTACTGGTTACATGACCTGGATAATTTCCATAAATTAACCTCTTTTACCTTCCATTTCTGTGCTACCCTGCTGTTCCGCTTCTGCAAGGGCCCCATCATCTCTCGGATGAGGCAGACAGCAGAGCCACACTAACTTCTGCCATGACACTCAGAACCTCCCGCGAACGCTCAGCCATTCATTTGCAGCTTGCTGGTAAACTCGTCATTTCGATAGAAAGGCAATACAGCCCTGATGGATCTTGAATTAGCTGTCGATTGCTCTGCCTGTCACTCAGGGATGCGGCAGGAACCACAGGGCTAATTGCACAGGCATTGCCATCACTGTCCTTGTGTTCTTTGTTTCTTTTAGCTCCCGATTCCACTTGTTTTCCGTTTCCTCAATTCTAAGACTGCATCCATGATAAGGCACAGCAGAGATATAGCAAAAGCTTTATTTGAGGGGTGGGGGCGGAGTGAGAAATGGGGATGAACCCTCGCATATTAAATGTACATACAAATTGCAAATTGCATCCCAGATTCACATGAAAATTAAAATAAGGTGGTTTCAGAGCGAAGGAAAAGCAATCATATTTTATGAGGTTTGATAAAATCCCCTAGTCCCATTAAGGAAATAGTCACCACTAGGTCATCAGCCGCACTTTATAAGAACATAAGAGCAAAATGGAACTTAATTTTCCTTTGTAATACTTTTTGATGCATCCAAATAATCATAGCATCCAGGCATCACATGATAGATGCAGAATTTGCTATAAATTCGAATTTTTCAAGGCATACTCTTTTTTTTACTTCCTCCTACAGGAATTCCTATCACATGTACTCTCTGAACTAGTAATTTCAGTTCGTAAGTTTTCTTAGGCACTTCACATAGCAATTCAAAGCATTCATTCATTAAAAGCAAAAGCTGAGCTTTTAGTATGTCTTTTAGGAAGGAGAGACAAGTCAAAACCCTGCCAGTTGGTCGGCCTGTTTTCTGTTCAGTATCTTCATCACAAATCTTTCTCTTTGATATTTTCTGATCTCAGTGCCTTTATTGATGGAAATGCTGATACTTTGATGACAAAAGTATCTCTTTCCTCAAAAGAGATTTCCATGTGAGCATCTTTCCCTCATTCAGTCTTCCAAGGAATTCTTCCAAGTTCACTCACATCACTTCCAGCCCTGGTCTCCACTGCCAACCTCAATTATAAAACGGAAACTGGGTGGAGGAATTATCAAACCTCTGGATGGGAAATGTGGAAAATATTTAGAAATATTCACCAAGCTTCACTTCTAGTCATCATTACTTAATCCCATGTGCTGCATTAGTACATTTCGCCTCACAGAAAATACACAAGCCGTTTTGCAGACTTGGCGGAAGCACGTTGATGCCAAAGAATCTGGGCAGGTCAGGGGCAAGGCATCAGGAGGACAAACTGTGCAGGTGGTTGACAAGGTTTCTGAGCCCCAGAAGCTCAGGTTCCCCCTGAGTGGGCTCCCCCTGTATGGTGACTCAGGATAGACAGACACCCGGTTATGAACATCCAGACGACCACCTCCTCCTTCCCCTGGCTTCCATGTGACCCATCACCACTGTCCAGGCTTTCTCTCTCTTGTTAAACACACTCCCGAACAGCATTGCTTCCCGTGTATCTGTATAGCCTTCGGCACTTCCGCACGAGCACCTTATACATTTTAAGTTCAAACCAAATCATCCTGGGGCCAGAGAAGATAAATGCCAGGTTTTCTTCATTGTCAAGGTAACGATAACAGATTCACTAGAATTTACATAGCACCGAAGTCGATTTACATGCTTATTTACTCCGTTGTTCTCTTTAAAAAAAAAAAAAATGGAGTTACCCTAGCAACTGTAATATCACATGATGTTCAGCCTAACCGTAATAGAAACACCTTCTGAAAAGAAAATACACATTCCACCAGATGCATCTTGTAGACGCATAAACTGTCATTTTATAGAATTTTGATCCATTTTAGAAACGACTGGGTGAGGCTCACGATGCATTGAGTACTTTTTCCATTAATTACTTCCCTGGATTCAGAGATGCTAGAATGGAAGAGAGAGAGTGGGAAGGCGGGGAAGGCACTGGACCCTCTGCAGAGCTTGGTGACAGAACTGTGTGCTGTATCTCGTTAGCCCCTCAGCAGAAAGAGCTCATTACCCGGTTCCATCTTTTGTTACACTTTTGCACATGGGTAGAATTTATTACTTCATTCAAACTTCATCCTAATTTTAAGAATGATGGTTGTTTTCCCTGGAGGGATGGTCTGCACTGTCTAAAGCAGAGTACGCCAGTGAGCCACCCTAACAGAGAAGGAACCACCAAGAAATTGCACAAAGGCTTGGTCACTGTCAGCCAACTTGGGTTCCATTCAAGTTTTGCAAATTAATTTGCTTAAGCATGGGGCAAGCTGTAGCTTTCCTCCGCGATCACACCAAGACAGCTGTTGCTGATCTTGGTTCGGTCTCGCCAGCTCAGGGTACATCAAGCAACAAAGGAGAACGTTCTAAAATTTCACACAGAAAGGCCCACAATTGCCAGTCCCTCCTCCACTCTGCTCACGTATGTTTGATTAGGAAGAAGGCGTTGCCTTGCTGGGTCAGACATATGGCTTCTAGGAATCGGGGTTTTGATCTTGTAGAAAACAGAAATCAGATTCTACACTTTCTATTCAAACCCTCCAATGGCTGCCCATGGCCCTTGGCTAAAACTCTAGCTACTTCCCCCCATATGAGCTGACCTCTGACTTCTCGCCTTCCTTCTTTCCTAGCCTCGCAGCCCTCCAGCCTGCCCCAGCTCTTCTCGCTTCCTGCTTCTCCCGCGCCCTCCAGCCTCAGCTGCCTCTGTGTCTGCACTTAGGTTTATCCTGACTTAGCCTCTGTTATCTTCACATTGCCCGACGGTCATCTGCTCAGAGGGGCCTTGCCTGACCACCCCAGCTAAAGAACCTCTTTCCTTACACCCACTTTATCTCTTTCATAGCTTCCGTCCCTCTCTGAAATGCTGCTGTTTGTGTGAGTGTTTGCTTGTTTCTTGTCTGTTTCCACAACAAGACAGTCGATGCCACAGGGCAAAGACCGTGCCATTCTTACCAACGTCCCCCAGCTTCCGGCACCTGGGAGGTGATGGCTGCTCTGTACATATTGACTCTAAAAATGAAAGACTGAAAGAAGGTCTGGGTGACTTCCGACAGATCAAGGGAAATCAACAGAAGCCCAGCGTCTTTCTTGAAAACAAATAGTGTTGGAAAGAAAGAGGGGTCTGGAAGGGTGGGCTGAGCTTGCAGAAGCAGAACAAGACTTTGACAAACCAGAAGCCATGAGGAGTGAGGAGTGGAGGTCGTGGCTTTTACTTAGAAATTGGCAGCTGTCCTGAGACAGTGTCGCTGACCATAGGAATAAAACGTAACAAAACATGGTTTAAAAAAATACTAAATGAATGAAGTCGATAAAGAAGTAATGGTCACAATGCACCGGCTCAGTTCTCTGACTTTGAACTTGGTGGTGTCAGGAAGTTAACCAGCAGTCAGTCCATAGTGCCTCGTTGAACACCTACTATGTGCCACATAGTGTGTCTGATCTTTCCCTCCTCCCCTCCCTCTGCCCCTACTTCCTCCCTCCCTCCCTCCACACTTCCTCTCTCCTCCTCCCTCCCTTCAGTACTTAGGAAGCCTCTCCAATGCTCATGCATGGTCTTAGGAGTTTCACTCATTCATTTGTTCATCCGTTTAACAAACGTGGCCTCCATTCTCCGACCCATGTTGATGATGCAGAAGTGACAAGGCGAGCAGTGATTGCCCCCATGAAGTTCCCAGGCTCAGCAGACGTCAAGCAAATGGTTGCAAATAATTCACTAAACACTTATCTAATGGGATCAAATTAATTTAGCTGACTAAATTAGTTAACAATTGCAAATAATGAATTAAAATGGTGCACCTTTTGCCAGAGAGTTTCCCTTGTTTTTGGTAATCTGAGGCTCCCTTTTACCTCTGATAAATGTTCACAGGGTAAAAAAGCAACCAAATCAGAATGAACTACCAGAAGGGCTTTCTGTCAACCTTTGTTCCCAGATGGTTTAAATATGAGCGTCTCCGTCTGTCTGTCCGTCCGTCCGTCTGTCTGTCTCTCTGAAGAGGGACCTAGAGCTTGTGTGTATACAAAGTCGATAACCCCAAATCTGGCTAAGATCCATTCTTTAATGACATTCAGTGCAGTTACCTTGTGCTTTTTTTCCTGATTACTGAGCTAAAATGTAACTTTAAAGCCCTCCCAAGTCAGGACAAGTGGGTTGTTCCCCACCTCTCCTTGAACGTGGCACAGGGAGCAAGACGTGTGCAAACGGCCAGCTTCAAACTCATTTTCAGCGTTACTCCGAGCACAGCGTGTGCCAGGTTCCTGGCGGCTGAGGAAAGTGGCCCATCCGCGTCCACCCTTTGCGGTCATGTGGGAAAGTTTAGAGGGTGTGTTAGTGAGACAGGTTCTCGAGATGTGCACTTCCCTAGCGATCATTTCTGGGCTCCCAGCGTGCAAGGGTCTCTTTGAATATTGACTGGAAAAGCAGATGAGTGTGGCGCCCAAGAGTCTCCGTGAACACAGCAAGGTTCACCATACCTTGAGGGAAGGTCTCAAGCGGACATCACACTGGCCGTCCCCTCCACCCATGATGTTTGCAGTAACCCTCACAGGGCAGCGGGAAACCAGAATCTTCTTTGTCGAAGGAGGGCATGCTTGGGGATTTGGGGGCGAGGAGGAGGTTGCAAAAGCACTTTCTTCAAACTGTAGGAGATGATTCTGCCTGACAGGATTCAAGTCTCTGAGCTGTGTCTGAGCAGAGTCCTCATACATGATCTTATGTGCACACACACACACTCGGCTCACTCACATGTTTCTCACAGAAAAAAAAAAAAAAAAAAAAAAAGATCTCTCGCAACCTACCAGCAATTTCTTGGCTGCAGAGAATAAGACACTGATCAGTGCCTGACCTGCCCAGGGCCCGATTCCCTGAAGTTAGAGCTGCTGTCACCACCTCGAGTCTTGAGGCCATGCAAAGTACTGTCTTTCTAAATGTCTGTTTTCACGAGGCAGAGGGGTGAGAGTAGCCAGGACGTGCCAACCACTTGAGGGAAATGATGGTGCGACAGGAAGGCCTCTCTGCTGCGTCCCTCCACCTCCAGGGACGCTTTGGTTGTGGGTGTGGCTCCCGTCTCCTTTGCTGGCCTGGGAGGTTTGGCCTGAGAAAGATGAAGGATGTCCTTGCTGGCAGACAGCTGCTCCCTGCATATCCAGAAGACTCTCAATGTCAAGACCAAATAGCCAGTTCCTCCTCGGTCCCCTCACCTCCTGACTGGGTCAGAACATCTTCAGTGTGCTTATTTTGCCTTTCTGTCCCACCCTTTTTCTCTCCTTCTAGCCCCCTTGGTCCTGTGACTTTACAACCCGGCATCATCAAATACATCACCTTCCCACTGGTCCTCCCTTAGCTTCACCCCCCTCCCAGGTACCACTATCTGTTGTCCCTTGTGGGATTTGAAATGTTTCATGGATTAGATTCCACCACCAATATTTACTGAGCACCTACCATGTGCATTCCCCCTACTACGTCCCTGTGAATGAAAACAGAACCCATCCAGGTTCCTGATGGGAATGTATTTGACTTACTCTTTCTAAATCTTTGGGTATCTTCGTGTGAATGTTTTTCAGAGGTCAATACTTGTGTTTTTTTGAGCGTTTTACTCCTTTTAAAAAATAGCCTTTTGAAAAAAGGAAAACATGTGAACTGTAAAACATTAGGAAATAGAGACCAACAAAAATAAGAAAATAAAAACATCTTATTCTCATTCACCCAGAGATCACCACTATTGTGCATGAACTTCCAGAACATTCTCTGTGCAGATATGTATTTTTAAATGAGATCATACTATGCAGGCTATTATAAAAACTACTGTTTTGATCAACAGTATCTATTTTCCATTTCAATAATTTTTGTCTTTTTAATATCTAGACCATATTCATATTTTTCCAGTTGCACAAAAATGTTGTTATCAGCTGAATTGATCAAACTATGACAAAATTTGGGCCTCATGTTGTATCCAGTTGTTTGTCCCATACATTTTTTTTTTTTTTTGAAGTAAACTCAGCTTACAATGTTGTGTCAATTTCTGGAGTACAGCCTGTTTCAGTCATTCATATACATACACATATTCATTTTCATGTTCTTTTTCATTGTGGGTTACTACAGGATACTGACTATAGTTCCCTGTGCTCTACAGTAGAAACTTGTAGTTTATCTGTTTTATATACAGTAGTTAATCATAAATCTTTTTTTTAATCCAACATGGTCCCTCTATTATATGACCTGGAATTGAAGAAGAGAGTATGCCAATTGTCCTGAAGAGTGTCATTCTTCTGAATTTGTCTGGGAGCTTCTCTTTGTCACTTACCTTGCTCCTCCATCACCTGTAGAAGTGACACATAAAATCCCATGGGTTCAAAATCGGCTTGTTTTTACCAGAACACGTCAGAAGTATAGGCTCCCTCATAATACATCTGAAAACACACGATCTGTTTGCCCCAAAAGAAGTGATGCTGAAAATAGCCGGTGAGCTAAGATGATGGCAGTTTGAGTGCTCCATTGTACCTGTACACTTGCCTCTCGCAACTAGAAAGTAGTCTTTATGGCTTTACGTGCTCTCTGAATGGACATCCAGTTCCCCATCAACCATCCGCTTAATGGTTTTAACGCCAATTAGTAATCCTTTGCCTGACTTGGTTATTTAATTAAGGGTTTTTAAATGATGTATTTCTGTATCTATTATCAGAGTACAATCATTTTATTGATTCTTAAATTTTATTTTTTTATTGTGACTCTCATAACTCAGGGTGGAGATTGGTCCAAGTTTCATTGGACCATTACTGCAAATGGTGCCATCTTGGGACCTGGTACTTGGATGGGTGTCCTACTGATGTAAGGAGAACTTTGCTCTGCTCTGTTGTCACATGACCTTGATGCTCTGACATCTCACCCAGTCACCATCATTGATTGACTTCTCCCTGTCACATGCGTGTATTAACTTTATTCATATTTTCCTCTGACTTAAGCTGGTGGTGTGCGAGGGTCAGCTTGTGCTGTTTGGTTAGACCTGACTGTGTACATTGCTTTCTAATTCCTGAAAGCAGCCGTAGCAGGCATATTTACACCATGGAAATTGGCAAATGCTACGGTTTAAGGTTTGTTGTGTTTTTTTTTTAATTTTTTGAGAGCAAGGTATTAAACATTTGCCAACCCACCATTGCTTTCAGCCATCGATTTTTAAACTTGGCTTAAAGAAGAACTGCCTGAAGACTTTTCCATAATACACATTTCAAAACCCCACCACAAACATGCTAAATCAGAAACCCTAGGCTGGATGCTCTGCAAATCTGTGTCTCTAATAGAACTCAGCAAGAAATTGTTTGAGGGTTCAAGGACCCCAAGCCAAGGGGTCAGCTCTAGGAAGAAAGCTCAGCAGATACGCTCACACCCTTTTCACTTTCCCCGAGGGGTCCTGGGTTGCCATCCTCACCACCTGTACTGTTTTGGGGACAGAATAGCAAACCACAGTAGCTCTGTCACTGGGGGGTGGTTTCTTTTCACCTGCCTGATGGCATTCACCACCCCCCCCCACCTTTCTTCACTGTCACCAGCCTCTGCTCTGAGTCTTTTATCCCATTTCCAAGTCGTTCTGTGTCCGGCATCCACCTAAAGGCAGACCACACATGGGCGGGAGGCAGCGGCATATTGACAGTCTTCCTCATCAGTCACTTAGGGGTGGGTCACGTCTTTGAAATCCAAACATGAACGCCTGCCCCCGCCCTGGGGGCTGGGATGTGGGCAGGGACAGTAGGGTTTTTAAAAAACCATTTTGGGGCCAGACCTAGAGAAAGCCCTAGGGCAGCATGTCCCTAATTGCACTTCTGCCATTTGTCATCCAGCATGGTGGTTCCAGGGGCCCCTGCCTCTGTACATATGTGGCCAAAATGAGTTTTGAGCTGCAGAGGGAGCTACGTAATCAATTTCCTCGGCCTGAGCCTCTTAGAATCCAATATCACATAGACACAGGACAGTGACAATGATTTGACACTCGCCACATGACTGGGGGCTACACAGCGCCTGGTGGAAAAAAATGTCACGCCCAAATGACTGTTGTTGGCCTCCAGTTCCAACACAACACCCGGAAAACATTGCAGTATTATGAGAATTCCTGTTCCCTCTGTCGATATTTTCAAGATGGTTCTTACTTCTGAGCAGGTATCGATTGCATATAGGTTAGGCCCCCCAGTGCCATTTGTCATTTCTGATATAATATCGTGTTATCATTTAAAGCCGTAATGGGAGAGGTGTCTGTGCTTAAAGCATACCCGTGTCTCGGGCTTTGATAAATGGTTCGATGGTCTTTGTTTCTGCAGCGGTGAGTCGCTGGCTGGCTATTTGCTTTACCTTTTATCCAAGAATAACTGTGTGATGGGTTCTGGAAACGAGCAGTATCATTTTGTCAGATGTGGTTCATGGCGAGCCGGGTGGTCCTAGCAGAACAGCTGTGGGATTTTAGCACCCGACAGGATGTTAGCGGAGGGCCCGTGTAAATCTGAAACAACTCAAGCTCCACATGGCTGCTTTCGGTTGAAAAGTTCTCAGCGCTGTTTTTTTAAGGTGAGAGGACAGGAAATGCTGATGGGGAGGAAAAAATGGGCTTTAGATAGTCATTTTATTCAGACAGAGCCTTTCTGAGAAGGAGCGATTTGAAGGGAAAAGGTGGAGCTAGAAGCAAGGAAAATATGAAACCGATAGTGTGTGTCTGCCCTGAACACGCGCCGGTGGTGCGATCTGATCTGCAACACGCGACTCCTACAGCTCCGGCTCCCCTCAGATAAGGGACCCACCTCCTGGTGACACGATGCTCTTCATACATCACTGGAACCCTCAGAAATGCGGTGCGAAGTGAGTCTGGAGGGCTCTCCGCTCCTGCACCTGAAGGCATTCGTGGGCTGCACTCGTGGCACTTAATCCATCAGAATGGGCAGTTTGTCAGAACAGATAGCAGTGGTTTCGTGCCCACAGTTCCCTTCTCAAAATTCATGAAAACCCAAATGCTCCCACAATTTCAGTGCAACTTTGCATGGCGGCAATGGCTGTCATTCCTCTCTGCCTCCATTAAGGGGGAGGCAGGGCCGGTCAAGCACCATTACAGAAATGGCACAACGGCCACGTTCCCCATCTCTAAAGCTGGAGGGAGGGAGGTTCGGAGAAGCACCTGACATGAATCTTTGCCTCTATTTGGTGGACCGTCCACCCATTCTTGGCTTTCAGCAAAGTTCACTACAGTTTCAACATTAGGTGTGAAATGAACACTCAACCGGGGAAATAAGGCGATGCTAAGAAACTTTGTTTTTTAGAGTCTGCCCTTAGCTTTGATTTCCCAGGGAACAGGGAAGCTTTTAGCCTGGCGAGTCGATATTTTCTCAACAATACCATTTTTAATGAATAAAATATACTTGCTAGGCAATAGAGAGGGTTTGTATAATA
Organism: Camelus bactrianus; assembly: GCF_048773025.1. Taxonomy (NCBI): domain Eukaryota; kingdom Metazoa; phylum Chordata; class Mammalia; order Artiodactyla; family Camelidae; genus Camelus; species Camelus bactrianus. The sequence goes on from NC_133557.1 coordinate 25,615,257, forward strand.
AACAATGGCCACGAGACAACAAAAATAAGTCTACAAGCCTCGTTAGAATTTGGTGCCAATCAGCAGAATAGGCTCAACCATGTATATAATTAGATACATGTTTCTAGATCCCTCACCTGCACACTCACTATGCAAATACATATTCATAAACATTCATACTCGTATCAGTGCAGTATATGTCTGAACTGGTTGCCTAACCTGATCAACACCATGTCCTGTAACTGTATTAATATTTTAAAACCATCTGCCTACTGTATGCAAGGCATTTATGTGCATTAGTGTATTTTATCTTCATAATATCTGTTAAGGAAATAGGATTAGCCCCATTTCTCAGATGACAACGATAAGGTTGGAAAGAACTGCCGTCATTTGCTCAAGACCACACGGCTGGGAAGTGGCAGATTCTCAGCTCAGGCCATTTTTAATAGGTCAGACAAGACTTTGCATGTCATTTACTGTACATGCTGGGAATTATGATGAAATGTGCAAATATAAAGAAAGAATGTACTCCCAGATACTATAAAGTCAAGGACTAGCAGAGTTCCAGAAAAAAATATTTCCAGCTTTTTTTTATGAGATCCCCAGAATAAAGATACTTGAACCTAAGGTTTTTGTTATATTAAACCAGCAAACTCAAATAGCTGCAAGAGTCAGATAGACAACATGAGTCAGGTGGAGGTGAGTAGTAGGGAGTGGTGTGGACTGTGGTAAAAGCCAGGGCCCGTGTCCTGGCTAATGGGAGGAATGCCATTTAGCTCCAGCTGACTGTGGCCATGCAGGAACAGGGGCTCAGTAGTTACTAGATCACTTGATTTTTTCTGTTTGTTTGTTTGTTTTTTAAAGAAAATGATCTGTACGAACTTTTTGAAGTTTTTCCATACTCTATGATTTGTAAATATTGGCGACTAATTCACCCATTTTCAAAATATTGGCAATTCAAGCAAAATACATTTATGGGCGTGGATGACCTCAGGTCCACCAGCTTCCAGCCTCTGTAATCAGCCTTTGCTCCTCCTGGTGACCCATGACTTCCAGTGACTCATCCTGCTGGCCTTGCTTCAGTTCTGGGGCTTGAGCAGGGATGTTCCTCACTGTGATTATTGGGATAAGATAAGCTTGGGAAGTGCTTCCCTGAAACGGACAGGGAGGGTGTCGCCCACCTTCTGTGAGCTGGGACCACTTCACTAGTCCAGGTTTGACTGGATTATTTTTATGTTTCCTTCATGCTCTAAAGCTTTAGGGCTTTACAAAGTCATATGTCTTAGACATGACGTTTAAGGATGTCAGTGTGATATGAACTGCCCATGTGTCCCCGTCTCAGCAAATGCCCCCAAGGAGCAGACCTTTCCCTTTCTGAACCCTACAGGACACTTTGTGACCCAGCCTCAGCTTTCTTGGTCACAGCCCCTCCAACCACCTTTCTCACATGCATTTCTCTTCAGCAGCTTTGGGTTTCTCGCTTTCTCTTCTTCAGAGTTCCCCTCCAAACTCATTTCCTCCCTTGAGGCTTGGTACTGTGATTTTCTCTGCCCGGAATGACCTGCCATCCACGCTTTCTTCAGCTAACTCCTTATCGCTCACATCTCAGCTCAGATGTCACCTCCTCAGAGTGGCCCCCCCTGTTGATCCCCGAGTGACAGCAGTGTGACCCCCACCCCGAGCCGGCCACCATCCCGCACTTCACATTGTTTTATTTTCTACATGTCAGTTAGCAACACCCCAGGTTATCTCACTTGTTTATTCATTTACCTATTTATAGAGCCTGCAGGTATAATGATTTTTAAAAAAAAAAAAAGGATAGACTTTCCAGCCAAACAACCTCAGTTCAAATCCCAGCCCTGCTTCTTCCTGACTCTGTGACAGTGGGCAGGTCACTTCACCTCTTCGTACTCAGTTTCCTCATCTGTAAAATGGGAAAATTGGGAATAGGATTAATAATAGCACCTCATAGAGGTGATTTCAGAGTTAAATATATCACTGTTGGTAAAGTGTTTAGAACAAATATTTATAAAGTGTTTGGAACAATGCCTGGCACATAGTAAGCATTATGTTAGGATGAGCAGTGACTATAATTATTATTAATTTCATCATCGTCATCGTCTCCTGCAGCTAGAATGTAAGTTCCATGCTATTATAGATGCTAGTTCTCTCTTATGCTCTGAATCCTTCTTGAACAGCACAAAGTAACAGCTCAAGAAATATTTATAGAATAAATGAATGATAGAGGGAAACTTTGAAGAGCCAGTACAATAGAATACACTTACCACTGCACGGTTAGTTCCTCAAATGTCTCTCTCTCTCTTTGTGTATCCCTGTCTGTGTATGTCTTTCTACATAGGTCTCTCTCTCTTTCCTTCATTAAATTAAAATAAGGATGAGGATAAGGTGCCAGGGAAGCTGGGAAAATGGTTCACTAGGTGGCCCGGCCAGTGGTTTCCTTGTAAATTGGAATCTGATAATAATGCCCCATTTGAACCAGCAGCCCCACCCCACCATTCATGACTTACGCCAGCAGGGTTCAAACATGGGGAAGTGGCGACGGCCACAGCAGGACAACTCCAGTCATACTAACGACGCGAGGTGATGTTGCCGCTCCGTCCTGGGCGGAATGGAAAACGGAGAAGAAAGCTCCCAGTCGGTGCGCGGAGGTGCCGCTTTCAACAAAGAAATCCTGCCATTCCAAACTGTCGAGACCTTTAAAAATAAAAGATGTGCTGTGTTTCCAGCACTATTCAGTATTCATGAGGCTTCGCAGCTTGTTGTAAGGCAAGATGAAAACAATACTCAGTAGATTTTCATAAGTGACATGTAACTGTAAGATTGATAGATGATGCAGTTTTAATGTATGTGAGGTTCAAAAACGACATAAAAGCTGCCAGGCACCCGAACACTGCATCCCAAACCCACATGTCTCCCAGCGATGAGCCCCGGCTCCCCCTCAACTCTTCTGCGTCGGTAAAACAAAAAGCGGGCATCCCCCTAAATAGGGGTGACTTCCTGCTGAACCCCCAAGGGTGAAGTGTTGGGATGTTTTCCTTGATGCAACAGGGGTCCTTGTGCACACTGTCCCCTTCATATTAATATGATGGATTGTGAATGGCTAAATATTTCTATTTCCTTCTGCTAATCAATGCCCAGGACGATGGTTAGCCCTCCTGGTGGTTCAGGGAGCACCGGAGGTTAGCTACACTGCTAGGAGCTCCCCTCAAAGTCCTTGCTTTGTGTTTCATAGCTTATTGGCCGTTGTGGTTTTGTTATGTATTACACACATACACCCGCACGCACACACACACATTAGTTATAAGTGATATTTAAAGTGTTACTTATCATATTACATATAGTGTACATTATATATGTAGCTAATTAACTATGTATATCATCTCTAACTATGTAATAAATAGCACATACAGGGCTTTAAGAATTTTCAGGGTCAGCCTCAATCGAGCAATATTTGCATCTATCCTTTTCCCATGATTGTCTATTAATGGAACATTATAAAGAGTTAAGCTATGTGTCTTCATTTTTGAACCCTTCTTTCCTTTTGTCTTATCACTTGTTGCTAACATTGATTGGACATTAGGACCTGCCAAGCTCTGAACAGGAAGTCCTGTGAGGAAGGCTGACGTGGACACAAATTGATGACGCTTAAGAGAAATGCGCCTGCGGGCCGCAAATGGTTTCCACATTGATGACCCTAAGCTTTTTTCATTTTCTTTCATTGTCATTTGAGAGGAGGAAACTTGGATTTCTGTTTTTATTTTTCTTTGGTTCCAATCTAGTTAACTCAAAATGGATATGATTAGAAAAAATGAAATTAAAATGTCACAAGATCAGCCATGATTTTCTGAGGTCTTTCTGTGGAATAGCCAATGCTTAAAGGACTTTGCTTGCAAAACAAATCCTAAAGTTGATAGCATTACTAGCCTATTTTTTTAATCAAAGGGGAAACCAAGGCTCAGAGTGGTTAATCAACGTGCTCAAAGTCACACAGCTAATGTTGCTTTTCACTGTCTCTGCTGGATAGACATGAGCAAGATGTAAATGTCAGAGCAACACTGAGGACCATTTAAGGATCAGTGTTGTTCTAACCTTCCCCGGTTAGAAAACGTGATTTGTGTGTGTCAGACAAGAAGGCTTCTAAAGGACAGGGACCTTCTCCTTTGTGTATTGGATTGTCAGCTCCTAGCCCAGGGTCTGGCACAGAGCAGAGGACTGGTAAATGTGGAATGAAGACAAGGGGAAAAGGGATTAGGAAGCAAATTCCCCGTGGGTGTTTGGGAGCTGAGAAATAAATGAGGCTTTTCCAATGTTAAGATAAACTCAAAAACAGAGACAAGTTGCAGACTGAGAAAATGAGACAGCCTGGTCCACAAGAAGGGGACAGGGCAGACTGTGAGGGCTCGTCCACACAGCGTCCTTACCTGGAGGCACCCGGCTCGTCACTGACAAAGCTCAGATCTGAAGAAAGCCTGGGTTCCTCTCCGACAACTTAAGCCTGCACAGTCTGATTGTCATAACTGGTGAATTTTCCCAATCTTCCCATCATTCTGGCTGGGTCCTGCTGAGAAGGATGATGGTTCTCAGAGCTGGAAGACCCCTTAGGTTGAGATAGGGTCTAAACCATACATGCTAAGGTGTGATCGTAAAGTGCAAAGGAGGAATCTTCTAGAAGCTTTGCCTGCAGGCAGAGACGCTGCGCCTGCTGGCAGACAAGGGCGAGGACACGCAGAGCTCAGCCGAGTACCCCACTGTCCACAGGTTGTGCGGAGGCTCCAAACCAGAGTCCGTGCAGAATCGTGAAGAATGTTCCTCCTTGGGGCAAAGGGTTTTAAAAATAAGTTTAAAAAAATACTGCACCTGGTTCCCTGTGATTCAGAGAAGGATCTCATATCAACTCCTGGAGATTTAGAGAAAAATGAGAACTTGTTCCAGTCTCCTCCTGTCTACTTTCTTTGTCTTGTCCACTTTTCCTGGGCTTACTCCAGACTCAGTGCCATTCACAGCCCCTTTGGGATGGGAGTGTGCGTCCTCGGGGTCCTCACACCCAGGCGGAGGCCGCAGCATCGATGCTCCATGCAATTCCTCGCCCTTCAGCACACCCCTTTTTACAACACCCATCATATTTGCTATCTCTTTTGCTTGGTATTTGTCTCCCTGTGACACTAGAATCTAACTGAGGGCTTGGACCAGATCTGCCTTGTTCATCACTGTATCCCCCAAAATCTAACCAACAATGAAATGTACCTAAAAGCACAGTTAATGTTAAATAAATATTTTTCAGTGGGATGAATGAACATAGGCACCCACCCTTTCTTTTCCAATGCTCGTGCCTTTGCAATAGTCTGGAGTCTCTTGGGTGCACAGTAAATATTTGTGGAAGGATTGGGGGAGCACATCCGGGGTTGCATCAGTCACCCACCGCAGGAAAGCAAGTCTCTTCTTGGGCTAAGGGGAAACCCATCTTGAATTGAGAATAAAAGAGTGGCTGGCCTCCCTCCCTGAACCTGAAGAAGGCGCCCTTGGGTTCTCTTGTAAAGAGAAAGGGAAGGACAAGGCGGCTGAGCTGGCAGGCGCCTCCTCTCCCTCCCACTCGGTGCTCTGACTTCAGAACACAAGTTATATTGCTTGACCTATTTGTGCCTTCTGGCCACCGCCGATGATTCATTTATCTGATCTGGGTGTTTTCTAGATGAAAACCGCAGTCTGTTGAGTGGTACTCGGTTGACTCCTCTCGATTCTCTCCGCTTGCTGTGATGGTCTTCCATGAGCCACGATGGCAGCGTTCTTGACTGGGTGCCTTAAACTCTTTCATTTTGTTTCCTTTTTTGGTATGCTTTGTTTTGTTGGGAGCTTGGTGTTGTTCCCATCGCAAGTCTTCTGCCAGTGGCAGTGACCTTCTTGAAAGAGGCCCAAACCCTGATCTGTAATCTCCAAGAGCAGCCTCCTGAGACGTAAGCTCTCCCCACCGAGGTGAATACCTCGAGTTGGCTTTTTTTAATTAAGGCTCCGCATTGTAACTAGTCAATGTACATTATTGGGAGAGTGAATGTCAATGCCACTGCTTTTTCTTTCTCTCCTTTATCTTTGTCAGTGATTCAAAGACATGATTTATGGTTAGTCTCCGACTTTCAGCATCATCCATCAAGTCCTGGTTTCACTACAGGGCTCCACGTTGTAAATCATGCCGAAGGGTTGTCACTCATTCTGCTTAACCCTTTAGGGATGTGTTTCAGGGTCGCTCTCCAAGAAGGAAAACTTTGTAAGACAGCAGTTGAGGGCGCCTGCTTGGGCAATATCTGGGGGCTCGTGGAACCACTGGCATTAATCACTTGACCTAATACGATAATTATTAAGACCCGGGTAAAGCTTCGGCCCATGCAGGATGAGACACACACGGGTGACTTGAGAAGCGCACGGATTCCTGAACCAGCTTTATTCCATTTTGAAATGTCCATTATGGATGTGAAATGCTGAGTTTCCCTTCAGAATCAATCACAGGCTAAATCTGATTGTGACCTTGCAAAGATTACAGAATGCGTGCAAAGACCCATTAGTAGCTGCTATTCCAGGCTTTGTAAATTAACAGCCCTCTCCTCCTCCTCCTCCTTTCTTCCCAGTCTCTATCACTCTCCAGCTCTCACACTCCTTTCTCACACTCGGGAAGGTGGGGAGTGATGGCAAGGGGGGAGGGGGAAGGCTAGAATTTGTAGGCAGAAGAGCAGGACTTTCTGTAGGATCAGATCACCCCTTCTGGCTGGTCCCTGGTGACGGCCAAACTCAGTCTCCCAAGCCTTTGAGACATGGGACCCTGGACGGAGGCAAGAATGCAGACAAGGAGCACTGAACAAAAGGGGGTGCTGTCCTATCGGAAGTCTGCAGCTAGTAATGAAGAGCCATTAATGAAAAGTATACGTGTGGGGTCTGTTCGTTCAGAGCCCGCAGCCAGTTGATAGCAATTTTATTCCTGAATTATGCATCACTCTGTTTTGCCCGGGTAAGCTGATGAAAACGACAAATATATTGGTGAAAGATACATAGGTAAATAAAGTGAAAGGTTGTAAAATACGAACGTTCGTTATCAAAACAGTGTTCCCCTCCTCCCCTTTAATATGCACCCTTCCTCAGATGATGTGTGAGGGGCTCGGGGTCAGATGGTTTTCAAACACAGAGCGGTAAGCGTGCTCATCGTCTTCATTTTCGCAAAAACTTGGCCTCGTTGAATCCAAAGGGTTAATGCACCTCAGTTTACGAGGCCCACGGCCCTCAGGAGCCCCTGCTTTACCCGCTGCTCTCACTTTCCAGCATACAAAACGGCTAGTCTTATTATTTTATCTTTCTTGGAAAGAGCACAAGGATCTTTTCAAACTTTAAATGACCCAGAAGCTATTAATCCTCCTAACAGCCTTGGAAGGCAGGTAAACCGTTGCCGAACTACTATTTCACTGGGAAGCCCTTCTGCTGCTGCCCACCCCGCTGCTCAGATACCAGATTTATACGGTGTACACAGTGTCTGCAGACCTAACTACAGGTGACTTAGAAATGGGGCGGCTGCAGATTAATGTGCCCGTTCAGGATGATGTATTTTATTTTTTTGTGCTGAGCGCAGCGCTGATGGCCTGCTGGTCAGGCATCACGAGGAAGCCAATCTCGTCTCCCACTTGCCGCCCGTTACAGAGAGGGCTTCTGTTGGGCCTCTGTTGTGAAGTCGGCTCCTGTTACTTGAATCCCATCAATAAGACGTCTTCTGTTTATGCCACACGGATTTCGTTACGCCCCCGATCAAAAGAATTTTCAAGGCGCTGACAATAAGGAAGAGAGTTGTTCAGCTCGTGGGGTTAATAGACAACTTTAAGAGAGTCCATTTCCCTCTCAGTGAGTGAGGAGAACCCTCCTTTCTCCACGTCGCCTGACCCTGGAATAATTATAAGTTTCTGCCCATCGTACTCAGACCCAGAGGCAACATCCCAGAGGCCTGAAGACTTTGCTGCTAAAATGTGCTTTCAACAAATTCGGATACACCACCTAGTGAAGTTCTTACTTAGTATTTCACCTTGGATACAAAGCTAGGAGGCCTAAAGACCTCGACCTCTTATTTGAAGGAAGCTCGCGTTACGCGTAACATTTGAGAAAGAAAAAAGAAATGCGGTTACGTTAAAGTAATTTGGCGATCTCTATCTGAGCCTAGCCCAGTGGCATGACACCTGGTTCCAGGATGTCTGGTTTGGAAGCTTTCAGAATGCGGAGTGACCCACCTTTTAAACGCAGGCCGATGGAAGAGTCACCCCGTTCACCCAACGTGGAGGGTGAGTGTTTTTTGGTTAAATTCTAGGCAGTCCTAACATATCCAAGTCTAGGTGGCTCAGATCTTTGCAGACCTGCATTTGATGACAGATACTTGCCAGATCCTGCAGTAGTGGCAAATTTCAAAAAAAAATTGTCCAAATTCATACGCACCAACCCACTGGCAGAAAGCCAGGAACAGACAGTTCAGCTCCCAGTTTCCCATGTCTAGTTTCCCCTGGGGCCTTCTTTCTACACAGAAAATTCTGAGCTGTGTTGTGTTTAAACACAGAAGTTACGTTCCTTCCTGCTACCTTCTCCCTCGGAATCATTTTTCCTTCCCTCAACCCCATCTTCGTTTTCGTTCCTGTTTTGTCAAATAACAGTGTGACTTTGTCTTTGACATTAAACAATTGTGTATACTTTTAGCAGAGTTTGTTTATTCCGTCTGTATTTCCAATCAGTGCGGAAGGTTTACCAAAGCGGTTCATTACTGATTTATTTATGATGCATTTAGATAGCAAATATGGAACTGTCAGCAGTTGCTGGCTAAACAGTGTTGACAGACATTAATAACATATGGTATAGCAATGGAATTATGATCTTTAATTTTTTTTTTTTAATTTTTGATCCTCTACTTGTGATTTGGGGTTTTGCATTTCTTGGGTAGTTGGGTGCAATGGCAGAGACTTTTAAAAGAAAACTATGTTTTCCTTTTATTTGTAACCTTTGGGGTTTCCTGGTGGCGACATTAACATCTTCTGTGTCTGTTTAGCTGTTCAATTTAATGGAAGACAAATCCTCCCAAAGGTTTAATTTACTCTTGCAAACTGAAATCACTACATTCACACCGTGGGAAATGGCCCTAATTTTCCCAACCTTCAGTCGCCATCAAGCATATAATTTATTTCTCCCCCTTCAGTACATTCCTCATTAGAAAACAAAGTTTCTGATATTCAAATGTTACCAAGTTCAAATGGAGGAACCTAGTCTCCTGTTTCTGCAAAATGCTTTTGCAGGCATGGCTGCTTCTACCTGACAGCCACCCATTTACGTGGGGCCAAAACACACAAACATTTGAATTTCTGACCTTTAATTGGCTGTTCCTTTGAGCTTACATGATCTTCTCCTGCAGCAAGAGGGGAAATTACTTGACTGGGCTCACAGGCAAAGCAACTGGTACACGTGGGTTGCACCAGAATTTAGCCCATCCGCTTGGAGGCAGGGAAGCACATTTGTCAGCGGGGCTGTGACCCAACAGGCAACGAAGTTGCTCGTTGGCCAAAAATTGTTCCACAGTTTTGCAAAATGATCCCACTGTCCAGAATCCTTCTTCCTCTTGAAAATGATATTCAAAGGACATTATAGTTCATGTAAGACAAAACTAGATGTTCTCTAGAGCAGTGAATGCCAGTGATGGAACCCCCTGGGAAACATGCAAGTATTACCTGTAATTTCAGGCCTCTGGCATCCTGGGAAGCCCACCCAGTGTCTGTGGACCCTGTTAAGTGACAAGCAGTCATTCGGTCCATTACAGTTTTTGTGTATGAAGACTGACGCTTGCCTTTGTTTTCCAATGTGAGGACAGGAGACAAGGTGGAGAGTGGGACTCGCGGACTGAGTATTTCTCATCAGCTAGAAGCTTTTCTAGTGTTTGACACACATTATCATGCTGGCTCCTCAGAACACTCTAGGAAATAGGTCTGAGTATTGTTCTTATTTTGCAGATAGGGAAATTGAGGCTTGGAAGGGTAAATCACTTGCCCAAGGTCACACAGCTGGTAAGTAAATGAACCTTGAGTCAAATCCAGACAGTCTGATTCTCGAGCTAAGGATTTTGGTTATAGTGAAGGATACAGAGGAGCATGTATGTTTTAGCCTTTCTTCTTTTTTTTGCTATTTTAGAACTGTAAAATATGTTGGAAATTTTCCAGTCCAAATCCTTCATTTTCCCCTTGGGATAACTAAGCCCTGAGATGCTCCATGACTTGCCCCTGGTTAAACGGTTAGGAGCCGGCCTGGGGCTGGCTTATCCTGACCCCGGTTCTGGCTTTGGTGGTCAGTGCCAACCATTTCCTTAATGGTGTCAAAGTTTGAACTTAGATGTATTGGTGGCTGGTTTTGAAATATAGCCAATACTTTGGGCATATGAATGATTCCGGAAGGTGAGGGTCAGAGGAGCCATCTCTGTCTTAATCCTCATGTCTCCACTGCTGAAACTTGCAGGAAGTAGTTAAGCCGCCAAGGCCAGAGCGCATACTTCCTCAGAACTCTTTTCGAATCCCACCTGTGACACACACTAGCTGTGCGATTTTTAGACAAGCCCTGGTGCTGATCCGAGTGTTTCAGTTCTCCCATGCAGATGGCTAGGTGGAAAATTCTATACAAAGCCACTGCTACAGAGCCTGGCACAAGGCTGTCACTCGAAGACGTAAGACTTTTAAGTTCAGAGACTTAAACCTATTGTGAGTGTACACAGAACTGAAATCAACATGTGTATTTTCTGTTCAGAGTAGACATCTTCAAAGCCAGGCTCGTGACTGTATCTCTTGCATCGCATCCCCCACACATCAAGTCTTTTATTTCCCTGACTGTGCCCTTTAGACCCCAGTTTAAAGGGTTCATGTGATTAGTTCAGGCCCACCTTGATGAGCTCCCTATTTTAAAATCGTTTGACTTGGACTCTTAATTACATCCGAGACATCCCCTCCCAGCAGTACCTGGATTCGAGTTTCATAGAGCAAGTGGGAGAAGGTGTACGTAGTGCACACCAAGGGCCGGGAATCTGGTGATTTGTCCTAGATTTCCTCCACTGCATCCTCAGTTTCCCACTCCACTCAGTGGGGATGTGCAGTAGTGCCTATCGCACAGGTGTTTATGAGTATTGAATGTATATAAATCACTCACCACGGTGCCTGATGTAACACACACATATGCACTAAATTGTAGCTTTTGGTCCCTAGAAGGAAAAATAAAGCTTGGACGTGGAATAATTTATCAGACCAAGGGCGTTTGGAGTTCAGTCCTAGGAAGAGTGGATCAGCCAGTCATCAAGGACATTTTACTGAACATCAGGGTGCTTTACTAGGCACTGGGTGACAAGTGAGAAAAGATGCAGGGCTTCTTCCTGTGGGAAAAGGGAAGATGAAAAGGGACTTAGGGTACGCATGTCTCCTCGAGAATCTATGCCCTTGTCTGTCTACAGCAGTAGCTGTGATGTTTGAGCGGTGGCCCTTGAGAGTGACAGTCATGTGAGCAGCTTGGGAGTGGACTTGCCAGGCTACATGCAAGCAAGTGCAAAGGCCCTGAGGTGGAAGTTCATCAGAAATGCCAAGAAATGCCAAAGAGGCTAATGTGATCAAATGCAGAAAACAAATAGGAGATGGGAGAAAATTGAGATAAATTTATGAGACAATTGGAAATTTGAACTCTGAATAATTGATGCCATTATGGGATAATAATAATTATTATTGTTGTTTGAATGTGAGAATGATTATATTTCAAATAAGGAGAGTACTTTTCTTCTAGAGATACACACTAAAATATTTATGGATGAAATGATATGAAGTCTGGGATTGGCTTCAGAATAATATTGGTGGGGACGATGGGTGGAGGGGTTCAGCAGAACAAAACTGTCCATGAGCTGATAAACGTTAAAACCAGCTGATGGTATACAGAGGTATACAGAGGCATATTATTCAACTGGGTCTACACTTGGCTATGTTTGAAATTCTCCATTTAAAAAGAAATTTTAGAAGGAAAGAAATTGAATCAAAAGAAATGGCAAGAGTCTTATCATAAAGGGCCATAAGCCAATTTAATTGACTTTCTTCCTGGGAACATTCAAAAAGTGGTTTTGAGCGGAGGAGTAGCCTGATCTGACATGCATTTTTCAAGGCTCACTTAACTGCTGTTCGGACTGTAGATGTTCTGTTAGTTTCCTGTTGCAGCTGTGACAAATTATTACAAACTCAGTGGCTAAAAACAACATAAATGTATTGTGTTACAGTTCTGGGGACCAGAAGTCTGAAATCACTTTCACTGGCTTAAAATCGAGGTGTTGGCAGGCTTCCTTCCTTCTGGGGGCTCTGGGAGACAATCTGCGTCCTTGCCATGTTCCAGCTTCTAAAGGCTGCCCGTGGTCCTTGGCCCGTGGCCCCTCCCTCCATCTTCAAGTCGGCACTGACATCACTCTGACCTCGGCTTCCGTTATCGCATCTCCTACTCTGACCCTCACCCTCTGCCTCCCTCTCATGAGGCCCCTTTGAGGCCTTCCCATGGGTCTCACCCAAATAATCCAGGATAACCTCATCTCAAAATCCTTAACCACACCAGCAGAACCCCTTTTGTCATGCAAGGTAACAGCCACAGGTGCTGGGAACTAGGATGTGGACACCTTTAAGGGGCCACCGTTCTGCCTCCTACTAGGGGAGGGTAGAGCAGAGCACCCCAGACAGGGGCTTTTGCTGGCATCGAAGTGAGGGGGGGCTGTGTGCAGCGCTAGTTACATTCTGGGCCAAATACTTTTTGGTTGTAAAGAGCCACGGTGTGCGTTGTAAAATGCTGAGCAGCATCCCCGGCCTTGTAGCACCCCCGTCTCCCGCCAAGTTGTGACAATCGAAAATATCTCCAAGGGGGTGAGTATAGCTGAGTGGTAGAGCGCGTGCTTAGCATGCACGAGGTCCTGGGTTCAATCCCCAGGCCCTCCGTTAAAAATAAATAAATAAACCTAATTACCTCCCCTCCAAAACAAAACAAAATAATAATGAAATAAAAATTAAAAATTTAAAACTTATCTCCAGTCACTGCCAAATGTCCCCTGGTTGCAATCTCCCGAATTAGGGAAGTCGTGGCGGGGATGGTGGGATGTGATTGGGTCCTGGCTGCATAATGAAGGCAGCCCTGGGATGTTTCCTTAGGCCTCCATCTCCTCCCATGGCTAAGCACTGCCTGTAACGTGAGAGATTTCTTTCCAGTCTGTGTCTCCTGTGGATGGTGTGGAAGCAGAAAAATGGTGACAGACTGCTGTTGTCGTGTGTCTATTTAATCTTCTCCCCAACTAGCTATTTTGTTGCTCAAAGACAAAGGCGGTGCTGTTAGTCCCTCTTCCCACCACCCGCCCCAGTGATCAGAGCATTGTAAGACCTCGGTGAAAACCTCCTGCCTTTGATTTCATAATTGCAGTCTCACTACACCTTTGCTTCGCCATCGTGGGAGAGGAGCTTAATACCCTGCACATCATACTTTCTCCTCTGAGTGAAATTTAAGACCCCATTTTAGCTAAGTGCTTTGGAATCCTTGCACAAAAGGAATAAATCAAAGCACAAAGACCCTGCACGCCGTTATACGTGTCTCTGCAGTGTAGCTGCGTAGATACTCATTATTAATAATTTTACATGCTTTCTTAACCGTCGCTAACATTTATTGAGCACTTACTATGTATTGAGCACTGAGCTTGGTGCTTTACATGTATTATCCCCACCTTCAGAGTAACCTGAAGAACTAGGGACTGATTTTACACCTATTTTATAGATGAGGCATGTAAAGCTGAGGGGGCTTGAGCAACTTGCCTAATTCCCATAGTATAGGCTGAGGATACATTTCAGGACTGTCTGAATTCTAAACCTTTGCTCTTAATTTTTTTTTTTTTTTTTTTTTTTTTTTTACCATATTACCTCGATTCTAGGCAGCCTAGGGTGCTTCGATCCAATGAAAGGAAGTCAGCTTCAGCATTAGAAGTTAGCAAGACTTAACCGATTTCTTGATGACTCTGGGCTTCGAGTTTTGATGTGTGATATGGCTTCTGATACTGCCAACCTTTCTGAGGGCGGAGGCAGGGGGCTGCTTTTTTATTTCAGGAGAGGAATCGGCCACTCCCTCTACGCACTCTGCCTCTTTCCTGGGGCTGCTCTGGCGGTGTAACAGTCATCACAGATGAATCATCCACAAGCAGATCAAGGGACACAGTATGAGCTGTTTGGTCTTTTCCATCCTTTTCGATGTGAATCATTGTCAAGTTCTGAGCTGTGCTGTCCTTACGTAACTTTAGCTGCTCCCTCGGATGAATCCATGGGCACAACTCGCCTTGAAATGAACTGAGGGAGGGCACGTGAAGTTCACAGGTCCAAGGTAGGCCACTGGGTCTGAGCAGAATCAAATTTAATTTCTACTTTGGGGGCTCACTGGTTTTGGTTGTGGGGGTCTCAAACTCACAGGCCTAGCAGGGGCCGGGCAGGTGTGGTACATTAGCAACGTGGGCCACGTGTGAGATGCTGTGAAGCGAAATGGACACAGATGAGATATTCCAGCATGGACCGCACCCCACCCCACCCCACAAGGGCAGCTATGACTCAGCTCCAGAGGAAGATGCCAGGCGGAACATGGCCCTGTTGCCAGATTTACGCTTTGCCAAGAAAATCCAGAAAACTGAATTTTTATGTGAAACCTCCTGATGTTTAGATCTTGCTCATGCATTTGTTTTAACTGGATACCCCAAACCCAACCAATTTTGAGGCTGAATCCAGTTTATTAACTCTGCCTTGAGGATTTATTCTGACTTTCCGGGCCAGAATGTGGCTGTCGAGCACTTGAAATAGGGCTGGTCACAACAGAGTTGTGCTGTAGAAGTAAAACATACATCAGATTTCAAAGGCTTAGTTCAAAAAAACACAGAATGTAAAATATCTCATTAATTTTGATTACATGCTGATATGATAATATTTTGGATATATTAGGTTAAATAAAACATATTCTTAGAATTAATTTTATCCTTTTCATTTTTTTAATGTGGCCAGTGGAAATTTAAAACTGCATATCTAGTTTGCATTCTGTATCTCTTGGACAACAGTGTTTGAGGCCTTGACTCACTCCCTAGAGCAGACAATAATAATCACAGTTACCATTTACTGGGCTCTTTCCATACACCACTGTGTGAAGCCCTTTTTGAACTTTCTTCCATTTAATCCCCAAAATAATCCATTGGGCTTGTCTGTATTATCCCCATTTTATGGATGAGAACATTGAGGCTCGCTAAAAGGTGAAGAGAGTTACCGGGAGTCACACAGTGAGCACGTGACAGATTGATTCCGGATTGACCAAACCTGAGCAGTTAACCACTATGCTAACAAACAAGCAAAACAAAATGACGAATTTGGGCAAAGCTGAGGAGTGTCGGTGCTTGGCCTCAGACGTTACCTGAGCATGCCTGGGAGCCCAAGAAGTTACGGTTTCTCTCCAACTTAGACCCTGTGGGCAATGCTTCATGTAAATTCAGGAGACAGAAACTATTTCCACACAGGTGTATTTGCTTTGTGCAAAGGGTACCTATTCTTTTTTTTTTTTAATTTTTAAATTTTTTCTTGAAGTGTAGTCGGTTTACAGTGTTGTGTTAATTTCTAGTGTACAGCATAGTGATTCAGCTGTACATTTATATATATTCTTTTTCATATTCTTTTTTTCGTTATTGGCTATTATAAGGTATTGTAACAGGACCTTGTTGTTTATCTATTTTGTATATATACTCGTATCTGCAAATCCCAAACTCCCAGTTTATCCCTCCACCCACTGTTCCCTCCCTGGTAACCATAATTTTGTCTTCTATGTCTGTGAGTCTGTTACTGTTTTGTAAGTAAGCTTGTCTCATTTTTTAGAATCCACATACAAGTGATACGGTATGGTACAAAATGTACATATTCTTTCTATGTTGAGTGTAGACCAAGTATTTGTGACTTGAAACACTTCTGAAATGCACAAGAGGAGTTCCCAACGTTAGGACGCCTATCCGGAGTCCTCTTAACGCTCATATAAGAAGATCTGCATTTTTATTATTTTGTTAGCATGTGGCCACACTGTTGGCATGTCAGGGTTAGACCTCTACCTGCTGGATTCGCCTGACCTGAGATCCACGTGGATTCATCTGGGCCTGATGGTTGTCCACATTTTTATGCAACAGGTTCATGTGTGTGTGCTATGGAGCTGTGAATGGATACCCATCCCTCTCCATCCCAATGCCTTCATCTGCTTCCAAAAATATTAAGGACCAGTTGTAGAAGGCAGGACGGATCAGTGTGAGCTTTAGGGTCAGTGAGTCCTGGGTGCAAATCCTGATGGCATAATTTATGAGCTGTGACCCTGGCCAAGGCATGTACATTGTTAGAGGCTTAGTTTCCTCGTGTGAAAAGTAAAGGCTGTAACAGTTGCCACGTATGATGCCGTTAATTTAAAAAGATCGGGTTTAAAAGCAGAGCACAGTTGCTGGCACAGAGCAGGTCCTCAGATACAGCAGTGGTTGTTATTATTAAGTAATAATAACCACAGTGATGGTGGTGATGTTTGTGAGGACTTTTTTTCTCAGCCCTTGCCTACGCTTCCTTGGCCCTAACACTCAGGATTAAACTTTATCAAAGAGCTAAGACAAGTAGAGAGGGCAAAATATTTCATCCACGAGCCCCCAAGGTCACGGGCACTTGGATGAAACACTTATCTCTTCAAGGCTTTGCAGCTGGGTCTTTTGTCTCCCGGCTTTTTTGAACAGTCTGTGTGAACATGCAAACATTGGAGGAGTCTCGAGCTCTCCGCGGGGAGTGGCAGTCGCCAGAAAACTGGTCCATTTTTCTACCTCTCACCCTGTCAGTGCACGAGACCTTGAGATTTTTATAATCCAAATTGATACTCTCTAGGAAATCTCTTCCATTCCAGCTCCGTGCACTGGGAAGATTCATTTTCCTGTGGGCACTTCTCCAGCCCTGGGTGGATAACGGCGACTGGAGGTGAATTCCTAACCTTTGCTTGACAAGGTTCGGGTCTCGCTAATTTGAATCTCTCCTTTTTTGCTCCCCTCCACCTGGCGCTGTTTGATAGATCTGCACTTGTTTGTGGATTCACTGATCACTTTCCTATTACTCTTCCTCCCCCATCCATTTCAGTTTGCCAGCGCCTTTCGGGTGATTTCTTACGCCACCCCTTACCACCTGCTCCAACCTGACAAATTATCGACTCAAACTGTTGCTCTTGACCTGGCATGGTCTCTTCCCAGGGATATAAATGATGCAGTTCAGAGGGATAATGATGCCCTATAAACATACAGTTGTTCCTCGTGCAGCCGGCCCTGTTTGAAATTCAGGCACGCCACGACTGCTCGCTGCTGCAGTAGCAAAGGCAGTGGGAAGGAAGAAAGGGAAATTGCAAGGGAGCTGGAGTGGCTGAGAAATCCATGCACAGCAAATAATACAGTCAGAGAACTCACAGAGAGCAGTTCTCCTTGGGGTCCAGCATCTTATTCTGCTGCGCTTAAAAACCCAGGAGGGACTGGCAAGCCCCTTCTTAAATCAGGTGTGTTTTGAAGTCATGAAGTTCGGTGGCGAGGAGCTGTGGGTGAGATTCCAGAAGCCTGTGGGCTGCAGAAGTGAGATGCCCTCAGCCGTTCGCCGTCTCCCCATCACGGTCCCCACCTGCGGGGCCAGTTTTGTGTGCCAGGTTTACCCACTGCCACGTATTTGGCTATCAGCTCCCTACACCCCACTTTTATAACTTTAGGAACCTCCCCAGATCCCAGATTCCAGGCGGTAGCTCTTCTTAGTGATGTTGTTACTCTTTGCTGGAGGATCAAGTCCAAAACGTCAACCATACAACACACAGGCAAACAGCCCTGACCTTTGAAAGACACCCTTTGGTGTGAGAAGTCCACCACCAATTTCCCCATTAGCTGATAGCGAGTGGCATTGGCCTTAAGACCAGTTCCTCCTTTGGAAAATGTAAATGCTTCATTTAAAAACATGCAACCTTAGATCAAGAGGAGGACCAACCTGATGCCCCATCCATCGCAGACTCACCCGTGGTGCTCACAAGTGGGGCGTTCACTCCGTCTGGCTGCCGTCTTTTGCTCTGAACTTTCTCTCGCTTTGGTTGACGCAGGAAGGAGAAGATGGGGACTCACATCCACTGGCCTCCTCTGTGCCAGGCATTCGCCCGTGTTTCTCATTTAATCTTCGGGTCAGTGCTTTGAAGTAGGAATTATTAATGCTGCTTTGTGAATGAGGGAGCTGAGACTCCGTGACATAAGGAATGCCCCAAGTGCTGGATCTTGGGCCAGACCCTTTGAATGCACATTGTCCTCCCCTGTGTTGCTGGATAATGACACCCAGTATTTACGGGGTGCTTACCAGGTGCTAGGCAGCCTGTGCTGAGGCAGGCAGTACCAGCCTTACAGGGTGGTTGTCATTTTCAGCAACCCTGCAGGTTTGAGATTGCTCTTATCCCTGTTTTATAGACAAGGACGTGAGCTCCGTCGAAAGTCACGCGGCTGGAGGGTGGGAACGTCCAGCGCCTTCTCCCCCGCCCCCCGAACCACTGTCTGTATTGACTCAGTTGTTGGGTTAATTTCTCTATCTCGGCAGGCACAGCGTGCGACTCTGGAGGGCTCTGTGGCATCTGGGGGCCCCTTTGCTGCTTTGGAACTCATCCGGGCACCTCCAGATTTCTCACCAGGCGTTGCCGTCCCTTCCCCCAAGAGCATCACCCCCACGGGGACACATCTGTCACTTGCTCCACCTGCCATTTTGGTTTGACATGAAATCAACTTCTCTGAGCAAAAAATGACATTTGAAAAACAACAGCAACACGGTGACGACAGTTCTCACACACATTTAAAATGCACACCTAACTGAACCCCAAGTTCTGCTCTCGGTGCTGCGTACTCCGCAGGGCGGAAGGGTTCATGGGCTGACCCACAGCCTCAGAGCCCGGTCTCAGGCTATGAAATCTCGGAGACCGTTTAAACATCCACCATTAAAGAGCTAGTTAAATAAACTGAGATGTATCAATACCGTCCAGCCACACGCACATAAAACCTGCCGGGTGGCACTGCATTGTCAGGGTTTAAGGGCGCCGGTCAGAAAGTCCTCCCCCCCTAGTTACAAACAGTCAAAGAACTGAACACCTAAGCCTGAATGGAGTCACAGGACTGGCTCTGCTTGGGGAAAGGTGGCTTGAAGCTGAGCCAAAACGGGCTTCCTAACATTTCCTCCCGCCTTTCTGGGTAACACTTGAAAAAGAAAAGCATGTGCATGGAGGAACGTGAGATGCAGGAGTTGAGCGGTGGCCTTGAACCCATGGCCCCTGTGCGGGGAGCGCTGGTGGAGAACAGAGAGCGCGCCCCAGGGAGAGGCAGAGAGAATGGCAGCTTCTCCCTCCTCCCTGGAAGTGCCCCCTTCACGGGCAGAGGTGAGCACCTGGAGGGACGCAGAGGCTACCTTGTACGCGCGTGTGCCAGCTAGGGAACATCACCGCGACGTGGCGTTGAGGGCAGAAGAAGCAAGTTAATAAGACGTAACTGTGATCACAATCAGATTGTGCGCGTGCGTGTGCGTGTGCGTGTGTGTGTGTGTGTGTGTGTGTGTTCACACCATGACTCTTCGCAAAGGTTACTTCTGGGATGATGATAGGGTGTGTGAAATTGAATATTTTCCTGCCGTGTTTGGGGTGTTGTTTTTTTTTTTTTAATAAGAAATATTCCTTTTTAAAAAGAGAGAAAGGAGGACAAGAGAGAAAAAGAGGAAGAAACAAACAGATAATTACATTCTCAGAGAATCTGTCTGGAAATAGTAAACCCATCAGCGGCAGTGGTGGCAGCGGGGGCTGGTATTTATTCAGTGATTTTCTGTGTGTGGCAGACTCTTCCGGGCACATTACTTGAATTGAATCCTTTAATTCTCACAGTAACCTGTGAGGGAAGGATTATCATTATGCCTGATTTACATATGAGGAAACAGGCCCTGAGATTTTAAGTAACTTGCCTGAGGTCACTAAACAGTTACCTAAGATCTCCATTTAAAATTCAGCCTCTAATGATCGAAGAATAAAAGCTTTTTTTTTTTTTTTTTTTTTTGTATGAAACAAAGCAAAGCAAAACAGGAACTTGTGGGCGCCCCCACCCAGGGCCCCTGGCAGAATAGGCCTAGGGCCCGCAAAACTCTTAGGGGCCTGTAAAAATATTTTAATTTCTTTTAAAATCAGATGGAAATAGATAAACTTTTAAGGTCAAAGAAAATATTTTATTTTTTCTCTCATCAGAAAAACAAAGAACATTTTAGAACCCATAAAAATCTATTAAATTTTGCTTAGTGTAGAAAAAACTTAAATGTGGAAGTACTTAAAGTAATATCAGAATAATTTTTCATATTGATATTATTATGGTTGGAGGGTCCCCCGAAGGCAAACTTGCTGAAGGCCCCGCAAAAGTCTTACAACCAGCCTGTCCCCACTTGCACAGTGCGCCCAAGTTTCAATCACATCAAAGTCGTGTCAGCTAGAAAGTTCGAAGTCATTCCTCGCTCTCCCCACGGTCAGAAAAGGCCTGTTTGCTGGAGGACTGAGTGTCCACGTAAAACGGCCCCGTCTGTTTAAGTGATCATCTTCCTGGAACCCCCCGCCTGAAAGTCCCTGAGTAACTGGGCACCGGGAGCATAGAAATGAAAGAGAAATCACTTTGCAATAATATAAAGGGTTAAATGAGCAATGACAAGATCCTTGCTGACACCTGAACTGCTTCTTGGGGGGGCGGGTGAGGAATGTTTGGAGAAATCTAATTCTTATCATCCGGTTTCTTTCAATAATGGTAGTAGTTTGGGGTAGGTTCCTATTAGTGAAAAGCTGTGGCAAAGGACACTAAGGGAGTCTTGCTGGAAAACTCGCTTGTAATTCTAAACCGGAACACAGGATAATTTTCAAATGAAAGTGGGATGGGCATTATTATTTTTTGAATTTTTAACCCTTCAAGTGGAACTATGAATTATTAGTTCACATTTTGGGGGGAAGATAATTTATGTTAATAGTCAGGAATGTTTCCATTTCAAAGGACAGAAAGCCCAACTCAAATTGTCATTTACAGAGACTTCACTGGGTCTTTTAACTGAAGGGTGTGGAGGTTAATTTGATCTAGTATGGCTGGATTCAGGAGTCAGATTGCTTCCCTCTGTTCTGGCTTCATTCTCGAAAGGTTCTGTCTTTATAGCGGTGGTCCCCTTGATTCAGAACCAGCAAGAAAGGAAGGACTGCTTTCTGCTGATTCCAATAAAATTCTTCAACGATTATTCTTCAGTTTGGGGTCAGAAGCCCATCTCTGGTCCATTCCCTGCGACCAGAAGGATGGCGCTCCCTGAAGCACTCTGGGTCACATGCTTATCAGGCAGCTAGGGGTGGGTTCGCTCTCCCTGAGTCACACAGACTGAAAGTAGGAGGGGAGTGGGTTCTACTCCAAAGGAAAATGCAAACCAAGGTGTTGTCAGTCAAAGAAACAGCAATGGATGCTGGGAAAAATTTAAATGATGGCTAGTGCAATATATAATTGTTAGTAAGGAGGCTATAACTTCACTTTCCAGTTACAGAGTTTTGCAACATATGGCAAACAGCCAAAAAGACAAAAGCAAAAACTTTTAAATAAGTTTCCAAATGGCTATACATTTAGTCATCAGAGAATACTGGTTGATAGTTTCTTACCATTTACTTGTTCACGCCTTGAAAATGTATGCAAAGTTGTACCTTTTGGCTCTCTCTGAAGAAGCATGACAATTGGGAGTCTGGATTAGTCCTTGAAGAAAGCTGGTCCCTGAATTCCTTCTGTTGCTGCACCTGGATGCAAGATTACGGTTAGAGCAAATACAGGCCACCCAGCTCTCCTCGATGCGTGAACTGAGCTGACTGCATCACTGATCAAATCCGCAGCAAAAAGGGTTTAAATTTTACTTAACCAGTCAATAAGGAAAACTGAGCTCTATGCCATGAGGGAAACATGGCACTAGGCTCCAGACACACACACACACACACAAAGGTAAATTTGATGGAGAAATATTTCCTATACAAATGGCCTTCATTTCTTTTGGAAACCTCATTATTTGGGGTACTATTAAGAACTTAATCAACAAACGAATCGGACTTTTTCGCAGTTTCACGCCAACAAACACTGATAGACCAGCCTCAGTGCACTTCACGCTGGAGGTTTGACCAGTACCCAGAAAAAAAGAGTCAAAACAAAGCTGCTCTGCTATTTTGACATCCAGAGGGCAATGTCAGGCCTCCTAAGAGTGAGTCCAGTCTGGCTTTGCAATATCCTGTGGTTCCCTTGTCTAAAACGATGATTTAACTCAACAGCTATTTCCTGAATGCCGGTTATAGGTAGGACGTTGTGCTAAGTTAGACATCCTGCTGGTGCTGGGGGAGCTGCACACACAGAGAAGGCACAGGTCTTAGCCTTACGTTGCTTCAGGTCTAGTATGAAGACTGCAACTTACATGATAATGTACCGTGCAGAGTGAAATATGGCAGGTAGCTCAAGTCAAATGCAACGATTCAAACTGGTATAATTAAAGGCTCATTTAAATGCATATGCTGTGTAACGGGCTTGGTCCAAAGTACGGAGGAAATAACAACGAACAAAAGACGCAGGATCCCCATTCTCGGGGAGTTCACATTCTGTTGGGGGTGGGGGAGAAGATACCTGATTATCTGTGCCAGAAAAATAAGCAGGGTCAGGGCATAGTTGGGGGTGAAGGGGATGCATTTCTCTGAATATTCAGGGAAGGTCTCTTGAAGCAGCTAAGCATTTGAGGAGCGATAAGAAAGAGTCCAGGGAAAATGGACAAAGTACTTTACAACCCCGGGTGCTTAGTAAATACTCAATAAATGCTATTATTTTTATCGGCATAATTGTAACAAGGAGCCCTGAATCTGAGATGAGAGTGGAATCACAACTAGATTGATTAAAGCAAGCTTTCTGAAGGAAGGATGTGGCCTTTGCGCGGGAAAGGCCAGGTGAAAAGTCCAGGTGAGAAGTCCAGATGGGCAGTAAGACCAGGAGACACCCGAGGGCAGGCCCATGGGTGCACATCCTCCTGCAGGAATGTGGTTCTCATTTGGTGCTTTGTTTCGTCTTGCTTTGTTTTAGCTCATCTTATCACAGCCTGAAATTTGGCCTACTATGAACAAAACGATAAAATCAAATAGACCAGCCCACACTTCCACGGGGCAGACATTGGTGTGGGCTACGCCCCCAACAGCCGCCCTCCTCAGCCCATGATTGCGATACCAGTGTTCAGTTTTTCAGTCTATGGTGCTAGTTTATAGACCAAAATAGCAGCGTTTTTGATCATTATATGCAGCATTGAAAGCGTTCTCACCACACCCCTCCTCTGGTTAAGCCATTCCAGGGTATCTTGTTGCCGTTTTAATTCTCATTTCCTGGTGCACAGGAGAGGCTGAACAGCTTTTATTAGACGTGGGCCTGCTTCCCAGAGCTACTCTGGCTCCGGCCAACAACCAGATTCCCATAATGGAGGCATCTAGATATTTTTTTCTTAAGGAGGGGAGAAGTGGGAGAGATGGTTTATTAAAAATATAAGAAAATGGTGTAATGGGGATGGGAAAGGAAGAACTAGAAAAAGAGGTCCCAGACCTCATGCCCACTCTTTTCCCTGCGGCCAAGCAAATCGTTTTATAAGGGGCTCAAGTCCCTCCTGGCTTCGCCTCCCTCCCCAGGACCAGATGCCTGTCTCTGAGGTCTGACGCTTTATCTCCCAGGATTTATTGTAGCCAAGACCTGCTTCT
Source organism: Camelus bactrianus (assembly GCF_048773025.1). Lineage (NCBI taxonomy): Eukaryota > Metazoa > Chordata > Mammalia > Artiodactyla > Camelidae > Camelus > Camelus bactrianus. The sequence continues at coordinate 25,639,134 of NC_133557.1, forward strand.
CCAGTCAACTTCCCAGAGACTCAAACCCAAAGGACAGAAGAGCCTTCGCTCTGCTCTCTGGTCTTCTCACACCTGGAGCAGCATCTGAGAACAAAGAATAGAACATGATGGGGACCCCAGCTTCTTCCTCGTGAGACACTAGTACATCAGGGTTATGTGTGATAAACATCAAAGCGATGTCAGTGTCATTTGTTCTGGCGCTGCCACCACTGGTCCTCCTGTCTCCCCAGCCCTCTTCACTCCTCCTTCCGCCAGCCTGGCTGCCGCGGGCTCCTGAGCCTCTCAGTTCCTGATGTGGGGATGAGATTAGGTCAGGGGAGGCTGCAACCAGGAGTAGAAGTGGGGTGAAGGGGGGGTTCCTAGCAAGGAAGAGAAGATGTCGAAGTGGAAGGAAAGGTGGGCCAGGGCCAGATTACAGAAGGCCATGAATGCCTTGCTAGAAAATGTCACTTTCTGCCAGACTCAGTCAGGACAATCAGCAGTTCTCAAGCATAGGTGTGACCCAGGCAGCTCTCACTGGCCATCAACATTTTCCTGGTGTCAACGTCATCCCCGAAACTGCTGTTAAAAGCAGCTCACATTGTGCTAACTCCTCCTTTTTGCTGTTTACACCTCTCAGAGGTGCGCGGAGTTCCTGCGCGTCACTCTCAGATTCGTCACCCTCAGAAGACAGCTCAGACGTGTTGGGCTGCTTTAATCTTTCCCTATAAATCAATCCTCTCTCCCTTAATCATTTGGCTTGCTCTTCTCTGAACTTGCTCCAATTTGTCTACATCTTGCTGGGACCAACTTGTCTAAAAGTGAACACACTGTTCAAATGCGGTGAGCTCTCCTACGCAGACTCTCTCTGCCGCCCAGAGAAGTCTGGGCAGGGCTCTGGCGGTGAGCAGAGCTGAAAATGGCCTGTCTCCAGTTTCCAAAGGGGCCATTTCTTTCTGTTCCCGAGCAGACCGTTCGTTATTTTTAGCGTCTGATTGTCAGGCGGCGGCATTCAAAAGTGTGCGGTCACATTACGTATTCCAGAAAGTCACATTGCTGGTGATGTACGACTGCATGGATAGATGAGTAATTGCTCCCTGCCATGTCCACTCTGCAGAGCTGTGTCCTCCCAAGTTGTGAAAGGCAGGGCGAGAGAGCCCCTACCTGCCCAGCTGCCTTACCTGTCTGCTCCCTCCTGGATCCATCCACCTGCAGCCTTTTGTACCAGCGCCCTCTGCTGGCCAGATGCCCCGCATGATGGCAGCTCTGGGAACAAAAGGGACCTCACCTCACTAGATAGCCCCTGGCTCCAGGCGAATGAGAGATTATCATTCCCATTTTAAAGACCAGATAACTGAGCCCCAGAGAAGTGAATATGTGGCTCACAGGGGTCATGGATGGAAAAGAATAGCAGTAATATGAACAACACCCCAAATGGACATTGGCAGAGCACCTTAGATTTCCCAGGGCCTGGGACTGCAAATCTGAATGGCAGACAGGAGACAGTGTCCGCAGAGAGCTGGCGTAATGCAATATAGGGAGTGGTGGGGACCATGCCCCCCACCCCCCGCTCAGTCCAGAGGACCGGCAGGGGCACAGCTCCACCGGCCAACAACGTGGGGCCGGTGATGTCAGAACTTATGTTTTCAGGAGAAAGACCACATCTTCACTTACACGTGAAATTTTTCTGATTTTAAACAAAATACGTTTAAGGGCTATACATTGGGCCCACCTCCCCCAGCCTGGAACCCTTGGTTTCCACAAAGCTCTCCTATTTACTATCTCATGCAAGCTTCGCAGAGTCCTGAGATGTCGCGGCTGGCTTTAACCTCACTTTGCAGGCAAGCAGCTGAGGCTGAGAGAAGTTTGCAGGTCTAGTGAATGTTGGAGAGAGACTCAGACTCCAAATTACAGGTTCTCTCCTCCAAACAGCACAGCCTTGTGTTTTACTTTAGGAGAAACCTCTCCTCTTTAAGAGTAAGAAAGCGGAGGCCCAGGGGAGGGCCGTGCTGCCGGCAGACGGTGTCAGCCTGGCTCTTTCAAGGCATGGTATTATCTTTTATTCTGCACTAAGTTTGTTTTCTAGAGACTGCATCTATAAGCTGAAGGCCTCTGACTTGTGATTAGAACATGTGCTTTGAGTAGCTTTCAAGTAACAGAAACGAGTGTGCGCGTGCGCTCGCGTGCTCCAGCCTCCATACCGTCCCAGCTGGCACCTTTTATGACTCAGCTCGAGAGATGGGGAACATTGAGATGCATGAAGCAAGATCAAACTTTAGAATAATTGACAAAATGCATCTGAATTTGACCTGCAGACTAATTTTGTTTTGCCCCAACAAAATACTATATGATATTAACAATAGATTTGATAATAATAATTTATAATAAACACTGTTGCCAAAATTGAACAAGTCAGGAGATTCTACAGAAAAATCCAAATTCCCATTTCTTTTGCCAAGTCCAAAAGCCTGTCACATTGGTTCTTCATTGGTACCTGGCAAGATGAGCTGGAGTTGGGCTGTGGCCACCCCTTCCCAGGGGCAGGCACACACAGTTCTTCCCAGTCCCCACCTATTTCTGTTGTCTCCCTGAGGCCAGATATCAGTAGCTATTTATCACTGGGGTTTGTCATTCTTTTCATAAAAGAAAATGAGATGTCTCCTGTAGCGATGTTTCTTACACGGGAGAAAACAGACTGAGAGAGTTAGCAAGAAAAAAATGGGGGAGAGTACCTTTCCCTATCGAGGTGAAGAATGCTCTGTGTATTAAATGATGTGGGATTGCTTTCTGCGCCCCTGTCCAGCATCTGGGTTTGCCACCCTGTCTTGGAGACTGCCTGCTACAGTCTAATGTGGGTTAGTCTAGTAGCGTGGCTACCTGCTAGAGACTTCCCCAGCCCCGTATGACGGATCAGCTGATTCAAAACAAGACCGTCCACGGTGAGGGCAACAGCCTGCCGGGCCTCCAGCCTCGTGGCGGGTGGCCATCTTCAGCAGGGAAACAGTTCCGGTAAAAGAAGCTCTTCTTTGTCCCTCCCTCTGAGGCCTTTTCTCGGCATTTTCATAGAACGCCAGTTTCTCGTTTCTCCATTGGCCCCAGACTCCCAGGTAAACACAGAGTCTATTGGAAATGCTATGAATTCCCCCATAAAATCCGGTGTCCTCATGCATCCATTTCTGTGTCCCTCCCTCTGGCTTTTTTAAACACAAGAACAATCTTGAGCAGTTGAGCCAGTAACGAGAAATAAAATTTGTGAAGCTTGACGTCCCTAAAAAGAAAGCAAGTGTTGCCGTTGCTGTGTCCTCCTTGCAGAGTTACAAAGGGCCGGACCCGGAACGCTCAGCCCTGTCTCTGCTTCACGGTTGAGTTGGATTTGTAACCGAGCCACCGTCAGCAGTAGAATTCCCTACTGCATTGATCAGATCGTCATCACTCGTCCTTGAATTGACAAAGTTTGGGGCGATGTTATGGGCTGGCAATTTGTGACTGTTGCTTTACATTAGAGGGGCCAGAACCTAGCAACTGAGCTCTAAAGGAGACCTTATAAACTGTCTGGTCCTTTATCGGGACAGGTCACTGATGTGGGTGAAGCAAGCCTCATGAAGACCTCCTAGCGATCAAAGAAGGGACCTACCCTCACCCCAGCCAGTTATATACATGGAGGAATGTAGGTCCAGTGTTAGCAGATTTTCAGTTTGTTTCCAAAAAAGGTCAAAAAATCTGATTTCTGATTTCGCTAGGTCAATAACTAATTCATACGTTGTTTTTAAATATGCTGGACCGAATTAAATATGCATGCAGACTAGATTGGGCCCAACGATGCTAGATAGATACCTTGGATCTGGTTCTAACTCTTGAATTCTGAACTAGGAGACTGAGGGTCCATTAAGTCATACTCAAAGGACAGCTAAGGAAAGGGAGCTGGCATTCATAGCCATGCTGATTAGGAAGTCTTAGCGCAGCTGGTCTGAGAGAGAAAGCAAGAAAACCATTTCCCTCTGAAATGAAGAACAATGGAGTCTCTCACCTTTTGCCCACCATGATGATTCCTTCTCAGCGGAGTAATAATCCGTCAGTCAGAATAACCCAACTTAGCTCATTTTCCATGAAGAAACAAATTTTAAACTCTTTACTTTTTTTTTTTTTTTTTTAGAGGAAAGTCTTTTGCAATGATTCCAGGAGCAAATAACCAGTAGGGGTCAGTAAATATTTTTAAAATAATCAAAATGGGGAATGAGTTAAGTACCCACACCTACACACCTTCACATGCTTGAAGGTGGTGGTCTCAGAGTTTGAGCACTGTCTTTGGAGGAGTTACTCCCACATCTGTTGAAAGCTCTGTGCTGATGGAAAAAAATGCCTCTAGCAGATTACTGTTTAGGAGTTTTGTTTTGTTTCATTTTGTTTTCTCCTGTGTCAGGGCTCAGCAAACTATAGTGCATGGACCAACCTCTTTCCATCAATAAAGTTTTATTGGGACGCAGACCCGCCTGTTCATTCACATATGATGATCTAGGGCTGCTTTCATGCAGAAAACATTATGACCCATAAAGTCTGAAGTGTTTACTAGCTGGTCCTTTACAGAAGAAATTTGCTGACCACTGCCAGATACCGTGGATCTACAACGCACTCCCTGACACACTGCAGGGCACACTTAATGTTTGGGAATGAAAGAGTGAGAAAATGATATTGGGTACTGGGAATCAAAAGCTCCAGTGACGAATGAGGAAATATTAAATACAGCCCAGGAGAAAGCTGTTGTAAACTGGAGTGCCTGGAGTGCCTTTTCCGCATCTGCTCAGCCTTAGATTATCACCCAATGGGAAAGCAGGTCCAGTATTGCCAAATCCTCGGACTTTCCAGGAACGTCCATAAGTCTGAATTTCACATGAAATCTCCACTTTCTTAAATGTTGGCAACTACATTTAAAAAATAAATAGACACTTTGTAGGTAACCACAGGGGGCCACCTGTTAGTGACATCTATCATGGACATCGAGAGATGATCCTATCATCCTTGTTTCTGACCAGCCCACAGAAAAATAAATCGATGGGAAACAGAGATTTTGTGACAAAGTAGCAATTAGAAGGACTCTGATGACCAAGAGCTCATTACCAGGTCTGTTTTAAATGCCAGCACCTTTTGTGTTTGCCTTCAGACACCACCAAACACCTAAATCACCACAGTAAACACGGATAAAAAGAGACAGAAAGGTTAAAAGTGTACTCATAATCCCTTGTTTTTCTTCCCCCTCCTAAACGTGTTTGAGAGCAATATTGTTTCGTAAAAACAATATGACCCTATTTCTAAAGCAATATTCATGCTAAGCTAGTCAGCTGTTAAATATACCCAGCAGTTTGCATTATGATGAAGCTAAGCCAGAATTTCAATTATTTTCTGGACACATTTAAAATTATAATACTTTACTGGGTTAGTGTTATAGTTCATCCAAATTACTCACAAACTATCATATCAATCTCTTGCAACGGCTAGCGCCTTACAGACCCGTGAAGTTAGGCGAAATAAGAGACCGGCCAGGGTAACGACCTTCATGCTGATGTCGGGTTTCAGTGGGTACACGCCGCCGAGTATGGATGGCTAATGGTCAAAAGCTAGTTTTTGCTGCCCATGATATTTAGGCTAAAAGAAATAAGACGGGAATACAGACCACTCCTTTTCCTATTTCCAGGAAAATACCTAGTTTGGTGCTAACATCGCCAGCAGTCCACTCCACCCCACCCCACCCCCCTGCAAATTTTACCTCTTCTGCCACATGAATTTTTGGAGGCCTATCCCCAAGTACCCAGAGTTGTCACTGCTGTTCTCTCCCTTCTCCCTGACACGGCTGCCAGCCACCTCAGGAACCTCAGCATTCACGCTTCTCCCCGGACACAGCTTCCGGTGGTGCACCTTGCCCCGGACCAGCGGTGCCAGCCGGATTCACCAAGCACAGGTCCTGTTAATCAGCAAAGATGTGTGACTGTTACCATCAGGAGTTACTGGACACACGCATCTTCCTGAAGAAGGGATGCTGGCCTGAGCCCCTCGTAATCAGCAGAACCTTGTTGTGATCTTCAGGAAGTCCACAATACTACGTGCTCTGTGTCTGAGTTAATTTATAACTGGGCATCCAAAGGCTCTGTCCTTTGGTCCTGTGTTCAGGGACACAGTGTCATTTAAAAAGCAAGAACCTTGGGAGCACATTCTCTTGGGCTGGCTCTGAATGCTAACTGGTGAGGCAGGGAGGTTCTCCAAAAGCCCAGAGTCAGCCAGGGTGTCTGGAGAGCTAATCCAAGCCAGAGCTGCACACAGACTTGTAGGAAAAAGTCAGATCCTAATAAATAAATCCATTAGAAGACTATTTTGAAAGATATCTTACTTTTTCATGCTGTCATTGCGTTGACAAAATGAAGCATAGGAAAACAAAAAATTACGTATTTCTATTTAATAGTTTACCCTTAATATCTAGAGTTGTGCCATCCAGCAGAGAAGCCACTGGCCACCTGTGGTGATTTAAATGTAAACCTGAGTCAATTAAAACAAAATGAAATGACAAATTTGTTTCTTTGTTGAAACAAGCCACATTTTAAGTGCCCAGTAGCTACATGAGGCTAGTGGCTGAATCTCTTAAAGACCAGGAAAGGGGACTTGCACCAGGCACACAGTAGGTGCTCAGTAAAATAGGTGTTCAATGACTAAGGTCAAGGGTCAAGATCATTGCCAAGATCATGACTACTGTATTGATGAGGAAGTGTTATTGAACAGCACTGATCTAGAGATTTTTGTTATTCCAAAGCCGCCTTATGGCTGCATTAGCTGTCTGACTATTTGATGACCAGGTGTTTTACAGCTAAAGGAAGGGCTTCCTAGAGTATGATATGGGTACCTCGCTGGTGGCACTCGAGAAAACTTTCACATCAAAGAGCTTTTTTTTTTTTTTACTTCTAAAAGTTATATAGTTATTTTAGGGTGAATTAGAAAATAGATGACAAGAATTATGCTGAGTGAAAAAATTCAGTCGCGAAAGCTTAATACTCAAAAGCGTACCTACTCAAAAGCTTAATACTCAAAAGGAATTTAGATAACATTCCTTTAATGACAAAAGTATAGAGATGAGAAGCAGATTAGGAGTTGATGGGGTGGGGGGTGGTTGTCACTATAAAAGGGCGACACACGACATCCTGGGGATGGAAATCTCTCCCTTGATTGTAGTGGAGGGCCCAGGAATCTATACATGCGATAAAACTGCACACACTGGAGCGTAGGTAAAGCTGGTGAAATCTGAATAGGTCAGTGGATTGTATCAACATCAGTTTCCTGGCATTGCACTTTACTTATGCATAATGTTACCACTGGGGACACTGGGTAGAGTACGTGGGATCTCTCTGTATTATTCCTTACAATTACATATGAATCTTCAATTATCTCAGAAAAAGTTAAATATATACATATATATATGTATATATATACATATATATACATATATATATTACCAGTACATCAAAATCCAAACTATTTAAATATGATTTCCTAGGATGAAGCTAAAGGAACAAACACAGTGACAATTTAAAGGAAAAAATGGCAAAGATTAGTAAAGAGGATGTGAATGTGAAAACAAATTACGAGCGTGGTACATGAGAGACTGAAGTTTGGAAGACTGAAGTTTGCTGATACTGTGATTAAGAAAACAGGCTCTGGAATGAGACAAAGCTGGGTTCAAATCTCACTGACTAGCTGTGTGACCTTGGGCAAGTTGCTTAACTTCTCTGAGACGCAGTTTCCTCTACAAAATGGGTTAATAACAGTACTGTTCTCATGATGTTGTTTTGAAACTGCGATGTGAAATACATGTAAAATGCTGGTGCATTCTCCCATTCACACTAAGAACTTGATAAATGGCTCTTATCACTGCATATGTGGATAAGAATTGGTGACAGTTAATTATTCATGAGGCTGCTTAAGTCAGGGCTGGCAGACTTTTTGTGTAAAGGGCCAGAGAGTAAATATTTTTGCCTTTGCAATCCTTGTGGCTTCTGTCGCACCTACTCAGCTCTGGCATTGTAGCACAAAAGCAGCTCTAAGTAAGCGGACAGGTGTGGCTATGTTGCAGTATAATTTTATCTACGAAGACAGGCGGCAGGTCAGACTTGGCCTGTGGGCCATAGAAATCACCTTCTTCTGTTGAACTTTGAGAGGAGTGAGAGGCTAGAGCAGGCAGGCTCACTCTTGCCCCCCTTCTCTCTTTCCTCACTCCCCACCTCACACGCTCAGGGACCATTCCATTACCTTACCGCGCCAACCTGAGGTCAAGTCAAAACAGGCTTGTTAATTGTCCTGCAGCGTGTACTTCTATTGATGGGAGCCCATCACAGGTCCCCTGGGTCTTGTACGTAGTAGGCTCTCAATAAATATTGAGTGATTGATTGATTGACCCATTAACAAAGAGAGCTGAGCCCTGACAAAAGTTAACGGGGATGGGAAGGCCAGCCCCCAGGTGCCCTTGGTGCACCGGGAAGGCTAATACCCGCACAGCCCTCCCATTGATTTCACACCGGAGGGACTGCAAGGTATTTTATTAGAGATTATGTCATTTAATCATTCAAATCTTCACAACACTGCTAAGGCAACTATGTGTAGCTGTGTTTTATAGCTAAGGAGACTGAAACTCAGAGACAGCAAGTTGTTTTCCTGAAATTGTATGGCTTATTACTCAGCAGAAGGAAGGCTTCAGCCCACTCGTCCCAGTCCCAAGCTCACCTCTTCCTGTGACGTAACGACTGCTGCTGAAGAGATTTTTAACAAATGGAAAAGTGGCCTGGTTGCCACTCCACTAATAGGGCAGTGCAAACTCTAAATTATAAAAGAGGAGGGAGGAATAGATTTAAATTCGCTCAGCTTTATGTTTTGGGGGATGTAAATGAAAAAGTCCTTTGCAGCAGTATTTAGGATATAATTCCATTTGTATCAAAGTACATATAATACTTTATAATTATAATATATAATAAAGAATATATGTGACACATAGAATCAGTACACATATACAGTTAAGTATACATGTACCCACACACACACACACATCATCTTGAAAAGGGTGCCAAGCAGGAGTTTGAAATAGACGGCTCACCAGCTAGGTTTAACCCCCCAACTGACTGGTCGATGTGCAAAGTGTTAATAAATCTGAATGTGTTGCCTTCAGACAAGGCAAATGCTCTCAATCTACTACAATTCTCATCACTCCGAAATGGCTTTCCAATTCCACCCGTCTAAGATTCAAACAACCCGCGTGTTTTTCCTCAAGCTGGGACTGACGCTACCAGAGATACCCGAGGGATGGGCAGGTGGGGTGCACCTTCTCTCTCCCCCAGATACGGCCGAGCCAGGCTGGAGAAGGTGGCCCGCAGGCAGACCCAGCTGGGCCCACCTGCATCCTGCTCCGTCCCGTCCCGCCTCCGCTCGGCCCTGTGGGGCTCCGACCCCTCTCCACGGCAGAGGGCCTGCCTCCCACTCGACTGTGGGTCTTGAGACTTCCCAGATGGCCTCTCCAGCTCAGTTTCTCTGGCTCTCCCCACAGCGGCCGTTTCTCCTAACTTGCTGGCTCACGAGAACAAAATACATTTCTTCCGATGAGCTGACATCCCCACTGCTTCTGCAAGCTCCTCTCTCTCTCCCTCTCTCTCTGTCTCCTTTGACTTCATTTTCACTTGATCTGCAATAGTTCCCCTTCTCCCTCTGCCTTACACCTCCTCCCTTGAAAGCAAACAAAACACACAAAGTGCCCTGCCCAAGCCCCCCCTTTGTCAGCTAGCCGCCTGCTCCACATAACAGTAGCTGCTTTTGTATGTACGCATATGCGTGTACATGCGTGTAAGTCTGAGTGTATGTGTATGTGTACACATAAGTGTGTGTGCATGGATTACATATACATATACAAAAATCCTTCCTTTGATTAGAAGAGTCTGTGGTCAGTAACCGTGTCAAATCCTCACTGCCTTTCCCAGAGGACTTAGCGTTGTAAGTTTCACTTAGAAGCTCTCTAATGCACGTGTGTGAAACCAGTGAACGGTTGAGAAGTTAAGACACCATATTAACAAGGCCACTGTTACTATTTTAATAAAGCTTGCGCGTTCGAATGGCTTAGTTAGAACAGAGTTTCTCAGCCTCAGCAATACAGCCATTTGGCGCCGGATGATTCTTTCTTGTGGGCAATTCTGTGCATTGTAGGATGTTCAGCAGTATCCTAGGTGCAACCCACCAGACGCCAGTAGCATCCCCACCATTCCCACCCCATCCAGTGGGAGAGTAAATGTGCCCCCCCAGATATCACCAAATGTCCCCTGGGAGGCAAAACCGCCCTGTGGAGGACCACTGGTCCAGAGATGTTGGAAGCCACGCTTCCTCGTGTGAAATGTGAATGCACAGCAGGGTCATTGTTTAGGGAGTTGGGTCTCCAAGGGTGAGAAAAGGCAGGTGAGGTTTTGTGGTCACAGAAGTAATCGGTTTTGAAAATGCAATTTGCTTTCATATGCAGAATTTTGTACTCCAGCAAAGGACTTTAGGGGAGAAAACGCTGATCTCACACCAGCTTATTGAATAGAATTTTGCAAGCTCCAGGTCTACCTCTGTAAATCTTCCAAAAGAGAAAGCCGATCGCTCAGCATCCGGAGTCTCACCAGATAATAATATATGTATGAGATCCAGGGGAACCCACGCGTTCCTAGGAAACACTTCAAAGTTATTTTTTAGCATCAGAACAAACAAGGGTCAGTGGGTCTCTCTTGCAGCCTCTGTCTATTTATAATTATATTTTATAAAAACATATTTTGTGACGGTGGAAAAGACTTCATCGGCACACAATGGCAAGCGTTCTTCAAAACTGTCTTTAATTATTCATTGGGCTGTGCTATATTTTATGTTTCTTTTCATAAATGTTAATCTTTATTATTGCCTTGCTGGGCGGGGGGAGGGAAACACACAGTAATACCTGTTATTAAATGACCTATCAGAGTGACATGGATAAATGTTGGGAGCGATTTAATTGTTTCCTATCTGCAGTTTTATACAGTTTCTATCAAACTGAAGGGTAATTTTTTTTAGTAGCTGCTTATTTTAAATGTACAAAACCCTTGTGTGTAATTCCATTAGCTGCCCTACAGCATTGCAATCTACAGTTTCCCTGAGGCTGTTGTGAAATATTGATGAATTCCTTGCTTTTGTGGCTTCCTCTGATACACTAAACATTTGTCTGATGTTAGTTGAACTTGAATGGATCTGTTCAGAGCTACATCAGTAGTGACTTCAAAGGGAGTAAGGCTGTTACAGTATTTTTTTCCTCATTTTTCTTTCTTTCTTTCTACCATTTTTTTCTTTTTCTTTTCTTTTCTTTTCTTTTCTACTTTTTAACAAACTGAAGTTTCAAAGCTTTACCACGATACACTTTATAAAAACAAAGTTGGTATCAAATGGTTCCAGGTACCTAGCAGACTGCTGATCTTTATCGTTCTAAATGGTGTTTCTTTTTTTTCCTTTTCATTCTGATCAGCTGCTTGTATCACTTTAGATATTTTGATATAAGGCAGACAGTCTCCCCACAACACACACACTCACACTCATGCTCACACTTACAGGAGAGAAGGGGAGGAGGAGATACAACAATAAACCTGATCTTGGGAAGTTTTAAGCAGAATTCTGTGCCTCTGGAAATCTGTCGCTCAGGAGTCTCCCTCCCAACGTCAATAAAAAGGCACCACGAATGAGAAAATCACCTGTAACTGACTTTCCCCAGCTAAGGCTGTTTGCATTGAACGGTACAAAACTCAGGACTTGAGCTCATATTTACCCCCGTGTTTTCTGGTGAGACTGTGAATTATAACTGCTGAGGTTTATTATTTTTTGAAATGACGAAATGGTCTTTTAGGACCCACCAGCAGTAAAATGATCCCTCAGGCAGGATTTCTCAGCCGTGGCACTACCGGCATTTGGGGCCTGGGACTCCTTTGTCGTGGGGGGCCGTCCTGTGTGTGGTGGGAAGTGCAGCAGAGTCTCTGGTTTCTGCCAAATGGCACTGGCAACCCCTCCGCTGCTGTGACAGCAGGCGTGTCTCCAGACATGGCCATGTGTCCCCGGGGGGGGGGGGGGGGCAAAGTTGCCCTCCGCTCCTCCTGATGAAGGTCGGTGCTCTGACGACGTGGAAGTTTGCCTCCAGTAGGACGGAAAGGGTGCCGATCGTTCTGTTCCCCCCAGCAGAGCAAGGCGGGGAATCTCACGGGATCGTTCTTCAGGTTGATTTTCTAGAACAGTCTTGACCCAGACTCGGGAGCGCAGGCATCATCTGCACCTTGGCTTTTAGAATCCCCTCTGGGATCAGGTAGTAAGTAGAGCAGCTGCTTTGTGTCTTGAAAGTGAAAACCTTCTGACACCGACTGGCTTGACCCTGGAGTGGGTGGCGCTGGTTTCCAAGGCATCGCTTGTCTACGGAGAGCTCAGTAAATCATAATGAATGATCCCGAAGTGGCTTCCATCCCTGTTTCCCCCACGCCCCCTCCCCACCCCAGAGAAACCCCTGACCTAGTGTCTCACCTTCGCTCGGGATCGCTTAGAACAACTTTTCAAACAAAAACTGCACTGACACCACCTGGCCATTGGCTTCCTGCTTAAAATGAGCAAAAAACAGCAATATGCCTTTATGTCCCCAACCAACACTTCGTTGTAACTCATTCAAAGACCGAGGATTTAGCATACACCGAGTTAATAAATTGTGAGATTGTATTTAATTAATTGAAGTTTGACTTCACCTGCAAAGTTCTAATCTCCAAGACGTTAGAACACACATCAGTTTCTTTGCTGCCGTGTCTCTTGGGTGCCCAGCCCAGGGCACACAGTAGGTGTTCAACTTTTCAAATTAAATAACTGATTACTTCATTAGGGGATCAGAAGCATCTTCACCCCCATCAACCTACCTCCTCAAAAGCAGCACTCTCTTGTCCACCTTTCAACCTGGAAGAAATGAAGGAAGTGGGACCAACAGAACAGAAACAGAAAGAAAGAACTGAAATTCCAGTCTCTCTTTCTACCTCCTGCCTCTCCCAGGGCCACTCTCGAAGAATTCGTTGTTTACTCATTCCACTTTTTCATATGTTTATTTATTGATGATACCTCCCCATTCTATGCTAAAAGTGGACCCAGACAAACCCCACATTCCATGCAACCACTATAATAGAAATAAATCAAGAGTATTAAAATTCAGAGCTGTGATTGGATCATCTCCCCAGAAGGAGATTCCTTAATTGATTATTTGAGAGACAGTGGCTTTCTTTCTCCTCCTTTACCCTCTGCCTTCCCTGAAATGTCCATCCACATGGGCAAAGTAGCCGCCCAGCGGTGGCTATGTCTGTATGAGGCACAGACCTGAGTGGCCCCATGGTCACAGCTGGAAGGAAGCGCCTGTGTCCTCTGAGGGTGGCACAGAGAACATGAACGCGGTGCCTGGCTGCACGGGGAGCCCCGCAGAGTGGAGACGCGGTGCCCTGTCTTCTGCAAACAGGCTGATGGGGGCTGGAGGGGATCGATGTTGGCTAAATGAAAAAGAACAAAATCAATAAAAGAAAAGAAAAAATATTTCCAAATTCCTACAAACAGTCATGGAGATTAAACTTAAATTAACCATAGAAAGTCAACATAAAAAGTGGTTCTAGAAGTCCTTAAAGGCACGTCTCCTTCAAGCCTGAAGAAGCTGGACATTCTGTCTGCTTTGCTTTCTTGAAAGAAGGAGGGTATTTGTCAAAGCAGCAGCAACTTCACTTTGTCTCCATTGTCAGTGTATCTCGAGTTGAAGAAGCTTATTTTCTTGCGAGCGCCTTCAGACCCAGACATGTCTGCAGTCTATTTATGTTTGGCTAAAACAAACAGAATAAACAGTTGAGAGGGTATCATTCATATTGTGACGGGAGGGAGAATGTAGGGCATTCCTGACATCCTGCATATACAAATCATTGACTGTCTTTCTAACTAGCTGCACTTGTAAATCAATCCATGCACCCCTTCAGGAAGAATCTGCAGTAAAGCGACTTGGCTTCAGCTGGCAGTAGATGAATGGGATTACTGAAGAGCTGTTCTTCCTGGGTTACCTACAAAGTCAGCACTAGTATGTTAAGGTGGTCACATGAGAGATGGCCCTGGAAGCCACCAAGCCCAGGCCTTGCAGAGCTTCTCAGCACCGGGGTGGATGTGCAGTGGAGCGTCTGGAGGGGCCAGGAGCAAAGCAGAGGGCAGGATACATGGTAGAAGGGTCACCAATACAGTAGTCGTGAGCTTGGCAATGATCTTGACCCTTGACCTTAGTCATTGAACACCTATTTTACTGAGCACCTACTGTGTGCCTCGTGCAAGTCCCCTTTCCTGGTCTTTAAGAGATCCCCCAGCCCACAGAGGGAAGTGCCCCGTCAGCGGATCGCACCCTTCCTCACCACTGTGACTGTCAGCCTGCGCAGGAAAATGCAGAGAAGTTAACACACTCACTCACTCACTGTGCCCCACCTCTCCGTTAGGGCATGGAATTCTTTACAGTTTGAAAGCTCAGCTAAATGCTCTTGAATACTTTAATCCTGCGTGGTGAATCCCTGGGAATTGGTGCTGAAGGCCAAACAAACAAATAAACAAAAAATTATTGAGCCCATGCTGATACTGAGCAATGGTTCTGACTTTCTCCCCAAAAATCAAAGGCAGTGTTGGACCCCTCACTCTGCAGTCATCCTCTGGACCTTCATCTCCAGGAATTCATGCATTTGTGGGTTTTTTTGGATTTTTTTTTAAAGTACTCATCTAACATTTATTGAGCCTACCGTGTTCTGGGCTTTGTGGAAGCAAGGGCACCCACACTGCTAAGACTGGGTTCCAAGCAGCTTACAATCAGGAGGAAAAGACAAACCATAATTGCAACAGGGCTCACATTTCTAGTTGAGGCTCATCAAAAGATTCCACTGTTGAACATTTCTGCAAAAACTTAGATATACAGCAGAGAAATCCAGATTATTAAGTGAAATATTAGTGTTGCTTTAAATACATCTGAATTAGGCAGATAATAATCATCATAATAATAGCACGATTTATTGAGCAGTTTCTATGTGCCAAGCGCTGTGCGGAGAGCTCTTTTGCTTTTTTTTCATCCATTCAGCCATCACTACGCTTAATCTGAGGCCACTCGGCAAACTGCACTTCTCATATGTGTACCGGTAAGAAAGAAAAATGCTTATAATTAAACCATGACCCACCGCTCTCTTCCTATTACTTAGAATTGCTATTTCATACTTACTGAGAGACTCTTCTAGGTTTGATTTTTTTTAAAAAAAGATCTTTATAATGTGACACTTTTGTGTTTATGCAGAAAGGAAAAGATAAGCAAAATAAATTGGTTGAGGCGTTCCTGAAATAGATTCCAATTGCCCCCGGCAGCCGTTTTAAGATGCCATTGACTGTAAGATGCACCCTCATTTCTGAGATGTTAAAATATAAAAATAAGGTCTTGGAATCCATGAAATGCCATCTGTAAAGTGTGTGCGAGGCTCCAGGCACTCTGAAAAAAAAATGCTGAGGGTACGGCAACGCACGAGACAGGAAGTCCCAACCCTGGCAAGTCAAACTGGCCGAGTCCAAAATTTAGCAATTATACGTATGATTGTTTGATTACAGGTTTGATGAGAACTGCAAGAGGAAAACCCCATCAGATTGTCTAAGAGGGGGTCTTTGCCTCATCAGGGGGCCAGGAAAGATCCTCCAGGGGTTCTCTATAAGAAAACCAGAGAGTTGAGTAGGAGGCAGGAAAAGAATTCGAGAAGGAGAAAGGTAGCATTTTCTCATTAAAACCTTTCGACAGCCATATCAGGCTGGGGCTGTAATTACCCCCATTTTACAGATGAGCAAACTGAGACTTGAAAGATTTGCCTAAGAACGCACAGCTAGTGGCAGAGCTAGGATCTTCCTCGTCTCAAGCACCAAATTGTTCTGCTTGTTCAAATCGGCACACTCAGAAGCTGCTGCTCCAGAGAGAGAGAGAAGGAGGGATGTCTGGTCAGAGAGAGACTCTTGAGTGTAAATGCAGACATCATCAAATAGTTTCAGTGCTAACAAAGAAAGGAGAGTTTACTCACATCACAGACTCCCTGGGTCCTAGAACCAGGGATGGCAGTGTTGCAGGACCAGAAATACGGATGCCAGAAAAGAACATGCTTTGGAGTTTTCTCCCAAGCAATTAGGTTTTTGAACACCTGGCTTAAGGAAGTTTAGGAATCCTCTTCAGCAGCCCAGGGCCTGTGTGATTAGAGGCCCGACCCAGCTGAAAGCATGAGCCCGTGAAGCATTTTTCCAACTAAGGGGCGACTCTAACTTTACAGCAGTCATTTTTGCATTTCTGCTTTTGAATTTACTCCTCAACATAGAACCAGATTATATGTTTAAAAGGCTAGCCTGCTGAGCAAATGTTGGAAGTCTGAGAAGCAAGACTCGTTCTGGGGGGGGGGGGGGTCGTCACTGTGTATCAGAGAACGGAATGTAGATGCAAGCTCACAGCAGCCCAGAAGAGGCTCCGGGGAGCGCGTAGATTTCACTCCCTTTGTAGCGTTAAACACGCACAAGGTCCCGTAAATAACCATTGATTCATTCAATGACTATTGACTGAGCCCCTACTATGTGCCGCGTGCTGACCGCAGGTGCTGGCACCGCAGCATCCAGCCACCCAAGCCAGGATCCCTGCTCACAGGGGGACTGCGGACTAACACAGAAAGATCACGATAAACAAGCGCGACAGGAAGTCGATGCCACAGTGTTAGGTGGCAGGTGCTGTGGAGAAAGGAGCAGCAGAGCAGGATGTAAGAATCAGGGGTCCTGAGAGACTGGGGAGACAGGTTGTCATTTAAATACTGTGATCGGAGTAGCTTTGTTAGGAAATTATTTTTAAGTACAGACTTAAGGAAGGGTGAGGAACAGCCAGTGCAAAGGCCTCCGATGGGAGTGTCTTGGCTTGTTTGAGAGCTAGCCCAGAGGCCGGCATGGCTGGAGCAGAAAACCCAGGGAGAGAGGGATGGGAGAGGAGGGCAGAGACGAAATGGAAGCTAACAGGCACATAAATCTGAGGGCCATGGTGAGAAGGCTGGCTTTCTCTGTGAGTAAGATGAATTTCCCTTGGGGGGTCTGAGCAGGGAAGTGACGTGATCTGATGTATCTTTCATTCTGACTGCTTAGAGTGTTAAGAATTGACTGTAGGTAGCGAGGATTGAGACCATTTTTCACTTTCAGTCCCCTAGGACTGTGCTTCATAACCGACGACCTCATTGCAGAATGCTGAAGTGGAGGATGTGCGGGGCAGGGGTCTGCGGGCTTGGTTCCATATCTGCCTCTGCCAGGTCCTTCCAGAGACCCACTGATCTCTCTCCCGTTAGCCTCAGACCCCTCACCTCCAAGATGGAGGTAAGGATGCCTCCCTCACAGGGTTGTTTCCAAAATGAAACACCTACTGAATACTTCTCCCTGAATGGGGCGCACAGTAGACGCTTGAAGAAGTTCCAGGGGAGCTCTTTCTTCATATCCCCCCCAAGCAACAAGAGAGTTCAGAAGCTGCTAATTCCGTAGTCTGGAAGATAGTTAGATTTATCATCTTTATTTTAGGTTGGTTTGCTTGAGTAACTAATTCAGTGCTAAGATTTTTATTGGTGAGGCGCCCAGGGTGTTAGTGACTGAGTTAGTTGAACAGGAAAGGTCTTTAAGGATGAAAGGTACAACAAAGCCTGTTCTGTTACAACTCATATTTCCGTAAGGCAAACGAGTTCATTCCTGATTGGTAAATTGGTCAATGATGTGACTACAATGAGGACGTCACATCCATTCGCATGTGAAGTTTTCCCAGCACGTTATTGTTTGGCAGTACTGAGTGACGGCGGGCAGACATGAAGTTCGGGAACATGGCGGAATGCGGGAAGCCACGGGGGTGCAGTCAGCTGACAGGAGCCCCATCGACTCCCTGCCCTTCCTCTTGGCTCAGAGGGTTGGCCATGGAAGTCTTACTGTCACCTCTCCCCCAGTCTTTTAAAATTTCGACCCATCTATGACCCCACCATCTCACAACCACCTTGCACTTCTTTCTGCCCAACTGCCATCGCTTCTTTATTTATAAGGTAAATATGCTTTATCTATTATGAATTTGGCAAGCGTTTTTAACTGGACTGGTTTTTTATTAGGGTTGTTTTTGTCCGGTTATGCTCTGGATACCTACATGTTTAGGTTTGAATGGGCCTCCCCTAGCCTTATTTTTCCTATGACCTCTATCATTTTAATGCAAGCTTTTGCAAAATGCAAGATTGGTCAAGGAACGTACGTTGCTTTAGAGCAGAAACACACACCGGTGCCGTGCACCACAGGATAAAGCAGGGCACGGCTGAAAGCAGGTGCAGACGTAAGCAGGACCTGGGAGGCACAGCCCGAGAGGGCAATGGCTCTGTTCAAAGCCAGAGGCCACCAGCGTCTGGGTCTGTGACCTCAGGAAAGTGGTTTAACCTCTAGAAGCCTAAGCCTTCTCTACGGAACTAATAATATCGCCCTCCACCAGCGACGTGTGAGGCTGAATTAAACCCACCGCGTAAAGCACTTCCTAAGGCAGCTAATACAATAGAAGCAGTTTATAAGCAAACAGAGTTCTAATGAGGTGGATAGAAAAAGTCGTCTTCCCAGCAAAATGAGGTCAGATGGAGGTCTCAAAATCAATGCTTCTAATTGATCTACATAGAACTGTTTTTGTGCATTTGGAGCCCAGCTTAACTCTGAATCACACAGCTGAGTGATGGGTGAACTCCCCAAACCCAAGTAAGAAGAACCTTGCTCTATGGCCTTGACTCTTGGACTGCCTGCATCTGGACGGCTGGCTCAAGCCCCGTTTATTTGTGCAAGAAGATACTGAGCATATGTATACTCGTGTGTGTGTGTGTGTGTGTGTGTGTGTGTGTGTGTGTGTGTATTTGGGTTCCTTTTCTCTACATACGAAAAAATATAGCCAAGGAAAAGATAATGCTCCCACAGCTGGAAAAGATGAGATCATTTGTAAGTGGCTTGTTAAAGCACACATCATTTTCCTGATCAGCAGTAGCGAGCCTGCATCTTCAGGAACTGATGCGATTTATCATGGTATTATATATTTAGGGGCTTTTTGAAAATACTGTTATTTACTCAACCGACTGTGTATATAGACTATTTAAAGCAGATTTTTGACCCAGTAGACTGTGCCAGCCCCATCTATCGTCTCAATGAGCATGTGGGGACTCTTAAATATGCAGATTATTGACACAATAGACTATGAGCGCTGGAAACATACTCTAGACGGGTACATTCAAACCATTGGGGGATGATATGTTTCTAAAAAAGCATTTTCAAGGCAGACCCATCCATATACCGAGGCTCCGTGGAAAGGTGTATATCTGGGTGGAGGGGACTCTGGCTTTTGGAGGGAAATTCTTGGTTTCTAGAAATAAGATGCTTTTATTAGCATTGCTTTATGGCCTGCCCATTTGTCTATGAACATTTAAACTACCCTCTCCTGAAAGCCAGGGAATGCCACCAAGCGTCTGAGCTGGTTTAATTCCACGTGCAAAGAAACCACTCTGTCGGAGTTAGCACGAATTCGTTCTTTGATTCAAAGTATGTGTTGAGCACCATCCATTAGACAGTGAGGTCTTTGTCTGCAAGCCACAGATATCTCTGGCTCACTCAAGTCAAAACAAGGAATTTGCTGGAAGAAGTATGACGTAGCTCACTGAAAGGGGAGGAGCCAGTATGCCTCTGAGGATCACAGGGACAAAATCGCAGGGTGCCCTTCCTGGTGCTGTTGTCAAGATGGATCCACTGCGACCATTTTCCATCCTGGAGAGGAGTCAGAATTCAGATTCCAAGGAGCAAGAGTCTGATTGGCCAAGCAGGGGTCGTGTGTCCATACTAAACAAACAAACAAACACACACGAGGTGCCCAAAAGGGAAAGAAAAGAAAGAACAGAGAAAGTTCTCGTGGTTTTGTTTCACCTCTCTACTCTTTAAACAAAGTATCAGAGAGTTAAACACACACATACATGTTATCTGGATTATTCTTGTTGGAAAATAGTCCAGATGCACTGGAGTCTCATTAAATTAGTCTCCCAAAGACCAGAATCTATGTCCTGCTGGCTTCTTCCCAATGTGCCTGGAAGAGAGCAGATTTATTCCACTTTGACCCCATGATGTTATTCTTACATCAGTTCCAAGTTGATCGGATGCCTTAAAAAATAAAATCAGCTACATTACCTACCTTAGTGTGAAGAGGGGAGATGACTTCAATTATTAACTCTTCTAAATTTCAAAAGCAGAGGGGATGATTGGCAAGGGCAGGGCACCCCCCTCAATCCCCACCGTGGGGAATGGAGGCTGCTCCGACAAAGCCTTAAGAACTTTTGACAATAGTCACTTCAAGAACTGTGCTCGGCACTGAGCGTGCAGTGACGAATGAGGCAGAGAAGCTCTGGCATTCATGGGGCTTGTGTTCAAACTGGGGAGAAAGATTTCGAATGCAAGGTCTTCCAGTCTTGTCATTGTTGACGTGTGGGCTGGATCATTCTGTGTTGTTGGGGGGCTGTCTTGTGCAGGATGTTCAGCAGCTCCTTGACTTCTACCCGCCAGATGCCTGTAACACCCCCACTTCCCCAGCTGTGACAACCAAAATGTTTCCAAACATTGCAGATGTCCTCAAGGAGCAAACTCACCCCCACGCTGAGTCATCGAGACTGTGCTGATGTCAGCGGGGAGGCGTGGTGGGAGCACACGTGTGTCTATAATTCAGTGTGTGCTTGCGGGCTGGGACCCTCCTTGGGTAAACATTGTCTCTGCTATTCTGTATAAGCAAGATTCTGAAGTGCTGACTGTGTGCAAGATGCTGTGCAAAGTCGTAGAATACAAAGCAGGCAAGGAGAGAGAAGGGCCTTCGTGGAGTCCTTACTGTCTGCCGAAAACCCCCGGTGCTGGACACTCAGACAGAACGCACCGTAGCCTCCGTGCTCTTAAAGAGCTCACCATCTGGGAGGTGAGATCAAGAATCACAGTTTGGCTTCTCCAGCAGTAGAAGTGGGTGAAGTCCCCCTGATCAGAGAGAAAGGGAGACTCTATCTGGGGGTCTTGAGAAAGATCTCAGGGAAGAGATGGCATGGAATGTGGGCTCAGCATTTGAAATGGCCAATGTGTAAGTAACAGGTGCTTGACTAGGAACATCAGTCCCAGATTTTACAGTATTGACCATCTTATCATCGTGGATAATTAATGAACAGAACAGCAAAAGGACATTACCCTATACTTCATCAAACAAACAAAAAAAGAAATTGTAATACTTCCCCATCATAATTATTAGAGGCTAAAGAATATATACACCAGTATACACGATATTTATTGTGCAAAATGTTAGCAAACAGAAAGACCAACACATATATTGATTTAAAATGTATCTGATTTATAA
The DNA here is from genome assembly GCF_048773025.1 of Camelus bactrianus. Classification (NCBI taxonomy): domain Eukaryota; kingdom Metazoa; phylum Chordata; class Mammalia; order Artiodactyla; family Camelidae; genus Camelus; species Camelus bactrianus. Next base: position 25,660,621 of record NC_133557.1, read on the forward strand.
AGTAACACCTACACAAAACTACAAAATGTACATAGACTAACAGATGTATCATGAAAGTCTCAGTTGCAAGTAACCCACCCTTAACTATCTTATGTAGTAAAGGGATTATTTGTTCAGGAAATTTCAAAGGGCAAAGATAGTCCAGCTTCAGGTGGAGTTTGATCAAGGCTAGGACTTTACTTTGCTGCAGTCTTCTTGGCTTTGTGCTCTTGTGTATGTTAGCTGAGTCTTCAGGCTGCCTTCCCTCAGGCTAAAGAAATTGATATTAGCAGTTCTTGAGATTTGATACTTATAATAGAAAAAAAGATAGGGGGAGACCCTTACTTTTTTAACCATCAAATCAAACTGAGAATGCCAATCACCTATTAGCTTAGGTTAGGCCTAAATTTTCTAAATAAGCCACTATTTGGAGGTGATGGGCTTAGACAAGTCGGGGCGCACACGTAGACCTGGTGGTGCCAAACCCACCCATACTTGGGGCGTAAACACATTGTCTACTATGGTGTATCCTGGAACACTGAGGACCTTTTCAGCGTTGCCCAAGAATGAGCCAACTTCATTTTTTAATGTTTATAAGTAATAAAGAATTAGCACAGCCTGGAAAGGCAACCAGCATCCCCTTTGAAACTCTGTCTTTAGGTATGACGGCTAATTTCCTTCAGTATCTCCTAACAGTCAAAGGTGTCAGAGGCTCCACAGAAGAAGATTCTTTTCTAATAATTCGACCCATGCCTAATCTTCCTCCTTCAGGTCAGAAGCTCTGGTTCTTTTTCTTGTTGTTTCCCTAGGAAAAGAAAAATGACATTTTACACCAGCAAGCAAATTAACTAACCAATTAGCTGAACAATTTTTTTTTTTTTGTTAAGAAAAAAAATGCATATATTTTTAGTATTATTTTTTAGGAGAATTCAGCTTTCATAAAAGTAGTTTGGGAGCTGGCAGGAAACTAATACCAGCAGACTTAAAAAGCAGAGGAAACTACATAAAGCAGAAAAAAACCAAAAAGATCAGAAAGAACGTCAAGGACAAGACAGCTGACGCACCAGGAGCCGTACGTACACCTGTGCTGCCCTTTGGAGAACATGAGATCACCAAACAGTGTTGTCCTCGCCCACCTTCCTCTCCTGGGAAAAGGACCAGCTTGGTACTATCTAGGGGGAGTTGGGGATCGTGCTGACATAGTGATCTCAAGACTTTTTCTATTTACCCATCTCCTTGATAAGCAGGGACAGAGAACAGATGACAAGCCTTGAAAAGACCAGCCCTAACCTTAAATTAAAAGGTCAGAAAACCCCGGAGAATTTTCCATTAGATTATTCAAACTGTCGATTCAAAAAGATCGAAGACCTCTGTATCTCCCAGAATTTGGGCCATTTCCAAGAACTGCTTCGTCCAACTGTCCAGTGTGGGTTTGGCCTCAGATCAGACTTGTTGTTTTATGTGAGTTTCCCCCTGTAAAAGCTAACCTAGTTAATTAAGAACTGAAATAGGTCAGGATTTATTTGACAGAGTTACCGGAGTTATTTAGAAATGCTAATCCCTTTCATCATTAACTTTTTTGTTTGTTTGTTTCTCGTAGTATAAAAATACTCCATCTGATAAGGGGGATTTAAATGAATCCAGAAGGAATTGATTGAGAATAATGCTAAGGGCCTGATGGAGGTTTCTTTTCTTTTTTTCCAGCCAACACTTGAAAGAGTAAATACTAAACATCCTGAGAAACTCAGCTTCAAAATGGGGCTCTTCCTGACCCCATCTTTGTTCTTGTAGCACTAACAAGAGAGGATGTACGTTGAGTGCTTCTTTTTACCAGGCATCCTGAGTTCTTTCCAGTTATCTCAATTCTCACGGTCATCTTTGAGGCAAGCACTATTATTACGTCCAGGTGATAGATGAAGGGATAGAGACCCACAGAGGCCGTGAGTTTGCTCCAGATGACGATGTAAGACGTGGCAGCAGTGAGACTTGAAGCCTTGCTCCCGACCGCGTGCTGTCCAGCTCCCTGCTGTGACACATGTGACAGTGGTGTTTGTCCCCCTTTCTTCTCTAGTCCCCCTTTAACCACAGAGTCTTCTCCTCCTGCTTCATTGAAAACTAGAAAGAAGACGGGTATCACCCTTGCTCGTTGCCAACTCCCAATGCTGCAGCTGGCCTTGACTTTGCAACCTTTCTTTGTTGTAGGGGGCCGTCCTGTGCATGGTAGGGTGTTTAGCAGCACCCCTGGCCTCTCCACCCACTAGCTGCCAATAGCATCTCGTCTTCAGTTCTAACAACCAAAGATGTCTCCAGGTGTTGTCCAAGTGCACAAACACGCTCCCAGTTAAGAACCACTGGGTTAGCGTGTGATGGTGGCCCAGTTGGCTCTTGGGGCCACGTGTTCTTCTATAGAAACCAGCTAATAAACTCATTCGTCCTGAAACGCAAAGGCGAGATAAGAGAATAAGTCCTTATATTTTTACAGGGGAGGAGTTCTTGGTTTGCCTCATGCAGAATGAGCAGAAGTCAAACTGCCAGGTTTGAGGCAAAGAGAAGCATCGTGAAAACGCTGCTTAATTCCTAGGAATGGGAAGGAATGGGAGGGAATTCCAAGCACCGTGGTCCTCACAGTCTGACTGCTCACAGCAATCTTACTGGCGGAGAATCCAACATGAAGAAGAAGGGTTGGATGGTCCAGTACCTGAGCCGTCAGTCGAAGAATTGCAGAACCAGGGTGAGGAAATCCTTGCCTGACTGAGTTACTGTTCATGAGACATGAAAGGTCTTTCCACTTCGGACTTCGGTGATTCTAGAGATAGCAAAGACTTTTCACCAGAAAAGCAAAGGCCAGATCGCTTTCTGACAGTGCCAATTTAGCTTCTCTGAAGGGACAGTGAGCTTTCTTTTCTCTCTCTTTCTTTCTTAATGGGAAGTGGTCACAGCCATGAACTTAGCAAAAGAAGCAGGTTAAAATGTGTCTGTTCTCAGCTAATGCAGTTAGACGTTTTCGAGAAAAGGCAATGAGCAGTGGTCATTATCCATTATCTGCGTGAAATATTTCAGAGGAAGAAGCAGCATTTGCCAAAAAAAAGAAAAGATGTTTGACTTCAAGCCAGGCAAGAAGGAAACAAGATCACCTTCTAGGTCTGTGGGACGGCTGTGCTAATGATGTTATTTCAAGTAAAATGGGACTATATGTCTGAAAAAACGCAGATGGTGCAACGGCTTCATATACTTTCTGAAGGTCGTTCTGGACAATGATTTACTGTCCCTTTTCTTAGCAAAAAAAAAAAAAAAAAACCCACAAAAACTCTCCAAACTTTCCAGTCTTGGAAAGAACTGTGTATGTATGAATAGGTTTATATAGCCCTACGTGGGGACAATATATAGAAATTCATGATGTACATTTTTCTGCAAATAGTCGCTACCACTTGAAAACTCAAAGCCTAAAACTCTTAATTTGATAGGAAAGCCTCAGTCCTATCGTGCTGTTTCCTTGTCCCCGCTCCCTTTCACTTCGTTTTATCCCCTGCTCCTGATTTATGGCCCTCTTGGCGTGAGGATAATCTAAGGATAATGATTTCTAAGCCGAAACTACCAGAAATCTTATGAAGTGGCCCCCTTCTCACCCTTCTCCATGAATATTTTCTCACTCTGCTTTTTTAAATTGTCACCAGGACATTTCCCAATAATAACACATGCCAGACAGAAATTCTAGGCAGCTGCACGTGAAGCATTTTTCTCTAGGAGACCTTCTGCTTTGAGCACTCGTCATCGCTCTCATTGCAAAGCCTGAGGCCTCCAACAAAGACCTTTTCCCTCGGATGGTGGGTTGCTTTATTTCTTGAAGGCTGCAGACATTACCATTACGGGTAATGACCTAATAACGTGCCATTTGATGTTTGCACATCGCTTTCCCGGAAGTTCCCAGCACACATACCACTGGCTCCTTGTATGAATGATTTAATAGTAAGTAACAAACCCCGAATGGGAGGAAGCTCTCTTCTTAAGCACGACACGTACAAAGCTGGTTCCTATCTAATGCAAATATCATCTAAAAGCTGTTGGCTCGGAACAGGATTTAGGGATCACCACGAATGCCAAAGTCGACTGATTGCAGCCGTCTGTGGGTTCAGGGTGGCGATCAGGATGTGCTGTGTTTACAAAGTGCCTACTACAGGCCTAGAAAGTAGTCCTACGGCCTTGGGGTTTTACGTATTTTATCACATTCGATACTCCAACTGTCCTAGGAAGTAAATAGTATTATATATCTTATTTTATGGATGAGGAAGCTGAACCCCTGAAAGATTCAGTCGCTTTCCTGAGATCACATTTAAACAGTAGCTGATGGATCTGAACTGATCCCACGGCCAGCAGATAATCCTATCTCTTCAGTAGCTGATCCGTCTTTGAATCAGTGACTTTTATTTTTCTCTTGTTGGTTGTCTCCCAGTATAACTGGAAGCAATTGTCTAAGCCACAGGTGTTTCATCTTTTGGTCCCTGGAGAGGAGGGAGGCTGGAACGCTCCATGTATTTTCCTCCTAAAGCCAGTCCCCACATTCATATAGAAATGTAGGGTTTCTAAATCTCTTGCTCTTGAAGAACAGTTTTGCAGTTTACAGCTTTCTTGAGCCTATGAACCCGCCCAGGGATCTTGTTAAAATGTCCTTATTCCATAGGCCTGGGGTGGGACTGAGAGTCTGCCTTTCTAACAAGTTCCCGAGTGATGCTACTGCTGGTCCAAGGACCACCCTTTGAGTAGCGAGGGTTCATGATACCCTTTCTTCCACTTCCTCCTTTGCCCTGAGAGAAGCCTGTGAGGGAGGCAGGCTGGGGTGGTCACTCCTGTTAAGGAGTGACAGGTGAGAGTCAAGATCAAAGAAACAGACTGAGAAAGCTCCAACAGAGCATGCCAGGTCTTCAAAGTCTTTACCTCCCCAATTCCCTTGGTGTAGAGCTTGCCAATGGATGGATCCCAGGCAGGTTTGGTTTCTTCTACGTGGTTTGACCAAACAAAATATCTTGCAGCCCTAGACCCCGTGGTTGTCCCCCGAGTAGCAGCTGTGTTCTTTCAGTGCGGCACGGACCTTCCAGGCACCCGCAGCGCCTCGTGTCTGTCTAGCTGAGCACCAGCGCTTCCTACCTGGGCAACCCAGGATTGCTTTTCCCCCATCTGGCCTCTTTGCCCATTCAAGTTACCTGCCTTCCTCTAGTCAAGCATGGCCTCGTCATGACCTTTCTCCTCCCCAACCCCGGTGTCCAGCATCCCTCCGTCGTTCAGCTCTCTTCTCTCCTTGGCCTTTGGAGAACCACTGTGATGCAAGTCTCAGTGAAACTCTATGTGTGGAAGCCCGTTGCATGTGCTAGCTGCAGAGTATTTCTTGATTAAATGAGTAAACAGATGAACCACACAAGGATGCCAGAGTATCCACTTTCCCTGATTTAAACTAGCTCAGGCCTTGTTTATAGATGACTAAGGCGTGGAGAGTGTCTCAGAGCGTGATTAGGACACAGCTTTATAGTCCAAAGAGCTGCGATGATGGCCCCAGAAAAGTGCCTGCAACAAGAGTACATTAAGTAAATGGAGTTTTTCCCCACGCAGACCCCACCTGACATGTCTGCATCGTACATGTAAAACACTCCAATTCACCGAACGTCTGCAGAAAACAATAAAGGAGGCGTTGTTGCTTTGATGACCTTCAGAAAGCTCTCCATCCATCTCCACTGAGCACTTACGGGCCCAGGAGAAGCCGCCCATCATTACCCCCACTCTGCACCCTCAACATCCCTTTAAACAAAGAATCTTATTTGTTTGGGTCTGATGTTCAGATAGAGGAAGGAGCAAGCCCTTCCCTCCCGATCTGTGTGTACAAGTCACACTTGTGTTAATGAGTTCTGTGTGGTGGCAGGAATAAAAATCTATACGCCACGAATGGAAAACGTCTCTGTTCAGAAATGTGCCTGAGCTCAGAGGACCCCTCCAGACGGCGGGGAGGCTGAGCCTTGGCTCGTGGTACGTGGAGTCTCTGTAGGGTCAGGTCTGCGCTCAGGAACGGTGTCAGGCATCCCCGCAGCCCGCTAGCCTCCCACCTCCTGGAGCACAAGGCAGACAGATCCCCTCCGCGCGGCCCCACGAGGCCCCCACTCTGGGCCCAGTCACCGTTGAAAAGTAGCGCAGCCTCCTTGAGCACTAAACCCTCCGTCTCTTTCCTCAGCCTGCCAACAAGAGTGCCAATTAGTGCCAATAACCATATGCACAGTAACAGACTTCTAGACCACAGTCACCAAAACGCGAGGGACTCGTGACAGGCAGGCCTTCCCCCGCGTCAGCGTTCCACGTACCTGCCGGGTTCCCGGCGACGAGCTCGTGCAGTCTCCTCATTTACGTCTCCCTGCACGCTGTGGGACCTTCGTGTGATTTTAAACTGTCACTTAGGGGGGTGGACTGGCGAAAATGACCCTGTCACCACCGGCTCTGTTTTTAAATGAGGTCGTGGTTGAATTCTGGTGCAGTTTTTGAAAATCAGCCTCCTTGAGTTTCATATTCTTCTCGGGCTGTAACTCACCTGTTCTGCCGCTTTAAAAGCCATTGCTGTTTTCCCCTTAAACACTCTGTTGTGGATTTTCAAGGCAACTCCAAAAATGGATGCCTAGCAAAAATCTGATATCTGACAGCATGCCACCCATGAATTATTTTGTGCGATTTCATTTCAATCATTCTGACTAGAGGTTTTTGGAACAATTGAGGTGGTAATTTTTGTTTGTTTGTTTCCCTTTTGTTTAACCTTTGATATTAGAGGACATTTCTAAAGTTTAAGGATTTATTCCAGAATTTTACCTGTGTACTAATAGGGTAAAAGCTTACAGCATAGGTAGCATGTCTTTCTAATGACATTTCTCCTTTTTAAAATTAAGAATTTGGGAGTAGACCACCCTAATATTTATGTAACATATATCGTGGAACACCTAATGAGCTTTATCCAACACAGAATTTAATCCATATTGTCAAAGTTCCCATGTGTGAATCTTTTTTGAATCAAAATCTGCTCACTTGAAGAGTGTATTTTCTGATGCTTTGCAGTCTTGGTGCTTATTTGCCGTCTTCATACTTAAAAAGCTTAAGTCCACAGCTCAGAGATTTCTGGTAACAAAAAGTCGGTGGCTGGGTTGCTCTAAAAAGATGATGTATAGCGATGTTCTGGTTTTATCATCGAGAAAAATTGATCATGATGGTGGTGATTCACATCTCACCTCGACGGAGGGCGGGATGAGGAGGTAACAGGTGCTAACTGCACTGCTGAGAAGTGGAGACAAAGCTTGCAACTGGAATCATCCCCTTTCCCTGGACGATGTATTCATTCATTCACTTGGATACCTTGTGGACATCTTTCCGTGCCCGGCTATGATCTGAGTGCTGGGAGAAGCAAGGTCTCTGTCTTCAAGGGGACAGATATATTCTCTTCATAGTTAGCGGGAGGACACAATCAATCAATAAACAAACAAGATGATTTCAGACTACGGTACACCGCCACAGGCACATCAGTCAGCAGACTGATGTGACGTAGAGTTACACAGAGAAGGGCCTCTCCGAGAAGGGGCCACCTGAGCTAAAACCTGAAGCATGGAAAGGGACCAACTATGTGACAGTCCAGAGGAAGAACTTTCCAAGCAGAGAAATCTGCAATGGCAAAGAACCACAGGCAAGGGGAGGACTGGCAGGTGCAAGAGGGAGCAAGCAGGTTGCTGTGCTGCGGGCACGGGGAGCAGGACGAGGGTACTGAGGACAAAGCAAAAAGGCAGAGGCCAAACCCTGCAGGCTCTTATAGACCATGCAAAGGGTTTGAATTTTATTATTGTAAGTGCAGCAGAAAGATATCGCAGGAGTTAAAGCAGCAGTGCCGCCAGCTAATACCTTTAATACTGAGCGGTTAGTTCTCTGGAAAGCAGGCTGGAGGCAGGAGAAGCAGGAAGCCTGCTGAGCCACCCTGCTGGTCAGTAATGGCCACACAGAGCGGCGACCTGGGGCAGAAGAGAGATGGGCTCTTGACCACAGAGCCTTTCATCGCAGAACTGAAGAGTATGTGCGTGAACTAGCCGTCCTGGGAGTGGGGAAGCGTCGTGTGGCCAGAGTCAGGGGGTGGTGAGGGGTGAAATCAGACCTTTCGGTCGGAAAAGGGGGACGTTTGCCACCATGAGGTTTCACCTTTAACCTGAAATCAACGAGGACGTGCTGCAGAGGACACTTCTTTCTTACCGTGGCTTGGCGTCCCATGTCCTTTGCTAAATAAGTATTCATAAGAATAAACTTGCCACTCATCCACTTGACCAAGATTTACCTATGATGCAATCTTCTTAAACAAGTCATGGACAGACAGACGGGTACGCCTTACCCACACCGAGCCCCCGTATTCTGACCATCTTCCTTCTCTCTCGCCTCAGCTGCTGGTGGCAAACAAAATCACTTAAGTCAAATGAGCAGTTTTAAATGTATAATATTAAAATTTTTTTTAAACTCGTTGAAACCCTTAGCCATTGTTAAAATACACTCACTCTGATGGATGTGTTGGCTTTTTTTTTTTTTTTTTTTTTGAGCCTTTTCATTGTATTACCTTATCCGGTGCATGAGAGTTAGTCTGTTCTGCAGAAGAAAACAGACAAAAAGGGTCTCTCAGCACGAGTTACTCTTGTGTAAAGGTTATAGTAAACATGTCAATGCCTAATTAAGCAGAAAATTTTATCTGTATCGTGGGGGAGGCGTTCGCTGTCTTTGACTTTTCTTCTGGGGAATCCATTTAGAAGGACAAAGTAGATTGTGAAGTTGAGCTGGTCCGGAAAGCTCTGCTTCCAAATGTCAGCATCAAAAAAGAACACTTCTTTTCTCCTTGTGTGAAAACGCTGTATTGGCTGGGCAGACTGTGTGGTGTGTGTGTGTGTGTGTTTGTGTGTGCGAATGTGTGCGTTCTCAGTGCCTACACATGCACACATGAATGTATATTTCATCAACATACACACAACATAATGTGAATTATTCCCCGGTTTCCTACTATGGGTCAGGCCCTGTACTAGGCTCTGAAAATACTGAGATGAATGAAACCTGGCAACACATTAACCTATTAGGATGACTGAAAGCCCCCTCCTTTTTTTTTACCTGCTTTGTGTATAGATGTATAATTCTTTGTTTAAGTAATCATATTGTCCATAGATGTGGTGACTCTATGTCTTAGCCTGGAACAGTCCTGGCTAATATGTACTATCCCAGTGTATGAGTGATAAAGCCCTTTTAATTCTCAGAAGTGACCCTGTTTGATTGGTAAACTTTGCCTGATTCTTTGGAGTATTTTGCTTGGCTCTGTAACAGACCTTCTCCTATGACTATTTTTTGCAAACATGCAAACTAATCCAGGGTAAAGAAGATGCAGTGAGGATGGGGAGGCGATCTAATTCAGTTATTCTAACCGAGGGTTTTCTTGCAAGTAGTGATTACTTATTAACAGTTGTTTGCCTACATTAAGAAGCTTTTGTTTCTTCAAATCAACTTATGGAACCAGGGACCAGCAACATCGGTTTAATGAAAAATTCACTTGTCAACTTGCTAGCAAAGCAAAAATACAACACCAATAACAACAACAAAAATGAACCCAACCACAAAACCAGTGGCGAGGCTGAATTTTTACATTTCATCTTGTTTTATGATATCACACCCTTAAAATTGTGGGCTCCAGTCTCCAGTATTTTGACCATTCTCCCCTCCGAGGTGGTTATCTATTTAGTGACATTTCAGTGAAATCCCACTGCTTAACCTTTAACCTTTGGACCTCTGCAAAGTTTTCCTATTCATTAGGTTGGTAATAAAAAGAGAGCAGAGCCTAGTGGTTAAGACCAGGATTCACTCATCAAACAGACTGGGTTCATGCATGACTCTGCAATGATAACTCTGTGGCCTTGAGAAAATTTCTTAACCTGAGAGCTTCAGTTTCCCTGTCTGTGAAATGAAAATAATAATAGTTCCTACTTCAAGTGGATATTAGATAAAATGAAAGAATGTATTTGAAATTGTTAGCATAGGTCCTAGGAGATAGTAATTGCTTAATAAATATTCTTCATCTTCAGGGTGGTATGTATATGCAATGGAATATTACTCTGCCACAAAAAAAGAGTGAAATGATGCCATTTGCAGCAACATGAATGGACCTAGAGATTATCATACTAACTGAAGTAAGTCAGACAGGGAAAGACAAATATTATATCTCACTTATATGTGGAATCTAAAAAATAATACAAATGAACTTATTTACAAAACAGAAACAGACTCACAGACATAGAAAACAAACTGATGGTTTACCAAAAAGGAAAGTGGGGGAGGGATAAATTAGCAGTTTGGGATTAACAAATATGTAGCACTATATATAAAACAGATAAACAACAAGAATTTCCTGCATAGCACAGGGGTCTAAATTCAATATCTTATAATAACATATAATGGAAAAGAATCTAAAAAGACTATATGTGTATGTGTGTATATATATATATATATGAAAAACTGGGTCACTTTGCTGAAACTAACCTGGAACTAACACAGTATTGTAAATCAACTATGGTTCAATTTTAAAAAACTAACTCTGGAAAATAAATAAATAAAAATCCAAATTAAAATTTTCCTCATTTTCAGTCTTGGAGCCCTTGGAGTTCCTGACTGCAGCTGCTTTATTCCTAATAAACTCCCTTCTCTCCTAACTCTTTGCCTGCCTCACAGGCGAGACCTCCAATGCTTGATCACCCCTCCTTCAAACATTGTCCCTGGTGAAAGGAAATAAGAGCATCGCCCTAGGGTTTCTCCCAAGTACCCACCTGCACTGAACGGGGAGACAGGACCTTATAAGGGAAAGACTGCATTGAGGTCATGCAGGCCTTGCAAATCTGAGACTGACTCTCCCTTGCTTTGTCCCTTCTCTGGTTGCATTTTATCCACATGGCTTTGGAAAGTCCAGGTGGAAAAAAACGAGCACACGGACATTAATATTCACATTCCTCATCTCCACTGATGGATATTTGCTCATTAATTCCCTTTGCACCCGCTCTCTCCTGCCTTCATTTTCCCTGCATCCCCAGTAGCATTTTGCATCTACAAATCAAATGTATAATTGGCATCTCATGACGGGTATCCACAAATCACAGTGCATTTGAAATTACAGGCACAAGATCGAGAGGGCATTTTCAGCCTGGTCTGAAAAGGTCTTCATAAACCTGTTTGAGAATAGCAGGATAGCCCCCAAATCCCCTATTCTAACACCATTTGCTATTACTTTAAAATCATTCTATTTACTGAGCTTACTTAATTTTTCATCTATCAACGGAAGATTTTATTCAATACTCCATAATCGCTCATCCTGCTGTGTGACTGTCTACAAATAAAAACGTTTTAACAAAAAAGACACTGGCTATCCAAAATATAATGACTATGCATCCAAATTACTTCTGAGCACTCAAAAATGATTTATTAAAATGATTGTATGCCAATAGAGCCAAGTGTCTTGGTAAACCTTACCATGAGGATGCCAAGGGTCAATCAAGACTTAGTTTTCTTATGAGCCAACGTCCTTCTCCACAGAGATATATCTTTAATCATATTTGAATTTCAGTCCAGCTTTCCTGAAAGTCATACATGTGAATTTAGCAACTGTCCTGTTACAGAAGTATTGGAGAAATATTCCTCAAATGTGAAAATTATTAACTTGGGATTCTAGGCACTTATAAAGAATTATGACTCCTGCCAATTTTTTTTTTAAAAAGGCATTAGATGGCTTGAAAGACATCATTTGGCTTTTTCCTGTATCCATGGCTTGCAGTTCATTAAAGTGTTGATTAAATTATTATTCAGTTTCCTATAGGAAGTGCTTTGCCTAAGTGGGGAAATTGGGGTGGAATATGGAAGCTGCTGTTGTTATTTCATCCCTTCTTCTTCTTCTCTTGCAGGCTACGCCCAGGAGGAACAGCTGAAGGAAGAGGAGGAAATCAAAGAAGAAGAGGAGGAAGAGGAAGACAGTGGTTCAGTAGCTCAGCGTCAGGGCAGCAATGACCCAGGAACAGATGAGGAGCTAGAAACGGTGGAAACGGGTCCTGAGCAGAAAGGCTGCTTCAGCTACCAGAACTCTCCAGGAAGTCATCTGTCCAATCAGGACGCCGAGAACGAGTCCTTGCTGAGTGATGCCAGTGACCAGGTGTCAGACGTCAAGAGTGTGTGCAGTCGAGATGCCCCGGACAAGAAAGCCAGCCTGCACCCCAAGCCCCCAAATGAAGCCCACAGCTGCATGGATAAAATGACCGCTGTCTACGCCAACATCTTGTCTGATTCCTACTGGTCCGGCCTGGGTCTTGGCTTTAAGCTGTCCAACAGCGAGAGGCGGAATTGTGACACCCGAAATGGCAGCAAGACTGATTTCGACTGGCACCAGGACGCTCTGTCCAAAAGCCTTCAGCAGAACTTGCCTTCCAGACCCATGTCGAAGCCCAGCCTGTTCAGCTCGGTCCAGCTGTACCGGCAGAACAGCAAGATGTGCGGGGCCGTTTTCACCGGGGCCAGCAGGTTCCGGTGCCGGCAGTGCAGTGCCGCCTACGACACCTTGGTCGAGTTGACTGTGCACATGAACGAAACAGGCCACTATCAAGATGACAACCGCAAAAAGGACAAGCTTAGACCCACGAGCTACTCAAAGCCCCGAAAAAGGGCTTTCCAGGACATGGACAAGGAGGACGCTCAAAAGGTTCTGAAATGTATGTTTTGTGGCGACTCCTTTGATTCCCTCCAAGATTTGAGCGTCCACATGATCAAAACAAAACATTACCAAAAAGTGCCTTTGAAGGAGCCAGTACCAACCATTTCCTCGAAAATGGTCACTCCCGCGAAGAAACGCATCTTCGATGTCAACCGGCCCTGTTCCCCCGATTCGACCACAGGGTCGTTTGCCGATTCATTTCCTTCTCAGAAGAGCGCCAACTTACAGCTGTCCGCCAACAATCGCTATGGGTACCAGAACGGCGCCAGCTACACCTGGCAGTTCGAGGCCTGCAAGTCCCAGATCCTGAAGTGCATGGAGTGCGGGAGCTCCCACGACACTTTGCAGCAGCTCACCACCCACATGATGGTCACCGGTCACTTTCTCAAGGTCACCAGCTCTGCCTCCAAGAAAGGGAAGCAGCTGGTGTTGGACCCACTCGCCGTGGAGAAGATGCAGTCATTGTCTGACGCCCCAAGCAGTGATTCCCTGGCTCCCAAGCCGTCAAGTAACTCAGCTTCTGACCGCACAGCCTCCACAACTGAGTTAAAGAAAGAGGGTAAAAAAGAAAAACCGGAGGAGATCATCAAGGATGAGAAGGTCATGAAAAGCGAGGACTATGAAGACCCTCTGCAAAAACCTTTAGACCCTACAATTAAATACCAGTATCTAAGGGAGGAGGATTTGGAAGACGGCTCCAAGGGTGGAGGGGACATTTTGAAGTCACTGGAAAACACTGTTACCACCGCCATCAACAAAGCCCAAAACGGGGCTCCCAGCTGGAGCGCGTACCCCAGTATCCACGCGGCCTACCAGCTGTCCGAGGGCACCAAGCCTTCCCTGCCTCTGGGCTCCCAGGTCCTGCAGATTCGACCCAACCTCGCCAACAAGCTAAGGCCAATTGCACCCAAGTGGAAAGTGATGCCACTGGTTTCCGTGCCCACAAACCTGGCCCCATACACTCAAGTTAAGAAGGAGCCAGAAGACAAAGATGACGTCGAGAAGGAGTGTAGGAGGGAAAGTGCCCAAGAAGAGGCGTCCTCCTTCAGCCACGGCGAGGGGCATTCTTTCTCCAAAAGCGAACTCCCTTCAGAATCCAAAAAGGCTGAGCCTTGTCCCCCAGAGGAGGAGAACAAGCTGACGAAAGAGGGCGGGGAGAGAGAGAAACCCCAGGCCTTGGAGCCAGCGTCTTCTCTCAGCAACGGTTGCGCCCTCACCAACCACGCTCCGGCCCTGCCGTGCATCAACCCGCTCAGCGCCCTGCAGTCCGTCCTGAACAATCACCTGGGCAAAGCCACGGAACCCTTGCGCTCTGCCGCCTGCTCCAGCCCCAGCTCAAGCACAATGTCTATGTTTCACAAGTCGAGCCTCAATGCCGTGGACAAGCCAGTTCTGAGTCCCGCCCCGACGAGGCCGGCCAGTGTGTCCCGACGCTACCTGTTTGAGAGCAACGATCAGCCCATCGACCTGACCAAGTCCAAGGGCAAGAAGGCCGAGTCCCCACAAGCACAGTCCTGCACGTCCCCGCCCCAGAAGCATGCTCTGTCTGACATCGCTGACATGGTCAAAGTCCTCCCCAAAGCCACCACCCCGAAGCCCGCCGCTTCCTCCAGGGTGCCCCCCGTGAAGCTGGAAATGGATGTCAGGCGCTTTGAGGACGTGTCCAGCGAAGTCTCGACCTTGCATAAAAGAAAGGGCCGGCAGTCCAACTGGAACCCTCAGCATCTTCTGATCTTGCAGGCTCAGTTTGCCTCCAGCCTCTTCCAGACGTCGGAGGGCAAGTACCTGCTGTCCGACCTGGGTCCACAAGAGCGAATGCAGATCTCGAAGTTTACGGGACTCTCGATGACCACCATCAGCCACTGGCTGGCCAACGTCAAGTACCAGCTCAGGAAGACGGGCGGGACCAAATTCCTGAAAAACATGGACAAGGGCCACCCTATCTTTTACTGCAGTGACTGCGCCTCCCAGTTCAGAACCCCGTCTACCTACATCAGCCACTTAGAGTCTCACCTAGGTTTCCAAATGAAGGACATGACCCGCATGGCAGTGGAACAGCAAAGCAAAGCGGAGCAGGAGCTCTCCCGGGTCTCGTCGGCTCAGAGGTCCCCGGAAACCATAGCTGGCGAAGAGGACACAGACTCTAAGTTCAAGTGTAAGTTGTGCTGTCGGACATTTGTGAGCAAACATGCAGTAAAACTCCACCTAAGCAAAACGCACAGCAAGTCACCCGAACACCATTCACAGTTTGTAACAGACGTGGATGAAGAATAGCCCTGCAGGTATGGGTTTGCTCCCAGGTGGTCGTGCCAGTACCCCTGGGAGGAGCTTCCAGAAGGGAGATGGGTCTGTCTAGAGGTAGCTAACGTCTCCCTGTGCCAAGAGGACAGTAGCCTGCTGGAATCGCACTCATTTTTACAAAAGACTAGAACATGATAAATAAGTCCTAACCACTCTCTCCACTTGCCCAGCTTAACGCTGGGGAATAGAACACAATGGGCTTAGGGAGACGGAGCTCACAGGTTTCTGCTTCGTGAGACTCTCAAGGTCCAGCCAAGGCTACGCCTCATTTTAATTACTGAGTACTGCCTTCTCTTACTGTCCCATTTCACCACCTTATCTTCCCATAGTTAATGCTAATGACTTATAAAGCGATAAAAACTAAAGGAAAAAAAAAAAAAGGTGAGCAACAGAGTAAAGACTGTGGAGTTCCTGGGGGCAGCCCCTAAGCGGAGATTATTCAGCTCGTAAATAGTTTAATGCTGTCTTTATCACTATTACGTGTAATTGATGCTTTTTGCAGCTTACTCGCAGCAGTTGCTACCTTCCCCCCACCCCCCGCCGCCCCTTGTTTACCTCCTGTCCGTTCGGCTTCCTGTAAACGGGCATATGCCCTGCAGTGGATAGTAGAAGAATACTCGTCTCTGCAGAGCACTGGGGTGTAAAGAGAGGAAGTTTATTTTCTTCTCTGGTCTTTTCGTTTTCCTTAGGCTAAGGCTAATATCAGAGGTAGACGCATTGCATGGCCTTGAGCTTTGATTGTCTATCAAGACACAAATGACTCTGCACACTCATTGCCAGTGCACCCAGGGTTCCATGGCTTCAAGACAATTAGCATCGTGTATCATTGAAGTTCCGTGCCTGGCAGAGTCACCAGTGCCCAGAGTATCTATGTCACCTTCAGGAAAGAGGACAGATTCCAAGGTCAAATGCCTTGGCAGACTAGTCACACCAGCCATTTTCAAATGTTGAGCATAAGCAAGGCTGAAATTCTTTTCGTTTAAGTATTTCCTCTGTCTCCCTTCCAGCATGATACTCCTCATATGCTAGGGACCCTCACACATATTCAGGTTGTCCTCCACCTCGGGCCACACCCCAAATGGGGACCCAGCCTGATTTAAGCCTTCGGCACTTGCCAGTCCAGTTCATGTCATGCTAGGTTATGGATTAGCTCTTTTGGTTAAATTTTCAATAAGATCTGGACAGCTAATAATAGCATACACTTGACCCTTAAATAACGTGGGGGTTAGGGGCACACATCCTCTGCAAAGTGGAAAATCCATGTACAGCTTACAGCAGGCCCTCCATATGGCGGTTCCTCTTTGTCCACAGTTCCACATCCGCAAACCCAGCCAACCCTGGTCTACCTAGTGCTGTAGTATTTACTGTTGAAGAAACTCTGCGCGTAAGTGGCCCCATGCAGTTCAGAGTCATGTTGTTCAAGGGTCAACTGTATAAGCCCTCACCACCTCCTACTGTCAGAGCACTTGTTTCTAAATAGGAGACTTCCAGATCAAGCCACCGCACTGTGAGCACTGACAGAGTTCCAGGTGGGGACAGGCACTTATATGACGTGGGTTTCGGCTCACTTCACATCACATAGGGAGATTTACTGAATGGGAGGATGGAGGGTCAGAATGAAATAAAGGGTTAAAGTCTGGGACTGTTCCCTTGGTGAGAAGATCTAAGAGCTTCTGATAAAGGGGAACCCATCCTCTAACTCTAATGGCTATCTGGACCCAGGTGAAGACGTTTGTTTTGTTTGCATGCTATTATCCTGGTAATTAAAATGTGTTCCTGGCAGATTCATCTCTTGTTTCCCAGGCATGATTTGTTCAGCTCACAACGTTGAAAGGAAAGCTGAAATGCACCTATTGAATCTACACGTGAGCTCAGGGCCCCATGACACCTATTTATTTGCTATATAACATTTTTAACTGTATTCAACTAGTTATTACGCTTTTCTGGTCCTTCAGAAAAGAAAAAAAAGAAAGTGGACATGCATAGAATACACAGAGAACAATGTTTCCAATCCCATAGAGGTAGGTCCAAACCATGCCAAAGAGGACAAATCGGTGGTGTGTGTTTGTGCTGCAATAAAGACCGATCTTCCACCTGTTAGGTTTGTAATCATTTTTCAAAAATTAACATCCCAGCCAAAACACTGCGATATGTAAACAGGGGAAGGGGAGAAAAAGAGAGCCTCAGTCAAAATCTGAAACGCACATCCCTGTTCTAGGGAAGGAAAGGTAAACCAATAATTTGGAAAAACCTACACAAAGGTACTTACACGTCTATTAAATACATAGGCAGGACAGCTCTTTTCTCATCCTTCTGCACTGGTACAGAGTAAATATTTCTGATTTGGGCCTTCAAACACCATATTACAGAGTTATCATTATATGACAACGAAGCTCCAGTCTTACATAAACACTGTTATGCTGTGATTCTGAGACAGGACTGAGGGAAGGCAGGTTTGAGTGTTTGGGATTCATTCAAAGCGATGGGTGTGTATATGCGTTGCGTGTATATAAAAAATGGTGCCGGTGCAGGTGTTTGTGTTGATACTAAGTATATTGCAGTCTGCCTGAATGGTTTCCACAGCTGCACAGAAGGTGGCTTTCTGAGGCTTTGGACGCCTGGAAAAGAATTCCTCCACCCTACAGTACTCTTAGAACTGTATTCATGCAAAACCTTGCCCGCTGCTTTAGAATTATGCATATATGTTTTTAAATGATCACAAAATGCGACCACTGCTACCCGGGACTCTAATTTTAGTTGGTATGCATGATAGCACAAATTGTACAAAATGACATGTCATTTTAGGAAGCATGGTCAAGATTTTATGGAGAATTTGGGAGCTTCACCGTATCTACATTCTGTGTAAGATGTGGATTTTGACCTGAATTTTCTTTCTTTTCTTAGATATGTCTTAAATCCTGCAAAATTGTTGGCCAAATATTAAAAGCGACTTTTCATTAAAAATTAATTGGAAAATGTTCACTATGCATCCCTATTGTAGGGCATAAGTCATCTAAAACAATTTCAATAGGTATTTGTATATACCTTTAAAACCCACCTGCTCTTGAGTAATAGAAATTAAACAGAGAGCGAATCAGTGAGTCTAAAATGCATAAGGACTTGAAATGATAGTCATTACCGCATAATGCAGTGTACAAGTTTGGCAGCACACCTGGCCTTGAAATTGGTGGTGGGAATGAATTCTAGTCCAATAAGCTGCCACCTTTGTGGTGGATGATTTGATAAAAATCCACGTTCAGGGTGAATAGCGTGTAAGGTTCCCAGATAAAATGCAGGATGTTCAGTTCGATTAGAATTTTGAGTAAATGGCAAGTTTTTAGAATAAGCATGTCCCAAATGTTGCATGGATCATATTTACACTAAAAAAAAAAGTGTCCATTGTTTATCTGAGATTCAAATTTAACTGGGCATTCTGTATTTTTATTTGTTAAAGCTGGCGACCCTAACAGCGCGGGTTATATGGCAGCCTGGCGAGGACAAAATGAGCAGGACTAACTCGTGTCCGGCAGAGGCATCAGCCTTGCCTTTATCCAGTAAATAGTCTTTCCTTCCTTTCCTCCTTTTTGCCTTCCTCCCTCCCTCCCATCTTTCCTTCCTTCCTGTCCTCCCTCCATGCGTTCCATTCATCTTCCAACAAATATTGGTTGTGCTTTACTGTGCACTAGACTCTATCCGCAAAGGGTGTATCATCGCGACCTGACAGTCGTGCTGATGGTCGTAGCCAAATGCGCCGGGCCTGCAGCAAGCACATCGCCCACGTGGTTTCCCTGGATTCCCACGAACAGCCCTATGAGGTAGGGGTTGATTCAACCGTGTTGCAGGGGAGGAAGAGAAAGCATAGAGATTCTGCATGAGTTTCTCAAATTCCCGCCATCTCTGAGCCTCCTTCATTATCACGTATCCAGAGAGCCACCACTCCGTGCCGAGCACTGTGCTAATCCCAGGGAATAACCCAGTGACCAGGACAGGAGTCTGCCTTTGAGGCCAGTGGCAGACACGTCGACGGGCAGCTCCGGGGTAAACGCTGCGTGGAGCACACAGGAGGGGCCCCTGCCCAGCCCCGGGGGAAGCCGAGGAGGGAACGCGGGTACCAGGGGCAGCTGAGTTAGGGCTGCCGCAGCCCTCGGGCTCCGTTCAAACCCTATCTCGCCCACTGTCTCTCAGATACGCCCCCCACTTCTGTGTATATGAAAGAAATGTGGACATAATTCTCCCCTCATAGAAGAGTTGTGAGAACTAAGTTAAGTAAATGTATGGAATTCTTTTCCATTAAGCCTGGTACGTAGTAGGTTCACAAGGAAAGTTAGTTCCAGGCAGTGTCTACAGGCTTCTACCGTGTTTTTCAGCCTCAGTTGAACTTGTAGTGTTCCCCAGTTGAGCTAATTAATACCTAGGCAGGTGGCCCCAAGGAAAGTGCGACCTAAACTATTTAATTATAATGAAAGGAGTGACAGGGAGACTACCAGCCCCTGGCCTCTGTGTAAGCCGGGCGTGGGGATTCACATCATCCTGAGTTTGCAGAGGGCCCAGAGGATTTCATGATTTGTCTAAGGACACACAGGAAGCGCAGAGGTGGGATTTGAACCCGGGACTGCCCAACATTCATCAGGTCTCTTCTGCCTCTTGGCTTCTCCTCCGTCTTGCCTGATGGCTTCTAGGTGCTACCCAAGGCCAAGTATACATCCAACAGTTTAGAAGTAAAGTCTGTAAAATGTAGTAGAAGAGTTGAGAGGTGAGGTAGGGCTCTCCTTGGGGACAGCGGGGCCCAGGACTGACCTGGGGGTGAAGCATCTCATCCTCACTCTCTGTTACCATTTCCTCGCTCCATCATGTGATCATCCATTCACCATGCAGCCTCTCACCAGGAAATGACCCAAATTCCAGTGAAAATAGATATGTGAGATTTTTTTTTTTAAATCCTCATCCTGACTCTCATTTAGGGGAAGCAAAATGAGAATTCGGAAACAGGGTCAGCCAGGATCCGCAGCATTTCTCACTCGGCGAGAAACGAACGCCTCATCTCTGCTCACGTCCTCCTTTCATCTGCGCGATCGGGCTTTTTTGCATCAGTGCATCGCCATCTCCATTGCACTTTCCCCCATTTGGACTTCTGAATGCTCAATCCTGACGTGTATAATTTGGTGCTTTAATATAGAGTAACATTATTTTTCATTTACTTCAATCTGCCATCAGTATCATCTTTTCATTTAACCAGATGCAATTCTTTTTTCTTTCGCTAAATTGAAAATCCATGAGCGACAGGGAGTGCAATGTTTTAATTAGCTCATATTTTTTATATGGATTTATGTCTTTAAAATACATTTGAGTAATTCTTCAGCTAAATTAAAAACGTCTTTCTGCAAAAGTGAGGAGGGGAAAATAAAGAGCTAAATTGTGTCATTAGCTTAGGTAGATACAGAGAGCAGGGTCTGGTGGAGACCCACACCATCATTAGAGCCTCTGCCTGGGCGGATTTTGAACTCGCCCTTCATTGAAACAAGTCTTTCTCTATAAAGATTTTTCAACAATGGCTTCAGGTGGGATTATTTTTTAAGGCTCCTAGTAAGTAAACAAGCAGTTACCTTCAACGAACTAATTTGAAACTGAATCTTCCGCCAAACAAAACAGGAGGAAAAAAAAAGAAAGAAAAAACAGAAGTCATCATGATAAACAGTTTTCTCCTGCATTTCTCTCTTTGTCTTTTTTTTTTTTAACGATCAAGTTTAAAGCTTTCCATGGTGCTTTTTTTCTACTTTATAGGAGACAAGTGACATTCCGTGGCAAATGAGAGAAAAAGCCATGCAGAACTGAAATCTTTCTAATGCACTGACACCAACTTGCCCTCTATTGTTGGAAATGAGCAGGCGCTCATGATTGTTCATCAAACGGCTCCTAATGCAGTTAAAGCATTCAGCTATAATTTCTCCTTGCATTTATAATTACTGTCATAGACTGCACACCTCGGTGAGCAGATTAAAGCTATAAACTATTTAGCCGCGGCTCTAAGACGAGGAACTTGATTTGTCTGGCAGGAGTTATTTGTTAGGGAGCGTGACACTTCACATAAAAATGACTCAACTTGATGAAGAACAATGCAGTTTTAGCAATGCGGGGATTTTAAATCAGTCACGACGCCACGCCCTGCAAGAATCGCAGGGCAGTTTGTTAAATGATATGTGGGCCACAGAGATAGCCAAGTGCGTGAAGGGAACCAAAATAGAAGAGGATGTGGTGTGCTGGGCTTCCTTCCCCGGCTCTTCCTCTGAAAGGCCAGGAGTTTGTTGAAAATCGCTGTGGGTCATGTTCTCCGACTAAATCCAGTGTACATGTTACGCGAGGCTCACCTGATAGGAAAAGGGGCTGCCAGGAGCCCAGGGCGCATGTCACAGTTGGGGCTTTTCGAGAACTTTGTGCCGCTGTTGAGAACGTTCATTTCCCAAAGCCCAGGAATCCAAGGCTCTGCGGAACGTGGTGGTGATTGTTTCCCTGGAATAGTCTTTATTCCTTTGTTTGTTTGTTCTTCTACTGGCAGGAAGCATGTGGTAGGTTTAAGGATGGAGGGTCCTTCTGTGAGGCTCATCTCCTACCGGTGCTATGAAAACTCCAAAAAGTAGGCTACGTCCAGATTGATGAGAGGGACTGGCCCAGACCGGGTGGCGGGCGGTGCGGCTCCTCTTCTCCCCGCTTGGCTTGTGCCCAGGATGTGGTAAAACAGCACACGCTCCGTTCTGGGCAGGGCTGGGCACGGGGTCTGGCCGCAGAAAAGCGCTCGACACCTTCACTCCCCTTTCTCTACGCCCCACTTGATCACCTGCCTCCAAAAAATCCTCTTGTGTTTGCTTAGGGTTTAAATCGAGACGTGGGGTGGATTGTGCCGTTTGATTTGAAGAAATTAGGAGAGACTGCGAGGGTGGATTTAACTAAAACAGCTCTGAGGGGAGAAACAGAAGTACCGGGTGCTGTTTGGTCGCCCCTGAGAAAGGACAGAATAGAGCATTAACCTGCCTTCCTTCCCCTCTGACTGCTCCCCCCCCTCCCCCCCGCCACCAGCTACCTTGAAAAATGCCATCTGCTTCAGTCCAGCATCGCTGGGGCTGGGTCATGCGTAGGAAGATCTGCATGGGTCCTCAGTGCATTTCAGTGCAGATGATGATGTTGCTGGTGATGATGATGACGAATGTGGTAGAAGAGGGCTTGACATAGCGCCTGGCGTGCGTCCACCATCACTCACTATGGTCCTTGTTGTCACTGGTGTTGACAGAGGATTCACGTTCATTGCGCATTGACAGTACCCCGGCTATGGTGCTAGGCCTTTTATGTATATCATCTCAGTCAATCCTGACCCTAAGCTCTATAGAGAACGCACTGTGATCACACCCAGCTTGCGGGTGAAGAAACCAGCCCTCCGAAAGGGGATGTGGTCCACAGCACCACACAGCTAGTGAGCGGCAGAGCAGGAGACCAAGTGTGGACAAAGGACCATTTACCTCAAGCTAGCATTTTGGACCAAAATTCTCCCATCACCTGTCTGGTATCCCCTGGGTTAAATTGTATTGGATGCTACACCAAAGTGTAAGATGGGAACACCGACCACAAGTTATTTGCATGGGAGTGTAGATGAATGGGGAAAAAAAAAGTTCTGAAAGCTCAAATCCTCAACTTAGACAACTTTCTACCACTCGGGCCCTCCAGCAAATTGGCACTTTGAGTGTGCATGGTTTTGTCTGGTATTTTTTCATCTATGGAGAAAAAAATGATGTTTCAGGTTATGTTATTTTCAATGCTACATTACTCGATTTCACAGTCAAATAATTCTATTTTTGTTCACCAGAGAATTTTGTCATGTTTAATTGTTTATGACTCCCGCCTCCCCCCGTATTTGCTGTGGCCTCCACTTCCCCCTTAGCTGCCTTCCTGTGGATTTTCTGTGCACGGTAACCATGGAGATGGGCCCCTATTGGACAGTGTTTGCTCTGGCTTAGGAGTCAAAGACCAGTCGGGCCCTCGACATCCCAGAAATGCAACAGGATGGAAAGTGAGGGGACTTCGGAAGTGGAGGGAAGGCCTGTCACGAAGTCTCAGGAGACAGAGGCTTCCTGGTGCCTAGAAACCCATGAAGCAGGCACGTGGCAGCTGAGCTCGGTGAGGAAGAGCATGGGCCCTGTGCTGCTGAGGCCGGGCCTCGGGGCTGGGCCTCCACTTTTTAGCTGAGAGACCTGGCGCAGGTCACATCAACTCTCTGACCCTCGGGCACCTCTTCTGTCGAGTGGCCACACGTAGGCTGGCCTCACCACGTGTTACGAGGATAACATTTTTTTTTCTTTTTATATTTTCTTTTTTTTTTTTTTAAAGTATAGTCGGTTGACAATGCTGTGTTAATTTCTGGTACAGCATAGTGATTCAGTTGTACATATGTATATATATGTTCTTTTTCATTACTGGCTATTACAAGGTATGGAATCCCTGTGCTATAAGTAAGACCTTGCTGTTTACCTATTTTATACCTAGTGGTTAGTATCTATCTGCTAATCCCAAACTCCCAAATTACCCCTCCAGCACCACCACCCCTACACCGTTCTCCCCTGGTAACCAAAAGTTTGTTTTCTATGCCTGTGAGCCTGTCTCTGTTTTGTAAATAAGTTCACTTGTGTCCTTTTTTTATTTTAATATTCCACATCTAAGTGATATCATATGGTCTCTATCTGGCATACTTCACTTGGTGTGACAATCTCCAGGTCCATCCATGTTGTACAAGTGGCATTATTTTATTCTTTTTATGGCTGAGTAGTAGTATATCTCTCTCGCGCGCGCACGTGCGCTCTCTCTCTCTCTCGCTCTCTCTCTCTCTCTCTATGTATATATATATATACACCAAAGATAACATTTTTGAAACCTACTGAGTGTCCTCTTATTACAGCATCAGACACACAAAAAAAAATCCTCAATTAAAGAGAATGTCGCCCATCGCTGTTGCAAAGCAGCGCTCCTAGATCCGAGTGGGGTGAACGTGTCTACAGTCAGAATGAGAACAGCAACCACAGCAGTTAGAATGTGCTGGAACCGAGTCACGTGTGCTGTCTCAGGAACCTCCACCGGGAGAAGACAGACGTGGCAGCAGTCGCTGCAGACTGAACGCCGCCTGCGCGCTAGAAGGACGGCGGCGCGGCGGGCAGGCCGGTGCGGACGGGCCGCATGAGACAGACGGCACCACGACACCAGGGCTGACACCGAGCTCAGCGCTGTCGCAGGGAAGGTGCTGGACCGTGGGAGACGCGAGGGCCGAAGGAAGTCTGGCCAAGCAAACGAGCAGGGATGGAGGCTGAGTCTGGGGCGATGAGGAGGAGCCTGCCGGGTGCGGAAGAAGGGGAAGGCAGGATGGCAGGAGCGAGGCCCTGCGAGTGAGCGGGTGTTCATCCCAGGAAACACACCTCACCTGGCGCGGTTGGAGCCCGGTTTGGGGGTAATACGGAGAGAGAGGAGGCGGAGGGGGCAGGGAGGCTGGCAGATGGATGCTTATACAGATGACAGCTTCTACCTGGGTGTGTCAACTACGTCTAGTGAGACTCAGAGAGACAGATGTTCAAGAAAGGCTTGCTTTATTGACATATTTTAACGTCGTTCCCATGACGTTGAGTCTGCAGGGCTGGGAAGTGGTGGAGCACAGGACTTTTACCTGAGCCGCCAGTTTACAGTGGACATAAAGTCCATGCCCGCCTCTAAGCTCCTAGAAGGCAGGGCTATATCTGATTCGCTCATCAGTCAGACTCTATAAATATTGGGGGGAAGGAAGGAAAAGAGGAAGGAAGGAAGGAAGGGAGGAAGGAAGGAAGGAAGGAAGGAAGGAAGGAAGGAAGGAAGGAAGGAAGGAAGGAAGGAAGGAAGGAAGGAAACGTAGGTATCTAGAAGGTGACCATAGCCAAGGGCCCCTTGGAAATCCCCCATGTGTGACTTGACAGTAATGCCTGTGTCACTCATCAGGGAGGCAGATCACAGATGAAGCACAGAGCCCAGCACATAAGGGAAGCCCAATGTGAAGACATCTTCAGGCTTTGCACAGCCTGGAAAAGTATGAGGGAGCGAGAAACATTCCCAGCCCACTGCAGATATGGTTTGTCCAGAGGACTGACCCTACCATGAGGCCTCTGCATCGGGACTGAGAAACGCTTTTCCAGAGGTGCCAGTACCCATGGGAGCAGCGTCGATGGATTGATGCCTTCAGCTGATGAGTGGATTTCTGCGTTCTCTGCGGCGGGAGGCTCAGGGCCCTCCGTTCAGTCATCCGTTCGTCCATCGGCTTGCTCTGCACCAGCATGTCCTAAGTGCTGGGCTCCCCCTGAGGATAACAGAAGCCTGGACCTTGCATCCCAGTCAGAAGACACGGATTGATAATAATCCTAATGCCTAACATTTACTGAGCAGAAAATTAGAAGTCGATCATTTCTAAGAATGACGGGCTGCCAAGGACATACGGGGCAGTGCGGGGGACTGTGACAAGGCCACCTACTTTAAATAGGGGTTGGGGGGTCAAGGGAATGAGATGAGGAGGTTGAGAAGGAGCTGGGCGTGGGACAAGCGGCAGGAAAACGGGAAGAGGGCTGGTGTGTCTGATTCAGAGGGAGGCAGATCGTGGGCAGCGGGGGCTGGAGGAGCGGGGTGGGTCATGGGGCAGGAGAGAGGGCATCAGGGCTTTGTAGAACATCCTAAGAACCTGGGGCTTTTTCCCTAAAGCCCAATGGGAAACCATTAAAGGGAGTAAATGGGCGAGTGGCATGACCTACGTTCTCTTTTAGAGTGTGGAGGCGTGAGGGGGACCATCCCAGAGGCGGAAGGCCAGTGAGGAGGCTGTGGGGTGGAGCGGGGACAGTAGGTGATGGCGTCTGGGCTGCAGTGGGGGCAGTGGGCATGGGAGGAATCAGCAGGGCCTCAGAACCGTGCTTGTCTAGGAAGGAGAAGGGATGCTGGGCGAAGAAGACACGTTGGGGTCTGGACACACTCTGTCGGCTTCACATCGCAGGGCCCTGAGGGGGCTTCAGAGGACCTGGGAACGACTGCTCTTCCCAAAGCTCCCCAGACCGGCCTCAGCTCCCAAGCATGCCATCACTGCCTGCGTGCTAAGATGAGTCCATTTTGATAAAAGTAAACCACAGTTTTTACGCTTCTCTAGGAATTATGAAACACAAAACGAGAGGTCCCCGCTGTGCTCGTCTTCCTATTTTTCAATCCTAATTTAATTCCTCTCTCCATCCTGTGATTCAGCCCCCCCTCCTCTGAGCATCGACGCTAGGTGGTCCCAACTCCGACGGAAGATTTAGTGGCAGGATGAAAGGGAGGAACACGTTGTTTTTTCAAGATGATTTAATGACCTTTTTGGCATCCCCGTGACTGCTGAAATCTTCTGTAATTATTCAGTTTGGAGGCAGAGAGTTCTGTTGATCAGAGGAAGGCTGATGGAGATGTCAAATGTCAATAAATTTGCAATCCATAATTGTAACCATTTGATGCTGGAGCAGACCGGGAAACGACTTGGTCACAAGGCCATGAATGGTTGAACCAATACAAACACCAAAGCATTTTGAGTGTTATGCTTGCAAAAGCATCATCCTATGTTTTCTTCTTGCCCCAGCTCACTTTCTCTTTCCCTGTCTTTTCTTCCCCCCTACCCTGGTCCTGGCCCCTTCCCTGAAGACAGGCAGGCTGTGTATTCTCCTTTCCAAAATATGGGTCCATCTCCTCCCAGAGCCGATGATGCTGTAAACACAGCCCTGGGTTCCCTGCTCCCCCCAGAGGATTGCTGTAAGCGGTTGTCGGTCTTGCTGTTCAGGTCTGTTTGGCCCCTGTTAGAAATCCAGCATTGATTTTTTTTCTGCTTTGCTTGCTTTCCGACAGCGTGGTTTATATCGGAAAGTTTTGTGTCAGGAATTAGAGGATGTTCCTAACAATGGAGAGAAAATACCCTAATATAAATATGCCGTTTGTGGGCTTGCACTTTGACAAGTCCACGTGAACTGGAGGATGCTAGAAAAGGCTTTGAAGTCAGGAACAGAGGCATTTGCTTTAATAACGCATCTGATTCCTTGAGCTCACCTTATCAAGTTTTAACCTCTGAATCTCTAAGTTCCTAGTTCAAAAATGCAGAGTCTCCTCTGTCCTTGTGTTAATTTTTAAATTATGTATCATTGTAGAGAGGCCCTTGTGGCGAGTGTGATGAGCCATTTTCGCTTCTGAAATGGGAAATTACAACTGAACATTAGCGACTCCTTAGAAATCACTGCAAGCAAAGTGGCATCTGTAACCACATGGTATTAACTGGGAAGAAACGCAGTGCACAAAAAAGGGAGCTTGGAATGGGGTGACTTTCAAGAGAGGAGGTTGCAGGCAGATGATCACAAATTCCTCATCAGTGTGCTCAGCCATCTCCAGGACCCTAGTGCACCTGAGTGGATTAGCTGGGATTCTGCAATGTAGCTGCCTTTTTTTTTTTTTTTTTTTCCAAAAAAAATTTCAAGTGGAAAGTTCTGGAGGTTGAAAAATGTGTCCTAAGGCTTACTAGGAATCAGCAAAAAGGCAACAGGACGTGAGGCAGCGTTTCTGCTTCTGCCAGCCCCCTGGAACGGGAGCCAGGCACTCTGCTGGGGAACAGGGATGCTGAGCGGCTGGGTCCACCCTCGCTGGGGAGCACTGAAGAGGTTTTGTGGGTCAGGCTGCCTGGGTTTGACTCCAGCTGCACTGCTCGCTAGTAGTAAGAGCAAGTGTCCTCTCTAAGATGAGTTTCTTCATCTATAAAATGGGGATAACTGTCCTACCTTGAGGGGCAATAAAGAGGGTTGAAAAAGATAATCAAGGTAATACGTCAAGCCAGTGGTTCTCAAACTTGAATGTGCACCAGAATCACTGGTGAGTGGGGAGGGGGGCTTGTCAAAACCCAGATGGCTGAGCCCCAGCCCTAGAGTGTCAGATTCAGTAGATTTTGGATGGAGCAAGATAATATTGAATTTCTAAGAAGTTCCCAGGTGATACAGTCATGCTAACCCCAGAGCCACACTTTGAGAACCACTGCTTTATGCACAGTACCTGGCATGTTGTAAATGCTCTAAAATGTTTGCTCTTGTTAACTTTAATTCAGTCTTTGAGCCTGTCTGACACTGTGTCCTGGGTGAAGAAGCAGCATGATAGCTGAGCGTACAAAATCAAACCAAATCTCAAGCCAAGATGGCAAGACCATGGATCATCTATTAGAGGGGCTGATGAGAGAGCAGAAGCTGAGGTACAGGGGCAACACGAGAAGAGGACCAAAGTCTAGGAAGGTGGGAGGTGGCCTGTTTGCGTGATTCTGCCAAGATTACTTGAAGGGGTAGACAGCATCAACTCAGTTGTTGCTCCTGGATCAGGAAGTTTCCAGTCTGAAGAACCCTGACTGGCAGTCAGGGGAATTGGTCCTCCCCTTGATTTAGTTGAATACCTTCCTTAACTCTGAAAAGATGGGCAGTATAATTATTTGGGAAGCCATAGTTTAAACTGCTCAGCATATTAACTCCAAATTGTGTTTATCAAAACCTCTTGTCTATAACTGACTGCAAACCAAGTTAATTAAGTAAAACAGGGTGTTTACTGGCTCATTCAAAGACAGAGTTGGTCGCATGCACAGATGAATCCTAGGTTCAAAGGGTATGTCATCAGAACTTGATCTTTCAGCTTAGCTTTCCTCTACGTTGTCTTCATTTTCAGACAAATGGCAAGATTGTGTGGACCAGCTCCAGAGTTCTCTCTTGGCAGTTTAGGAGTTCCAGTGGAAAGAGTGCCTGTTTCTCAAGCGTGCCAATCAAATATGGAGGTTGAGTTTAATCGGCCTGTGGCGTCACATGCTCTTGAAGTAACACCTGTGGCTGGGCGAATGAGACACTGTCTTCAACCTGGGTCAGATGCACACTCCTGGGAGCAGTGGGCAGAGTTAGCACTTTACAGGTTGGGCTGAGATTGGTCTGTGCAGAGGGGTTATAATATCAGCGTTTTGGGTCATGGTGGTGGAAGATGACCCTGAATCCAAGTCATCTTGTCCAAGCTTAACCCGGACCAGCTTTTCACTCTCCTGACATCTGCTAATTTTTCTGATTCTGAAATGACAGTGAGTGGCCCCCCTTGTTCCCATGGTGCCACAGCTCCGGGTCTGTGGACCCTCCTCTTTCTGGTATCTTCCCCACCACTCTCCACTTCACGGCTGTTTTTTCTTGACTAGACCTCCATGATGCTTGCCCACTTCACCCCTTCCACTTCTCTCTCCACAGCAGTTAGGTCAGTTGGAAGACGCCCTATCTTTTGCAAGAACTGCTTCAATAGTCACCTTCCGACCTTCTCAGCAATACTCACTGCCCTCTGCCAGTTTGCCCAGCACACAACTGCCAGATTAAAAGTCCTAATTTGAAGCTCATGTCATAATGGAAAGAGCTACCATGTCGTAAGTGTTGCTTCTGTCTCAGGACTTCAAAGATAGTCTTTCTGAACTTTATATTCACCATTCTCATCACTTAAATCTCAATTTAAACATCATCTTCTTTAAGGACCCTTCCCTGAAAATCTATACCAATCAGGAGTCTGCAAACTTATTCTGTAAAGGGCCAGATGGTAAATATTTTCAGGGTTGTAGCCAGAGAGTCTCCATCACAACTACTCAGTCTGCCCTTGTAGCATAAAGTCAGAAATAGGTGATATGTACAGGAATGTGTGTGGCTACGTTCCCATAAAACTTTATCAGTGGACACTGAAGTCAGAATTTCATACAATTTTTATGGGTCATAAAATAACATTCTTCTTTTGACTTTTTTTCAACTACTGAAAAATGTAAAAGCCATTCTTAGTTTGTGAGCCCCACAGAAAAAGGTGGTTAGCTGTGGCCCCCAGGCCACAGTTTGCCAACTCCTGATCTAAAGCCATCTGGCCTGCTCATGTGTCTTTTTCTCAACACCCTGTTTTGTTTCCTTGATTAGATTTATAGTATCTGATATCATGCTATGCATTTGTGCCTTTCTTTGTGTCTCGTACTGTGCCGGACTCCAAAGATACAGCAATGAATAGATGGCATTTTTCTTACCCCCACAGATCTTATAGGAAGAGAAAGATAAGAAATAAGAAATCAAATTAATAAACAAGATCATTTCAGATCCCATGAGGAAAATAAAAATAAAGCACTGAGGGCCTGGGTAGCAGTGATTTTAATTTACTTTGGGCACTGCCAGAAGGCCTCTTTTGAGAGGTAACAACTTAGACATGAAAGATTGAGGGAGCCAGTCCTGAAATGAATGAGAAGAGGACTGTAAACAGGGACGGCAAGTGCAAAGGCCCTGGGGCAAGGAGGAGTTGGAAGTGATGAGGGAAACAAAGAAGGCCAGTGTTGCTGGAATTCTGTGGTCTTGGGGCAAAATAAGTGAATGTTTAGCACAGATCCAATTGTACAGGCCATGGTGATGAGTTTAGATTATTCTAAATTCCTTGGTGGGGAGTTTATGTAGGGGAATAGCATGACCCAGCTGGCATTTCTAAAATAATTCTGGCTGCTACCTGCACAAAATGGATTGCAGATGTAAGTGTGGGGGAATGTGCATTTGCTTCCTTATCAGGAAGCTCCTTAAAGACCTCAGACATGGACTCTGCACATACTAAGACTTCAACAAAAACTTGGTGAAATTAATGCATTAATTAAACACAGCATAACTTTTTCTTGATCCCTTGACAGCAAGGCCTTTTACAGCCAGATTCCTGAAGCAGGTTAATTTATATCATAAAATTCAGAAATTACAGCTTATAACATAAAGTGACCTCTCATTATATATAATGCGGCAAAACAAGCGAATTAGTACCGGGGTAATAAATGTCTAGGCACGAATACGGCTCAGGTAGGAAATATGTTCCCATCCCTTTGGGAGTAAGGATTCAAAACGAGGGTGGAAGTACCCAGCACCATCTAAGTGGCGCCCTGGTGTCTAAATCCAACTGGAGTGGATGCAGGCCACTGGGGTTTCTTCCATCCTTCCGCATCATTCAGTCAACAGATACTTTTGAGGGTGTACTGCGTACAGGCGCTGGGACCCAGAAACGAGCAAGACGGGGAAGGTCTCTGCCCCTCCTGGAGCTCATGCGCCAGTTGGTCACAAGGAGGGAACAAAAAGCAATAAATAGAGGCAAGAATTTCAGGGCTATAAGTGTGAAGAATACAGAGCAGTGACCCAGGGAAGAGAAAGGCTACTTCAGATGAGTGAGCAGGAAGGCCTTTCTGAGGAAGTGACATGTGTGCTGAGATCTAAAAAATGAGAAGCAACCAGTCCTCCACTGAGTCCAGGAGCGAGAACGGCCAGCAGAAGGCACAGCACACGCAGAGTTCCTGGAGTGAGCAGAAGCCTGGCGTGTTCAAAGCATTATCTAGCACAGGGGCTGGCGAACTTGTTTTAGCACAAGACCAGATAGTAAAAATCGGAGGCTGTGTGAGCCATGCAGGGTCTTAACACACTCGACCCTGCCACTCCAAAGCTGAAGCAGCCAGCCCTAGAGGATATAAAAATGAGTAGGTTTGGCTGAGTTCTAATAAAACTGTATTTATAAAAACAGGTTGAGGGCCGGATTTGGCCCAGGGGCTACAGTTTGCCAGCCCCCGGTCTAATAGGATGATAATCATAAGTGAGGGTCCCAGGCAGGAGCAGACACCATCAGGATTTCTGGGCTGTCTCTTTGGAACATGCTCTGGGGAGAAACCAGCAAGGGAGTGGAGACGCAGGACAGGGAAGGCGAGAAATCCAGGCATAGGTGTGAGTTCAGGCAAAGCCCCAGCCTCGGCCGGATCCGGTTGGGGAGCTCTGGCGTCCTTATTCTGCCTCTGAGTTTGACTCGTCCGGAGGCAAGGACTGGGTTCTCGTCTTCCCGCCCCCATCAGTCATTGGAGAAGGGCCGTCCCCAGGGGCATAAGCTCGCAGGCACCGCGGGTGCCCTGCACGTGCAGCGAAGTGGCTCCAGTAGCTAAGCGCCACCCACGGAAGAGAGTCGCATGTGCGCCTGTTAGAAGGAAGATACACGTAAGCCAGGAGTGGGGCAAGGATACTGTATCAGGGATCCACGGGCATCTGTGCAGCGCCCTCCTCAGATGGATTCACTGCCGCCGGGTTCTTACCTGACCTGAGAGAGGGGATGAGGCCCCTGCAAAGCGCGCGGTTCCAGCAGCGGAGGGATGCGAGTCACGTGCCTCAGCACAGCCCGCCGCCTCCTCTGCGAAGAGCAGGGCGCGCAGAGTGGGACTGGCCCTTCTGCGTTTGTTCCTTCCAGTGTCCAGCCTGAAGGGTGCAGCCAGGAAGTGCGCGGTCTTGGGCATCAGACCTGAACTGAGACCCCAGCTCTGTCACCTATTAGCTGTGTCACCCTCAGCAGGTTTTCTGAGGTCCAGTCCGTAAGTACGTATGGCGCACTCTCCATTCGAGGGGCTTGTCATCAGCCTCAGTTTTCTCGTGGATAAAGCCGGGATAGTATCTCCACTAAAAGCCTTTGGTGAGGGTTAAATGAGAAAAAGATAAGGAGGCTCTTAGCGCAGTGCACCCGGGAGGGGCTCAATCAATGCCCGTTTTCTCTTTCTCATCTGTTGTACGGAAGGCTGTTCACCTGTGTCTCTGATCGCTTTCAGAAGCCTGGTCACCATGGATTCACACGGTTTTGGTTACTGCTTAGATCAGCAACAGACTCCAGTAGACTCCTTGCCCTGTTGCCTGGACAAATCTTTCCCAGAACTGAACCTGGGCCTTACCTAGTGATCTCCCTCTCTCGTACAGTCAATAAATACTGAGCTCTTACCACGTGCCAGGCACCATCAGAGCCCTGAAGACACAAACGTTAATAACGGTAGCATTTAACGGTGAGTAGGTGCCCTACCACAGTCCCGTCTTACATCCTGCCCTCATCCTTGGAGTAGGTTCCGTGATAGACCCCCACTTTATAGAGGAGAAAACTGAGCCTCATAAGGGTTGAGGAGGTGGCCTGTTATCATCAGTTAGGAAGCAGATTGGAACGCACATTTGCCAGACTCCACCGTCACTGCCAGAACACATTCGCTTGTCCTGATCCCCAAGGAAAACAAGGACTAACACCGGGTGAGCGCTGACTATGTCCGAGGCACTCTTTAAACCCTTTACGGATGCTGCGTCATTTTATCCTTCCTGTCATCACACCAGGTATGTCCCCGGCATCAACCCCATTTTGAAGTGCCCAAAGTTCACGGAAATTAAACGCCTTGACCCTCAGCGCACAGCCCTTGCTTAATGGAGCTTAGCTTTAAACCCTACACCTGCTTGTCTCTAGGGCCTGGGAAGGAAGCAGACTTATAATTTTTTAAATTGCTAAATTAAAAGGCAGAAATAAAATAAGAAGAAAGAACATATATTGAGAACTTACCATGCGTCAAACACTGGCCTTAGTGCTTCTCTTTTTTAGCTTATTTAAGCTTCACCACTCGGAGCAGGTGATGTTCTTATGCTCCTTTTACAGATGAAGAAGTGGAGCTGTAGCAAGGTGAAGTTGCACACGGAGGTGCAAAATTCATTTACCGATTGGCATGCCTCCCCCCAAACTAGACATGATTAGCCCTGTTCCCATTTGAAGAAAGTTTTCCTGAGCAGCTGCCCCGTGACCTGGACTTATGAAGAATGGATAGGAGTTAATCCTTCCCAGCTCCATATGAAGCACAAGGCTCTTGGGTGCAGACTGGTGATGAGTTAGGGGTGAAAGGAGGTGGTGAAAGGAAAGCAAACATGGCTGGCAATCCCCCGGGCTCTGGGTCAAGTTCTTGTCCGAATCCCCAGGACAGGGGCTTCCTTCTTCATCTTCTTCTTCCACTTCTTCCTTCATTCACCAGAGCTTTGCCACCTCCGACAGCATGAAATGTGTAGCTGGGGCTCATTGAGAATGGAGTGTGTCTGTTAAGTGTTGCTCCTTGGATGTTGGACTGCCGCCTCCATCTTAGTCATGCATGCCCATCTTTTTCAATCTAATGAACTCCAACCATCAGTGCAACTTAAGTTCGGCTGTCTGTTCGTGCATAGTTAATATTAAAAATGTACTAACAGTGTGGCTGAGAAATCAAATTATGCACATAAATATGCTGGCATAGCAGAGGCGGCGGCAGAAGCTGAAGTTAGCAACACTGATGCCAGTTCACATTTGCAAATCTCCCGTCAATCTGTCATTAAACATGTTATCAAATGATGATAAGTGTATGCTTCTTGCTTGCATTGGTGAGCCAGTTCCCGATGTTGATGCGCATTAATGGGATAATACGCATTAACATAGTTGTGCTTGGATGAACACAAAACATTTTTTATCTGTCTCAGTTTGTTTCCCCCTGTGGCCCCCAAGTCAGTGTTTTGTGTTATCAGATTGCCAAAAAAAACGGGAAAACATATTACTTTTAATTAGCGAACCTTGTTGGTGGTGGGTTTCTTCCCCGCTAACACCCCCCCCCCCATAATTCCTGTGTGTTGGCAATAAAAGAGAGACAGAGAGAGAGAAAGACAGAGAGAGAGAAAGAGAAGCTTCACTGTCTTCTTCCAGTAAAACGATTAATGTCAGAAACTCAGAGGCTGGCAATTATGCTCTGTCTTAATGCACTGGCCTTTCATCTGGGGCCCTCGCTCTTGACAGGCCTGATCGTTTCAGTTCAGTGATATGAAAGGCAGCAGAGGAAATGATCGGAGACATCCCGGGTCCGTCACGAGGGCCGGCGCTGACACGCGGGCCTGGCTCTATATCCTGACGCCGCTCGTCAGAGTCACGGGCGAGGGAGACAGATGGTGGCCCCGGGCGTTGCCCAGACTTGTGGGTGTCACCGTGCTGAGTGGGGGGAGATGTCGCTACAGTCATTTCTCCAAACTCGGGAACTGAGAAAATGTGCAATCCTCCACAAAGTGAGAAACGCTCTATGAAAAAGCCAAATCGTGTCCTTTTCCTGACTACTGGGCAGCCGCTCGACCGCAGGGATAAAGGCAAACGTAGTCGTTGACTTCGTGTGGCAGGAGTCGGTGAGAAGTCTGTTATCCTGATGACCCAGGATACAGCTGGGTTCAATTTTATCGAAATGAAAATAAAATTTAGAAATTCTTGAGTTAACAGTTCAACCTTCACGGCCTGAACACTGGACCAGTTTACCATTTGAGGAATGATGTTGGTGCCCAGAGTTTTTCAAGAAGCGATGTTCTTTCACAGGAGATCTGCTGGCACACCTCTGGGATTTGACTCATTCACTTATTCAATACGAAGGTACTGGATGCCTGCTATGTGCAGAGACATTGCAGACTCAGGGAGCCAGGGGGACAGCATCCCTGCCCTCATGAAGCCGTCGGTGTTGGGGAAAACATTTTTTTTAAAAAAACCACGATAATTCATCCAGTTGCTGTATAAGAAATGTGAGTGAAGGAATGCAGGATGCGATTATCGTAGCATTTACTTCTCAAGCCTAGCGGAAAGCATTCTCTGCCATTAATAATGCCAAAAGGTTGTTGTGTTTGGCCTTCCTGGGTTCTTGTTTACATGTGTTTTAAAATTAACAGTGACTTCTTGCCATTTGGTTTGTTCCTAAGTGGGGTGAGTGGTTTATTAATGATTAGAATTATTGTTGCTGTTATGGATGAGCTAATTAAAAGAAAATTCTGTCACGCAGCTTTGTGAGGCAAGCACGAAACTTTACAGTCAGAGGCGTCAGGATTGGAAGTGACGAGAAAAAAGTGTGAAAGGATAAAAAAAAAAAAAAAAAAGACAGAGTTCAAGATAAGGCAAAGAGATCTCAAGATTGCTACCAGCCTCTGTTGCAGATTACTTTTCAGGGCGTTTTCCCTACTTAGGACAGGAAGAAAATCCACTGGTTTTTTGAATAGAGGTCTCCCTTTTTTAATGTCTTGTCTTAGGATGGAAATAGCCATCTCTTGAGCCCTGAGGACATCTTGTTTTCCATGAGTTCATTCGTTTCTGTAACATCCTGAGACGCCAGGCTGGACACTGAGGATGCTAATAGGACCATACAGGTCCCTCCCTTGAGAGAGAGAACCACGACGCAGGGGACAAGAAGAAGCAGACGCACCATTTCAGTACCTGGGAGTGGGTGGCACAGGCCCTCACAGGAGCGGCACTCAGCCTTGTCGGCAGAAAACCCAAATTACTTCTTTACGCCATTAATAAGCATTTATTCAGCCCACTCCGTATACTGAACTTCGTCAAAGAGACTAGAAAAGATATGACAATAGTAAGGGCTTACATAGGTTGAGAAATCACCTGGCACTTTTCCAGGTGTCCATTTTAACTGTCTGTGCTCGAATTGTCTGCCCTCTTCCTGGGCTTCCCCCCTGGACCCTGAACTCCCCCAGTGCAGACCCTGTGTTTATCAGAACACGACTCGGGGTCTGGCCCACCATGGGTGGACATTACACGTGCATTGACTGGCTTTCCAAGAATTACAGGTCAGATGTTGGAGATTGAGGGGTGACAGCCATGCGAGAGCCATACGCGTAGCACGTGCGCCCTCAGAGCTGTCACGATTCAGAAGAATGAAACTGAGCCCAGTGCCTCTCACAGAGTGAGCAGCTGTTACTTATCTGTCGAATATCCCCAGAAGAGAAGATGTTATTTGATTGTCTAAAAGGTTAGTGAACTTGCTTTGAGACTCAGATTGGCAAGAAGCTTGGGAAATACTACAGTTACTATGCCAGCGTGGTGGTATTTTGAACTTTTTCCCTTATAAAATTACTGCTGTGTGCTAATGTCACTCTGACAACAAATAAAATTCATGGTAGATGAAAACAGAAGCCATTTTTCAAAAGTCAATATTTTTCTTATTTTACCTGAATTACTCAACTTAAACCTTTAAAACTTTTAATGACTTTCAGCTTTTTTTTTCCCTTCAAGAGTATATCAAAATGGAAAATCTTTATATTCTACAAAAACATCTTTCAAATCTTCCCCCTTCATTTGTTAGAGCAGTGTGCAGTCTTTTATCTTCAAGCTTTTTTCTGGTCATCATAAAATTCCCCTCAGCCATTACCAGGAGACTGGCCGCTGGAAACTGTTGGAGACTGGGTCTTAAACACGATGTAAGAGCTGGCTTCAGGCAGAGTTGTAGGTTTTCCCCACTGTCAAAAGCAAGTTACTGGTCAATAAGTTTTAAATTGGTGCTAAGACTTCTGTTACTAGAAACCTGTTTTTCTCACATTGATGGTTTTTTCCCACTGTCTTGGAGAATGAACAGTCTTGGTGGCCCATCAACAGAGATCAATAGGACCGCTCATTCATTTATTGGACGTGTTTATTAGGTGCCTCTGCAGTCAGACACTGTAGCAGGTTCTGGGATTATGTGGAACCAAACAGCATCCCTACTTCCAGGGAACTGACCTTCTAGTGGAAGAAGGTCATAAACAAATAAAAATATGTTATGTCAGAGGCTGACAAGTGCTACCTGTGTGGTAGATGCTTGGTGGAGTTAGGGTGGGGGGGGTGGATAAAAGCTACATAATGATGTGCCCCCGAGAACTTGAAAATTGAAGGAAAGGTCACCAATCCGTGGTGGGGGAAGGCGGCTCCCCTAAACACACCAGTCAGAAAACTGAGGGTTCAGTCAAGATTCTCAGCTGTACCTGACAGACCCTACATCAGCTAACAGAAAAGAAATTGATTAAATATTATTATATGGTTCATAGAGTCACCCAGAGGTATAGGGAATCAGATCTGAAGGCCACACACCCAGGTGGTGCCCAGTTCAAAGCCAGGACCACGGTGTGGAACCATCCCTGCACCGGCAATGCGCACAGACCCCCGCCTCTCACCTCCCGTGCAGAACATTTACTTTCCCCGCAGGAGCTCTGAAACAGCCTCTGAGGTGCAGGTGCTTTTGACCTTGTCGGCATAGAGGCTGCCCCGCACCTGCTTCCTCCTGGTGGACCTTCTGAATCAGAGCCTTACATCGTTTGCTGGGTCTGCTGGGTGGACCCGGAGCCCAGTGCCTGTGTGTCAGCTACAGGAAAGGCTGGCGGCCACGTTTCTGATTTCTGCCTGAGGGATGCCCTTCCTTCCAGTCAAGTTATGGCTGTGTTGACCCTGCGGCACAGACTATGTTATTGGTTTTTAAGAGAAAACTATGTGCCACAGAAATATGATCAATTTGGCATTTTTTTAAGAAAAAGAAAAGGTTCAGAATTTTGTCAGGGTGCATCCAAAATTATCCACAGGAAGGGACATCTTGGCAGCTGCACACTGAATGTCTGGCCTAGAATGGGAAGAAGTCTCCTGTGTAATAATATTAATAGTAATAAATACCAATACTGAGGCTCTGGGAGATTTAGACTGTGAGGCAAGTGTGATTCTGGTCCACACGTTGTGGACGAGGAAACGGGAGCGCTGGGCTGCTAAGTCTACACATACAGGTGATACAGGAGGGTCGAGTCTGGGCTGATCTGTGCCTTAAACATCCGCACTGGCAATGAGAGCCAGTTCATTTGGAGCATTTCTGAGCAATCGTAACAGCTTCCCTAGCCTCTCACAAGCTCTTCCCAAAGTCCATCTGAATTCCATCCCCTGGCCAGCAAAAGCCCCTTTCTGACCATAACTTGCTTTCCCACCCTGGATGGGTACTAACAGTATCTACATTATCCAGAACAGTCTCTGACAACTTATTGAGGGTTTATGTTATGTCAGGCTCTACCGCATTTGCCCATTTAATCTCCCCAACAACACTACCGTCTTCATTCTCAGATTCAGACTGAGTCTTAGAGAGTTGAAGGAACTTGGCCAAGGTCACACAGCTAGTTAAGTGGCAGAGCTGGACTCAAAGCCACATGCATCTGTCACTGCATCCTTCTTATTTGTCCCCTCACAGACATGGAATCAGGGACACCTTTAGCTCACCGTGCATTCTCATCATTGGCTCATTTACAGTCAATATTTTAATTAGGTAGGTGGATAGTTTCAATGATGTAAGAATCACCATTAAAAACAAAAACAAGACTTGAAACCCACACCCATTTAGCCAAAGCTCACTCTCTTTTAACGCTGATTATGAGTATTTTTCATCTCTGTGGCATTTCTGTAAGTTTTCCATATAAATTAGTACATGAGGATTCCAAGGCAGACTTGGGTCTCCTGCACCTTGCAGGGAACAGGAGGCTGAGCAGTCTTGGCTGTCATTCCATGTGAAGGGGTACCACTGAGAAGTGTGATGGGGAAGCGTCTGGAACCGGGCTGCCTGGTCCTGGATCCTGCTCTGCCCCTTCTCAGCTCTGTGCCCAGTGGTAGGCTGCTGAGTGGTTAACAACTGGTTCCCCAAGGAGAACCGAGCCCTGATTTGCAGCATTTGCCGATTTCTGTGGTGTCAGCTCTGCCGCCGTGGGAAGAGATGCACACAGGGGCTCTCGTGAGCTCCTGCGGGCTGAGACGAGCTGGGTCCTGCACACTTACTTGCAGCAAGTCACTGAGCAAAAGGTGGGTGCCTACCTCAAAGGTTCTTAGAAGGATTTATGATGACGACAGAACGCGGAAAAGCAGTTAGCACTGTGTCTGCCCCCGCTGTGGGTGCTCACTAAATGCCATTTGCTGATCCTGTTAGGTGGAATCCTACCGTCTGGTACCTCAGCTCCGTTATCTTAAATACAATAATAAAATGCTTCCCTACCCTCTTTCACAGGATTATTGTAAACATCATGTGACATAATCTACATCAGCTGCAAAGGAAAGTTACAAACTTAAAAAAAAGAAATAGAATATTTTGTTAAAGTCAAGTCAAAACCCAGAGAATGAACTTCTGCTGAGCAAAAATTTTACAACTGAACCCTAATTTTTAGTTCTTCTGTCACCATTTTTTCCTGCATTTTCAGGCTCCCCTCAGTTCCTGATACTAATTCCCATTCAGAAGCTGTTTAATTGGTGGGGAGGGGGTCCTGGAAACTCACCAGCTCAGTGAAAAATTCAGTCCTTCAAGAGGTTCTGAGTTTAAGTCTTTTTGATCTTTTACCCCTCAATCCTCTAATCCTTTTTGTGAGGAGTCTTCAATTATCCCTGTTTTTAGTTCTTATTTCTCAACTTTCCTTTTGAAAAGCGGAATTTGCATCATGTCTTAAAGGTGAAGGCAGCATAAAACCTTCCTTCAACAACGCTGCTTTGGCTGATAAAGACTCCAGTCCTCTCTGTTGCTGGCGGCTCCACTGGGACATTCTCTCAGGCTCACTCAGCTCTTTGCTCAGCCCTCCCTGTGATCTTGGAGCAATGTTGAAGGACATCATCCTGGTGTTTTCCACTTAGCGTATTTCTGCTCAGTCATCGGGTCTGGGTTTTGTTCTTACTCCCTACTGATACATAGAAAGGCTTGCCTAATGCTTCTCCACCTCAAATTCATAGTCATTGGTCATTGGTGTGACCATTCACGCCCGTGGTCACAGGTCATTTCCGTTCACAAGCAGAGCCAGGCCCCCAGATTGCAAGATAGCACAGTGGTCACAGGCATGTGTCCTGCAGTCCAGATCCTCCCGGTCCAGTCTCGACCCTGCACCTTTCTAGATGTGAATTCTGGGTAAACAACGTAAATGCTCCGTGTTCAGGTTTTCCTATAAAAACTTGGATAACAATACCCTCTGCCTCAAGGTGTAGTAAAGAAGTTAAGTGAGTTAATAAATATATAAAGAATTTAATTTACATTGTAAAATGATTATAAATCAATAAAAAATGTTAAAAAAAAAAAAAGAATCTAATTTACACTATGTCCTGGCTAACACTAAACATTTAAAAAGTGTTAGCTATTATTATCAGAAAGCCGTGTTTCTCTAATTTCACTTAAGTGAAGTTCATACTTTTGGCCATATCTGCATACCCCCTTGTGATAGTATTTACTTATCACAAACACTTTTATTAAGGAAGAAATTTAACTAATCACTAGCCTTAATGGAAAACCAGTGTCACTTACCCAAGAAAAGGAACTAATGGTAAAAAAAAAAAAAAAAAAATAGGTAGATGATGATAGGTTGATAGACAGACAGACAGACAGAGGAGAGACAGAGAGAGATGAAGTGCCAGCTAGACAAAGTTTTTACATCTGGCCGGACCCTGACACCTGCCTATGTCTTGGATCTGAGCTCTTCTTTCTCCCTGTTGTGATCGAGGTCAGGAAGTATTATTCGTGAGAGGTTAAGGATTTGGACTTGAGACTCAAACTAAGACTTTCATTTGGAGGTTAGAAGAAAATCTAAAATAGGGCCATCTTTCACTCTATAGTTCTATTTTTTATTGCTGAGTTGATGAACCTCTTAAAAGCTTCTGCCCTCCACCCAGTGGTGTGCACCCCACACTTTGGCTAAGATGGGGCTGCAGGATTCGTTAACACTCAGTTCTGAAATGACTGCAAAAACCGCTGAGTAGTTTGATGGATGTTGTTCTTGAAGACTGTTTCTCCTTTCAAGCTTAGTTCTCAGTATCCAGACGTCCCGTCTCCAGTTCTTCTTTGTGAGTTTTTTGGATCTAGGCCTGGGGTCATGTCTTCTCCGAAGTCCAGAGATTGATGTCTTGTTGAGAATTTGGAATTTTCTCTAGACAGCCCACCTCCTGGATCGAGGAAAAGATCAGACATCACACATGAGCAAAATAGTGTGATTATGTAATCTGGTTGCTCTAAAGTTTTATTATTAAAAGACTGTAACCTGTCTTTTTAGCATGAGCACCCAACATGCAATATGCCTGCAGTTTCCAATGTTTAAGAATTGAGCCCCTTCTAATTAAGCACTGTAGTGTTATCTCCCACATGGATCAGTTCACCAAGATGAGTGAAGTGCTGTTTAAAACAGCTAGGCCAGCTGGGCAAGCACTTCGGGGATGTCTCAACTCCAGCCCTTTCCCTCCCACGTTCTCTATCTTCTTCTGAAAACAAAGTCTCTGAAATATCTTTGCCCCTTAGCATAACTTGAGTTTGTTCTGTTCTTCCTTGGTCTGAGGTCAAAGTCATCTTCCTAGAAGCTCCTTTATATTCTTGGTCCAAGGCTAAGGTTAGAGTGATATGAACCCAGAAATACAGCTCTTATCTTTTCCCTGTTCAAGGCAATTGAAGGCTTTGCGTAGTCACTCGGGCTTCTCACGCGCGCTTTGGATACTTGCCCCAAGCAAAGGAGCTGAGATGAAACCAAGTTTGGGAATTTCTGCAAGTCCAGGGACTCCCTCCTCAACCCCAAAATGGACTTCAGAGTCTGCTTGTTCTACAGATGAGAAGAATGAAGCACAAAGAGGAAAATGATTTGCTCAAAGCAAACCCAGGGTCTTTGATTCCCAATCCATTTACCCCAGACAACTGCGAGACAGAGAAAAAGCACATGAAATTTACATCCTCCCCGCTCCCCTGTAATACCCTGTCCTAAGGCCCTTAATGATTTGGCCACACTGGCAGTTTATATCACCTTATCTCTAGAGTTACCATGTTTTTATAATTTCCTCCCTCTACCATAGATTTCAGTATACTAAGAACTAGCAGGGGGAATGATGTCAGGAAATAAATTCACTGTAATGATAAAGCCTCAAATTCAGAAACATTAAGGGAAATTAATCCAATGAGAGAGGTCATAGAGTCCTGATACAATTTCTAATCTGTCAACCACAGCATCACTTGGGCTAGTCATTGCCAAGAGGTAGCAGTTTCAATAATCTGGTTTGAATCTAGGCTCCATCACTTCTTAACTGTGTGACCTTGAGCAAGATTTAAACTAGTCCAAGCCCCAGTTTACTCACCTGTCAAATGGAGACAGTAATAGTATCTACTTCCTGAGGCTGTTGTGAGGATTAAATGTTGTAATTAGACCCATGCTTGACAGACTGAAAACACTAAATAAATGTTGTCTGTAATTATCATGTGACCTGTGAACAGCTCTCACACCCTGGATCGTCTGCTGTAGACTTTAATGGCCTCTTCATATATCAAAGGGTTGGCTATGACATTACACTAAATGTTGAAGCTAATTCTTGCGCTCTCCTCTCCAGGCAGGCAAGCAGGAAAAACAGTGTAGCCATGAAAGGGCCCCTTAGGTGGATGGGCTTGGGCTCTGTTCCTCCGACCCCTTTCCGCCACAGTGCTGTTGTGGGGACCCGCCTCCTTAGAGGTCTCGTTCATGCAAAATCTATAACCTCACCCTTTTTCTCCCAAGTAGAAGAACATTTATACATTCATTCAGACAAATATTTACTGAAGACCTGCCAGATGCCGGGTACTCTGCTATGCACGGGGCCGTCCACAGACGAGCTCTCCTGGCTCTTACATTCTAGAGGAAACGGGCGACAACCCGCAAGTGAGCAAAACCGCAGGACCACTTCTAGAGCGGTGCTACAAAGGGTATCAGGCGCGGCCCTAAGGCAGAGAACGGCTTAGGTGGCACGGGTTGCCGTGTGGGTCGCACAGGTGGGCTCCCCAGACAGAGCCGTTCAGAGGGCCCGCTCTGACGAAGTGCCCTTTCGGCTGAGCCATAAATAATGAGAAAGAACCAGTTTCAGAAATCTGGGGAAGAAGGTTGCAGGCAAAGGCAAAAATAAGTCTCTGATGCAAGAAAGGGTATGGCTTATCTGAGCAACAGAAAATGGGACGAGCATTGGGGCAAGGAAGATGAGGTCGGGGAGCTGGGCGGCTACCAAAAGGGAGGTGCTGAGAAGGCGCTGGAGCGTGAGCCCAGGACTGGCAGCCTCTGGGCTACCCTTGGAGCGGGTACGTCGAAATGCCACTGAGGGAGGGGAGCAGTGGTACAAGGAAATGTAGAATCTAGTCTCTCTTTTTTTCTCAAAGCCAAATAAAGAGTCTTATTTCAGTCCTTAAAAAGGACTGATCACAGAGTGCTTGCAACACACCCGGTAACTGTCCACGACTTCTGTTTCCTTCTTGAGAATCGCTCACGGGAGCCTGGCTGTCTCAAGAGGGTCTGTGGGGGTCATTCTGTGGCTTCCAGGTGGACTCTCCCTACACCTGTGAAGCACGCAACCGCGCCAGTCGGCGGTGACACAGTCC
Source organism: Camelus bactrianus (assembly GCF_048773025.1). NCBI lineage: Eukaryota > Metazoa > Chordata > Mammalia > Artiodactyla > Camelidae > Camelus > Camelus bactrianus. The sequence goes on from NC_133557.1 coordinate 25,704,717, forward strand.
CGGTCTCAGGATGGACAGGATGGAGGGAGGCTTGGAACCTGGGAACCGCCTTATTCCCGGGCAGGCCCCCAACTTAACCGAGGACCCCATCCGTTCCCTAAAAGAGATAAGCCGCCCCCTGTCTTACGACAGAACTGTAGTGTTTGAACACAATTTGGAGTAGTCCCACTAACAGGGTCAAGAAAAAACTGAGGCGACTAGTCAATTAATCAAATAAGTCACAGCCCCCCAAAGAGTTTATGTAAAATAACTTGAGCTGCTGTTTTCCCCTTAAATTATAGTAACTCATCGGCTCACCACATAACATGATGAGTCCCACCTAATTATAATAAATAAGTCCCCCCATAAAAATATATTCCACATAAATATTGTGGATCTGATCCCCGTACAGATATATTGTACTATAAAATAGGTTAATGTGTTTTCCCTTTATTTTGCTCATTTAAAAATAGGTTCTATTTTTATTTTTTCCATCCCACACATAACTGCTCTATCTTTTGGGTCATTTTGTTGTTCACGCTGTCTTTCTTTTTTTTTTTAAGTACAGTCAGTTACAATGTATCAATTTCTGGTGCACAGCACAATGTCCCAGTCATGCACATATATACATATATTCGTTTTCATTCTTTTTTTCATTAAAGGTTATTACAAGATATTGAACATAGCTCCCTGTGCTGTACAGAAGAAACTTTTTAAAATCTATTTTTATATGTAGTGGCTAACATTCGTAAATCTCAAACTCCCGAATTCATCGCTTTGTCTTTCTTGTTTGTCTTTAATTCTAAGACTAATAGATTATTCTCCACCCCACTCCAACCCAATTTTGCTTTCTTGATTCTCTCAATTGCTAAATAATTAGTCAGTATAGTGTCACGATATGTACGGAGCCCAACAGAGAAGCAGTCTTTGGCTTTTGGCACAGCTCAACAAGTGAGTTCTCAGTATTGAAGTTTGAATTTTGGCTGCATGTCCTTATTTGCTGGTAAACATCTAAGAATCTAATTAGGTGACTACAACTTGGGAGTTCTTATGTGGACAATTCATTCTGCACCATAATACCCAGATTCCAGGGGACACCGACTTCTAAACATGACACAGAGATTGTTAGAGGGTGACGTGAGGGCATATTTTTGGCTTAAAAACTTAATCTTAAAAGGTAAAATAAACTAAAATATAAAAAAAAAAAAAAAAAAAAAAAGACTAAAGCACGCTTTCCTCTCCTGGGTTTTATCTCCTTTTCTTCCCCCGTGCTGTTCAGCTAATTCCCTGCCAGGGAAGGATTGCTGTAACCAAGCCATTACACAAAGACATGCCAAAGACACTTTCAAATAAAGTGTTTATTTCTCTCAACAACAGAGCCAGCAATTTTCAGATTTTCGTTAAGTGCAGCCCCCAGCGAACCCTCACAGACTTCCACATTTTGGTAGATTCTGAGCATTGTTTTGCAATGGTCTTTAGGAGAAGGGGTCGGGGGGTGGGAAGCACAGCAAATGTCCAACCTCAGGATGTATTCAAGGGGCCTTCAAGTCACTGCCAATTCAGGATCTGCAAAATCACTGCAGCTCTTACCACCCAATCTATGCCTTTTAAGGTCAGAAGTATCATTAAATCACGCAGGACATCTTGTTCTGTTCAAGTTCCTTTTCATTTTCCCATCCCGATGGCAGTTGCTCAAACTTCTCCAGAAAGGGAGAAGTTTTGAAGTTCACCTGGAAGAGATTTTCTTGACAAAAGATTTGAAGTGTTCGTGTTTTCTTTCTTTTCTTCATCATCTTTTTTTTTTAATCTGAAACTTTAATATTTTTGATCTCTAATACATAAGCTACAACAAGTTATTCCCCCCCTCCCCTGAACCCTGCCTTCTCTTTCTTCTAAAATGTCTGGCATCTGCCTGTGTTGGTCTGGTTTTGGTGGGTGGGTGAGTGAGTATCATTAGCCTCAGATCAGCTCCACACATCAGTCAAAGTCATTAGCTGGTCAAACAATCTAACTTCAAATTCGCTTTTGAGAGGCCAAGTGTTGAGCCCTAGAGCTTCAGGCAGTCCTCTTTGGGGATTTGGAGAGAAAGCGGGGAGGCACGAAGGGGTCCGGGTCTGCCATTTGAGCCCTTTGTCCCAGGAGAAGGTGTTGTGTGTATTTGGTTTTGTGGATTAAATAGCTCTAAGGGTAGGAGGAACTGCAGACAGGGGTTTCTAAAAGGCGAAAAAAGAAATAAATATTAGAAACCATGTGATTTAGCAGAAGGAATTCGAATTTGAGAATCAACAAGACTAAGGTTCAAATTCCATCTTTCCCAATGACCTGGGGGCCTTGGGCAGACCGCTTACCCTCTCTAAGTCTTATTTTCCTCAACTGTAAAATGAACATTAAAAAATACCTACCCTACTGGTTTGCCAGGAGAATTAAGAATTTGGTGACAATATTCTCAGGTTGCAGTCGATGCTCAATAAATGTTAGACTCTTCCCATCCGCCAAGTCAGACAAAACCTTAAATATTTATACATGCAGAACACGTCAGCCAAACTCCACAGAAACAAGATGGCAAAAGGCAAAAACCACACTCCCTAGAGGAGCAACAGATAAGCGTTTGCAAAGAGCAGTTTCTCCCCCATGGGCGTCCCTTCCTTAGTTACTCGGCGACTTTAGTCCCATCATCTCTAAAAGCACAGTGCCGCCTTCAGCCCCCAACTTTCAGGTTTTCTAAAAAAGGAAGCTTCTCTTAGGAGACAATTCACCTTTGTGGCAGTGCCATTTGAGGGAGGAAAAGTATCTGTTTTAAAAGGCACCCCAGCCAAGGTGAAAACAGCTCCCGTTTAGCACTCGGAGATGAGACTATCATAATATTTAAATCAGTTCTGAGAACTTTCTTTGAAAAGGAAAAGGGGGAAGAGATCCACCAGTTGCCTACCCGAGGGGCCAGGGGAGTCCAGTTACCATAGAGACTCAGTGCCGGCAAACGGTATTGGAGAGCAGATTGGTGTCTGTTAATTTTTTTTTTTATTTGTAATTTATGTGTGTTGGCTCATTCTCCGAGCCAGTCCAGATTTTCCTGTTTACCTGCCATCCTGCATGATGTGAGTGAGGAACGACAATGCCAGGTTTCAGCCGTTTCTTCAATTTGTAAACATTATTGCGGGTCAGAAGGACAGCGGAGAACACATGGAGAAGTCCGTGCACTTAATTTTTGGAAAAGGCTTGGGGACAATTGCGTGGGGACTGCTGAGAGGGGAGAAGAGCCTTGCGAAATTCTTTACGACGATCCAGAAAGAGTTCTGAGACCTGTCTGAGTCATAAATTCTGGTTTCATAGAACCTTTTTAATGACTCATTATAATTCCTCAGTGAATACAAAAAATAACATGGAACCCTTTCTATCAACCTGTGGCAAACACGATCCTTGCACACAAATTGTGTTGGCCCAGACTTCTAAGTAACTAGACTTCCCAGCAGTGCACGGGTGCTAGGTGGGAAAGTGGACATTAACGGTGTTCCTCGATCCCTCCTCACACTTCCCTGGGATTTGGCTTTGGGAAAAAGTCAGTCCCTCTGACAATTAAGTGGAGACAGTTCCATATCCTCAAGAAAGGAGTAAGGAGATGAATACTTTATAGACACCATCCGTTAGTCTCAGTGAGCCGTGGATGAAGAAAGGCAAGCCCTCGCGATGGGCTTCAGTGGATGACAACTAATAAATACTCATTTCCATAAAATTTAAATGAACGCAGTAAAATCTACCTCTTGCTGTGCAAGAACCCCATCTCATTACTCAAAATAGCAGCAATGTAATTACCAGAAGCCACACCCTCCACGCCGAGGTGGCTGGTGGTGAAGTCATAACTAATTTCCACACACGCGGCCACCGCGGTAGTAACACTAAGTACCTAGGCTCTTCCAGTTCTTTCTGCTCTAGGCCATATCTTCTTCCAACCACATGCACCTTATAAAATAATAATTTTCAAATGCAGGGCTGCATTTTGATTAGCCCAAAGACATAGCAAAGATTCCTTTTTCTTTCAGCGCACACAGGCAACAGACCCAACACTTAAATACTTAAAAACGGCGTGTGCAGTAAGAAAATTTCAAAACTTTAAACACCCACAGAGACGGACTGATGTGCCACCCCAGCTGAGTTTCGCATCCTCTTTGCATTTTAAATGACCTTTAAGCAATGATGAGCTCTGTCTCATTGAGACTTAATTGCTTAATTAGAGAAGCCATTTTCGGTAGACAAATATTTCCTTTAAAACTCATCTTCTAATTTTGCAAAGGCTTCGTTGGATTTTAGGCAGAATTGGAAACTGTTCCACATCTTCATCTTCAACAGCAAAACTGGAGAGCGGTTTAAACAGTACTGAGATGAACTGTATTTTCCTGTGAAGACTGAGAGTATCTCAGAGAGCTACTCCACAGGGTTTGCAGTCAACTGAAATGTTTTCAGTCGGTAGAGATATGCCTTCACTTCCACACCATCTTAAAATTCAGAGCCCTCTTGGAATTTCTGTGAGTTTCCAGATACTTTTTCCCTTCGTCCCTTCTGGTTATGATAGGGAGGCACTAGGGGATGGTGATTGAGAACAGAGATGCTGAGGTCAGACTGCCTAGAATGAACTATTGTGTGACCTCGGACAAGATAAGTAAGCTTCTTGTTCCTCAGTGTCCCCAGCTGTGAAATAAAGGAAGTAATAGATCCTACTTTACACAATCATTGTGATGATTAAAGAAGTTAAACTTTCAAGCACTTCAAACAGGGCTTGCCATGTAGTAAATGTTGAAAAAACAAGTTGGCTCTTATTATTTCTTTTACTTCTGCAGAATTCCTTCTTCCCACTCTTTTCTTGGTGGTGACTCCTTTATCACGTCCCTCGAGTTGACACAAGGTGGGCTCAGCCCTTTCTCCTTAATTATTGATCACCTTCAACCTCTACATACTATAATTCAAACAACATATCTAGTGGTGAAGTTCTATACAAGGTGGAGGTGATTAGAGTAAATCATTTAAATTTAGTTTTTGAGATCCCTCTGATTATAACATATCTGTTGTACCAAACATTATACTACTTGTAGCATGTATAATATTATAGTATAATTGAAAAGTCCCTTAGCCCACCAAGTTGTTTCTCTTCCTCACCAACTCACTGCCCCTTGGGGGAAAAAAAGCAAAACAAAACAAAAAACTTCCCTCTTAATTATGCAGACCCATATAATTCTTTGCCCCAAACCTAAACACAGCTCCCAACTGATTTCGCACAGCAAAGATCTGTTAATGAACTCTTTAAAAACTGCTGATACTACCTAGTGGATCCTATTTTTGTCTGCCCTCCATCAATCTGGGAACAGAAAAGGGAGTGGGTGGAGCTATGTGAATTCTGCTCCCCCAGGAGAAGGCCACTGTCTGCTCCAGTGTTAAAGAACCGCTTCTTGTTCATCCTTTCCTTCCAATGCAGTGGTCATCAGCCCCTCCAGAGAAAGGGAGGCTTGCGATGTGTAGATGGGAAGTGTGGATTTCTTGCTGCTGAATGCCTCTGCTTGTCAGCTGCACGCACGATGCCAAGGGTGCCTGAACTGGGGCACTCTGAGCCATCCCAGACGAGAGAGCGTGACAGGACATGTGAGAAAGGCTCCTTCACAGATTTCAGGCCACCAAAAATTCTCTTGGCTCCCCAGCCCCATACTCTCTGCTCTGGTTTTCAGTTGGCAACAAAGAGATGCCTTGAAGATCTCTCCTCGAACATGATTTAATCTCAGGGTCTGGTTCCTCACTGGGCATCAGACATGTGCAATATAAAAATGTGTTTGGCTGCAAGTAACAGAGGACCCAGGTTTCATGGGTCTCAAACAGAAGGTCTGTTCTGTCTCACCTAATAACAGGCAGCTGCCCTGGAGTGTCTGGTCCTCAACCACTTAAGGGTCCCTGTAGTTCTTGTGGGATTCTTTCCCGTTGTACTTGTCACCGTAGTCTTAGAGCCTCACCCACCCCCCAACCCTGGGAGCATCACACCTGTGTGCAAGGCAAGGAGGCTGGCAAGGGGCACCCCTCTGCTCATTTGCTCTTCTAGCCAGAAAAGCAACTCTTTTCTTGGACCATCCCTTCCCCCCTTAAAAAAAATTCCATAAGCATCTTATTTCCCAGAAAAGCGTGCTTGGCCATACCTAGATGAATGTGAGGCTGAGAAATGAGTATTTTGCTCTTCCAGCCCCTGCAGTAGAGGAAGTGGGAGGGCTGGGAGGCAAGGTGGTAATGACTGGAATTAGGTCTCCGGTGGGGTCAGCCACACCAGAGAAAGAGAGGTCTGAGATTTATAGACGTGAAGTGCCTGATTTCTTATTGCTGAATCCCTCTGCTTATCAGACACACAATGCCAAGAGTCTGCACAAAACCTTGGGAAGGAAAAAAAAAAATCAGTTAAATATTTAGATGATTTGCCGACATGGGGAACTTGCCGTTGGCAGCAAAGATTTATTAAACAGGCTACAAAACAAGATGTCATTAAACAGTTTGAAAGCATGCCCTCGTAATTAAGAAAGGAGAAGGTTTCTAATCTGGGTAATGAAATCTGTGGCTCAGATGAGCATTCATTTTATTAATATTTATTGCGCACCTACTGTGTGCCAGGTACGGCAGGGGCTGACCCCAGGCAACGGAACAAAGCGGGTCCCTTCTGCCAAACCTACTGGTAATAATAGCTATCACTTACTGCGTACTGATGCTGTGCCAAGCAACGTGCTAAGCATTTTGCAGAGCAACGGTTTACCCGCTCGACAACTCTTAAGAAGTAGGAATCATTGCCCTCAACTCAGACATGGGGTGAGCAACCGTCTCAGTTTATCTGGACTGAGAGGTTTCCCAGGACACAGGACTTTCAGTGCTGAACCAGGGAAGTCCCGGGCACAGCTGCTTAGACTTGAGAAAAGTGGGGCTGAGTGCAATTAAATGACCTCCCCAAGGACACACGACGAGCATGCCGCGCTCCTAGAATCCAGTCGGATGCTGCTCGTTGCCAGGCCCCCTGCCCCTCCCGGGCTGCAGCCTAACTCCTAAACCTTGTCTTGAACCCAGAACTCTTACGGCCTCCCCTTCCCTGCCTCTTCCATCCTGCCTCCTGCTGCTTCTCTCAGCTTGAGCACAAAAAACACAGGTTCTCTTTTTTTTTTGAGCCACAGAGCACGGAAAAGCCCCACCCGCAGCGGATGCACTTGGGTGGTCTTTCAAGGGCCAGCACCACCGAGTAACAGCAGCTCTGTTCTGACCCTGCAGCACACAGGCCGCTGCCCTCTGGGCCCCTTCTCCAGGCCATTAGTGTTTAATTGCCTACAGACTGTTCCTCAGCCCTGGTTGCACATTAACGTCACCTGGGGAGCTTTTACAACATACTGAAGCCAGGAGCGTTCAAAACAGAATCTCCAAGAGCAGGCCTGCATGTAGAAATTTTTTACCCTTGTAAAAATTGAGTTTATCTTATCTACAGGAGAGTGCATAAATATTGAGTGCAAAGTTCAATGGATTTTACATATATTCGCACCCACGTAACCACCCCCCAGATCAAAATATGGACCATTTCCAGCTCTCCACGAGACCCCCTTATGGGCATAAATATATTTTTTAAACCCTCCGAGGTTATCTGAACGTGTGATCAGATCTGAGGGCTACTGGTTTAGGGCCCAAACTCTCCGTGGTCAGAGATGCTCCTTGTCTCCCAGGATAGCGGTGGCTGCATGTCCCCCTCTCAGTGGACACAGAAGAGAATAACCCTTAGTGCGGCCCCTTGTATTTACACGCAGTATATTTACACCCACGACACGGCGAGCGCCTTGAAGGCAGAAACTACATCTCGCCAAGAGCCCAGCAAAGTGCGTGACTTACCAGATGGGGAAAAAAAAGAATAAATAGACACGTGTCATGGGGAGTCCTGCTTGGTCTCCACTTAGAGGGTTATGGGAGGTTCTCGGAGAGGGCAACGCAGCATTGAGTCCCCTTTTTCCGTGTCTGCTTTTTTTTTCTTTGACCTGAGAAGGGCGAGTTCGAGAAAGCGTCGATTCTGGGTCTTGTTCTCTCGCAGAGTGCCCGCTCGGCCTGGGCCCAGGTGACACCAGTGATGCGCAGTGTAATTCTGCGGTGTTGAAAGCCAGTGTCAACTGCCAAATGGGGACAGGCAGGGCGTCTCGGCCGTGACATGTGCGTGTGTGGGTGTGTGTGCGTGCGTGTGTGTGTGTGTGCGTGCGTGCACACACGTGCAGCCGGGAAGTAAGCCGAGGACTCAGGGAAATTGATGTTGTACCAGCAAAAGGCCACTGACACTTAGGAGTGATCCGTGTCGGAGGCACGTCTCGCTGCCCTGGGTCACCGGGGGAGGCCTTTTTTTTTTTCTATGTATAGAATGTACAGAAAAATATGTATTCTTGCCTGGAGGGCAGTTAAAAAGATTTATTGTGTCAGCATCCCCAGATCATTTGTATGTTGTTCTGCCCACATGCTTTATTCATAATGTCTATTTTATTCTCTTTTATTTTGTCAAGTTGGTGTTCAATACTGCTGCTTTCGTCCTAGAAAATGACCCATTATCAGAGCAAGGCTACATGGCTGTGGTGAAACGCAAGTGGATTGTTGGGCAAACTTAAACATCTGGAGCGGGTTTAAGCAGCTGGGAGGGCTTCAGGGTTTGGGCTTCAGATTTATTATGATGTTGTCCCTGGAACCTTGCATTGAGGAGGGGGAGAGGAGGAGACAGTGGGGTTTAACCATGATGGAAAACTTGGGGGCACAAGACTGAAGGACATTGCAGATCTTGGCATGAGGGGAGGACCAACAGGAGAGACAGAGAAGACTCACATCACATCATCCCACAAAATGGCTAATAGAGAAAATACAAATTACTTGCTTTTCATGGATTCTCTGAGCAGCTCAGAGGTCTTGGGAAATGACTGCTGTGAGTCAAGGGCCCTGTACTCATTTCAAAGAACGCCGTCCTGTTGCTGTCAGGCTACTTCAAGAAGTGTTTCAGCTCTGAATTGGGTTCTGGAGTCCAGATGTGAGAATTGGAGGCCATTAAGCTCTTCCGCCTGCCCTCCCTCCCCACTCCCTTCCCAGCACAGACATGCAAAGCTTTTTATCAAAAACATGTAGAAGAAAGCATTATTTAAAGAGAAAGGAGAAGGAAAGGGGAAGGGAAAGGAGAAAGAAAAGGAAAAGAAAGGGAAGAAGGAAGAATTGAAGGAAGGAAAGAAGGAGAAAAAAATTGCACATTAGAAAAACGTCAGGGAAGCATCTTTTATTTCCTAAGAAGGTGGTTTACAAATAAGAAAACATTATTCTCTGGGGCAACTAGCATGATGTGTATTTTACATACGTCTCTCATATTAGCATGCTACCAGGAGAATGACATCACCATGTTATTCCTTGTTCCTCAGCTGTGTCTGCCTGGCCTTTGCAAGGCAAGTCCAGCCGTGCGACAGTGTTGGATCTCAGTGCACAAAGCTTCCTCTCGTTCAACATTACTTGAGAATAGAAGGAATATGAACCCCCTTCCCTTCAACACTTCTTTCCACCTGGAAGGGAGTTTTGATCATGATGAGGTGGTGGGCCTTTCTTTAGTGTGTTCTGTGAAGCACTAGTCCCAAAACTCAGGGGAGAGGTCACAATCAAATAACTTTGGAGAACGCTGCTGACTCCACCTCTGTATTGGACATTCTCAATGGACATGAGCACATTAATAGCTCTGAGGGGTCCTGAAGTTAAAAAAAAAAAATCCTATTAAGAAACGCTGTTTCACTCAGCATCCCTCAACTGTGTTTGACCACAGAAGTTTTTTCTCCACCTAGAATCCTTTAAAACAAGTGTTGCAAAGAACATGCTTTGAAACAAGCCAAGGGCTCAGGAGACAGAAGACCCGAGTAAAGACTAAAGCTCTCTTACCAGCTAGTCCAACTTTCCCTTTTTCAGATGGGAATGGAGTAACAGAAGTCATATTGTCTGTGGAGGGTCACAGAGGCAGAATCAGAACCACGTCACCCAGGACACATGCATTCACCCCTGTTTCCCTGTCACTATGAAACCAGAGCAGAGGTTCTCAGTTGGTAGGTCTTGAAGAAGTCACAGATGTGTCCCCAGATTCTGATTAATGTGTGTATTCATTGACTTAATACAATGCATGTGTATTATTTCAGTTTCTGTGCATTAGGAATCCAGGTTCACGTTAGCTGGGTCGCAAGATTGCAGTGCAGGTGTTGGCCAGGGCTGCCGTCTCATCAGAGGCTCAACTGGGGAAAGAGTTGCTTCCAAGCTCCCCTAGATTCTAGGCAGAATTTACTTCCCTGCAGCTCTAGGACTTAGGGATTGCCAGCTGTTTCCTGGTGGCCACCCACAGCTCCCAGAGGCCACCCACAACTTTCCTTGCCATGTGGAGTTCACTAATCCAGTCACTGATTTCGTCAAAGCCAGGAAGGGAGAGAGTCTCTTGCAAGATGAAAGTCACAATTCTATGAGTCATAATCATGGAAGTGACATCTCATCACCCTCACCATATTCTGTTGTTTAAGAGAAAGACACAAGTCCTGGCCACACTTAAGGGAAGGGAACCACACTTGGGGCATAGATGCCAGGAGATGGGGATCATCTTAAGAGTCTCTCTGCCATGATGTGCAAACTTTATTTTTGCTACAAATGAGTATACTGTTACAGAGATATCTGGTCAGGTGGAACGTTAGGTTGAGATGATCATCTGAAATGCTATAAAGCAAAATGTACCTTGCAACAAGATAAAAGTGAGAATTGCGGCACAGAGTAGAATTTCATCTCACAAGGTGTAAACTTCCAAAAGCAGCTCATAAGAGGAAAATTGCCCATCACCCAATTTACCATTAAAAATCCCTTATGCCATCCATAAAGCAGGTGCACTAATTCTTGGGTATTACTGTCTGGTGCATTACCTTAAACTGTAATTCTTCTGCTAGTGGAAGTCTAAAACTCATTCAGCCAGACTGAAGGAAAGTCCATACTCAGAATCTGGGCATCCAGACCATCCTGTCTTAAAGTCATTTCCTAACAAGTAAAGAGAATATGGATGAAGGCTACTGAAGCATTCCTTCTGGCCTCCAGAGATGATTCCTTTCTGTTTATAAGTAAGTGTCAGAAACTTTGTAACATGCTAATGGACTTGTTTTGTTGTTGAGGCTTAAATGAGATAATATGTACACCTGAAACAAGTCCTCCCTGAGTCTGGCACCTGTTAGGCATTCAGTGAAAGTTGGCAGACTTTGAATGTATGCCTTGATAATACACAAATACACATACAGTCTTTTGAAGAGATGTGGGGAACTTGGCCACATGCGTCCTGCTTGTCCAAGTTGGCGTTTCCTCCTGTAAGTCCCCCGAGACTCCTGTCCTCATGTGCATTGGGCTTATTTACCTTCATGGGGTGAGGTTTCTACAGTCTGTTTTATTTATTATTATTTGAATGAGTCTTACGAAGACAGTTTACCAAGAATGATGGAACTCCATTCAAAGGTAATGTAATAATAAGGGAATACAGTTGTTTGTGGCGGGAGAAGCAGTGAGTATGTCTCATGAGTATATAAGAGAGTCAGGGCAGGGCAGGAGACATTCCCTCTGAGACAAGGGGATGCTGGAAGGCGCCCTAGTGTGTAGCACGATCACTGTGAGCACACTTACAAATCCTGGGAAACGTGCACACACTACCATGGTGACTGCCTCGGACGAATCACTACCTTGATCGGTTTAGGCTGAGTTTGCCATCAGCATTACTAGCTTTTGATGGCATGTCACACACCCCAAACAAAACCCTGCATTGCAGGGAATGTTTTCCTATCCTTCCTGCCCTAAATAGAATTCAGGTTCCAAGTCTGGTGTCAAAAATTCAAAAGCTGCAGGAGCCAGGCCCATAGGTAGCTGAAAAGAGCAGGCAGAAGACGAGAGAGAGGGAGACGGAGCAGGAACGGCAAGCAATCGCTCGATCTCTGCAAAGACATTGGAATCTGGATTCTTCTCCGGACACCATGTGGATGAAACAGAGCAGGCCTGCAGCTGGGTCCCTGCAATGAGCACACAGTTCCACGTTCTTAAGGGCCTGCTGGTGGCAAAGTCTGTTTATGTTGTCCTCCAAACCCTAGATTTTTAAAAAGGGAAATATTGTTACCCGGCATGGAAACAAGATAGTACATTTTGTGTCGGTCTGACCGCATTGAATCATTTCACATTTTCGGTAATACGACGTTCGCTCTAGAACTTGCAGCCGCAAACCTCCAGGCGGGGTTAGGAAGAGGTTAGATTCTTTTTCCATTATTTTTCCATGAAGGACCGTCTCTCAGTAACTCTCACTACTGTTATCCCATCTGGTTATAAGTGAAATACAGATTCAGAATATCATTTTTATCTGCACATATTTAAAATGTAATGTCCAAATATTATGCTGTTTGAAAAGAGACACCTGTCCGAAAAATTCCCAGGAAGGTTTTAGAGAGTGCACTTAAGCTCAGATTTAGACACAAGTAAAGCTCATTTTTCATTTGGTAGAAACCTCAGAGTAGCCAAGACTTGGAATACATGCCGAGCGTTTTGCAAATACAGTGATGCCTCATTTGTCTGACGTGGACTGTTCCACGTAAATGCGTTTCCACATAACTGAAGCTTGTCCCTTTGCCCATCAAATCATATATTTATTTTAGCCATTTTGCATAGGAATATTCCTGAGAGTGCATTATACACTTCCCTACCGCCTTAAATAGAATACGAGAAACATAATTTAATCTTGGCTTTCTGACTCAGGGTCATAGTCAAGAATATCAAGTATTGGGCTGCTCTCAGCTCAAATAAAGGGATGCCTCTGGGCCCTCACAGCATAAATGGAGCTGTCCGACTTGACTTTGTAGGAACTGGAGTTTGTCATGCTTTTGAGGTTGTACCTGCTGGCTTTCCATCTGATCCTTCAGTGTTCTCATTGGACCTAGACGCCCTTTTTGTTCCCCACCCACATAAATGTGTCTCTTCTGTGAAACGAGAAGGTAAAGTGAAGAGAGTACCTTACTTGATGGCCAGAAACCCTGGATTATTTTCCTGTTTTTAATACATTCTGTGGCTTCGTTGACTAAACAACTTACTCATTCCATCTTGGCCTCTGTTCAAGCATCTAAAAAGTGAGAGGCTCAAACATACTGTTCCCTAAAATCCACTAAGTCTATTCCAAATTGCATAGTCTTATAACATCTTTGACTCTGTTAGAAGAACAAACATGTTAAAATTGTGGGTAAACGTAGAGACTAGGTCCTAAGTAAGAACTTCAGCATCCCTGCCAGAAGCAAAATGCATGGGTTATACGTTACCGTATTTGCTTGTAGGTTGTATCCTACATGGTTGAGGCTGTCCAAGAAGTGATCGCTCAGTAATTGAAATATCATGTTGTTTCAGTTATCTATTGCTGTGTAACAAATCAACCCAAATTTGGCAGCTTAAAGCGACAATGATTCATTATTTCTCATGATTCTGGGGTTCAGGAATTCAAGCAAGTGTCTGCAAGGCAGTTGTGCTTGATGCAGTATAAATTGAGGGAGCTCCGGGCTGGGAGGGTGAAGGGGTCCTCAGCCGCGTGTCTGATGCCTCGCTTACTCCCCCAATGGCGTCTCTCCCACTGCATGGTCTCACCCTTCCGTGGTCTAGCCCTAGCTTTTTACAGCATGGTGATTGGCTTCCCCAGAGGGAAGTAAAAGCTGCTAAGCCTTTGAAAGATAGGCCAAGAGCTGGCACAACATCACTTTTGCCACATCTTATTGACCAGACCAAGTCACAATTCAAGGAGGTTCAAGGAAAGGAGAAAGAGACCCCACTTCGTGGTGGGGAGAATTGTATGCATGAAGAGGAAGGGAGGGAATGAATGGTGAGCATGTTTGGAAACTCTCCTACAGACTTGAATACACCTTCACATTATAGTTTAGAAGCCTAAAGGTTTTCTCTCAACGTCAAAAGCATTAATTAGTGTTGACGTAGCTAGTTATTCCCTTAAGTCGTGTCAGTCTGGTAAATAGCGCTTTTCCTCTGGGAAAGGAATAAAAAGCAAATCCCCACTTTTAATTGGGTACTTCTCTGAATTGGTTTCCAAGTCTGTACTTTTCTCTTGTAAACATACAGCCAAGTCTCCAAGTTCTGATTCAGTATTTGATGAATCAAAGTCAAATCCCGTGAAAGAAAACATTACCTCTTTCTGAACTTTCCGCAGAGCTGTGCTTGCCTTTGGTTGTTGTCAAAATTCTATGAAAGTGTTTGCCCAACAAGTCAAATTACCCAACTGCAGTATTCGATTTGCTTTCTTATCAAGGGAAAATAGGTTCCTTTCTCCTCCCAGTTTTTGTGGATTTCCTTTTGTCTGTCCTGGCGCTCATTCATTCATTTATTTATGCAGATTTGCTGAGCACATGCTATGTGCCCGGCCGAAACCAGCGTCAAATAAGTCTGAAGTTGCTCTGCTCCCATGGAGCTGACATTCTAGCAGGGAGAGTGGATAATAGAGAAGTAACCAATCAATTACCATTGCAATGTATGCTGCAAAGGAGAAGTCTGAAGAGTGGGTGCTGTGACCTGGGGACCTAAGTTAGTATGAGAAACTGGCAGAGGCCTCGCAGAGGAAGAGATGTTTTAAGCTGAATGCTGGAGGTGGGTGGGTATCCGCTGGATGAAAGAACTGTGGAGGAGGGAGGTGAGGAGGAGGGCACTCCAAGCAGAGGGAGCAGCACATCCCAGACCCTCTGGAAGAGAAGATGTGGTGGGTTCAAGGAACTGATAAAAGTCCAGTGTGGGATGACAAGATCAGGGTGAAGACGTGGGTGGAACAGTAGAACTAAAATAGCCGCTTAAGAGCTGTGAAAGCTCGGGCATGTCGTTCCCACTCTTTGAGCCTTAGGGAGAGGAGAGGAAGGACCATGGCGATGCTTCTTTACCAACCATCCCCACCCACAAAGAGGCACAGACACGACTCTCACTCACCATCTGGCCAATTGTGTTGTTGCTGAGGGTTCGAACGTGTCCATAACGTCTTCTAGGGGAGGGTATAGCTCAGTGGTAGAGCACGTGCTTAGCACGCAGAAGGTCCTGAGTTCAATCCCCAGTACCTCCATCAAAAAAAAATTTTTAAATAACATCTTCTAAGCGCCAGGTACCATGTTAATTGCTGGAAATAGAAACATAAATAATAATAGATGCACAATAAAGACGAACTTACAAGGGGGGAGACTGTGCCCTCCAGGACCCTCAGCCTGTTTGGTAGTGGGTGGGGGTAAGAGGAGGGAGTGTTGCCCCCAAATGCAATCAGTGCTATGATGAAATAATTGGGGGGCGGGGGGGCAGTCAGGTTAGAGTAAGACCTGTAGCAGCCCTAAGGCCTGAGAATGTTACCGTGCCCTCCTTTCCATCCAAATGCATTTCAAAATAATATTTTGTTTATGTTTAAAATGACAAAAAAGAAACAAGCACTAAAAATGAAAGAAATTCTTCCTAGATTCGTGATTATTTGGTTTTCGCTAAGTTCGTCAAAGCTGAACTGCACGCATTGTTATTTATTTACTCGTGTGCACCTTTTGGTGTCCTCACTTTGCCAGTCACCTAAGCCCATGTTTGCCCTGTCTTTCGAGTGGTTTTGCAGGAGCTAACAGTGTAGGTATGATAGAGGAGGTAGATTCATTCCATTGGAGTGTTGCGATGGGGTGGGAGAACAGAAGAGGAGGTGTCAAATCAAGCCTCATCTTGAGAAGTAATGCAGTCCTTAGGAAACAGATTCTGGTTGCTGTTTTTTTAAGTTCCTAATATGACAAAGGTTTAAATAAGAGAGCCTACTTCTCTCTCATCTTAACCATACAAACATAAGCAGTCCTAGAGCCAATATGGTGGATTCAGTGTCCTGGTCCCTGGTTCCTTCCATGTTATTGCTCTGCCGCCCTCTACACATGGCTTCCCTTCCATGGTCTAAAATGGCTGCTCAGCTCCCACCATTACATCTGCATCTGGTCCACAGAAGGGAGGGAAGGAGATAAAGAGAAAGCATTCTCATTCCTTCATAGGATGCCACCCACTTTTGCTCACAGCCTGCTGGCCAGACCTAGTCACATGGTTATACCTACCTGCAAGGAAGGCTGGATACTGCAGTCTTTAGCTGCAAGGAAGGCTGGGTACTGTAGTATTTAGCTGCAGGGAATGTTGGGTGCTGTAGTCTTTAGCTGGGTGGCCATGTACCCAGCTAAAACTCAGGGAGCCATATTACTAAAGGAAGAAAGGAAAAATGAATATTGAAAAGCAACTAGCAGCTTCACCACAGATGGCAGGTGGGCATGGCCAGGATGGGCAGCCAAAGACAGGTACTTATGAAAACACCTGTGGGGTTTTATGATGCCCATTTCATAGAAGAGGAGCATAGAAGCTCAGAGAGGTTAAGGTAGATAGGGTGGCATACCAAGGCGGTAATGGGAGTGGTCCCACCCTGAGGACAGGCAGTAAAGAAGCACGTTGTCTGTATAAGAATAACGAACTCACAAAAACGTCTTCTGCTTTGCACCATCATCGTGCGCTAGTGATTCCAATATGTCAGTGATCAAACTCTCCTCCCCTGCTGGGCCAGGCCCTTCCCACTGCCCGCTCAGCCCCCATGCCATTGCCAAGGCAGGCGAGTGCTGGAAGAGTGGTCTAAGATATCTTGAGCCTGAGCAAACAGGGGAAGGAGATGCGCAGTGCTGCAGACCTCTTCCCTACCCATCCCCAACACACACACCCTTCCCTTAGTCCTGGCCGACTCCTTTGCCATTGGTCCTCGAACCCAGTATGTCCTGTTTAGATCTTTGTTCAGATCCTGGCTCTGTCGTTTCCCAGGTCTGTGACTTTGAACAAGTCAGTGAGTTTACAGTCTGCCTAGCCCAGTGATTCTCAGACTTGAATCCGAGTGAATCAGAATCACCTGGGGACCCTAGTTAAAACCCAGACCGCTGGGCCCCATCGCCAGAGTTTCTGATTCAGTAGGTCTGGGCTGGTGCTGAGAATTCGGATTTCCAACAAAGCCCTAAATGACATGCGTGCTGTTGGTCCAGAGACCACACTTTGAGACCCTGGCCTAAGAAGAGGGAACTGTGTTCTACCATTCGTCCTGCTGAGTGCAGCCGGTCACAAAGGAACCATGTAATGGGAGGCCGTGGGAGTTTTAACTGTTTTTGGAAACAGAAAATACAAAGTAATAACACATGACATCAGCTAATGATTTCCAATTTTCACTTTGCTTTCACAAAGGCCAAGCACTGGCAGTAATGGCAGAAGCAGCTACCTGTCTTCATCAGCCTCCCTAGGGCTCAAGTCAGTGAGACGAAGGATCGTTACAAATATGCCGCCAGCTTAATACACCTATCCCATAATGATTGCTCAATAAGTTTTTGTTGAACACACACATTTTATTGAATTTTTACAAAGTCCCAGACATCACGCTGTGCACTTTATGGGCGTTATTTCCATCAGTCCTCAGAATAACCATAAAGCATCTCCTGTCATTAGTCCCACTTTACAATCGGGGAAATCAAGACTCATAGAGGGTTTTTTTTCCCTTTTCTTTCTTTTTAGTAGAGGTACTGGGGATTGAACTCAGGACCTCACGCATGCCAAGAACACGCTCTACCACTGAGCTAGACCCTCCCCCCAAGACTCATAGAGGTTAAACATCTTGCTGAGGTTCATTTACCCAGAGATGACCAAGTCAGACCTCACCCCAGTTCTGCTTGACCCCAAGTCCCACTCTTAGTTGTAATTATCTTAGAGGTCAGCAAACTTGGCCTGTAGGCCACATCCTGCTTGCCACCTATTTTTGGAGAACCCATGAGTTTTAAATGCCTTTATGTTTTTAAATGGTTGCAAAAAAATTAAAAGAATCCAAATAGAAGGATAGTATTTCATGACACATGAAAATAGACGTTCAAATTTCCAAGTCCCCCAGTAAAGTTTCATGGAAATCCAGCCATGCCCTTTTATTCACACATTATCTGTGGCTGCTTTTGTGCTATAATCAGAGTTGAGTGCTTGCAACAGGGCCTACAGAGCTCACAAAGCACAAGCTATTTACTACCTGCCTTTTACAGAAAAAGTTCGTCGATGTCTGCTCTTTTGATTCATATGGGCCTTTTCACAGTGTTAGATTCAAGAAGAAATTGCTCCAGGTGAAAGTCATCACAATGAATCATTTTTTTTTTCTAATTTTTTAAAATAACACCTTGTTTCATGAGCTGCCTACAATCCCACCATTAAAGCTTCAGTGTTTTTGCTTAACACGGGCTCTAAGTAGCGCCTTTCCAGAGGCAAATACCCCTGAGAGTGGTAGCTCATTATTTGGTTAATAACGGTGGAAGAAAGCAGTGTAGTGTTTAGCAAAAGGCAATGGTCCAAGGAAAAGGCCACCAGTATTCCCAAATGCTGCAATGTCTAGTTTCCCAGTCCAATTTCCCGGAGTGAAACAAACCCACACAGCCGAGGCCCAGTATCAGAAGGTTCCAGCCGGGCTGAGTCCCCCTGGTCTTGGGCAAGACCCACTGGAGACTGAGCCTGTTTGCTGGATCCCAAAGAATCAAAGGTATGGATTACAGCGGTCAAGTTCACACAGAGAATTGTTGATTGTATTTTATCCTTTTAAATAAGGGTGAGTCATAGAAAGCTCTGCAGTCAAAAATATTGACTGCATTGATCTCTGCCAACCGCAGAAGCAGCCCAGGTGGGCTGCAGTGGAAAGGCTGTGTAATACTTAAAATAAATATGTTATCCTATGGAAGAGGCAGCTCCTTGCTTCCTTCCCCTCCCCCACCCCGAAAGCAAGTTGGAACCGAAAAATGCACGGATGCCAGTCAAGCAAAAGGAAAAAGCTCTTTTGCAGCCCCGCTTGGATATTAGCATGCAGGCCTCGAGTCCCGCACCCCGTTCCAGGGCAGCAGGAATACTAAGTTTCTGCAGCATGCCTAGATTTTGCAAGGAGTGCGTCAGAGTGGATCGGATTACAAGGCCTGATGAGCAACGCTGGTTTCCCTGCAGACAGCAGCACCTGATTCGTGCAGGGGAAAAAAGACATTGCCAGTCACGGGCCTTCCTCTTGCAAACCTGCAGCCCACGTTCCAGAGCAGAATCTTTATGCACCACTTCCTTATTCCAGTAATCAACCTTCTATTCTGCACGGTCAAGCACCCACCCTTGGCCACCCCCCCCAGCCCCCGCCAAATGTTGGGGAGGTGTCTCTGCCCTCGAGAAGTCTATGGGGAGAGACAGACATCAATCTCGAGGCTTCTCGGTGGCAGAGATTTTCATCTTGTTTGCCTTTCTAAGAGCACAGGGCCTGGCACGTAGTAGGAGCTCAGCCAGAATTTGTCAAATAAGTGACTAGATGCATGAGCTGAGTGTGATACAAGGAGAGGAAAATGAGCCCAGATCGTAGACTAGTAACTAATCCCACGGGGCTCCCCAGAAGAGGTGCGATTTGGTCTGGGCCTTGAAGGATGCACGGGAGCTCAGGAGGCAGAGAGAGAGGAAAGGGTTTCTTAGAATGAGTTCTTCCCGCAAAAGGGGACAGAGAATGGCTCTTTCTTCCTAAGACCCTTCTAGAAATAGGCACTGAATAAATCAATATAGCGGAGCCTCCCCATAGATGCACCTGAACCTTCTAGAATTCAACATGTGAACACCCTCCAAAGATACTCAGCATGGCCCCAGCTTCCTCCTGCTGCCTCTGGTGGCGGGGCTCAGGGCCCGGCAGTCAGGACGGTGGCTTGTCCTGTGGGGTGATCTAAAGAGGATCCGATGCGCGGCAGCAAAGGAGTCCGAAACTGTCCCAGGGCAGGTCGAGAGAGCCTCGCCCACATGTCACCCAGGATTTGCCAGGTGAAAGGATGGGGGAGGAGGGAGAAGGGTGGCAGGAATGCCGCGTGGCTTCCCTGGGAGCAGAAGAAGGAAGAGCTGCTGGGCTCAGTTCTGCTCAACCTTTCCTGAGCCCCAAGAGCTGGGCCCCTTGCTTGGCACAGGGTGTAAAACAAGGGTGTTAGCCGGAGAGGCAGCTTGGCACCATTGGCGAGAACGCAGGCTTGGAGTTAAACATTCATTCATCCCCTACTCATTCATTCATTCATCTAATATTTATTAAGCACCTACTATGTTTTCGGCGCTGGATAACGTTGTGAAAAAGCAAAGCGCTGCCCTTGTAGAAGTTACGTTCCAGGAGAGGACGACCATAAATAAATATTAGTGTTTACTGAGTGCTTACTTTGTGCATTGTGTTAAGTACTTTATGTGCACATTAAATACAACAGTTAAAACTCGCAAGAAAAAGATAAGCTAAGTTACGACACTCCCATTTTACAGATGGAAGACTTGAGTCACAGAGAGTTTAAACAAGAGCTCTGGGGTCCAGAGCTCAGGCATCTGACTCCAGAGTCTGCTGTTGACTGCACATTGTCCTACCAGAGGACAGAGGGGGGACCGGGCTTGGGAAAGGGGGCAGCTACGTTTGCTAATGTGATCCAGGAAGTCCCTGGAGCAGTGACATTGGGCTGTGACTCGAATGAGGAGGAGCCAGCCATGCCAAGATGGGGAGAAGTGCTGCGGGGAGAAGGGCAGTGAGGGCCCAGGAGGCAGTCTGAGCAGGTCTCACATGGATTCTGCCTCTTACTGCTTGGGAATCATGCGCTTAAGCTATTTACCTTCTTGAAGACTCAGTTTCCTCATCTGAAACATGGAGACAAATCTTTTTAAAGAGAATACGTGTAATGTGCTCACCCAGGCCATTATTCCTATTAACAAGACAAATGCCTGCTTTCAAGAATGTCACAATGACAAAGGTACAGATAATTATGATACAGTAGGATCTGGATATAAAATGCTTCTCATTCCCTGGAAACTTTGACATCCTGGGTCTGGTTAATTCTTGCCTTTTCTTTTAAGCCCAGCCACCCTTTCTGGGCCATCAGCCTAAACTTCAGTGGCCGAGAACCGTCCTGAGTGTCCCTCCCTCCAGCTCATCCCAGACCCACTGAGCAACCCTCAACCCCACCGGTGCCTAGCAGCCCACCCTTGATAGGTGGGGAGTCATCCTCAGGACAACCAATACGGCAGCCAAACTTGCCCCTTGGTTGTACCAAGTGATCCCTCAAGGCTGTAACTGCCACGGGACAGAGCCGGGATCATTCTAAGCTTATGGCAGTAGTTTTGTCTGTGGAACAACCCAAAGAGGAACGAAGGAAAGGTGGCAGATGAGTGCCAATTTTTCATGGGCAAGGAGAGCCTCCAACATACATCACCCTGGAGAACCAGCCAGGTGCGGGGACACTCACAGGTGGGAGGAAGGGGAGGAGAAAGGGTCAGCATCCTGAGCAGCAGTGCCATTGGCTTCCCTGGCAGTGGAGGCTGGAAGCCATCGTCACCACCACCACCCTCTTCCTCCTCATTCCTAACCCTTATAAAGCACTTGCAATGTGCCAGGCTTTGTTCTAACTGCTCTGTACCTGTCACCTCACTCAGCCATCATAGTGTCCTCTGAGATTGGTTCATTATTTTCCAGATTTTTCAAATGAGGAAACATGAACAGAGAGGTTGAGTAACTTGCCTGTAGTCGCCCAGCTGGGAGGTGCGACCCCTGCCTGGGATAGAGGTGTGTCCCACCGTCGAGACTTCTTGCTTCTCGGTATTATTCTCTTGCCATTATTTACATCAAACTTTTTTCTTGCATCAACTCACACTTTTTAACTAAATTGAATGAACATTTCATGAAACCACTACCACAAATGAAACCAGTCTTGCTTGTCATAAACGGGGAATCACTGTAACAATGAAAATGCAGTAACAACAAAACTGTGGCATTAAAATCCTTGCTAGACGTGTAGCCTGTTGAAGGCTGGGTGCCCAGGGCCTGCTCTTTCTTTGCAGACAGGAGAGATTACACGTGGTAGAGGGGTGTTAAGACCACCTCAGCACAAAGCTCGCTCTTTGATTTCAGCAGAAAAAGTAAAAGGATTGAAAAGCGAATGTCTTATTCGAGTACCGTATAAAACAGACCTCTTCCCCACTGTGTTACTCCTTTTCAGGGCAGACTGAAGTGGGAGGGGTGCAGGGGTTCATGGGTCAGAAGACCCGTTTGTAATGAGCTGTGTGTCTTTGGGCCAATCAGTGCCCCTCTTGGTGCCATATGCCTTCTCCGAGGGAGTGATAAAACGTTGCTTCAGATCACAGTCCTCAAGAAGCAATTGGTCGATTAATTCTGGCCCATGATACATTTTTTTTCTCTAGAAAAGTACGTGAGATTTCCATAAAGTAAGTTTATTTATTTGAAGTACTCTTTCTTGATCTGAAATTCATCCAACAACATGATTTCAACAATATTTGTGGGACAGCCACTATAGGCCATCATTCTCTGGGCAACAAGTTTTCAATAGTGAGATTTGCTCCCTCTGACTTTAGAAAAATTAAAATATCCTCTCTTTTCATCAAGTGATGAACATAGTAATTCATCCTCCTTGTTTTCTGGTCTGTGCACAGCAAATATAGTTTTCTCTTCTTTTCTTCCCCCTTGGAAGTTTCACTGGTCTGTGCATTACATCCTCAGATCTGGGAACTCCCATCCTACTGGGTCCTTCTGAGCTCAAGAAAGCTGGCATTCATCTGTGTGATTCTTTGCAGAAATTCCTCCAAATGTAAATGCCAGAGGAGCCGGCAGGTCACAGATTGAGTGAGGGGCTTGTGCAGGGACGGAGCAAGCTGGGCTGCCGGTGCTACACCTGGAGGGGCCACTGCTCCTCACTTCCGGGGAACGGTTGCCATGGGAGAACGTGGACCAGTGATGCTCGGTCTTGTGATGTATGGAGGGGAGGTGAATGCCCCATTCTCATAAGAAGTCCCTGCGAGCTGAGCCCGGTAGATGGCCCACAAACTGTGACTTCTGCTCACCGTTTCCAAAGCTCTTCCAAAGCTCACAATGGTGCCGGTAGCTGAGCTAGCGAAGGGGCCTGCCGCTCCCGCCTTGTTCTCACTAACCCGCTTGCCTTAAGCCACGTAGCAAATGCAGGTGGGAAAAGGATGGAGCAGGATGTCACAAAAGGGCCTGGACTTCGGGGCTGTGGAGCCCGAGCCTTGTCATTCTCAGCTGGGTAACCTTGGGCAGAGAGACAGCCTCTCTGGGACTCTGTTTCCTTATCTGCAAACCAGAGATTTCCATCCTACCTTGCCAATTTTGTGGGAGATTAGAACGAATATCTAATGCCACAAAGTAGAGGACAGTGATTTTATTTCATAAGTAAAAGACTTGAACCCAGCTCTTCTGGTCTCCTTTTTCAGTTGCACCTCTGAGGGCTGCTAGTAACCTTTGCAGCCTTTCTGCCTCCCCTGGAGCCTGCGAAAGAGGCATCAGAGGGCCCTGCCTACTTACCGTCCAAGCTTGGGCGGCCTCTTCCGTTACACCGCACCGCTGGGGAGTGGTGCATCCGAGTTGCTGAGCCAGTGTTTCTGGACCTGCCTCTTCTTCGGTCCAGAATCCAGTAAAAAGCAGTTTTCTTGGCAGGAAGGCTAACATCTGCTTAGACTGTAGCCTGCGAAATCATGAGCCGCCCATAGAAATGAAACATCACCCTGCACATCTCGCTGAAGCCTGGGTGTTTGGTGTCCATGGAAACGCGTGTCTCGCGGCTGTGAGTGAGCAGGCCCAGCCCTCAGCAGACCGTCTAGAGGATGGGCGGCCAACCTGCCCCAGTTTGCTCAGGACAAAAGGGTTCCTGCGATGCCAGACTTTCAGCTTAAAACCAGGACCGTCCCAGGCAAACCAGGGCTCGCCGGTTGTCTTATCCGGGGCTCGCCCAGGAAAGAAGGGGCTAGGCTGCCGAGAGAGGCTTTCTAGCTGTGAGATGTCAGAGCCGAGACCCCAGGTGCGCTCCCGGCACCTCAAGCAACTTCTTAGGGTGGGGACGCCCACCTGAACCTCGGAGCCAATGCTTGAGATGCAGAAGTTGGCAAACGTCAGCCAGGGTGGCATCGCGAATCAATCAGTCTTTCCCACCGAGCCCAGACTTCGCCTCAGAATCCCTTTCATCGTGGGGTTCCAGGTGACGCTTACAAAATGGCCTTTCCTGGTTCACAAAGTGATGCTGATGCACCGTTGTGGTCTGGTTTCGTGCATTTCACCGCGTGAAACCGACACAGTGTATCCTGAAGGCATTTGTTTAATGAGTAAACAAATTACTGCATGAATGAATGAATGAATGAATGACATAGTTAAAGGTTGAAGGCTTAAATGGATAAATAAATAACAACAATTATAGCTTAAGGATTCCTTCCTTCCCATCAAAGCCACCCATTCTTATCTCTTCAGGGTGCTTCCTTATATCCTTTTGATTGGATCCTTTAAGACCGACTGACATGGAGTAAATCCTGGCTACCGGCCAGAAGGGCTGGGGTTGCAGTCCAGGCTCCGACTCCCGGCCCCTCCTAACCTCTGCCGGCCTCCATTTATTCATCCGCACACAGGAGCTCCAGCAAGACACTTCCTGTTTGCCTTCATTCTTGGGAACATCTCTCTAACCATGCTCAGGTCCCCTCTTCCATAAGAATCCTTTCCCTTTTAACTTTTTTGGGAGAATGATTTCCCCACACAAATGGTTCCAATGGTGGGAATTGCGGGTTCTGGGGCAGAGTTGTAAGTTGAAGGGAGATTCTCAGCCTTGAACCGTGTCAGAGAGCAGACAGGCTCCGTCACACATGGCACTTGCTGGTCCAATAGCGGCAGGACCGGCGCAGAAGCTCTGGGTGGAGAGAGCGAGAGGGAGATGGAAGCAGGGTCCTCTTTGTCCTCTAGGCCTCTGACCAAATGCAACCTCCCCCGGGAAGCCTTTGCTGCCCTCCCCCCGCAGGGCTCGACTCCCTCCCCTGAGGTCCTGCCGCACGTTGCATCTCCCTCCGCTATCGTCTTGATTTCAAAGCGTCACAAAATCATTTTATTCACACTGTCCTCCACTGATGGAGAGCACTGGGCTCGCGTGCCCAGGGCCCAGCCCTGTGTCGGGCACCCGGTTTTGTGCTTAACAAATCCTAGCTGGTTGAATCCATGAACCAACGAATGAGAAAATGAATAAACAGAGTGGCAACAGTCAATGCAGGTCCAGCCACACAAAATGTATGCATCTGACAGAGTTTCTGAGGCCCAGCTATTGGGGAGAAGACTGGCCAAGGGGCATGGAATAATCCAGAAGCGGTGTCTGGTCTTGGTTAAACTGCATCCTGAACACAGTGGCTGTAAACATGGAGACACGTGTTTTTCCACCTGAGGCATTTCCTTTCTCCATATTTTGTTCGGGGTTTTAACACTCACGTTCATTATCACGTACCTGCATTGAAATCTCAAGCAGTTCATTACCTGTCTTCGAGCACATTTCTGTGCAATTTCACCTGGCCCGCTTACATCTCTGAGGTGAGGGTTTTGTTATAACTTGAGTGTTTTAATGACTTTCCCTGAAAATTTATCTAAAACACACACACACACACACAAAACACATTGGTACAGAGAAGGCAAGGACGCAGTGCTGGGTAGGGGTCCCTGGAGGGGAAACCGTGTTTGGACACGGAAGCAGGCTCAGGGAGTGCTACTGGTCGTTGGGTGTGGACACCACTGCCCTCCAGTGGAAGGAATGCCTGAGGGCTACTGCCTCCACATAGGAGGACCGGGTCCCCGGGCCTGGAAGCATCCACACCTGTATTCCTGCCATGAGGTCTGTCTCCCAAAGGGCCACACATCTTCCAGCTCAGGGCACTGGGTGTGGGACGTCAAAGGGTTCTCAGGGTCCTGAGCAATTACTGACACACAGCCACTCACTCTGCTGTCTTGTAGGGACAACTTCTCATTGGTCCAAAGCCTGGGGCACTAACAGTGTCAGAAAGACCCTCCCAGTGGTGGATCCGGGATCTTCGGGGCTGCAGCCTTAGCTCTGTGGCTGCCTGTTGATTCCTTCATGGGTGCAACAAATACTGACTCAGTGCTTGCTGCACGCCACGCACTGGACTGAGGCAGTGAGCGACTGGAGACAGTTCCTGCTCCCTGCAGGACTAGCCTCAGATCCTGTACAACGAGAGAAAATAAGCAAGACCATTTCCAAATATGATAAGCGCTGTGAAGGCTTCCAAACGGTCCCAGGAGCTTATGACGCGGGATGATGGTGAAACTAGTGTAAACAGATGATCGGGGGGTCCTGGCCGCCGTGCACCTTGGCAGTGAGGAGCGGCCAGCCAGGCAAAGAGCGGCCAGCCCTCCCGGGCAAGTGTGAACTGGGCACTTGGGAGAAACGCCACGAGGCTGTGGCCTTGTGAACTTGAAAACAAGTAGGAGGAGATGAATTCAGAGCCATGGGAAGAGCCAGATAGTTCAGGGGCCTCAAGTCTATGGCAAAGTGAAGCCCACTGGAGGGTTCTAAAGAAAGGGTGGGACGTGTGCCATGACCCGTTAAGGGAAAATAGACAAGACGGAGCTGCTCACCCGTCGGGTCCCAGCCCGCTGCTGTGCCATGACTTGTAGGAGGAAATGTGTGCTGCAGGGTTAACTCTCCAGGAATTGCATGCAACTCTGTGTTATATCTTGTTAAAAAAAAAAAAATCCACGTAAACAGGCACTCCATCTCTGTCCATAAATAGTTTGGGTCTCAGCTTTACAGACTTCACATTTGTAATTTAGGCTACTGCCTTTCTTAGCAGCGCAAACGTTAGACATTGTAACTTAGAATCTTTGCGACATTGGTGAGAAAGGATGAGGTCCGTGGGAGGGTGTCAAATGTGGTGAACTTTCCCAGACACCTGTGCCCTCGCGGGTAGATGATTTATTATTGATAAGTCATTGACAGTCGATCATTCTCCATGTAGAATCTGTCGTGAGGCATTTTCTTCTCTAATTTGTGGGGAATTGGCATCTTTCTATTCCTATCCTAAGAAGATTGAAAGTTGTAGTGTCCTTTTTTTGCATTGGTTGCCAGGAAGCTCATATACAAATTGGATGGTTGGTCACAGGAACTATTTTAATTCTTATCATTAAGATATTTGCTTTCTCCTTTTTCACTTGCTTTATTATTTATTCCCTTTATATGTCACCTTAAATCTTTTTGTGGCTAGAGGTGGAGTATCAATAAAGAAAATTGCATGCTTCAAAGCCATAAGCCCGGTCTGCTTGATATATACCTTAGAAATTTTATATCCACCAGTGGCAGGGTATGAATATCTAGCAGAATTAGTGATTAAATACACTATTATTGATAATTGCTATAAAATGTTAAGCTTCAGGACTTCAGCCAAGAGTTAGCACCCAGACAAGCATCATTTCTACTAGAAAATCAAGTTCTACCATAAATTCAAGGTCTGACTATCGCCATCAGAAAGGTTTTTAAGCTTAATATAAAACTGGAATGTTTCTCATCACTGGAATGCATTTGCCAAAGAACTTCAACTTCTGTCTCCTTTCCTGTTGAACTTTAAAAACGAGAGAGACGACTGTCTGTTGAGACTGTTTTGTCTAGAGCCAGGCTTAAGGCAGCAATCCAGCATGATAACTTTTAGTTCTTGGTCTCCAACTCAAGACTTCAGGAAGCACCTTGATTTCACCTTGTTAATTGCAAAATTAACTTAAAGTAAAAATAAAAGAATAAAAGAGCCCCTCTTCTCCTCTGCTTCCAACAAAGCAGGAAGTACAGGGGTGGTGGGTTGCACACAGACCCAAGGCCTGAATTTCTGTGATCTAGCGCTGAAAAACATCTATGGCTGAATTTAACTCCGGAAAGCTCTGCTCTCTCTCTCCCTCCATCTGACCAGCTTTATCAATTTCATCTCACGACCCTGGCATTTCCTGGCACATCGACCAGAACCACACTGAAATCATTAACCAGATCATCCCACGTGCGGGATTTAGTCATAAACACGGTCCTGCCTCTAGACTAATTATATGGTTGATGGTTGTGGAGAGAAAAGAGAAACAGGCGCCAAATTCCATAAGATATTCTAGGTAGTTTTACAAATCTTCCCTAAAAACAAACTGACAAATCATCACAACCAGCAAGAACCTTATTTTTTTTTTAACAATTTAAGTGATAAATGTTCCTTGAAAGGAAATTAAAGCCTACAGGTGGGAAGGAAGGAAGGAAGGAAGGAAGGGAGGAAGGAAGGAGGGAAAAAGGGAGGGTGGGTGGTAGGGAGAAAGGAAAAGGCTGTTAATGTATATTATTAACATTTTAGTAGATGTTAATGTCTAGGGCACAAATTCTAGATCAGAGGTTGACAAACTGATACCCCCTGCAGGCCAAATCCTGCTCACTTCCTGTCTTTATTAATAAAATTTTATTGGACACAACCATGCCTGTCCATTTACATGTTGTCTTTGGCGAATTTTATGACACAATGCAGAGTAGTAGGAACAGGGGTCACACGGCCTGTAAAGCCTAGTGATTCGTTGCTTATATTCTGGCCCTGTATGGAATCTGACTGCCAGCCCCGATCTCCACTTTTTGTCTCTGTTATTTATGTCTATACATCGTCTCATACACATTTTTCTTTACTTTTTAGTTTGAAATAACTCTGTATCCCACAGGAGGTGACAGAGACATGCCGAGAGGTCCTGTGCCCTCCTCACCCAGCAACGCCCGTTGGCAGCACTGTAGCATAACACGAGCCCAGTGTCAGACCCAAAGCGAACCCAGATTTCACTGGCTGACGTGCAGTCCTGTGCGGTGATACACACGCTCTTCAAACATAGTGATCTAAGATATCACTTTTAATAAAATCTCCTCGACTGACAGAGTGAAGGGGAAAATACGAATATACTTTGTGCACCCTGAGAACCCCTCAGTGTCCCACATGATCCAGTCGTCTTGAGAAAACCAGGACTATTTCTTCTGCACCAAGAGTCACTCCTAAATCACATTGACCGAGATGTCTGGCGGACATTATGTATTTTATTTTCAGCTAAACATAAAATCCTTTTAATTTTCTCTCTTCTGCACCCTCATCCTCTTGACACACACACACACACACACACACACAAGCACATGAAATATGACCGGGCAATCGAAGATGACAGCACACTGATAAGATCCAGAAAGTCTCAGCCCCTCCAAAGCCAGAGATTAAAGAGAAAAGTGACAGTCAGTTTATCCAAATATGTTTATCTGCCATCTGTCTGGGATCCATCTGAAGTGCGTAGGGCTCCTTCCCGATCCTTTCCCACAGTGGGCCTGGCCTCACTTCGCAAGGGGTGGCGTTCTCAAGCCCCCGCAGCTAAGAAGAAGACATGCCAGAGTTTCTGGCAAGTCGTCTGAGAGGGAGCAACGCCTCTGCCTGGCATGTGACGAACTGCACTATAACCCATTTCCCCACGGACAGAGTTACCAAGTGTCCGTGCGGGTTCTGGATACATTCATATTGTGTTGAGTGAGGCTGGGGGAGTGAGCTTAGGTTATAGGTCTTTAGGAAATACACGCAGATAACTGGTCAGGAAAAGCAATAAAGTTTGTTTTTTTTTTTAACAAAGTCTATTGAGGGAGATAATTAGAAAGCAGGATGTGATTGAGAACATTTAATAGAGCAGCTGGAATAGAAGACACTAAACAGAAAGAGGCCAGTGAATGATGGAGCTCCTCGCATGGACACCGGAGAGAACTGTGCCAGAAAGCAGACAGGACTGGGGCGCTTGGTTATCCTGCTGGGACCTGGTGGGAGGCGGGAGATGTGGGCCAGCACGGCTGGGCCGTGGAGACCCAGGGTCCCGATGGGAAGGTAAAGTCAAAGCAAGCGAAGGCAGACCTAGAGACCTGTTAGGAGGTTTGCAGTAGCCCAGGTGAGAGACGACAGGCTTTGGACCAGTGGTTCTCAGCGTGGTCCCCAGACTAGCAGCCTCAGCATGACCTGGAAACTCTTTTAAAAGCAAACTCTTGGCCTCACCATAGACCTATAGGATCAGAAGCCCTGCGGATGGGGCTCAGGGTTCTAGTAAGCCCTTGACATGATTCTAATACACCCTAGAGTCTGAGATCCACCACTGCCTTGGCCTAAGATGTCAGATGTGGTGGTGATGAGCAGTGATGAGCTCAGACTCCGGATATGTTGTAAACACAGAGCTTGGGCAACAGGCAAAGGCTCGATAGGGTGGGTCCCTTAAGGCAGCATCAGGGTTCGTTTGACACAGTCCCCACTCAGCCTTTTGTGTCCCCTCTCTGGACCCGGTAGACGTTTGATTTTGTCCCCTGCCCAAGACCCATTTAAGGAGATAGAAATTTCAGTGATGGGAATCCCAGAAGCTTCTTCTGATAGAAAAACAGCCTTAAGTTGTTTCCTTTTGTGTAGCAGAAGCATCTCAATCATCCTTTTTTTGGAAGTGTAGCAGAGGGAAAGAGGGACGTCTGTACTAAGCTTTCAAGGAAGGGTGTTGAAAAAGGAAAAAATCAAACGGGCCCCACAGTTCCCGTTTTCCAATCTGGCTCCCCTTCCCCGGAGGCAGCACTCGGTACCTGCTGTTCCTTCTCACAGGCTGAGACAGGAAGATCGCGTCCCAGCTTCACGTGCCAAGCCGCAAAAGTTTTAGCCACAAGGGGCTGTTCCTAAACGCAGCTCTTACGAAGCACCGCGTCGCGGTGAGCCCAGACAGCGCCCCGCTCTGTCGCCTGAAAGAATCTGCGGTTAACGTGGGGGAGTCTATAATCAGGATATGAATGGATTTGGCTTTTAATTCCTATAATATTTTCATCAGTTAAAAAAAAACTCATTTCAACCTACACTAAGCCTGGGACATGGATTCTGTGGGGTGACAAGGGACAGGATTTGGGCAAGTTTTGATTTTCTTGTCAGGTAAAACACAAGCATACCGAAGGTACGGTTTGTTTTAAAAGAAACCTTCATGAAGAAATGAAAGGTTGAGCTTGTGACCACTTTGTTACACGGTGGCCGAGCTGCAGGAGAAAAGATGTTGGAGGAGAGAGGTTTTCACGCCCCGCTGCTGAACGCTGATCTTTTCCCGTGCCTTCCAGGATGGCTTATGTCATAGCTTCCAGCACAGGGAGCCAACACACTCACATACTGGACACTCCAAAATATATAACACCTACCCCAAGTCAGTACTTGATCTGCAGTTACCATCATTTATTAAATCTAAGATACCAGTGACTGTAATGTGTGCCATTCTTTAGGTACCTCCAAGGGAAAAAAAGACACACACACAGTAACAACAACCCTGTCAATTAATTGTGAGATGCCATGGGTTGGAAGACGCATTCTGATTTCAGACGCATTAAGATGCCCGGAGGTAGGCTGTCCAAGCTGGTGGGTAAGCAAAGAGAGGACCCGGGTCCTCTCCATCCCTTTCTACTCCGTGCAGCTTAGCACCAATGCCTTGTCCCCGTGCTCATCACCGGCATGGCAGCAAGAGGGTAGATGCATCTTCATACCTCACATCCCCTTTGCAAAAGGAAGGAAAAAGCATGAGTGTATCAGGCAGGATTCTGCCAGAGAAACAAAGCCAGCGAGACGTGAAATAGGCAGACGGAGACTGAGGGAGCGGTGGAGATGGGGCGGATACAGATACAGGACGGTTTGTTTTTCTGTTCAAGGAATTGGCTTACACAACTGTGGGTCTGGCTGGCCACGTCGGAAACCTGTAGGATAAACCAGCAGGAAGCAAACTCTCAGTGGGGAGCTGAGGCTGCCGGTCCACAGGTGGCTTCCTCCTTCCTCAGGGAAACCTCAGTTTTGCTCTTAAGGTCTTCAACTGATTGGATGAGGCCCACCCACATTATAGAGGATAATAGCCTTTCCTTAAAGTCAGTTGACTTTGGATTTCAACCACATCTACAAAATACCTCCACAGCAACACTTAGATGAGTATTTGACTGAGTAACTAGCTGACACGTAAAACTAACCATCACAAAGAGATGTGATCAAAGAATATCTCCTAGCAACGTTTTGCCTTTTTAATCAGGGAAAGACTCCATTGCCCCGTACATCTCGTCTCAGAGCAGTGTCACGTGAGCACGCCTAGCGGCAAAGGAGGCGGGCAGGGATGTATTTCATTTTTTGATCTCCACAGAAGGGGATGTGCAGGAGACGTGACTGGGAGTGGATGTTGAGGGAGCCGACTCGTAGGCTCCCCCATGACCCATTTGTCGAGCATTTATGAGCACAAGCATCTGAACAACCACACGCTGCTGCCCAGGATTCTTGTCCATTGTTACTGAAAATAATTAAATAACATTGACTCCCAACATGAAAAACTCTTTCCCCTTCCACACGTTGCTGCTGAAACTGCTTTTCAACTCAGAGGAAGGCTGCAAAATGCCTTTTAAAATATTTAAGCCAAAAAGTAAATCCACTTTAAAAAATATTCAATAAGTAGTTAAAGTCTATGCTGAAGCAAACACGTGGAAAGTGGCACTCACTGAAGCGTGAGCCACTGCTTTTGGATACGGTCCCTCAGTGCTGCAGTTGGCTAAACCATAGGTCCACGGCCCTGCTCACGTAGCTTAAGGTGTGATCCTGGGAAAGCCAATAAACCTCTCTGAACCTCCGTTTCCTCCCCTGTAAAGCAGGGATCGTCTCTGTACCTACATCGTAGCCTGGCCGTGAAGTCAGTGTCATCCTGCACAGCTCTTCCCACGGTGCCTGGGCTGAAATCAATATTTCCCAATCATGGAAACATTGTGATTACATTCTTAATTTCCCAAGTAGACAGAATGTTTTCGTAATTCTTTGCACATAAAATTAAAGGATTTTATTGTAGAAAGAGCGACAGGCCTGGGTTGGAGGAAGTGTTGTAACTCCCCCAAGCCTTAACGTTCTCCATCTGTCACACGGGACTGGCAAGAGCAAAGGGAGACCCCTGCAAGGCCCACTGGCCTGTGCAAGGAGGTTCTCCTGTGACAGCTCATTGACCCCTCACCATGAGAATGAAAAGTAAATGCAATTACGATCTCCTTTTCCCAAAGGTGTGATTCAGGCAGTTTATGGTTGGACAGCTTGTCCCAGGTCATCTTGTAGTAACTGGCCGTGGTGGATTTGAAATCACAGGGCAGTGATTTTGCCCCCTCGGGAACAGAAGGCAATGCCTGGGGGCGGTTTGGGTTGTCACGACTGGAGGGGGTGCTCCTGGCATCGAGTCGGTGGTCAGGGATGCTTCTCAGCACCCTACAGACGTTCCAACCACAATGAACCGCCCGGCTCCGAAGGTCAGCGGTGCGGAGGCTGGGAAGCTCTGCCCCAGATTCTCTGCCAGCCTTGCCTCACAGGGTCCCGTGAGGGTCACAGGAGGTCAGGACGGCGGGCAGGAGCCCCTGAGCGCTGGTGGTGATCAGAAGCACTGATGGCCCGTCGTGGGGAGGTAGGAACATGTAGGTCAGTGCACGGGCTTGTGGGGATGGACTCCAGATTGCTGCTCTCTGAATCACTGGCAGATGAGAGCAGAAAACCGAACTAAGAAGTAAGCTCAGCTTGGTCACCAGAGAAGCCAAGTTAAACCTGTCACAGGGAAAAAGGAAAATCTCATCCAGTCCACAGAGCGTAGATGTGTAGGAGAAAGGCCGTGTTCTCTCCTTTCCTTCACCTGCACTAGTTGACTATTCCAAGTTCCTGTTCTCGGTGGTAGACGCTTCATCCTAGTCGATTCAGGGCTCCTCCCCTTTACTGAAGGCTGCAACTAATACGAGGGAGCAGGGGTGTGTGGTCCTTCACAGAGGTGCCGGTGGTGGCACGTGGTGGCCTCAGGCTCTTAAGGGACAGACACTATTGTCCCATTTTACAGATGGAGCTGGGGAAGCTTAGGACCAAGGTGACCACCAATGTGAGTTTCCCCGGGGGCCAATGATTCCTTCATTGCACCACCAACAATAATAACTAGTACCCTCAGTGTTTGCTGTCTTCCAGGCATTCTGCTAAGAAGCCCATATATATCATGTCGCTTAATCCTCATGATTGCCCTGTATAATGGAGACCAAAAGTATACCCATTTTACAGATAAGGTAACTGAGGCCCAAGGAGTTGAATCCCTAGCCCAAGTCACACAACTGACAAATGGTAGAATGGGAACCCCCACCCACGCCTCTGGGAGTACTTTATGTTTCCACTTGTAATAAATATTTTGTCTCTTTTGGGGGTTGCACAGTTCTAAAAAACATACTATGTGGAAAATCTATATCGAGGTTTCTCAAACTTGACTGTATAGGTGCATCACCTGAAGATCTTGCTTAAAATGCAGATTCTGAGCCCATAGTTCTCGGGCGAGGCCTGGGAGCCCATATTTATAACAGGAGGGCGGGGAGCCCATACTTGGAGGAGCCAGGCTGAAGACCACCACTTACTTCACAGCCTTCCTTCCAGGACAAGTAGCGTAGCTGCCCTGTGACCCCACGTGGAAGTAGCCAGACTTCCTCAGGTCATTTTCTCACCCTCTGGAGCTCTGACTGCCAGAGATGGAAAGAAATCTCAGGGCTGAGAAATCCCAGACGCTATCATTCCGGACGACCAATTGGCAACTCCAGCCTCTCTGGCGGGGTTTGTAAAAAAACGTAATTAGCCCAGGTGAGGCTCATTAGAGCCAGCCTGGAATTCTGCCAGCGCTACCACGCACTTTATGCCAACCCCTTGATTTTAATATCAGTGGCAGCGCTGACAAGGATGCTAGAAGGCTCCGCACGCTGGGAGGAAGCTTTGTACCCGGCGGGCCCTCGCCCTCCTCCCCTTCACTAGCTCTTGCCACAAGGTAAGGCAGTTGGCTTCATCAAATCAGAGCCGGCTCATGAGTAATTTCCACTGTCCTCTCCTTTCTAACAGGCTGGGCCCCAGGTGATCCTAAAAATTAAATGAAGCTCAGAAAATGAGACAGTTTGGAGAGCCAGGCATTAATAGCCCATCCCGGGCTCCCGCAGAACTCCTCACTTCCCTCGTCAGTTTCCTTGGAATTCCTTTAGGACGTAGGCACATGCCAAAGTTTCACTCCAGAACCTCTCAGCTTTGGAGTGTTTCTGCCAGAGGGACCCAGTCCCCTGCGTCCTTGTTCTCATGCAAAATTTAAAATGGGCACTGGTAGCCAATGCTGTCTTTCCTCCCTGTGAATTGAGATATTTATGCCAATGCAATATTTTCAGACTAGGACTCTACGCTGCCTCCAAGCTTCCAGGTACCACACAGAAACCACTTCCCAATTCTTATCGTCACCATCATCATCCTACTCATCATCATCATGGTCATTGGGGATTTATGATGCGCTAGGCACCAGGCTTTGCATTTTGCCTGTATTCTCTCAATTAATGCATGCAACGAAGAAGGTTATTCTCACACTACTGAGGAGAAAACAGGCTTACCGAAGGCCCCCCTACCACTTAGGGGATTATCCTGTCTGCTCTGTCATTATAGTTGGGACTAAGGTTATTTTCCACTGTGCAAATCCCTGAAAGAATTTGGATAAAAAGTGATTGCCTTATATGTTTGGTCAAAAACCGGGAGTTAATGGTTGATTTTTTATAAAGAGTGAGAGAAGGAGAAAGAGAGAGAAGAAATGATGAGAAAAAGATAAAAAGGGAGAAAGGCACGTAAATTCACATAACAATGCCCTGGAAGTGCGTGAGTGAGAAAAAAACGGCAGCTGTGCTGTGTCCTACACTGCATGTACACTAAGCATTAGAGGAAACGAATTCCAACTGGCTGTGTTAGAAACAGATGTATGTTGATGTGTATGCGATCATTTAATATGAGAAAAGGGAACGCTGTTGAAAAGGGATAGAAATAAAACTTATAACCTTTGCTTTCTCTCCCACCCCTAAAAAAAGAACTTATGACATGGTAAAATTCCATAGCCTGGTCACTCTTTTTTTCTTTATTGAGGTGTAGTTGATTTATATTATATTCGTTTCAGTACAACATAGTGATTCAACCTTTTTGTAAATTATACTCTACTTATATTTAAGACATATTTGTTAAGTACCTTCTATGTACCGAGAAATAGATTTTAAAAAATATATGTAGAACTTACCGACTAATGGGTTGATAGACAATTCAACTAGTGATTATAATCCACTGTGAGAAATACAGCTGTTTGAGTGTCTGTTAGAGTTATTTGAGTGTGAGCAACAGATACTGACTCTGGTGAATCCAAGCAGGTTCAGGGTCCCAGCAGAACAAAAAAGTCATCTCATACAGATCTAAGGGAGACAGGGAAACATCCTGGAGGAAGGTGGCCCAGGAAACATCCTGGGGCTTGGTTTTCCTATCTGTAAAATGGGCATAATTTTAGTCTCCATCATACAGGGTAATCATGAGGATTAAGTGACATGATATACATGGGCTTCTTTGTAGGGTACTTGGAAGACAGCGAACACTAAGGGCACTAGTTATTATTGTTGGTGATGCAGTGAAGGTATCATTGGTCCCCAGGGGAAACTCACACTCTCCTTCAGCCCTTCACTGGTGATCATTTTAGTCCTAAGTTTCCCCAGCTCCATCAGTAAAATGGGACAATAGTGTCTGTCCCTTAAGATTTGCGTGAGGATTAAAAGAGATTCTACTGGACACCCAACCCAGACTCCATAACACTGCCAAGGTCATCAAGTAGAAGGGGAGTCT
The DNA here is from genome assembly GCF_048773025.1 of Camelus bactrianus. Taxonomy (NCBI): domain Eukaryota; kingdom Metazoa; phylum Chordata; class Mammalia; order Artiodactyla; family Camelidae; genus Camelus; species Camelus bactrianus. The sequence goes on from NC_133557.1 coordinate 25,741,323, forward strand.
GAGAAGCTGTCACAGCCAAGAGGAGCCTCAGGAGACATGAGGATACAATGTGATGTGGAATCCTGGAGCAGGGAAAGGACATTAGGGGAAAACTAAGGACATGTGACCACAGTATGGATTTTAGTCACTAATAACATATCCATCCTGGGTCATTAGTTGTGACAAATCTACTAAGACATTACAAACAGCAGAAATGGGGTGCATGGCATATGGGAAACCTCTGTATTAGTGTCTGTATTTTTCTGTAAGTCTAAACTGTGCTACAAAATAAAGTGCTTTTAAAATAAATGAGATAATACATGGAAAGCCTTAGCTAAGGTGACCAGCTTGTCCCCGTTCACCTGAGACCATCCCAGCGTCAGGACTGAAAGTCCCGTGTCCCAGGAAACTCCCGAGTCTCAGTCAAATTGGGACAGTTGCTCATCCTGCCCCCAGCACAGAGCCTGGCACAGCCCAGGAGCCCGGTAAGCGCTAGTCATTGCTCTCCTTCCCTGGTGGTGAGCTCAGCGAGTGCTCTGGTGATGGGAGGTGGGTAAGGGGACTTGTGAGAAGCCCTGACTTGGTATCCGGGAAGAGAAGTGAGGCAACAAGCTGGGACTGTGCTTTGTGGGGGGTGAGGGAGAGGGGGCTGAGTGGGAAACCAGCTCAGGGAATAAACCACACGAGGGCGCGTCCTTTCCCGCCCGGCGGGGTGGAACCCTGAAGGCAGTGTGCTCTAAGAAATCGCAGCACGAGTGAGCACTCCTCCTCCTGCCAGCAGCTAGCAAGTATCTCATGAAGCTGCCTCTCAGGGAGCTACTTCACTCTAGGAAAAAACCTCCTGGTTACCATGACTCAGAGAATGATCTGCAAAATAATTCACCAAATTAGAGTTTGCCGAGCGTAAGTTTGTAAATCTCATCCCCCCTGCCCGCCCCCCATTACGCTGATTATATCTTTCATCCCCAAGAATGAGGCCAAGAGCCTCCTCCCTGCCCCTCCTCCCCTCCCGCTGTAATCCTCACCCCTCATTTCTCTCCTCTCTCCCTTCTCAGCATCCTGCCACCCCTAAGGCAGTGGCGTGATCCCCTCGAAGCTTCCAGGGAGTTCATTAAAAACCACCACCCTCTCCATTGCCCACCGGGCACTCCCAGCAGCCCCTGGGGCCATGGTGGCAGCAAAGGAAGCCAGTCACTCAGGAGGGGCCGGCCCCCTTGGAGGACAGGGACCCCCCGCACAAATGAGAGGAGCCAGCAAACAGTTAATGGTTTAATCCTTTACAGAAAAAGTCAAGGCAGACTTGTGATTCTTGATGTTAATGAAGGTGTCACACATTGTCTAGAGAAAGTTGTGCCTGGCAATCTTCCCTTTTTCGGATGCCTACCCCAGTGACATTTCATCTCACATCCACCTTAATGAAATGCATAATTAACATATTCTAATTGTGCTGAGCGCTGCGATGATTTTGACAGAACTCACTTTCCATGTCTAATTTGATGCTAATTTAATCTGTTCCTCTCCCGCTGACATGACCTTTCTTGATTGAGTTTCACTGAGGAAATTTTTTGATGGATTGATTTATCAGCATCGCAGAGACAACAAAGGCTCGGGGTGCACGACAGAAAGTAGGAAGGGAAGGGCGCTCGAAGCCAGCGCGCCCTGAACTTGCCGCCTGGAATGTCCTCTTTCCAGAGACGGCTTGTCTGATCTACTGATGGAATTCGAGAAATGTGACATCTGTGTGTGGGTTTGATGTCTCCGATAAAGACGGTAAATATCTTATTGTGGTTGTGAAGCTTTGCATGGGAAACTCCTCCAGGGCTAGTCCAAGGAAGCTGAGGCTCCTCCTCAGCTTCAGGCTTGGCAAAGAGCCAAGCCTGTGCGGCTGGTCCAGCGGCCGATGGCCGCTTCCTGCCTGGATTCTCGGCTGGAATGTCTGGGCAGTTGGCTTCACCCAGGAGCTGGCGTGGGAGGCAGGGATGTGTCCATGTTAAGGTGGAGAAACACTGGGTGTGGGTGGCATCCTTTCAGAGGTTCTGCAGCTAGTTGAAGGGGAGGTCCACCTCGGTCCCATGGAAGCGTTTACGGCATTTCCCCCAATGCCGCGCCCTGCAGTCCCCACAACGCGCGCTGTCTAAAGTCTGTTCATCCAAGTATCTCTGTCCAGGGCCAGGTCTATGTGGAAGTGCGTTCTTAGGATGCGAACTGACAGTCTTGGTGTTAAGCCAATCCTCCTGTAGTCAAATGGCTGAGGGGGTGTTAGTCTGTCTGATGCTGTAGGTAGAGGGGTTAAAACCAGGATCGTAGCTAGACTGGATGTGGGACAGCAGTCCCTCACCCTGTGATACAGAAGTGGCTTCTTTTCAACAGCTCTTAGGACTTGGGTTCAAAGGGGTTAGACCAGGATCTCTCAGCTTCGGCACTAAGGTCATTTGGGGCCAGAGCGTTCAGGGAGGCGGTTCTGCGCATGGGAGGGGGATCAACAGCGTCCCTGGTCTCTACTCGCTTGTAGTCAGTAGCACTCCCTTCCTGAGTCACGACAACTAATAGTGTCCCTGGACTTTGCCAAATGTCCCCTATGAGCAAAGTCACCCCCGGCTGAGAACTGCTGAGACAGAGGACGAGCTGTAATGCCGGCAACCCCACACGTCTACACTGCCTGCCCCCTGCCTAGTGTCACCTCCCCCGCTGGACCTTGCCTGACCCCCTATCCGGGAGCAAACCTCCATCCACCTCCATTTTCTTACTCAACTTCTCGGTCTTTTTAATTGTGGTAAAATACATATGACATAAAATTCACCGTTTCTACCATTGTAAAGTGTACAATTCAGTGGCTTTTAGTCCATTGGCAATGTGCAACCATCGCCATCATCTTGTTCCAGAACATTCTCATCACTCCAAAAGGACACTCGGCACCCATTAAGCAGTCATTCCTCGTTTTCCCCCTCCCGGTCCCTGACAATCTGTAACCTGCTTTTTGTGTCTTTGGCTTTGCCTTTTCTGGGCATTTCATAAGAGTGGAATCGCACAGTAGGTGGCTGTTTGTGTCTGGCATTTCCTCAGCAAGTTAAACGTGGAGTCACTACATGACCCAGCAATTCCACCCCAAAGAATTGAAAACGGGTGTTCAGACAAAAACTTGTACGTGAATATTTGTGGAAGCAACATTCACAGTAGCCAGAAAGTGGAAACCACCCTAGCATTGAACAGCTAATGAAGGGATAAACAAAATGAGGTCTTTCCATACAAGGACATAACCATGAAAGGGAATGGAGTGCAGGACTAACGCCACCACGACATTAGCAAACCGCTCCTGTCTTTTCATTATTGGTCTTTAGTGCCTCAAACAGTGCCTGGCTCATAGTAGCTTCTCAGTAAGTACAAGTTGAATAAATAAAAGGCATAGAAAACTAAATGAAATAGAGATAGCCAGAGCTGTGGCTAAATCATTAGAAGTAGCAAGATTTATTGATTTTAACTGTTTCTTTCAATTTAAGGGGGAAAGGAAATAGACTCCAAAACACAAACAAGGGAACAAAAATGAACCTGATGTTGAGTTGGATTTTTTTTTTTTTTTTTTTTTTTTTTGGTTCACCAGGTTGTGGAAAATAGTTGAATCACAGAGGGGGATCATTATGAAAGTGTCAAAATAGAATCCTAAAAATTCTAAAAATGCCTTGCTTTTTTTTTTCAGTGTAAAAACTATCTCATCTTTCCAAATGCTTCTCTTAGAAGATGTACTTGGGGTGTCCATTGTAAATAAATGCTTTCTTCAAAATAGCCCCCTAGGAAGAGGAAACATTTATTCCAACATAGTTGCCGTGACTGCAGAGATTTTTGCAAAATTTCTTCGGGAGCTGCCTGATGAGCCCCACAAGGATAGCAAGCTAATGAGATTATAATCATTATAATTACACTTCATCGTAGATCAAAAGCAGTTTAACTCAGCAAAACGACCTGGTCTGCTTCACCCTCCTTTAAGTGACTTCTGGCTTTGCTCAAAGATTAAATCTCTCTGCAAAGCCCAGCTGGACCGGGTGTCCGTGTGCACTCCCGAGGCTCTGCAAATCGGAAGCCGTGCCTCAGTTTCCTCGCTGGGAAAATTGCACAGTAATAGTCCCTACCTTCAAGAGCGCCCTTGAGGATTAAATTAGTTCATACTGCATCTGCCAAGCATTAAGAACAGCACTCCACACTTAAAGCTTTGGAGGTATGAGCTCTTCTTAAAAGAAACATGTCTGAGCCTTTCTAATAATTGTGTGCCTTTCCCAGGAGACTTCTGAAAGGGGCTACACTTCCCGCTTTCTGAAACAATTATTAAGAAATGGACAAACAGTTTTAAGGCATATTTTTAATGATGTGTCCATGTCCACTGCTGTTGTAACAAATTGTCACAAATTTAGTGGCTTAAAACAACACAAATTTATCTTACAGTTCTGGAGGGTGGAAATCTAAATCAGTCTCACTGAGTTAAAATCAAGGTGTCAGCAAGGCTGGTTCCTTCCTGAGTCTCCAGGGAGAATCTCTTTCCTTCTAGAGACCGCCTGCATTTTTTGGCTCATGGCTCCTTCCTTGAATTATTTCAACCTCTTCTGTCCTTATAATCTCCTATGAATGGCTCTGACCTTCCTGCCTTCCTCTCACAAGGACCTTTGTGATTACAATGGACTTACTGCGTAATCCAAACTCATCTCCCCAGTCTCGAAATCTCTAATTTACTCCCATCTGCAAAGTCGCTTTTACCATAAGGGAACATATTCACAGGTTCTAGGAATCAGGATGTGGACATTTTAAGGGCCATTACTCAGCCTGCCACAAGTGATTCCCTTTTCTGTGGGAAGTGGTTCTCGTGGACGGTGTCAACACCCTTCCACCTCTCGTGCACCTCCGCGGTGCCCCTTTGAGGAAAGAAAATCCGTCTGGAGGAAGCAATTGGAATCTGAGACTGGGCAGGGCATCAAGGATGGTGCAGCCTTTTGTAAGTCTCTGCCAGAGGCTTTGTGAGACTTGGGTTCAGTTTGGCCATCAGCCCTGGACTTGAAGTTATTCAAGGATTCTAACCCCAAATACATCACATTGGAGAATATCGATTTGGCTATAAGCTTGCTGGTGACATTGCATCCTATTGGATACATTCACGACAGCACAGTCCCTAGAGCACCTGGCCAAAGCCTTTCTCATTTCTCACGCAGCCTCCATCAAGTCACGAATTTTGTTGTTGTTCTGTTCTTTGCTATTTCTGCAGTGCCTCGAACAGTCCCTGGCACCTTCTAGACAGTAAATAAATAAACACTTGCCGTATAATTGAACGAGGAATTGATACTGAGGGGGTCTTACAGTGTTTGGGAACTATAACTGTTTTTCATGAAGATGAAACACATTTTGTCTATTTTGCCAGTATTCTGCCTGGAAAATCCTGAATTTCTCTGAATATTGTCATGATCGGGGTCACCTAGAAATTTCAGGTTTTCCCACATGAAACCAGAAGAGAGACTGGGAACGCAATGGTACTGAGAGCAATGCCTGCCAGCACATCTTCTTTTTCATTAGAATAGTGCACTTCAGTGAGATCCTGGGCATTTTTGATAAGCCAGCATCCAGGGAACAAAGCTGTTATGAAATGACTTACTTAGAGGTTCCAGCCATAATTTTTGGCCTCAGAATATTGCTGGGTGTTTTTTCTTTGTCAGTCTAAAATGAAAATGTAACATTTCAATTGCAATCCATTAGAAAGAAGCAAAGAAGGGGCTATTTGCATTTGATCCACAAATTGGACCAGAATAATTTTTGTCAACTTCTGATCTGCCAATACTCTATTTTAAAAAAAATTAAACTAAATATTCATTAATTCACTGTTTTCTCTTATTGAGTGAAAAGATTTTTTTTTTCTGTCAACTGTGTTTTTATCCAGAATCAGTTATAGAATATTTTGCATTATTAAAAATTGGAGAGGTGGAAGTGACATTTCCTTTGAACTCCAAACAAATTGCACACTTCAAAAAAATGTTTGACGAAACAACATAGCATTATAACACAAAGAGTCTATGAGGGAGGGAAAAAAAAGAAGGAAATAAAGAGGGTTTTTTTTTTTTTTTTTTTGGCAAATAGGATTCTAATGATACTTAACTCCATGATGTTAATTTTAGTGTTTACAGGTACTAATTGATTATCTGTCAAAAGAAGTATCATTCCAGGTCACATAAAAAATTAACTCAGTTATCATCAATCTAAGATTTTTAAAGACTATATAGCAGGCAAAATTCTAAAGATGGTCTCCCAAGATTCCCATCTCATATTTACTCAAACACTAACCTAGGTACTGCAGCAAAGGGATTTTGCAGATGTAATTAATGTCTCAAATCGGTTGAATTGAAGATACAGAGATTACCCATCCCAGATGGGCCAGATCCAATCACATGACCCCTTTAAAAGCAGTGTGCTTTCTCCAGGTGGCAGCAAAAGGAGAATTCAGAGATGGGTATCCCTGCTGGCCTCAAAGAAAAAAATTGGGGTCAGACAAATCTGAGTTCAAATTCTTCACTTATGGTTTCGTGACTTTTAGCAAACTCCTGATATCCTGTGCTTTCATGTCCCAAACTGTCCCACTAGCAAGCAACCTCATAAATTAGTTGTGAGAATTAAGAGATAAAATGTACACAAAACACTTAGTACAGTGCCTGACACATACTATGTGCTCAATAAAAGGTAACCATTGTTATCTTTTTATGTTCTCTTTATGAGATGATCATCCACTGACTCCTTTGCAATCTGGGTTTTGATTCTAAAACCATGTGATTCCAGGTGAAATGACCCAGAAAAGCATAATTCAAGTGTAGAGTGTTGTGTTACGTGAAGAATTCAGTTAGAGTCGGTTCTTTACCCATCTGTGTTCCATTTTGGCTCCTTACCTAAGCTCGACTTTTTCCCTTCAATTTGCTGCATAGTTGACCAACCCTATGTTTTCCCAGAAGCCCGAACTTTTATCACCACACCTATCTCAGCAAAAATTAGCTAGCCTGTGTCCTATTCTTAGAGGTCTTCACGAGCTAACTGGAAATAGTCTTATAAATTAACCTACACCATGGTGATAATGATCAAAGACGACTTAGCTTTCCATGTGCACCCCATGAGGGGCTTTTGATACCTTAACTCTAAGAAAGAAAGTGGGAATTTTAGGCGTTAACTTCAGAGCTGATGGAAGGATAATTGGGAAGCTGCAAATCTTTTTGTTATTACTAAAGATTACCCGACATGGGCAGTCATCTCTACTGTGCCCGGTAAACAACATCTTCTTCTGTGGCAACCCCCTCTTCTTATATATGTTTACCTAATTTCTCCACCTACCACCATGAAAAGACCTCCCCAAGTTCTTTTGTTCTCATATAAATAATTTGTATGACTTAGAAAAAATAAAAGTAATGCATGTGTATTCATGAAGGAATAGGAAATGAGGAAAATCAAAAGAGAAAAAAATTTTAAAACTATAATCCCACCGGTGATCCATGGGAAATGATGAACTGGGAATGTCAGCAGAGGACATTTAGGGTTGGTAAATCAGGTTGGAAGAGAGCTAGAATGGCCCTGACGCCATGCTGCACCCCGTGGTAACTGGGAGTATAAGTGAGTTGATGATGGAGATTAAGACACGGATGAAGCCCTATCTCTCATCTATCCAAGACTATCTCTTTGTACCGCAAACTGCCCACTGTCAGTATTTTGGTTTGTAAATATTTATATGTGTGTACACATATGTATCACTGAACTTTTTCTTTGAAAAAACTAGTCATACCTGCAAATTGTTTTGTAGGTTGACTTTCCCTGGCCTAAAATTGTGAACATCCTCCCCATGCGATTAAATATTCTTCTACATTCATTTGTAAAGGTTGCACAAAAATATTCCATGGAAGGGATGCAGATTTTATCTACCATTGGCCTATGGTTTAATGTTCAGGTTGTTACCAAGTTTGATTCTAATTAACAGCACAGAACTAAGCATGGAGTTTCTTCTGCATGTCCATTTTGGGAGCGTAAACTCCCAACTTTTATCAGATACTCAAGGGATCCATAAATCTAAAAGGGACACAACTCATTGATTTACTGGTGGCTACACATTCTGATGTTTGGGAATAGCTACATGATGCAGTGAACTATTTTTTCCTTATCATTCAGCTTCTTGTCCTATATTTATTGATAGAGAATCTTAGCATTGGCAACACTCTTTCCAGAAAAGAGAGAGGAAAAAAAAAATAGGGACAAATGAAAACAAGTAAAAAAAAAAAAAAAAAAGATAAGCAAATGATTTTCTTTGGCGTGTTGTTTTTCCTCAAGGGCACCTGAAGTTGAGTCTTTGTGTCTAATAATTTTTTAAATCCCTAAAAAAAAAATAGTTTTCTGAATTTATACTAATGAATGTATTCTGACATTTTTCACCAGTTTGTATAAATTCAATTTCTCTTTGCGTCAGAGACCAACTTGGGTTGTATAAGAACTTTCCAATAATCATTATTACATAGGAAAATATTCTACATCCAGAGTATATTCATAATAATAAATATAAATACATTTATTCAGGGGGGAGGGTAGAGCTCAGTGGTAGAGCACGTGTCTAGCATGCACAAGGTCCTGGGTTCAGTCCCCAGTATCTCCATTAAATAGATAAACCTAATTACCTCCCCACCAAAAAAAATTTTTTTCTCAACTTAAAAAAAGAGAGAATGGAAGGAAAGAAATTGGAGCCAGTAAAAAGACAATTTTAAAAAATAATAATTAATAAATAAATGTATTTATTCCATTAAAAATCGTGTTAATTGCTGGGTTTAATACTGTAATTAATTTATTGAATCATTTGTTGTTATTATTATCATCTCATAGCCTGAGCTTATATATAACTAGAAGAGAACTAAATTTTTAAAGGCAAGTTTTCAATTCTGTTTAAAATAACCCCCAATTAATTTCTAAGCTGCTGAAAGCAAATGATAAAAATTTTTAGCTCCTGGTGCAAAATCTTCTGAAAGTTGTTTGGGTTCAAAAATAGTTACATGCCCATGAAAATGGAATTATCCATTTTAAGAATAATAGGAATTAAGGCAGGCCTCTGACTGTAGACTGAAAGGCTTACTCGCTCCTGCCTGCTGAGACGCTGACTTCTCTGTATGCCTCCCCGTGGCTGCGCGAAGTCCCCGATCTCCGAGCTATCGGACAAGTGATGTCTGTGTCTCCCACGGCCCTCCCACGGCGACCCCACATGAGGACCTCCTGACTGTTTATTCTTAGAGCAAGCAGTTGCATACAAATGGAAGATACACTGACGTAGGCACCCAGAACGGAGTACAGAGGCGAAGAGAAGACATCCCTTTGAAAACAAAATATTAATTCTACTCTAAATGGAGTCTGGATTTTTCGCCGTGGAAACCTCTTCCTGGAAAGAACCAGAGATGGACGTGTAGTTTCATTTTCACATTTACCGCCACAGACTCACGTCTCTTTGAAGAGCCGTAATGCACCCAAGACATAGAGGCTGTTGCTGTGAGACACAAGCAACATTTTCTCATTTGCTATTTAATATTCTTTTAATATACGAGATGGTTTTCTTTTCTGTGTCTTTATGCAAAAAAAAAGAAAAGAAAAAGGCAAAACCTGCTGAAGATCATTTCCATATAGTCTCTGAACCTGGTAAGCTGGAACAGAACCATAGCAACTGAAACCAGGGAGAAAAAAGTTCTATTCATATATTTTTCATTTCCAACTCATTTTCATTCCCATTTGATGGGGAAATTCACCAAATTTCTGCTTAAAATAAAATGGTAAATTGGACTTTATCTGGAGAAATAAATTGTATAAACCATTCATCCATCAGAGATTTTTTTTTTTAATGGCCCTTTGCCATATGATGAAGCAAAAATAAAACTTCACTCAGCTGGCAGATGATCCAGGCAAGAAAATCCTTTTTCCTTCCCTTATGAGAGGACTGCTTTAGATGTTTTTGTTTTAAAAACCAAGAATCCTGTAAATGTTTTTTATTTTACAAACCAAAAACCAAATACCTATGGTGGACATATGTCTAACAAAGAAAAAACACTAACTACTCTTTCCAAGATGGCATGCTTTTTTCTGGTTAAAAGTATCCCCTCTGTAGTATCTTTCCCTGGTGGCTCTCTTAGCCTGAATCCACGGGTGCTATCGACCACAGGCCTACTGCGCATTGGGTGGTTTGTATGTTCATTTCCTTTGACCCTGAGAACAACTCCATGAAGCAGGAGTTACCAGACTGCTTTGGAGGTGAAGCTCGGCCTCAGAGCCCTTCATTCATATAAAGGTGCCCAGGAGTGGCTGGAGTCAGAACCTGGCTCTGCTGCTTTCTTGCTGTGTGATCTGAGCCAAGTTACTTAACCTCTCTATGCCTTAACCTGTCAAATAGGGGAAATAATATAGGACCACAGTCACTTAGCTGTAACTCTAAAATCTCTGAAGATTAAACTGCTTCTGTAAATAGGGCTGCAGGAGACATACAAAAATATTATTCCTTGTTTATCTGAAATTCAAATTTAACTGAGCGTGTCATATTTTCATGTGTTAAGTCCAACAACGCTAGCTCTGCGCCGGCACTAATTTGGCAAAAAAGGTAACTGTGCTGACATCGGGTTATTATAGCCTTTATTTGCCTGATGTGGTGAAGGCCTGGGCCAGAGGGCCAGCAAACACAACGGCTCTGAACCGTGTGCTCGGTATATCTGACAGACAGAAAGAAGGCCCCCGGGGATGGAACAGAAAGATCGGTGGAGGAACAGGGAGAGACATAGGAGATAAAGTCAGAGAGGAGGCCAGGAGCGAGATCACACGCTAACAATGCGATGCTAGCGGTGCTAAGTGGTATTCCACACATCATGTAGCAAAGCCAGGATGCAACCCTTGGTCAGTTCTGTCACTACACTGGCCAGTCTCTCAACAAACATCGTGGGGGGAAAGTTATCCTTAAGGCATCATTATCAAGATGTCTCCAGGCTCTGGGACTAATGAAAGGATTAATAAATATGGCAGCCACCCAACTCCTACATTGACTTTGGCTCCGTAAAGGGGTGCAACCTCAGTAGACTTTAGTTCATGCTAAAGCCCTTGCTGAGTTTCTCTGAGACAGGGAAGCATCTTGGTGGAAAACCAAGACTTCAAAACAAGAGGAGAAATTTTTGTAAATATGGTATAAATACATATGATATATTAGAAACACAAGATAGTAATGAGAAAATAATTTAGAATAAGACACCTCATTTTATCCTTAATCATGTATGCTGCCTGTTAACACATAGCATCTCCTTCTGTGTCCTGAGATGTAATTTATTCAGGGCTAGAATGGTGGAATGTGCTTACCTGGCGCGCCTACTCTGTGTACCCTGACCTGAGTTTTCTACCTCTGTCACCCGAAGTCCATAAGCTTTTTTTGAACTTCTAGTCTGCATCAAGCACAGTGCTGGCCACTAGAGTCCTAGGAGTTGGTAAGATACTGTCCTGAATTCACTAAGCTTGTAGTAATGACAGTTTGTTCTATCCCCAGCATGCCAAACAAGTGATATTTTGTTGTTCCAAGAAGTTGTAATTTTGTCCCAATTTTAATAATACCAACATTTAGAACATTCTTACAGTGTGCTAGGCATTGTGTTCAGATTTTATGTGGATTACCTTACCTAATCCTTACAAAGCCCCAAATTTAGCATTATCCCCATTCTTCAGATGGGGAAACTGAGGTGCTAAGGATTAAGCACTTTATTCAAGACCCAGAGTTTGTAAATGATGGACCTGCATATCAAATGTGGCAAGACTGGCTCCAAAGCCAGCCCTCTTAACCCTCGTGCTGTGATAAAATGTATGTTAGAAATTTGTATGTCTGGTTCAATGCCAGTAGCCAATCTTCCTCCCCTTCAGCTCCTATGGGTCTTTTGCACAGAGAAGCTGCCTCAAGCCTCTCCTTTGTCTCACCCTAGAGGGCTGGTTCAGGCTTTGCTTTGGAATAAATGAAGCATAGAGAACCCACAGGCACCGAATTCTCCACATAGACTGCACCTCCCTGCCCGCCTGGCCCCCAGGATTCACCCAGCACGGCTGTGTTCAAGGGCCTTTTCCGCACTGTCACTGCTGCAGGGCAGGTAAAAAGACAACACACCCCCAAACCTGTCAGATTCTTCTGCACTGGTGCACACACCCTGAAGAGGAGCAAACTCCTCTATCATTAGCCCAGGATCTTTGAATTTAGATGCCGGCTCAAGAAAGAATGACACTTTTGCAGGAAACTGTTCTTCAGGACAAATGACAATTTTTTAGCACCTTCCGCAGGCCTGCAACGTAATAGGCAGGTATTGCCCTGGTGATAAATGACGGTTCTCCAGAAAACAGTGACAACACCGTGGGTCATACGCAGCTGATTCTCCAGCGTTCCTCTTGGCTCACGGAGTGCGTATGAATCTGGCCACCCAATCAAAGGCACCTGCCCAACCAAAGCTCTCTTTCCTGTAACTCAACTCCTTTTCATTTCAAATCCCCATTCATCTCAGTTAATAGGAAATCATGTCTCAGTCATTCTTGGAGTTTCCATCCTCCACCCTTTCTTTAAATCAGCAGTTCGTAGGTGGGAGTGATACTGCCCCTAGGGGATTTTCCAGAAATTCCTTTGGGGAGTCAATAGTCACAAAGACTTAGAGGTGACACTGGCACTTAGTGGTCAGAGGCCAGAGATGTCAGATGTCCTGCAGTGCATGAGACAGTCCCACACCATGAAGCATTGTCTGGGATCTGACTTTTGAATGTCCACTAGACGTTCGTATGGGTGAAGCACCCATTTATAATTCTCTGAGCCTAGACCATAAGTCCATTTGACGTAAGCTCACAAAGCATTCTTCACACAGTGTTAACACACTGATTTTTACAAGAATGCGACTACCATATATATTGAAAAAAGATTCTATTTTGTTCTAGCCAAACCAAGACTCGTTCCACGTATGGAAACATCACACTGAAGGGCAATACCGTGAGTGGCGGTCATGTCTTTGGTGTAACACACACGTCCCCATCTGTATTTGTGGCCGTTGAGTTCAGTGTTGCTATGCGTGAGGGCAGGCATCTGACTGCTTTACCATGGACTCCAGTGTATCAAGCCCGAGTATTTAAATGGTGACATACATACTTCATTATAAATGTTGTCCTTCTATTTGTCCTTTAAAAAGTCATGATTGTAGATAAAGGGCTGTAGTTTGCAATGGGCGTGTTTAGCAGACTCCGCTGCTCCCTGGAGCACACCTTCCCATACATAGAAAGATGTCCTCTGCCACCGCTGGCCACCACAGCCTCAGGACCTTGCCCTTGCCCTTGAAGCAGCCCTTGACCAATGGCACATGGCGAGCTGGTGGAGAATACACACCCCTCAGATGAGACCCACCTCGAGGTCCCAGTGGGAATGAGCCTGAGTTGCCCATTGGCGGTAACTCCCTTGATCGCGCATCCTAAACTGCCGCCTGGCCCTTCCCTGTCTCACTACACCCTTCCCGCCTCCTGGGATCATCTTCCACATTTGGTACTTAAACTCATGTCTTTGTCCCAGGGTCAATTTCTAGAGAACCCAAACTGAGATAGTCTGTCCCAATGCATTGGTTTGAAAAAGAGGACACTGTGTGTGACAGCATTGAGAGCGGCCGTTCCAGGATCTGTCAAGCTGGGACTACTGTACCATGCCAAGAGAGGGTCCCTGGGATACTGAGTACCCCCACATGTGGCCCTTTCAGGATGGAGATTCTCTCCTGATTCTGGACCGGTCTTCTTTTCTTAATTGCAGTGTAGCAGATGTACAATATTATATAAGTAACAGGTGTATCACATAGGAGTTATAACTTTTAAAGGTTACACTCCAGTTATAGTTATTATAAAATATTGGCTATATTCCCTGTGCTGTAAAATATTCCTTGTAGCTTATTTTATATATAGTAATTTGTACCTCTAAATCCCCTGGTCCTTCCCTCTCCCCACTGCTAATTTGTTCTCTATATCTGAGTTTGTTTCTTTATCGTTATATTCACTAGTTTGTTGTCTGTTTTTAGATTCCACTTGTAAGTGATATCATATGGTATTTGAATTTCTCTGTCTGACTCATTTCACTTAGCATAATAGCCTCCAAGTCCATCTGTGTTGTTGCAAGTGGCAAAATTTCATTCTTTTTTATGGCTGAGTAGTATTCCATTGTATACATACACCACATCTTCTTCACCCATTCATCTGTGAATGGACACTTAGGCTCTTCCTTATCTTGTCAATTGTAAACAATGCTGCTATGAAAATTGGGGTGCGTATCTTTTCAAATTAGTGTTTTTATTTCTTTTGGGTATATACCCAGGAATGGGATTGCTGGGTCATATGGCAGTTCTGTTTTTAGTGTTTTGAGAAACCTCCATACTGTTTCCCACAGTGGCCTCACCAGTTTACCTTCTCCAGCAGTGAAGAACCCAGCCCTGTAAACAGATCTCTGGCCTCCATGGGTTGCCATGTCAGACCCACAGAAATAAAGCAGATAACATGAATGAGCAAGGCTGTCTGGGTGCAGGAAAAGTCACGCAGCTAGAAACATCTTTGGTTTCCCACTTTCAATAGAAACATAGATTCACAGAGCATCTGTCCTTTCATTCAACAAATATTTACTGAGCACCTACTCTGTGTCAGGCACTCGACACACAGCGGTGAACAAAACAGGCAAAATCATTTCCCTCATCAAGTTGGGAGAGGCTGATAATAAACACATACATAGCATGTGGATTCTAGGAAATGTAAAAGGCACTATAGAGAAAAATAAAGCAGGGAAGAGAAAGAAGGGGGCTGGAGGTGAGGGTGTTGATTTTTTTTTAATGGCAGGTCGGGGAAGATGTCGCTCAAGAGAGTTAAATAGCAAAGACACTCGGCCCTGAGGCCTGGGGTCTGGCTCGCTGCTCCAGGAGCGGTGGGCACGGTGGAGGGCCAGAGAGGGTCCACCCCGCAGACGGTACTTCCACTCAGCAAATATCACCATGTCAGAAGGCAAAGCCCAGACTTGCAAGATCTTCTGGCCTTCCAAGGAAAGCCTGGGGATTTGTCATCTCTGTAGAGGGCTGCCAGCCAGCGGGGCAAAGTTCTTGGCAACGTTAGGATGTTCAAACTTTCCTTTCTTCATAGTATTTTTAAAACAAAACCCAGGAAGTGATGCAGGTGGCCTGTCGTTTACACCCTGCCCCAAATCTCCCCTGAGCCTGCAGGATGGGAAGGGAAGAGGGGCGGGGGAAGGCAGAGAGCAAACAGGCCATAAATGAGGATTATCTGGCCTCGTGTGTTTTCGCCCCCTTCCCCAAATATCCAGAATGTTGGAAGCAGCTCCTTGAAGTGTCAGTACTTGATGGGGAAGTTTGTGATTTTTCTTTCCTCCAACACTTGGGAATGGCGTGTAGCTGGAGATCCCGGTGGGAAAACCCCAAATAGAAAAGCCGTACTGGCTCATGGAGCTTCAGGCCTTGGCACAGGGGCGCTGCCTTGGCAGAGCCGTGCCCACGCTCCCAGGATGCGACTGCCAACCCCAGCAGAGCTTCCAGCAGGAGGCTTCCCACCCTCTCTCATCCAAGCCACTATTTGGGCAAAGGCCTGATTACTTCTAATGGCTCCATTTCCACAGCCACGGCCAAGTCCTCTGTCATCCTGCTGTGGCCCGGGACAGCTCGGGTTTCAGGAAAGAGATGTTCTTTGTAAAGCACGAAGGCGTTAACGGCCCCCCTCCAGGATGCCGGCCCCACGTGCCAAGAGCAACAATGCAAGTGTGCAGAAACCCTCCCTGAAACACGAGGGGTAATTAGTTCGCCCATTACTAAAGGTGCCCCTACTCCTCAAGTCGAGAAAAATCTTTGTCCTTGAACGTGTTTGTATTTCTCTGGCTCCTGAAGAAGCCAAGGCCAGAGAATGAAGGGTGCTTTTGTCATGAAGAGTGATGTTTGGGGAAAAACAATTGGCCTGACTTCTGGTTCAAAAGTATTCTCCTAAGTGGCCAAATTGGCTCTTAACCATAGGCTCCTGGCGTGCCGCGGGCACAGGGGACAGGGGGTTGTCAACAGCGCTCCCAATCGGGGCCTGTAGCTGGTTCGTTCGGTGTGCAGCCCTGAAGCACACACAGCAGGGTTTCCGCGCTGCCCTCTCCCTAGTTCGCCACTCCACCTGCTTTTGGAGGGCTTGTCGTGTCCAGGGCTTTGCAAGTGGGGGTTTCTACACAGAGAACGTTGACTGGGAACTGAGCAATGTCACAGTTACACCGAGATTTCTCCTGCAGAGTTGATACGTTATTGTCTTCCTGTCTGGCCTTATGTCTGTCTGTCTGTCATGAAAGTTAAGTAATAAGACATTTAGCCCGTTTAAGGAAATAAATCCTCTAAAAATAGTTCTGCCCTTTTTTGCGTGCAAACACGTGGGTTGATTCCAAGCATGATAATGAACGTTTCGGTGCTGAATTCAACTGCTTGGGATCTAGTGCCAGCTCTACCTCTCGCCACCTTTGTGGAAAATGACTCAGCTTCTGCCGGTCCGTTTTCTCCTCTGAATAGGCCTTCCTTCACAGGGCTGGTGTAACTGTTAGATGAGAGAGGCTACGGCAAGGGCATGGCAAGGAGGAGGGACCCGTCGTGTTAGGTGTGTCATTATTAAGGTGGAGCTGATACACCAGACGCTGTTCCCTGTTTCCCCCTTTTGGTCAATAGCTTATGTTATTGCCCTTTCTTGAGAGTAACAGAAACACGTATCTTTTCAAATAACAACCATAGACGTCAACATTCAGTTCTTACTCTAAGCTAGGCGATTTCCATGTATGATTTCATTCAATGCTGGCAACAACTCCATGAGGCCCCACTGTTGTCAGCTCTGCTTTGCAGACGGATGACCTGGACCACAAGACCGGATCAGGGACGTACAAACGTGGATCTGGCTCCACGGCCCATGCCCTTACCTGGTGCTTGAGAGCAGCTCCCTTTCCAAATGCCAGACAACTCAGAATTTTGCTAATTCTGCAAGCATGTTCTTCTCCTTCCTCCAAATTAGACCGGCTTTCCATACAGTTACTTTGCGTGACAATCCTGAGATGGGAAGCACTGCTGAGAATAAAGTTACGGTTCTTCTTTCTTCTTTTTTTTCTGACAAGCCGATGACTTGAAATGAAAACCAAAGACAAATCTATTTATTTTTATTGTTTCGTGAACTTCAGATATGAAAAAATGATGAACACGGATGCAGAGCTCCTGCGCACCTGTTAGTAGGTGATGTGCAAACTTTGGACTCGTGCCCTGGTTTTCTCCCTGCGCTGGGACAGAGGGTCATTACAGAAGCTTACAGAGGCCCCCAAAGGATTGCTGCCCAGTGATTTGTTTGATGATTGTTGTTTTGGTTCGCATGCTTTTTGATTGGAGGTGGGGTTCTTTTAGGGGAGGTTGAGGAGTTAAAGGCTAGAAGATTTTTAAGCAAAATGATTACTGCTAAACCAAACCAAAATATCACCCAAGGGAAATCTTATCACCACAGTGTTAGCCAAGAGTCAAGCCCCAAAGCAGTAACAATATGGGATAACACTTTCGCCTGTCCCCAGCAACATGAGGGGAAATGAAGATGATATTGGGGGCTTTTGAACAAGTGAAATTTAGTCACTGTAGTGTATTGTACTGTATTTGATCCAATTCAATACAACTTATTCAGCATCTTCTTGTGCCCGGCACTGTTCTAGGCGTTGATGGAAACAGAATCTTTGCTCCCCTGCAGTTCTCATTAGAGTGCGAACAAATGAATACACATGGACAATGCAGGTCGTAGTCAGAGTCCAAAGAAAACCAGGCACAGAAGCACAGAGGGTGCAAGCAAGCGAGGGAAGCCCACGCTGAGGAGGTGACATTTGTAGAGACTTGGGTGATTGGAAGAAGTAAGCCTCCAAGACGTCGGGCAAGCGTGCATCGGAGACGGGGAGCAGTGAACGCGTGGTCCCTGCGGCAGGAGTGACCTCATGCTTTCAAAGAGCAGCGAGGAAGCCAGTGTGCGGGGCAGAGCGAGCGTGGGAGCGAGGAAGGAAGGAAGGAGGGGAGGTTTCAGGGAGCGTCGTGAACAGCCTGTTCGAGCCAACACGGTTTTAATTTTTACTCTGAGCTTGTGTGTTTCCTGCTTTGTTGGTGATAAAATCACCTTTTTTAAAGGAAACGATGGTAATGGCAGTGTTCTATTTTTTTTTTTAAACCTTCTTTCTTGGCAAAATAAAATGTGGGAAACTCTTTGTCAATTCCTTGAAGTCTTTTAAAGCTGGTGTGTGAAATCTAGAAGTCTGGGCTGTCTGCTCCGGGAAACATCTTGTGGCATTCTGTAGGTGGGAGCGGCAGGGCACCGCAGGACGCGCCGGACCCCGGGCCTCCTCTGTCTCAGACACGCTTTGTGATGCGAGGTGCGGAGCTTCTATTTCTGGCTTTCACTTTTCTGCACTCTTAAAACGAGGAGCGCAGTTTAAAAGAATCTTGAGTCAATGAAGGGCATAAGGACAAAGAAAGCAAGCAGGTAGACTAGAAAGCAGAGAGAGTAAACCGGTCAAGCCAGCCCGGCCCTGAGGAGAGGCAGGACCCCAGAGCCGGACCACGCAGACCTTTACAAAGGGGCGGCTCTGCTCAGCTCCATGCGCACCACGTGGGGAGGAAATCCTAGACTTCCTCTTGCCTCCTTGGAGTTTTCAAGGAAAAAAACAGAAATCATAGTTTTTATGTGAAATCTCTGTTTGTAAATATTAGCAACTATTTAGATTTAAAAACGAGCAACACTGTGTGAGCCCACAAAACACACGTGTGGGATGGGTTTGGCTGGGGGATGGTGTATCAGTGCCCCAGGGCTCCCGTGGTAAATTACCACAAACTGGGTGCTTAAAACAGCAGAAATCTATCCTGTCCCAGTTTTGGAGGCCAGAAGTTTAAAATCAAGGTGTCGGCCAGGCCTTGCTCCCTCTGAGGGCTCCGGGGGAGGGTCTTCCCTTCCTCTCCCAGCTCCCAGCAGTCCTTGGCAGTCTCTGTCTTGTAGCTACACCACTCCAACCTCGGCCTTCTCCTCTGCATGGCCTTTTTCTCCATGAGTCTCTGCATCTCCTCTGCTTGTAAGGTCACCTGTCATTCATATCACCCACCCTAATCTAGTGTGACCTCATCTTCACCTGATTACGTCTGCAAAGACCCTATTCCCCAACAAGGTCACACTCAAAGGTACCACCAGTTAGGACTTGAACATAACTTTTAGGGGGACTCAGTTCAACCCACTACAGATGAGTATAGCTTCTACTGGGAAATCTTCAGGATGAAGATTCTGGCCTAAAAGTCCAGGGACCACAATATGATTAAAAAACAACAACAACAAAAAAAACCTGCCCTGTAAAGTTTAGGATGTCCATCTCTCCAGGAAGTGAGCAATAAATGGAAGAAAGTTGGTCTGGATTTCTAAAGGGGCTTGTCCTGGCCCTAAGACCTAGGTCAGGTCAGGCACACTCTGTTCTTCGAACTGTGTTGCATGATTTTTCAGGGCTGTCGTACAAAGTACCACACAGTGGCTGGCATGAAACCACAGAAACTTATTCTCTGACAGTTCTGGAAGGTAGAAGTTTGAAATCAAGGTGTCAGCAGGGATGCGCTCCCCTGGAAGGCTCTAGGGAAGGGTCCTTCCCTGCCTCTTCTGAGCTTTCTGGTAACTCCCGGCAACTCCCGGTGTTCCTTGGCTTGCAGTTGCATCTCTCAGCCTCTCCCTCCATCTATCTGTGTGTGCCCGTGTCCTCTCCTGTCCTTGTAAGCACACCTGTCATTGGATTGGTCCACCCGAATACAATGATCATGACTTTGCGGGCAACTCTATTCAACCCAGTACAGATTCTGGGACCAGCAAGCTCCCATCCATCTGCCCGACTCTGCGAGTCTGGCTTTTCTAGCTCTCTGCAAGACTCCTTGCTCATCTTTCCACCCAGCTACGTCCTGAAGACGCTTGTATCAACTTCCAAACATCCACACCAATTTAAAGTCCAGCGTCAACTTGAACATGGGATTAGTGGCAAAATATTTCAAGAGAAATGGGGCTTTATTTCCTCTGCCATTTTTAAGCTCGAAACCTCCTGACTTGTAGGCTTCAAGCTCCAGTGGACCCCTCTGAAAAACTACCCACAGAAATCATGATACAGAGCATTCAGTGGAAGAAAACCAAACCACTTCCTCACTTTCTTTGTCCCAGTGAATAAAGAGCTTGAAGAAAAGCGTCCCATGCCTTTTCCAATCATATTCCTTTATGGCCTTTTCTGACTCCAGCTCTTTATGAGTTTCCTTTCCATCACATTTCTGATGAGTCTTTTTACTGCTTTGCACGACAAAATACAGCAGGCCCTAAAATATGGATGTCTTGTTCTTGGGAGAAAATGGAAAAGTTCACAAGAAAAGAAAATGACATAAGATGAGTGAGTCCATTCTTAGCAGTGGTATTCAAAAGTAGAGATTAGATAACGATGCAATTAGAGCCCATTTCTTTGGTTTTCTATAATTCTGAACATTTACTGACTTCTTTGACTGGTTTGGTATTTATTCTTATATCATATCAATTTAAGATCACCCCATATGCTGTGTCCAAGGGGGATGACAAATTGTGAGGAAAACACGTTCAGTGGAATTTTCCAAGGAGCTATCTGATTTTGACCTGAGATGTTATTATGAGGCCATCCAATCATTTTGGTCTTTTTTATTCTATCATTTGTGTTCCAAGTGTTTTAAATATTTAAATTGTCTTTCTTCTTATTTCCCTAATGAGAGTATTTGCATGCAGTACATCATAATGGACTAGAAATGGCTTTCTTCCTCTTGTGTTTTTAATCCAGTGGAAATGAGGACACCAGTTAAGAGGACAATGTAGTCAACCCAAAGAGAGATGGCGATGACTTAAAGGAGGGTGGAAGTCAGGAGAAATAGTGGGATTCGGGACATTAAGTTGAGTCAACAGGATTTGCTGATGGTTTGGCTGATGGTGAAATCTTAGAGAAAGCAAGAAATTAAGGATGCATCTAAGATTCTGTGAGTGAGGTCTTTACAAAATCAGAGCCACAGGTCAACAGCACCAGGCTCCTGGAGCCAGGATCTGGGTGGGGTCCAGGTGAAACCTGGATAAGATTCATCCTGGGCCGCAGGTTACCTGTACACTAGGAATTCCGAGTTGGCTTCCTATTAAAAGGGAACAGAGCACCTTGGATTATATCACTGTTTTCCAAAATGCAATATATGTACTACATAGACTGGTAGGATTATTTTAAATTGAAAAAAAAAAAAAAAGACTTTGTAACATAGCTTTATCCCAAGTCGTAATTCATGAAATTATGGCTTTGATGGGCATCATTTTAATTATGACTTTAAGGCATCTATTTCACTGAGAATTGTATACGTACATGCACACACGTGCACACATTTGTGCACGCACACACGCACACGCACCAGCCCATCAACCCATGATAACATGAATTATGACCTAGGGGTGAGACTAACTTAAAAAAAAAAAAAACTGGTCAATTTTTAAAGTACTGAGAAAATAACAATTAAATAGGTTCTGGAATGTGGCAAAAAATATTATGAAGGTAGCTTATGAATGATTGCAGTTTGAAAAACACAGAATCATATCAAATCTTCTCTGCATGCATATGAAAATGACAGGAGAATAAAACTTAAATTCAGTTGGTGAGAAATTCTTCCAATCCACAGTCCATATACATCTACAAATCAAGGCGACAAAACAGCATAAAGCACGGAGATGAAATGACAAAATCTGAGGGCTGATATGAGTGGTACTTAGTCCCCAAATGAAATAATGACTTACTAAAGGAAAGCTGAGTGAGGAAAAACATTGATAATTGTCCAATAAATCTTTCTATAAGCTCCCATTCGTCATCCCAGCATTTCTGTCTCTTTTTAACCTTCTGAGGAGGAGCAGGAGGCAGAGCACACAGGCGAGCAATTTCCGGAGCCACAGCGCGGCTGGTTTTACCATCTTTCCCACCAGGAAGGATCCCTGTGGGTCCTTCCCTCCCCGTGGCATCAAGACCATCAGATAGGACATTAGCCAGCTGTAGGCTGCCCTTTGCCCTCATTAGAGAGATTGAGAAAGACTCTGGTGCACCGGGACCGTGTTTCCTGCCCTGGCTGCGGGACCTGGGTCAAGTCCGGCCACCGCCTCCTAGCTAAAAGGATTTGAGAAGTTCTCAATCGTCACACCGTTCCCTCCACCTGAGACACAAACTGTGGTTCTGGCTACTAACCAGCTTGGCCCGTTTGCCTTCATTTGTTCATTTTTGTTTGTTTGTTTGTTTGTTTATCGAGCACCTCCTAAGCCCAACACTGATAGGGCAACAGCAACAAGAACGAGCACAACCCTCACAGGCTTGAGTCTCACACCCGGCAGCGGAGAGGAGCTCCGCCAGACAGATATACACACCATCGGGGACTGTGTTTAGTGCAACGAAGAGGCACCAAGTGTCGTCAGAGTCTCGTTACCTGGTCTTCAAAGTTGGACAATTGTCCCCTGGGAAAACGAGGAAGAAGGAGGGGAGTCAGCCAAAGAAGAAAGGATTCCAGTATGTGCTGCACCTCCAAGGCTCGAAGAAACTCGATGTGTTTAAAGAAGAGAAAGAAGGTCACTGTGGCTAATGTGTAGCAAGTCAGGGGACCAATCGTCCTGGTTTGCTCCAGGCCAAGGGGATCCCCAGGACAGGGGGACTTTTGATGCTACAACTGAGAAAGTCCTGGCAAACCAAGATGAATGGGTCATCCTAACAGTCAGCGGTAGGAAGGGTGGTGTTAAATTGGGCTGGAGAGATGATGCTGTGTGTTGGGATTACTGCTGGCACCACTAGCAGATCTGCCATCTTTCTCTGACTCCTTAGGACCTCAGGGCGGCAAGGATACGCTGTTCAAGTTACCCTGTGCTGCGTAACAAACCTGCCCAAACCTTAATGGTTCACAAAATAATGTATTGTTGTCTCTCACAGTTCGAGGAGTTGACCCGACTCTGCTTGGGGTTCTCACTGGGGGTCTCTCATGCAATTGTAGTCCGATGACAGCTGGGGCTAGAGTCACCTGGAGGCTTTACTGGGTTGAAAATCCAAGATGGTTATAGATTTCTCCACACCTGGATCTCAGCTGGGATGGTTAGAGCAGCTGGGTGCTAGCTGAGTCTCTCTATTTCTCTCTCTCTCTCTCCCGTTTCCCCATACGGCTAGTTTAGCTTGCTCATGCCATGGAGATATATCAGGGTGGTCAGACTTCCCAGATGGCACTGACTTTCCAGGGGACCCACACTCTAAGAGACCCACAGAAGTTGCACAGTTTTATGACCTACTTGGAAGTCACTTCTGTTGCACATTACTCAAAGTGGGTCACAGGCCTGGGCCAGATTCCAAAACAGTGGAAGTGGACTCCTTTTAATGGCAAGAATAGCACGGAATTTGTGACCATCTTTATTCCTCCAAAGATGCCACAAGTCAGTGTGCCTCACATAATCACGGCGGACATGACTGACAGCAAAATATGTTGGGCCCTGTGGAAGCAGACAAGGAGTCATTGCAAGTCTAGATCAAAGATATATATTTTGAATAAGGCTTGTGTAAGTCAAGACCTGGTTCTCATGGTATCACGTTTTATAATCCCTTTCAAGAGTGTTACCCTTACGCCCTTCACATCAGCAAAGCACCCCACAGGACACTACAGAGAAGGAGGAGCGAGCCTGTGAATGAAACTCCAGTTCAAAGATCCTCATTTGTCTTGAGGGCCTCCTGCAGTGATTTTGCCATCTTCCTGCAGAACCTTAGCATCTTGGGAAGTCCTGCAACCTCTTGTTCCCCAATCGTTCTCCTCCTCCTAAAAATTCCCAAACACATAGAGCTCTCCCAGTACCTTGGAAGCAGGATTACTGCTTGTCTCTTCCTTCTTTGTCAGAACCTACTGATTAGCACAGGTCCACAAGCTTGTTCTGTAAAGGGGTGGATAGTAAATGTCTTAGGCTTTGCTGGCCTCACGTTTTCTCTGTTGCAACTACTCATCTCTGGCATTTCAGCCACAGACAAGACGTGAACGAGTGGGTGGGTTTTTGCTCCAGTAAAACTTTATTTACAAAAATAGGCTACTGGCCAAATCCCATGGGCCACAGTTTGCCCACTTCTGGCCTAGACGACAGCCTCCCTGATAAACAGTCTCTGTGCTGAGGGAAAAGTGAAGACAGAATACTTGAGAGAAAAGCCAGCTTTCACGGGGCGATTCTGCCTAAAAGATTAAAATAATAGGACAGAATGCAGGGAAAGAAGATTAAGGAAAAAAATTAGCCAAGGAAAGTTTCACTCAAAATCTCCCAAAGCTGAAGCTAGAAACCAGAAAAAAAAAAAAAAAAAACTCTTCAGATTCATACTGAATTTGCAAAGTCCCAACAGGTTTTCTCCCTGTTTTGGTGTAAACTCTGAACATTCGCAACAAAGTTAAACCCTGTTTTAGTCCTTTTCTCGTGAGGAGAGTTCAGTTAATGCGTTTGAAAATCAAGTCAGCATTTTCCAACATGTAAAATGAGGGCCTCTGGTAATAAGTGAAAATCATTCAGGTCGTATGATTAATGACTACTTTTTATTTGAATGGTCCATTTACTTATTATAAAATTTATTTTAATATGTGTTTTGAAGATATAACTGCCACATGGAACCTATTACTTCACAGACCCTGCATAAGACAAGCTAAAGAATATAATGACATGTTTAAGTGAGTTGATATAAATAAAATTACTAAAGAAAAATAACATTAGAGATGATCAATAATATGGAAAAATTGTGACAAAATAAACAAACTATTCTTTCTTGGGAAACACTGGATTCGATGTTTTCCATCCCACCCTGGCTTTTCAAACCCTGGATTAACCACCTGGTGAAGACAGGTACCAGGTGATTTTTTTTGCTTATTTTGTCTGTTTCGCTTTTTTTAATCTCTTTTACCTAGACAGCCCTTGCTACATAAAAGGCCCTCAATAAACAAAGTGAGCAAGTAAATTAAGTTGTCATTCAAATTATTAGGTTAATTTTGAGTGGCGGAAAGTAACCTGACACAGACTCCAGGATATAGTATTTCAGAGACTCCTAAGCAGGGTCGGAAGCTCACGGCGCGGAAGAGATGCGCTTGTTTAAAGTCAGGCAATTAGGAGTGGACAGTCTCTTGGGATGTCTTCGCCAAGAGAAGAGCGATGGTGCCATAAATCACGATGTCTAATCTAAGCAATGTTTTAGGAATTAAACAGCAATTAAATCAAATGGGAAAGTTTCTAAGGGACACCTTTGACACCATGGGGGGTAAAAGTCAAAACAACCCCAAGAGTCTGTGGGGGGAAAATGGCCTTCTTCCAAGGGGCTTGCTAGTTAATAATTACCAAAAGGCATCTGTGGTTAAAATCCTCTTCCTTCCGGAGTCTTTACAATCTTGCCACAGATTTCCCTCGTGGAAGTCATCAGCCAGAGTGGAAAGGTTGCTGTGATGTTGAAAATGTATCAAACCACTGGAAAAGGACGTAGCAAAAAGTTTTGGCCTGGCGAAAACTAGTTTTGAGAAACTGGTTCCCAACCTGGACAGCGTACTCTGAGTCTGTTTACCCAGTGAAAGTAATTCAATGTCACCAACGTCAAGGAAAGCCCACCTTGAAGGTTGATAGTGTCTGTGTGTGTGTATTGCGTGTGTGTGTGCATTATGAAAGGTTTACTAAAATTTGATCAATTCTTCCATACCAGTGTTTCCAAAAATGCAGGACTTTTACTACTATCTGCAATAGAGGTGATTTTAGGTAATATCTGTTGGGGGTGGATTTTGTTTAGCAATGACGTACTGCTTTGTATCATTAAATAAAAATACCTCGCATGTATCCATGATATTATGAATTGTTTCTTAGAACGAGGTGAAGTTTCTTAAACGTATGTTAATTTTTTCCAAAAAAAATTTTAAGCAAATAATTGAACACAGGGATAAGTTTCAGACGTGGTAAAATTCATGAAGGTTGTTTTCCAAATGGCTGAGGGTTGTGAAGCCCTGTTCTGTGCAGATCTGTGACTGTTTCTAACACAGAGTGCAGAAGAGGAGCCCACATCCTTCCTTTATTAAAATCCAATGAAAACAGCAACGGGAGTGGAGGGTGAGGATGCAGAATGCACTTTTCAAGCTTAGATTATCCAGGTTAATTATCCAGTTGGTTCATTTGGTTATAAGATTCTTGAAAAAATAACCTTCACTGCCAACACTTAACTGGACAAGGAGGTAACCTCTTTTCTGAAGACTTCAGAGGGACTGTTTACATGACAGTTCAACAGAATGGCACTGGTGTGCCCTTCTATTTTTTGATAATAATGACTATCGATATTATTATTATATTACTATTAGTTTTCTTAGGGAATCCTCTCTATCCCAAATAACTAGGAAATATTTTTAATAAAAGAGATACTATAGTGATGACAATGCTGGTCTCACCAATTCGGATTCTGTTTCAAGCTCATCCTGTGCAGTCTCTTGTGTTCATGGTTCTAATCCAGCATCCAGCATTCAGCATCTATGAGATTGTGTGTGACTATTGATTCACTAAGGCTTGGTTGTGTCATCTGTAAAATGAGGATAATGATTCTCACTTCTGATTAATGATTAAATCAGAGAATGCTGACAATGTGTATAAAATACCAAGGCTGAAACAGCTCAATTCCTCTTTGTTCTTCTTCAGAGAGAATTGGTACATAGTAAATCCTTGATTATTCAAAATATAGGTGGCAAAACCTTTAAGGATACCTACCGCACAAAATCCCCTCCACCAGTCTTTGATTTCTCGGCTTAGAATCATCACTTTTTAGACCTTTCACTGTCTCTTAGCCACCACTGCTCACTGTAGCGGTTGGCTTCCCTAGGGCAGTCATTTTCACAAAGGAGCAATGCTTTCGTGCTTCCAGAGTCACACACGTGAGGATGAACAGAGGACCGCAGAGGCCCGGCCGTCTGAGATGCACATGCTGGGTGATCCTCCAGGCCCATCACTGGCGTTGGGGGCTTGCTCTTTCCCATAAAACCTGGCTCACTCTCTGCCAAATTCACAAATGAGCTGCAACTAAGTCACAAATGGTGGCACGTCACCGACATTCAAGGTTGTCCCTAAATACCTAAAACTGTAAATGTTAAACCTGTGATTGACAAAGGCCAACTGTATTTGATAGATGCCGCATAACAAAAGGTACAAAATGAACTCATTTGTTTGCCAGTAAAAGCCCATCATCCCTAATATAATTTTCTCTGATGATCCAACTTGTACTGACATCGTGAATCAATCCATCCTTCCTTCCTTCCTTCCTTTTTCTTTCTTTCTTTAACAAATATTTTTTGACTCCCTACTAACTGCCATGCAATATGCTTGCTCTTTGGTGGGAGAAACAAACAATTAAATGCATATGGTGGGTACAGTTTTCACAGAGTACAAACTCCAATGCGTGAAATATATAATCTGCTTCATTTTTATTCTATAAATTGATTTAATTCTTTCTCTGAGCCCTCATTACATATGGAGGGAAAAAAAAATACCTTAAAGAATGCAGTTCTGTCTGGGTAATATCTGCAGAGACTCAAACCATCCAGTCACACAAAACTCATAGTAACTACATATATGACCCCCCCCCCCAACCCAAAACTCCCAGGGCCTGGCATGAGGGGAAGGACCAAGTTCTACAGTTTAAGTTCAAGACAGGGCTTCACCTCCTAGTTCTATGACCTTGGGCAAGTCACTGCTGCTTTCTCAGCAGTTCCCTTGTAAAATGGGATGCTAAACCCTACTTTACAGGGCTTTTGAGAGACTATCTATGAAAATGCTTTATATACTAAAACGACTACACAAATGTTAGTCATCCTTTTACGTATAGTTTGCAATCAGCCTGAGTACAGCCCTAATCCTGGCATGTACCCTCGAAGTTCAGTGTGGGCGGATGAATCTCTATGACTTTTATTTTATAACCGTTTGAGTATTACTTACCAAAAAAAAAAAAAAAAAAAAAGCCATGCACTATTCCCATTTCCTCCTCAATACCTCATTTATTTAAGCTTGCTAGTTATTTCAGTTCTGGAGGTATACCGTGATAAATGATTAGCCGTTCCCTTAATATAATTTCAGGAGGTAACTGAAAAACTTAGGCTTCCTAAAGAAGTCAGATCTGACATTTGCAATTTGAGGCGCTCCCAGAACACTCCTCAGGGTGACAGGGGAATTCCACCTGGGACTCTGCATTTCATCCTTTTGCTATATTGGAAATCTGAGCCAGTCAGCATGGTGCCCCTGGGAAGGCTCCCGTGACCTTGGCCAAGGGGAGGTGTGAGAGTCAACCAGATTCCCCGTGGAGCTGTGAGATGGAGGAACTTCTTCCAGAAATACAGGGAAATTTATGTTGGGAGCACACATTTGGGAGCTGGGCGCCAGCTCTTGCTTACAGACAAATAGCAGGAAGGGACAAAAGGGGGAGGGGGAGACATTTATTACTGCAGGCGAGAGACTGGACCAGGGCTGGAAACCCCAGAAAGAAGGAAAGCCAACATGCAGTCCCAGAACTGCTTTGTGAATAAAGCCATCCACGTCTAGCCACATGCAGCCATATTTACTTAAATCAAATTAAGATGGGAATATAGCATTTTTAACAATTTTATCTTTTGGTGGAGAGTCCATATCCTTCCTTTACGGTTTCCCTCTTCTGATACCCCCGAGATCCTGCCGGAGCAGTAGCTGGGAACTGTGTGCCAGATCTGCCATCACTAGTACTGACAACTAGTCCCAGCCTTGCCACTTCCCAGCTGTGTGGCTTCAGCAGAGGTGACTGACCTCTCTGGGCCTGTGTTCAATATTATAAAATTACTCTGATGCCTATTTCACCCAGTTATAAGTAAAAACATGCCCTGACCAGAAAATAAGATAATGCAGTGATGAGCCGTGTGGTATCTGCATCCCTCAGCATCCTCAAATCCATTTTTTTAGACATAAACAGAGGTTATGTATAAATTACAGTTAAATGGCATTATATTTGTCCATTTTTTTTAAAAAAAAGGAATCAATCTAGATCTTGTTATTCAGGAAAAGTATTCCATGTGTAATAGTAACAATGTGGAAAGAGGAAGCAGAAAGGAGGTAACCGTTTCTGAAAAGGGACCTTCATCGCTTTGGAATGTCATGTGACTGCCTTCTGAGTGTCCAGCTTCTCAGTAAAAAAAAAAAAATACAGGAAACCTCAGAAGTTAGTCTTGCACACACACCCTGGCTAAGTAGGTAAGTTCACCCCCCACAAGATGAGAAAGGGTAGTTAGCGTGTGAGGGTGACGTACTCCCAGGGAGCATTCCGGGGTCCTCGGCGTAGAAAAGCCGACCGCAGCCCCAGCGCGGCGAGGGGCAGCCCCGCACCTAACGGCGAGGGGAGCGTGGAGGCGCCGTCCTCCGTTCGGGGGCCTGACAAGCCCTTCTCACAACTCATCCTTAATATTTTACTTGTCCCCCTGTCACCACAGAGCTGTCTTAAGGTCACCAGAAGATCCTGAGCTCTAATCCAGGGTCCCCAAGCAGAGTTAGGCGATTACTGGTTCCCGGGGAGCATCTCTCGCTTACTCAGTTAGATTCACCTCCTCCTCGGGCACTGGGCTGGTTCTGGGGATAACTAGGAGCAACAGAGCCCAGTCCCTGCCTCAGGCAGGAAGGAGCTTGGAACGTCCGCAATTTCAGAAAGAAAGCTCCGGAGTCTACAATCGAGAGAGCAAAACTGAAGGGTGGTCCAGACAAGCAGGAGAGGCGAGCAGCGGCCAGTCCCACCGGGCTCAGCGGGGACGCCCCGCCCCCTCCGCGGAGCGGCAGCCGCGTCCTCGGAGGGCGTTCCATGCACCGTGCCCTCCAGCCCCGACGTGACCCTGCCTTTTCGCCTCTGGCGCAGGCTGGACCCGCTGTCCCGTATTCTGATGGAACCCACAGCGCATGTCTCCGCGTGGCGTCAGACCCAGTCGCAATGACAAGGCTCTATACTTGTATCACAAGCCTTGCCCCAGTATTTTTAGGCCCACTGTTTAGAAACACACGGGGGGGGGGGGGGGGGGAGAAAGAGAATAAATATGGAAATCAAACGTAAAAACTTCTGGCTCTTGCAACCAGCTTCCTGGGGGAATTTTCCTCTGTGTTCTTTCCACTTCTTCCACTCAGCGGAATGACTGCCAGTCATTAAGGAAATCTGTGAGGAGCTCGCGGTACAGGAATTGTACACCAGGGCTCCCATCCTCATTTGCATATCCCATTTTTTGATTGGCAGCTGTACATGAAATGCCATATCAGTTGAAAGTATGTTGTGAGCTGGCACTAATGATCCTATCGCTCCAGGGAAACCTGCCATATTGTAATTTGGCTATCAGGCATGAAAGAAATAATTCTAAGTGCCAGGAATGCAAGACTGAATAAATGTTTCACTGCTGCAGGTTGCCAAGGGTGACACTTCTGATTTAGTATAAACGAATGCCCCGTTGCCTTTGGGGTACCGGGAGTTTGCATTGTATCTGAGCTGTGTGTATAAAACATTAGTCTAAGAAAATGGCTTCGGTGTAAGATGGGAAACAGAGGCCTGCTCCCAGAAGGCGGCGGAATGTTTACAACTAATCACTGGATGAAAGGATTTTGCTACCTTCTATAATGACAGGCAAACAGGATTTGCTTTTCCTGAGATGGAGAATAATGGTTATGTTAACTCTGCCTCGCCTCGCCTCTTTTTTTTTTTTTTTAATGAAATGCTCTTTTGTAAAGAAAATCACATCTGTTTCCTTTTATATATGAAAGGGATATAAATTCTTTTTTCCCTCCCTCTGTGTGAATAGCCCGTTGGTGCACCTTGGAATTAAATCACCCTTTCTGATGTCATCCGGATTTCAGAGGTCTGGAAAGATGGCTGTCGCTTCCTTCTCCTTGGCTGCCGACTTCACACACTTGCCTGTACACAGAGGGGCTTTAGAAGTGGGGTGCGATCACTCCCGCTAGAATTTTCATTAAGGTCCCAGTGCAAATTGTGAGCGTACCTAGCTCCACGGGACCTCACTTTCCGTTTCAAACGCCCTGTGCACCCACCATGTGGCATGCAGAGAACAGCTGTCTCCGAGCGGTGCCTCCTCCTTCGAGAAACCACCCAGGAAGGCTCCTGCCTGCGGCCTCAGCTGATCCTCTGGCTTCAGGACCATGTTAAGATCTATTTTCTTTTCCCTGGATTCTGTGTGGGGATATTCCTCAGAGGTGGTTTCTGCCTTTGGACTTCCTGCCTTGGACATCCTTAAAGTACAGAGTCAGACCTGTGAGGACAGAACAGAAGTCTTAGAAAATGCCATGGTCGTTTTGTACTCCAGGCAAAAGCCACTGGGGGGGTAAAAGAAATCAGGGTTGGGGAGGGGATATCCAGACCTCTTGTTCTCAATTCCTATTTGGGGAAAAAAAAAAAAAAAAAAAAAACCTGGCTCTTGGGCTCCCCTCTTGTTGGACGCATCATTATTGCAGCTTGCCTGCCTGCCGGTGGAATTGGCAGAAGTGGTAGTGAGAAAGTAAGGATGCGTTCAAAGATCATTGAGAATCCGGTCAGACTTACCCACCTCTACCAAACCAGCTGAGGAAACTCCCTTCCGCCCTTCCACTGTTGCCGTCTTGCCCCTACTTTTAGAACTTTTTAAAGACTCGGTCGTAATAACACAACAAATACTTGCCGGGCACCTCCTGCGTGCTGAAGAATAAGTTATGTGTCCTCACTATAGGACACAGGCGCCGTAAGATGTAATGTCGTACAATGTTTCTATTCGGTAGGGGAAGACTTT
The DNA here is from genome assembly GCF_048773025.1 of Camelus bactrianus. NCBI lineage: Eukaryota > Metazoa > Chordata > Mammalia > Artiodactyla > Camelidae > Camelus > Camelus bactrianus. The sequence continues at coordinate 25,773,215 of NC_133557.1, forward strand.
TAAAATTGGAAGTAAGCTACACTGGAGATGTTAATTCAAACTCACATTCTTTACGCCTTCATTTGACACACAAATTATTGGGTTTTAGGAGACAAAAATAAAAGGGGCGAGGCCCCTGCCCTCGAGTAACTTGTAGTCCAATGGGAAACACACACCAAAACACACACACACAGAAACAAACAAACCTACCGTGATGACACAGGCACTTCTTAGAAGGTTGTGAGAAGAATGGGGCAAGAGCCCAACAACTGTGGTCCCAAGAGAAAATGCTGGCTTAGAAACACAGGAAGCAGGTGGCCAAGCTCTTCTCTGTAACTTTCAAAGAACAGCGGAGGGAAAACTTTTTTTTCTTTTTCTTTAATTTTGTGTCTATATGAGATGATGGATATTCACTAAATTTCTTGTGGGCCTCATTTCACGATGCCTGTAAGTCCAATCACGATGCCGTCCACCTTAAACTTGCACGGCGCTGGATTTCAATTATATCTCAATAAAACTGGAAGGAAAAAGAAAGAAAGAACAGTGCAGATTTAGATTTAGGTTCTGAAAGCCTCTCAGCACACCTGTGTGCCAGGCTCTACGTTTAGTTACTTTCACATGTGTTATCGAGTTCAGTTCTTCCAATGGCAAATTAGTCACTGACACTAAAATTATAGAGGTTCAATATTAAAGCAAAATGAAGCAAACCCTGCAGACAAGCAGGAGCATGCTGCAGTTCTTGACCTGCTCCCATTTGTCGTTAGAGATTTTCTAAACATACAATTGTTTGAAGGTCCAGACATCCACATGCAGTGTTCCCTAGTATTCCTGCCTTTAGTGCAACTCAGTACTTCCCAAACATGAGTGAGCATCAAAATGACTGAACAGAGTTAACTCTACAAAACTGCTCCTACTGTATCGAAGGGGGACTGAAGAGATTTCCCAAAGGTAATTTTGTTCTATGCAGTTTTGGGTTCAAACACTGCCTTAGAGATCAACACCTACATGATAATGTCTCTACTGCCTGTCAAAAGGACCTTGAGAGCCCGGAGGAAGCTGTGTCTAACGCCCCATTAGGCCTGGAGGAGGGGTAGTCATGGAGGACTTCATTAAGGAGGTGACTTTCCAGAATAGATAAACTAGGAGAGAGAATTCCAGGCAGTGTGGCCAGGACAAGCAAATGCCAGGAGGTGACAGAGCGTGTATGGTTTGGGTTGAAAGGCTGGAGGTAAAGTAGTGACAGAGATGGAGCTAGGAAGGCAGCGGATGGCCATGCTCCACTGTTTGAACATTATTGGGTTGGCTACCCACTTGTTTTAAGATCTCTAGACCCGTGGCTTTCGACTGGGGTGAGTTGATCCCCAGGGGACATTGGATAATGTCGAGAGAGATGTAAGTTGTCACAGTTAGAGAGAGGTGCTACTGGCGTCAGTGGGCAGGGATCAGGGATGCTACTGAACATCCAACAATGCACAGGGCAAGCCCTGATGATGGAGAATCACCTGGCCTGAAACGTCACAGTGCTGAGGCTGGAAAAGGCTGCTCCGGGCCACTTGCTGATAGACCGCTGCTACTTGCTTTCATGTTGTGCTGGAGTCTTGGAGGCAAATGAAAAGCTGGTTTAAACTTTGTACCTTGGAATAAGGATGTCTCAAGACAAATATTTATTTGGGACTCCTATTTCCTTTTGAGCTGGGTATAGGGGTGGGCAGGGGAGAGAGTGACTTTAGAGAGAAATATTAACCTTGCAAATGTGCACATTTTCAATTCACATCCTAGTGACAGGCTACAACTTGTAATCAGTATAAAATGATTTTCCGGGAGAGTAAATGCTTATTTTCACTGTCTTGATGTTGGCACTGGATTACTTGGTATTAATCCCAGGGTGACACAGTCACATTTGGAAGCCGTGAGATTTATTTGGATGTCTTGTGGGGCCAGGGGCAGCCTTCATTTTACATCCTTGATCTTGGAGAATTTAAATAATAGAGCTGCTTTTCTCTATACACCAGTGGTGTGAAAAGGAAGTTATCCACCCAGGACAAATTCCAAGAGCCATGCAAGCCAAGAGAAGGGAGGATGGGGAAGCCACCATATTTGTCATCAACCCCATACTCAGCAGCAAACAGCAGGCACTTATTAAACATCAGCTGTGTGCTTCTTACCTGGCACAAGAGAGCAAGAAAGCTGAGCCCTGAACTCACAGGCTCCTGGGTGCACCATAACCTTCTCTCCCAGGTGTGCCCCCACCATGAGGCTCTGCTTGGTGCAACTGTTTGGCGTGAATTTGTCATTGTTCTCTCTCATCCATAGCTTTTATCTAGAACGGAGGCCAGCAAATTTCTTCTGTAAAAGGCTAAATAGTAAATATTTTCAGTTTGCTAGCCATATGGCTTCTTTTGCAGCTCCTCAGTTCTGACATGATGTGAAAGCAGCCATAGACAATATGTAAACATATGAGCATATTTGTTTCCAATAAATATGCTGTGTTCCAATAAAACTTTATTTACAAATCAAGCTGCAGAGCAGGGTTTGTCCTGGAGGTTCTAATTCACTAGCCCCTGACTGAGGGTAGCTAGTACCATATATTAAGGATGCTGCCTCCTGAATATTTAAGAAATACTATTAAGAATCATAAAAATGTTCTTATGTTTTGACTCAGTAATTTCACATCTCATAATCCAGTCCTAAGAATATCTTTATATTTTTCACCTACAAGTTTTTGTGCAAAGATGTTCACAATAGTAATACTTACAGTAACAAAAAATTTGGAAGCCATTTTATTGGCCAGATTGAGGGCATCAGAGGAAATTTTGTTCCATCTTAGAACAATAGAATTTGGGGCAGTCTTTGAAAGTGATCATCCTGAAAAGTTTTAATGATGTGTAAGGTATGATGTTAAGTCGAGAAAAAGTGAGACAGAAATTGTGTATATGGTTTGATCCCAGTTAAGTTTAAATCTGCATATTCATGGAAAAGACCAATAGGAAATAAACCAAATTATTAAGAATGGTTATCTCTGAATGGTAAGATTATGGGATGATTTTTCTTCAAGTTAATCCCAGCATGGAGTTATTAGAAGAGGGCGAGTATTGGCATCCAGCAGACTTAGTTTTGCTATTTCACTGCCTGGGGCAGGTGACCATTGCAAGGTTGCTTCAGTGCTCTGAGCCTCATTTTACTTCTTTGTAAAACACATGTAGCCAGACTGTTGTGAAACTAAATAATGTAATATATATATATATATGTGTATATATATATATACATATATATATAAAATAATGTAATATGTATATAAAACGCCCACAGAGCACTTATAACATGGTATATACCCAACAAATAATAGCTGTTAATATCATTATTCTTTGCTCTAAGCAGTTTTGTATTTGATTGTAGTGACAGTTACACAAATGACAACTATACAAGGGATAAAATGCACAGGGCTACACACACACACACACACACACACACACAAGTGCAAAAATTGTCAAAACTAAAGTCTGTAGCCTAGTGAACAGTATTGGACCAATGTTGAGAGCCTGGCTCTGATAAAGTTCTGCAGCTCTAAGGCTGACGGCACCACTGGAGAAACCAAGGGGCGGGTACCTGGGACTCTTATTTTTGCACCTTACTGTGAATCTATAATTATCTTAAATTTAAAAGGTCTTAAAACACATGAAATCTTTAAAAATTCCAAGGGCTTCCATAATCCGCATTTCTTCTCCTTTGTAAGAGGTAAAACTGAGGTGCTGAGAGCCTGCTCTTCCCAGGTCAATCAGAAAATCAGCAGAAAAAAAAAAAATCAAGTCACTGGGCATCCAGGGTCTTCCCAGGTGCTGCCACCACCTCATGACTTGTCTTGTGTCTCATGGGGTTGATGTCCCCCCAACAAGGAATGTGCTCTCCGAGGCTTAAGGGTAAACCCGCCGTCCTTCATGCTCATGTTGGTTTTGTTGTTTTCCCGTGTACTGTTAACACTGAAAATACATTTTCAAGAAATTGAGAAAACTGGCTTAGAGTTGGTAGGGTTCAGCTATTCTCGCCAAAAACTCAATTTATGAATTCAGCAAATAATTGTTGAATGCCTACCGCGTGCAGGCACTGTTCCAGGTGCTGGAGACGTGCTGGTGAACTAGTCTGATCCAGTTTCCGCTCTTGAGGGATGTGGTTTAGGTCAGAAAGAGCTCTCTCTCTGGCCGTGAGCCTTAAAAAGTTCTGTGGGTGTCAACCTCCTCCTCTATGGAGAGGTCCTAGGCCTTGAATAGTGATGACAAACACCTGTACTTCCTAAACCACCTCTTGGGGGTTTTTGTAGGTTTGTTTTTTTTTAACTTTTTTTTTAATTGAAGTATATAGTCAGTTTACAACGTTACGTCAATTTCTGGCACACAGCATAAAGTTTCAGTCATCCGTATACACACATATATATATTCCTTTCCATATTCTTTTTCATTATGGGTTACTACAAGATATTGAATATAATTTCCTGTGCTAGACATTATAAACTTGTTGTTCATCTATTTGACGTATAGTAGTCAGTATCTGCAAATCTTGGACTCCCAATTTATCCCTTCCCCCCCTTACCCCCCGGGAACCATAAGTTTGTTTTCTATGTCCTTCAGTCTGTTTCTGTTTTGTAAATAAGTTCATTTGTGTCTTTTTTTTAAGATTCCACATATGAGTGATATCATATGGTACTTTTCTTTCTCATTCTGGCTGACTTCACTTAGAAGGACGACCTCCAGGTCCATCCCTGTTGCTGCATTATTTTATTTTCTTTTATGGCTGAGTAGCGTTCCATTGTATAAAGACACCACGTCGTCTTTATCCAGTCATCAGCCAATGGACCTTCAGGCTGTTCCCACGTCTTGGCTGTTGTAGACAGTGCTGCTGTGAACACTGGGGTGCAGGCAGGTGGCTTTCAAATTAGCCAAATCCACCTCTTGTATTCAAGACAGACATCACTAATCAATCATGGTATTCTTTCCCACTGAGTTTCAAGGAAGACGTGGAGTTTGAATCCTTCAGAACAAATTGGTACTACTGGCATTTTGGGTGGATAATTCTTTGTTGTAGAAGGCTGTCCTGTACATGGTAGGATGTTTAGCAGCTCCCCTGGTCTCTACCATCCACATGCCTGGGGCATACCCTGCCCCTATCCCTGTTGTGTGACAGCCAAAAATGTCTCCAGGCATTGCCCGGAGAGGAAAATCACCCCAAATGAAAATGACTGCTCCAGGGTAGGGGGTGGGTATAGCTCAGTGGCAGAGCGCATGCTTCGCATGTACGAGGTCCTGGGTTCAATCCCCAGTACCCCTGGTAAGGAAAAAAAAAAAAAAAAGAGTGTCCCAAACAGAGGCTACCATTGATTAGAATTTAGAGCTAACAAAAATGATTTGCCATCTCAGGACCAGTGCTCATTTCTTCAGATCCCATCTAAACCTTATATTCTCTGGTTCCATCAATGTAGAAAATGTGAACCACGTTGCTCTTGCTTACTTTTAACAATCTAGAGGAAACAACATTTTTTGATAAGGAAACTGAGGCACAAAGAAGTTAAGTAACCTGCTCAGGTTGCATGGTTATTCGGGGCAAAGCTGAAATACAAATCTACAGCTTCTGAGCCCAAAGCACCCTGTCCATCGCGCACTCCGGGTCCATCGTGCATTCTGGGTCCATCGCAGGTGACTTGGCCGAACACGCTGATCAGACAGACGACCCACAAGGCACTCAGGAGCTTGGACTCATCAGGAGGCATGTGTCTCCAAGACATGGACAAATCAGCACTTTTTGCTAAAGAAACCAATCAGAGCAAGGCCTCCTGGGTAACATGAATAAAAATGGGACCCAAGCTCTGCACTGGGGAAGCTTCCTGGAGCATGCGTGTGCTGCGGGGTGGGTGAGAATGCATGCATAAATTCCAGTACAAACATCAGTTCATTAAGGTCAGGCCAGTTTTGACGTGGGTGTTGTTCTCAGGAGAAATGCCCATCCATCACGGAAAGATATCTGTAGACCAATATAAATCTTTACTGCAGCCTCTCCCAAAATGCCAAAGGGGTGGAAACATCCATTCATTAAAAACTGCTTTCGATTCTTTTTACTCATCCCATCCACTTGCCCCAGAGCTCCACTCTGCACAAAATACAGGCTCTCCCTAGCAACTCACCAAAAAAGTTCTGTTTCTCTTTGGTTCTGTTTCTCCTCTGCTTCTGTTTCTCTTTGCCACTTCCCTCGCCTTCCCTTTGCCTTTCCACGTGGAATTTCTCTGCTTTTTAATTGTAAATAAATCAAGATAGCTTTGGCTCCTCTTACTATTCCCCTCACCCACTTCCCAGATTTAAACAACAAGACCAAGGGGCCTGGGGGTGGAACAAAGTTCTCTTTAGCATGCAGGGAAGGCAGAGAAGCTTTAGGTCCCACTGTGGGGAAGGAGAGTTCAGTCCCGGGTGACAGAAGGCGAATGGATACAAAGAATACAGGCAGATAGCATTCAACCAGATTAACAAGGTACCATCTGCCCAAGCACTTCAAAAACTGTAAAGCACAACATGAGTATATAGCATTGGAGAAGCGGTTTCTGGGATAAGAAAAATCTGACTTTGAGATGAAGCTTGAAGAACTGATGTAATCTGGACCCGTGGAAGTAGAGGTGATGAGTGAGCGGAGAAGGGTCCAGATAACGGCACCAGTGGGAGTAGGGATTCTGTGCAGGAAAGGGCTGTGTGTGTTCAGAGATCCTGGACCAGCCTCTCAGCTCCAGCTCCTGAGGCTGACTTCCTGCCTGTGGCATTCTGTGACACATTTCCAAATGGAAAACTCATTCCCAGTTGAGCTAGCCAAGTATCTTGAATAAATAATGCAGGAATTATTAAGACATTTTCCAGAGGACCCCAGCATTTCCTGTCTTGACAATGGGGCTGGATTTGACATCAGCTAACTCAAGAGGTTAAAAATTAAGTCTGCGGCCAATTCAAACTTCCCTTCCAACGGTTTTTCAATAATCTAAGATTGGGCTGAAAGACGATCGTTGTAACCAACTTCTTCAAACCATCTTAACATCATTAATTAAGTCGTGCGAGGGGCCAACAGGGCGCGCCATTGGCTTATAATCACTGTCCTGGGCTGTGGGACTAGGAAGGAACATTGAAATAAATAATGACTTTGTTGATCAAGCTATGGGATGTTAAAAGAAGGGAGTCCTTTTTAAAAAGGAAACATTCCAGTAACACACCAGAGGACTTTGGGTTAATCAGAGAGACACAAGTTAAACAGTATTAAGGATCTTAAAGGGAGCAAAACAAAAATATTAGCTCAAGAGTGGGGAGGGTAGAGCTAAGCGGTAGAGTGCTGTGCTTAGCATGCACGAGGTCCTGGGTTCCAGCCCCAGTGCCTCCATTGATTAATAAACAAACCAAACTATCCCCGCAAGAAAAAAACAAATATATATATTTGTATATATTTATATTTATTATAATATTATATATAATATATTTTATATATATATATAAGCTCACATGTACAAGTGCTTCGTGTGTCCCAGCTGCTACCTAGCTTATCCTACCTCGTTTATTCCTGACACTGACCCTGAAAGAAGCAGGTACTAACCTCTACTGTAAAGATGAAGAAACTGAAGTGGAGGCAGTGATCTGCCCAGGGTCACACAATGGGTGAAAGAGAGGGTCAGCATGTGTCTCATCTTTCTAAGGAGCCTCCAGAGTCAGGAATCAGAAGGGACTATTGAGAAAACCCCTGCCCGGAAGAATTATAGACCCCCTAGTGCCACCAGCTCATCTTATCCAGAAAGACCAGTGTTCCCAGATCAGATGGAGGCAAAACCAGGGTTTGAGCAAGGGTCTCTCACTCCCAGGAATCAGTCAGCCTCCTGGTTGTAAGATTTCCTCATCTGTACAATGGACATAAAACTGTCTGCTTCCCAAGTAATAGATTATCTAGGAAAGCTCTTCAGAAAGTAACAACATAGTAAAAAATATATGTATATGTAATAATTAGGGGTATCTGAAGTCAGACCAATCAATTTGAACAGCACTACCATTTATTAAAAGTCTTATCTGTGGGCAATTAAGATCCTTCTCTAATTATCAGTTTTTCCACCTGTAAAATGAAAATAATCGTCATTCCTATCTCATGGGCTTCTGATGAAGACTAAATAATATACACTCAAGGATAATCACTATCCTCTGCACATAGTAAATGCTCAATAAACATTAAATAATAATAATAATAAAAACGAAGAAATCATAGCCACAACACGTGTTGTGCTGTGCTTAGTCAGAACAAGATTGCAATACCTATTCTGATGAACTAGAGCATGAGAGCTTAAGTAAGAAATCAAATACATATGCAAAGGGCAGAACTTTAACCTAATAACGCGACCACTCCCAAAGTTTAGCATACGACTGAAAACCGCTAATGGAGCACTGCCCATTATTCATGACCGAGCACTAAGGCATCATGCATAATGGAACAGAGCCCCTGCTAACAGCAGATTCACGCACGATAATTCAAACTTGTTTGTATGGAAATAAAGGACGAATCTTTGAAGTGAGCCTTAATGAGATTCTGCTTGATCTTCAGTGTATCCTGGGAGAAAGAGTTCAATTTTTCCTCCAGCATCCGGCTCTGGTTGGTGGCGTGTAGGAAAGAAAGGGCGAGCTTAAATTATGAATGTCTGCGATAGCAGGTGAGGATGAGCAGGGCGCTCAGCCTGGGCACGGCGGGGATGGGGTGAGGCGACCCCAGTTCTCCTTCAAGGCGGTTTCGGAAACAGAAACTTACAGAAGGGCTTGGCGGACTGGAGCCTCAGAGGACATTCCTGGTGGAAAGGGGTGTTACAGGCCTCCTGGGATGGAAACGAGCTAGTGGGTCCTGCGGGAGCCGCAGGCCTGTTAGCAGGGACCCTGCACCTCGTCCCGTTCTGCTGGTGCCCAGTCCCACCCCCGTGCCGGCGGGGGCCTGGCTCTGCCCGGTGACTGCCGAGCTGGCTGCGGCCAGTATCTGAAGAGGTCTGGTGTTTGGTCAACTTGGCCTGATGGTCAGAAGGTCCCGGGAAGTGAGTTTGGGTTTTGATTATCAGGTGGAGAGTATATGGTTATTGAGTTTCTCAAATCAGTGATTTTAGGAAAAGCTCGATTCAAGCCATGGGCGAGGTCTGCCTGCCTGGGTGACCCTTCACTGTGTGATGAGGAGACACTGTGGAGTGCTGGGCGCAGGCTGGCCACACACTGTCGAGCCCCTGATTCGTGACAGGTGCCACGCAGTCTCTTTCTACCTTTGTCATCGATTTAAGGCTATTTCACGTCTGTGAACTTTCAGGCTCAGTGGCTGCAGCTAAGCTTCTGAAACCAAGTGCTTGTTGATTCCTCTGCTGTTTCCACATAGACGTGGCATCACTTGAAGTCGTGATGCGTGACTCGTGCCGAAACTTTGTACCACGGTCCTCACCCGGGGACATTACAGTACCTCAGTTGATCCTCACCACAGCCCTGTGAGGAAAAAAAATACGATTTTTAGTCCCATTGTGCAGATAGGAAAACTGAGACCCATGAGGTGAAGTTATTCACCCAAAGTCACAAAGCAAGTAAACAGTAGGAGCTGGGATCTTGAAGCAAGCACCGGCTTGATTCCTGGGTTCACTGTTTTAGAATCGTGCTCCGTGCTGCCTCTCCCTCAGCTGCTGCCCGGAGAGGAGCAGGCTGCCCCGGCCTCAGTGAGACTCTCAGCCAGGCACGGTGAAGAGAGGCGCTCCACGTGCACCAAGGGGTGTATTTCAGTCCCTCCCCAGTATTTGCAGAAGAACTCTCAAACCTCCCCTAGGGAACTCCAGCATGGAGTGGAGCAGAATCGAGCAGGAAGGATGCTTTCCTGGTCTCTGTCATCTACTTCAACTGTCACCTGCATACAGACTTGACTCCAGAATTCACTTCCCAGCCATTTCCCAGTCTTGATTTGCTAAAGAAAAATCTCTCATTTTGAAGCTAACATGTACTGAGCACCTGTCACATGCCAGGCACCATGCTGAGACCATTTCATACATTCAAACATTTAATTCTTGAAACTCCTATTCCCATTTTACCAACAAGACTACTGAGGCATCTACGAATTAAGTAACCAGCCCAAGAACAGGCAGCTGGTGGATGGGGCATCAGGATATAGACCTACATCAGTCACGTGATGTGAGCACAGTTACTTCCATGTGCCTGAGGCTGTCCTCAGTTTGGGAAGGCAGCAGCAAACAGGACAGATCCAGTGCCTGCCCTCAGAGAGCCTACATTCTAGAGGGAAGAGATAGGCTATGGATAAATATACATCTGCCACAATCTAGAGATCATTCCTATGAAAAAAATCAAGGCAGAAGGAGGAACTAGAAAGTAAAAGATGTGGAAGGCATTGCTGGTTTAGACTGAGTGATCAGAGAAGGCACCCAGAGGATATCTGAACTGGCATTTGAGCTGAGACCTGATGAACGAGGGATGCAGGAAAAACACATTTCAGAGAGTGTTGGGGTTGTCGCGTGCAAAGGCCCTGGGGCAGGAATGAGTTAGGGTTATGAAGGAAACATCAAGAAGGCCCTTCTGCCCTGAGTGGAATAGTGGAAGTGAGTGAGTCAGAAGGGTGAATCATGCAGGGTCCTGTCAAACTAAACAGACTCTGTCTTGGTCTTCTCCAAGGCACTGTTCATCTCCAAAGCTGCGAAATATCAAATCCATTCCTAATATCCGCTTTGCCTGAGGGTCCTCCCCTCTGCCAGTTCCCTGAATCTCTCTTTCCTTTATGTTTAGATTATTACCAAATGCAGATGCTCTGGAATCCATTCTCTTTTTAAGTAATTTGGATTAAACTGGGCTAAATGTCTACTGAGAGATGAGGAACAGAGAGGAACTCTCTGAGAAGCATGTACACGAGGCACAGATGTCCGCGCGGACAGAGACGCCAGCCTGGGTGTACATGCGGTGAGAATATCACGTAAAAGGAGTATCAGTGCGGCTGCTCTCACGAAAACATTTCCGTCTCCGAGAGCTGTCGAATTAGAAGATGCACTGGGACTTTTCATACCGAGGCACGTCAATAGCGAAGTTGCTGCACCAGCTTCTCGTTTCGGCTTAAGTCAGATATTTCCAGCCGAAGGTCTGAGGTCCTGAGGTTCCATGTGGCATCCTACCCGCTCTTAGAGCAGTAACTTCAGTCTAGTTTGGCTATTTCCTTCTGCTGAATAGATGCATTCTTTCCACGTTTGATTGCTAACTACGGCCATGAGCCCCCAAATCATAATTACATAAAATAAACAGGTCATAGGATGCATCTTGGAGGAAAAGGTGGTCTTTTAATAATCAAAATCTTTATTCATTTCATCTCATCTTTATGCTAAGATGCTGAGAGAAAAGGATTTTCAAAACATGACCTGGTCTTTGAGCTCAGGAAAGAAAAAAGAAACACACACACACACACACTCTCTCTCTCTCTCTCTCTCCTATTTAATCAGGCCCTGACTCCGTGTCTACTCAATTACAAATTTAAGCTAAACCACCCCAGTATCTTAAGGATGGCCTTTTTTTCCCCTTCCTTTTTGTAAAAAAAAAAAAAAAAGACTGGAATTTCATTGTATTGAACATAAACGGGGGAAAGTACATTGTAGAATAAAACTTGAAATGCTTTTATGGAATTTTCATCATAAGGCTGCCTATAATGGAGTTGACCTCACATTCACCTAAGATTCCTCTGGCTCCGAGTTCAGATTTCATGCCAATTAACACGTTAATGACATATATCATTTAAAGAGCCCATCATAACTTTTATCACATCATGTTACATCTATTTCCTTGTAATTAAATCAGAATTACAGGGTGTAATTACTTTTCTTTTCCTGAATACCCATGCCTTTTCAGACATTTAAATTCAAGTTCAAGTACTAAAAGACACTTGGAAGTAACAACCTAATAAAAATATTATCAGTTAATGAAAGTGTGGGGTTTCTCCTACTATCTGGTTTCTTTTTGACAAATTCCTTTCTCCCCCTGTGCTTTGGAGGACGTGTAATGATTGGTCGTATCCAGTCAAATGCTTCATAAGTTCTTTAAATCCTCAGGGCCCTAGTCTTCATTAATATGCAATGTTCTCACACATAAATATAATTACATACAATTATTAGCGGAAAAGGATCAGATAAGGCTTATTGAAGAAATATCCTATAATTACCCAAGTCCAAGACTTCCCTTTACATGGTAATTCAACCAAGGGTTGGCGTCTGCAATCGTTCCACCTGCAAAACAGCTACTGACTTTGATTTCACTTTGGGAAGCTAATAACTCATGGCAGGACCAGAAAAGGGATAAAACACTCAACTACAATAATTCTACAAAGACTGTGGACCCAGAGGTGATTATCTGGCCACTCCTGGTCTTCCAAACCCTCCCAGACATTGAATTGAAACCTTAAAGTTACATCATACTTCATTTTTAAAATCTCATTGTAACTTCAAGGAATAGCTAAGAATGTGCATGTAGTTTACAGGCATGTGATCTACAAGGATCTGTAAGAATGATGTGAGCAGAACTACCAGGTACTGACATGTATTCTTTGGGGAACTGGACACTGAAAGTTGAATGAAAGAGGGACTCCTTTGCTGTCAGGAAGTTCTGCGTCCATAGATCAATCCAATCATTCACTGAAGTACTCATTGAGCATCCATGGTGGGCTACGGACCATTCTAGGCATTGGCCATGAGTAAGATGGTCAAGGTCACTGCCACCAAGGTGCCAACATCCCAGGGAAGGAGAACAGACCATGAAGTAGCAAACAACAGAATGAGTAAGAGAACTGCAGCTAGTGGTGAGAGCCAAAAGGAAAAGACAACAGAACAAGGTGATGTGATAAAAAGTGATGATCATTGGGGCAGGTTATTTCAGACGGGACGGTCACTGAAGGCATCTCTGAGGTGCCTGACCTTTGTTTGAGCTGTGGCTTGAATGATATGAAGGAGGCAGTCAAGGGAGGCTTAGGGGGGACAGAACTACCATGTGTCTGGGTCCTAATGGGAAGGGAGTATGATGTCTTGAAAGAACACGGGACTGGGGGTGGCTAGCACAGAGTGAGCAAAGAATACGCGTGTAAAAACAGAATCGTTCCGGTAAGCTCTGTGGGCCGTGAGAAGTCATACAGATTTGGTTCTAAGAGGGACAGGAAGCAATGAGAGGATTTTAAGCCAGGAAGTGACGTTATCCAAGTTACATTTTGAAAAGGAGAGTCTGTTATGGAGCCAGGATCTGAAGAGAGTAGAGGAGGAAGCAGGGGGACATTTAGGAGACCACTGGGGCCTCTGGGTGAGCGACTGCACCAGTTTGAATTAAGGAGGTGCCAGGACAAAGGAACAGCCCGCGATTTGGCAGATGGACAAGCAGGAGCTACTCCGCAGACTTGTGGTGGCTTGTAGGAACCCCGGCATCTCCTGACCATTTGCTGAACAAATGTATTGTTCTGTCTACTCTGTACCAGGCATTGTCCCAAGCCCTGGAGATGCAGAAGAGAATGAAATGGACAACATCCCTGCCCTCTTGCCTGGACCCTAAATAAGGGAGAAAAACCATCCAACACAAAACTGAATAATTATATAACAGTATGGCAGATGATGATCAGTGTCAAAGAAAATGAAGCAGGGCACAGGGATTGGGGAGGATGAAGAAAGAGGGAGAGGTCACAACGCTGTAAACTGGCTATACTTAAATAAAAATATTTTTTTTAAATAATGAGGGAGGGGCAGCTACTTAAGATTCTGTGTCCAGGGGAGACCCATGGAGGGTGTGATATCTGCTCAGACTTGAATGGAGTGCCATCAAGATGCGAATCAGATGTCAGCTGTGACCCCACGTCTCCCTCATCCCAATGTGTCACCTCGATTTCCGCTCGATACCAGCCCCAAGCAGAACACGGCTCCATGTCAGATTCCCTCAGAAGAACCCTCCCTCACCAAAGCACCAACGAATGAGTAACAAAGACGGCTGCGACTTTTCACAAGGGGACCTGAAAGTGGGGTTACCAGCACACACCCCCCCCCCCAGCAACGCCTAGTCGGCCACCTTGATTTAACGGATCTCCGCAATGCAAGGTGCCCGCAGCCTCCTGGGGAAAAAGAGGCGCCGGCGTTCAGCTGCGCCCGGACCCTTCCTCTGCCTCCCCGTTGCCGGTGCCGGGAATGCGTGTCCCTCCGCAGAAGTGCCATCCCCCTCGGGTCTCCAAGCTCCGAGCCTGTGCTTTTTAAGGGAGAGTTCTGCTTGTCCACCCCGAGATCTACCGCTTTCAGCCCAGAGCTCAGCGCCCAGCAGATACTCAAACCACACCAGGGGAGAGAAGAAACCAAGGAATGTACAAAAGACAGCATCTTGGTGCGGTTCACAAGCCGGTCTCCAATATCATTAATGCTTATGATAAGATAAAGCCATTACTTACTAGCAAAATGAATAATTAACCATTTTTCAAAACCTAGTGGGATGGACAACAAGGAAGAGTGCTCTGAGTGATACGTCTAAATGACTTCTTGAAATACAGAGCCCACAGCCCCCTCTCCACAATACTTCCATCGATTGCCAAATGAGTTGAGGCCATTTCCTGACAATTTAGGGGAAAAGGGCCAAACCGTTAGGCTCCCATTCTGTCTTCAGCAGTTTGCAATTAGGAGCTGGCCTTGTTTAAAGCTCGAACTGTTATTATCTTTAATATCGAGATAGGACACGTTGATCCAAATGGAATCTGACTGTCTGATACAATCTAAAGGTAAGCCGCTCCAGAGTGCATCCCTCACCCTGTGCAACATCCAGGCCGGCTGATGTCTGTTTCAGCCGAGCAGTGGGCCATTCTCATGATGACACGATGGGGAACTGATGTTGCATGAACTTTTCTGCTGTTTCTCCTTTTCCAACTGACAGCTTTGCCCGGCACCCTCGGCCTGCCTGTTATCTCACAGAGATGGTCCCTGATTCCCTCTATTCCGATTAGCTTGGGCAATGATTGGGATAATTTAGGACTCGCACCGTGTGATCAGTTGTATGGTTACAACAAATAAAACATTTTAATATGAGCAGTCACTGCGTGTTTACTGTATCATATTGCGAAGAGCTGAGCAGATGCCAGACGCTGTAACACAAGGGGGGATGTGAACTCCAGAATGATGACACTAATAAGGAAATTACAAAAGGCCCAACAAATGGCATTTGTGTTAAATCAATAATGCTCTGTTTGGTTTTTTTCATTCTAATATTTCTTCGAAAAAAAATTATCTTTCTGAACAGTTGGTGATTCCTATTCTTGTCCGTCTTCCTGAACATAATTAAAAACATGTTGTGGCGTCTACTTAAGACATCAACTTTCCCAAGGCTGTCTTGTCCACTGCGTTTTAAACAAAGACACTTGTTTTGGCATTGTGCACTTAATTAATCATTGGAGGCTTTATTGCTATACCAAAAAAAAAAGTGTTTGTTTAATGGCTCATCACAAGTCCAGTTTCTGCAGAACTTAATCAAATACAGAACCAACTTTCCCATCAGCTTAAATACCAAGAAAAAAATATAATGCAGGCCTTGCTTTTAGGATGGTATTTGATAAGAAATATTGGCACAGGACACCCTACTAATATAGATTGCCTAGGAATTATTTCACGGAGATGAGATGGACCCTTTGCTTCTGGAGTTGAGAATAGAAGTTCTTTATTTATTATTCTGGGCTGGTGGCTTCCAGTCTGTGCTCCAGGCAGATGGTTAAAATGGATTCTCTTTTTTTTTTTTTTCTTTTTTTTTGGGGGGGGGGTTCTTATTGGAGTCAATTATATGTAACACAAAAAGGACCCTTTTCACCGTTTTTGAGGGTCAAGTTCTGCAGCACTTAATACATTAACATTGTTCCACAACCATCACCACCACCTGGCTCCAGAAAAGAACGAACTCTTTAGCTCCTGGTGTCTTGGTCAGCTCGGGCTATTGTGACAGAACACCACAGACCTGGTGGCGTCCAAACAACAAGGGTTTCCTTCCCCTGGCCCAGGAGGCTGGCGGTCAGAGGTCGGGGCGCCAGCGTGGGCGGGTTCCCGGAGAGCGCTCTTCCCAGTCACAGGCGGCTGTTTTCTCGTTGGATCCTCGTAGCAGAAAGGGAGCTCCGGCGGATCTCTTTATTTTTTTTTTATTTTATTGTAGTATAGCCAGTTTACAATGTTGTGTCAGTTTCTGGGGAACAGCATAATAGTTCAGTCATACATATATCCATTTTCATAGTCTTTTTTATTACAGCTACTACAAGATACTGAATGGTTCCCTATGCTATACAGTAGAAACTTGTTGTTTATCTGTTTTATATGTATTAGTTAGTATCTGCAAATCTTGAACTCCTAATTTATCCCTTCCCACCCCCTCCCCCTGACCATAACCATAAGTTTGTTTTCTATGTCTTTCAGTCTGTTTCTGTTTTGTAAATAAGTTCATTTGTCTTTTTTTTAGATTCCACATATAAGTGATATCGTATGGTACTTGTCTTTCTCTTTCTGGCTTACTTCACTTAGAATGACAATCTCCAGGTCCATCGATGTTGCTGCAAATGGCATTATTTTGTTATTTTTATGGCTGAGTAGTATTCCATTGTGTAAATATACCACAACTTCTTTATCCAGTCATCTGTTGATGGACATTAAGGTTGTTTCCATGTCTTGGCTATTGTAAATAATGCTGCTGTGAACATTGGGGTGCATGTATATTTTCAAATTAAATTTCCCCCTGGATATATGCCTAGGAGTGGGATTGCTGGATCATATGGTTAAGTCTATTTTTAGTTTTTTGAGGAATCTCCATACTGTTTTCATAATGGCTGCACCAAACTGCATTCCCACCAGCAGTGTAGGAGGGTTCCCTTTCCTCCACACCCTCTCCAGCATTTATTATTTGTGGACTTTTTAATGATGGCCATTCTGACTGGTGTGAGGTGATACCTCATTATAGTTTTGATTTGCATTTCTCTGATAATTAGCAATATTGAGCATTTTTTCATGTGCCTACTGGCCATTTGTATGTCTTCAGTGGAGAATTGGCAGATCTTTTTAATAAGAGCCCTAATCCCATTCATGACCCAGTCACCTCCCAAAGGCCTCACCCCTAATACCATCACACTGGGGATTAGGATTTCAACATGCGAATTTTGGGGGGACATTCAGTCCATGACTGCTGGGTTTTCATGGGTTCTTTGGACAGTTCCCTCTGAGCCCTCTCTCCCTCATTCTCTGATCCAGGCAGATGCCTCCCTCTTCCAAGTGGTGGACTGTGGCTCTCCCTTCCAGTCCTAGGGCCCCCCACCAGCTAAGGGACTGTCCCGTCAAACACAACTCAGCACCACCCCCACCAGCTCTCTCCCCTGCGTGGCCCACAGCAAACATCACCCATCCCTTCCCTGGACAACTGCTCAGGGTCAGGCTGGTCCAAGCAAGCAGCTTCCTCCTGGAACACCTGAGCCGTTAGACATCCTCTGTTCTGGGCGAGCCTCAGACCCAGCCACCCCACGCCCTAGTTTCCTGGGTGGGAGTCAAGCACCAGAGCTCTTTGTCTCCCCAGGCAGCCAAGACGTCTTGTTACCCACACTCCCTCCCCATTTGATTTAGTGTTTGTCTCATATCAGGTTCCCCAAGAAGTCGCCACTGAGACCAGGGTTCCTAATCCCGGGAAGCACCAGGAAAGGGTGAGAAGGGAAGGCACTTTGTCATGCAAGTTGTCATGTGGGACATGGGCACTTGGCCCCATAGAGAATTTGGGGAGCCAGTGCGGAGCACAGGCCTGAGTTCCTCCAGCCAAGGGGAGAAGCAGGGGGAGTTACAAACAGCTCCTGTCAATCACTGGTTGAAGCCCATGAGGTGTGCACACCTGCAACCACTCTGAAGTCACATGCCCCTAGGAGCCAGGCAGGAATGAGCCAAGAGCGGCAGCATGGAAGACTACAGGGAATGGTGGGGAGTGTGGCAGACAGCAGAGCACTTGCCCAGTCCCGACGGGGTAGCAGCTGGTCATTTCCATGTAGAAATTTGGACCCAAAGTTGTCAGTTGCCCAATCTCTCAGTTTTTTTCATAAGAAGCTATTATGTGAAAGTTTCGGATTTTTAATTTGTTGGCAACAACTCCAGACTTTTCAAATACCCTGTGCAGTTCCCCCAAAAAACCCAAAATGTATCTTTCAGGCTAGATCCAGCTCTCCAGCCAACAGTTTGAGGCCTCTGGTATCAAGCATTTAACACTTAAGGGGCGTTTCTCTTTCCCTATCATCTGCTACTTCAGCTCCATTGTTACAAAGCCAGAGCATTCTGTGTTAATTGCATAGGTAGGCTTGGCCACCTAGAGGCAGTGGAGGAATGTGATGACCTCAGCTGCTCTGCCCCACGCCAAAGGTTCTGTTCATCCAAACGAGCCACTGGTTCGCTGTGTGTCTGCGCATGCGTAGCCCTACCCACCCCCTCTGCTTACCCCATCAGCTAACTAATGTGACCCAATGGTCCTAAGGGGCTCAGGTGTCCTGCCGGGACTAAGCATGGTGTGAGTAATGATGTGTGTGCCTGCGGGGTTGCTAGGCAGCTAGTGAAGGTGGCTTCTCCACTGGGGCAACACAAGAGAGAGGTTGGTGGGATAGGCTCGTTCGGCCAGAGGCTGATGAAATCAAGACGGCTGAGTCACCCGAGATGAACTCAGGTGACTTCTGTTCTGTCTGAAGGAGAGACACACTCGTTGTTCAGACAGGAGTCCCTCCGTTTGTCCCCCTGCCTTAATACAGAAACTGACATTTCAAAGATGGGACCACGCACTGTGGATGGCAGCGGAAATGGTCTTACTACTTTAGGGAGGAACGTAGCAACAGCTGACAACATTTTAAGTATTTATTCTCTTTGCCTGCAAGTTTATGGCTGGAAATGTATCTTTTGCATCTATCCGGGCACGTACATGAAGGTGTGAGGGTGCGGGTATTGTCTCCACTGCCACAGACTCTGGTTCCAGGCCCAGTGGTTTGAATCTCAGCTCTGCCACTCACACTCACACGTCGTGTGATCTCCAGCAAGTCGCTTCACTTCCCTGTGCCTCAATCTCCTCCTCTGAAAAGTGGGGCTATTAAAATACCTATTTCATATGTTAGGTGGGAGATTAAATGAGTTAATCCAGGTACAGCACTACTTAAATGAGGGGTATTTTCCCCCCGTTGGGATTGCACAGGCATTTTTCAGTTTTCCATACCAGGAGATCAACAGAGCCTTTCAAAAGAATGACGTAAACCTTTATGTGCTGATGGAGAACAATCGCAAGGTTTATTCTTTAATGGAAATACCAAACGTCTATGGTATTCACCTTTGTGTTAAAAAGAACATAGAAATTTTACCCAACAAAGAATTTGCTATTAGCCACTGAGCTTAGTCCTGGTTTTTCTTTTTAGGTAAGATTTTTATTTAAAATCTTATTTAAATAAGAATTTGTGTGTGTGTGTGTGTGTGTACACTTATGTTTATCTGTTGAGAGAATATTTCTGGACTGATCAGAAAGGAGCACCAGGGTTGGATGTGGCACTTTTTAATTTTATGGCGTTTGAAATTTTTTACCAAGTTCTTGCAGTATTTTTCTAATCCAAGAAAAAAATCTTACTTAAAAGGCAAATCCAGGATGAAGCTCAGTGGCCAGTAGAGTGGACTTTAAAACCAGGGCTCGTGAACTCAGATGTCCACTCTCTCCCTCTGCCCGGCCTCGCTGGGAAAGCTACCGTCCCCCTGAAATCACCCCCCTCACCAGGGGGCAGGTCTGGGGGTGGCCCCGACTCCGCCCCTTTCCCCTCGGGGACCTGACACTAGAACCGTCCCCTCTACGTGCCTCTTTCTTTTTTTTTTCAATGATCAAGAACAGCTTCATAGGGATTTTTAGAGGACTGATTGAGGGAAGTTTCGCGAGGCGATGAGGACAGGGCCTGTCACACATAAACAGGGGTTATTATTATATATGGTGGCTGATTTCCAACTACCAGCTTCACAAAGGTGGCAGCGAATCAAGATGTTCACTATTGTCATTTATGCAAATTAAGAAGACGACACCTAGAGAAGAAAATCTCTTTCCTGTCTCTCTCTCTCTCTCTCTTTTGGCTTTAATGGACCCCATTACCAAAAGCCCTTAAGGCTTCTGTTGATAACTAACACAATAAACACATTAAAATCAGCAAAATGCCAGGTTGGCTATTGTCTAAGATTCATCTTTTTAGTCCAATGCACAGCTTGGGAAATGCCTGTTGGTAGGGGAAATAAAATACGCAGTGATGAAATGATCTATATTGTTGACTTGGAGAAGCAGGCACTGAGGCTTCTATGGGTGCACCTGCAGCCGCGGCTCAAGCCCCTTCCTTCCACGTTTTCCGCTCCTTCCTCTGCTCTCAATCCATTCCCATCCCCCCGTTCCACCCCCCAACACACATACACAACCTGCTCCACACAGGCCTCCTGAATACCGCCACCTTTATGACCCTAAAACTGTTTTCTGTAATATACCTGTCTATCCCTGCCTCTACAATTCCCCCCAAATCTGTTTAGTATCTGAACCCCAGGATGCAAACAATAAGCAAAGGTACAGCATAGGGCAACAACAGGACACATGACAGATGTGTGTGTGTGTTAGACGTGCGTGCGTGTCCACACACACGCAGGCACCATGGTTGTAGGAGACACAAACGAAAGTCTATTTAAGAGAAGTGAGGCAGTATTAAATCGACAATTATTTGCACTTTTTATATTGACATTTGAAATAGAAGCTAAATAATGCCTGTGTGTGCAGGTATGTGTTAGGGGGTGGGGGGATACATCATGATTCCAACCACCACCACGGGACAGTGGAGCCAGGGAAGGGTTTAAGCAGGGCGGGATGTGCAATGCAGAGTGGGTTGCCCTCGTGCCGTGAGAAAGGCAGATGGCGGGGATGGAGTGGAGGCAGGAGGCCATCTGAGTGCATCACTGTCATCACAATCACGGTAGGTCGCTCAGGGCTCAGAGCGAGAGGAGAGAGCAAAGGCTCCGGGTGGCCCCACCCCTGTGCCCAGCTGGTGCTTTGGATGCTTGTGGGGAGACTCAGTGGTCATCAGGGTGACGCTGGCCGGAAGCAGACCCTTCAAACATGGGAAGAATGCTCGCTTCATTGCCAGCGCAGGGGGACGGGACCTAATAACGATGCCCAGAGAATCTGCTCATCAGGCCTCACTGCTTCATACAGTAGGTGGATTTTGTTCACTTGTAAATGGAGAGCCCAGTCTTTGCTTTTTATCTCTGTGGCATCAACATCTCGAACAGGGCTCAGCACCCCAGGTCTGGGGAGCAGACCTTGCCCACCACCTGTTTGTGTAGATGAAGCTTTAGGGACCGGCCACACCCATCGTTACCGTATTGCCTGAGCTGCCTTAGCCCCACCATGGCAAGGTGGAGGACTTGCTACAGAGCCCCTTGTGAACTGTGAAATATTTACTCTCTGGCTCTTTAAGAAAAAGCTCACCGGCCCCTGACCTAGCATCATGCAGAGAGCATATAATTATCTATTCAACGTATAAATGTGTATATAATAGTAATAATGGGGCTTCCATTGATTTCTTTTTGGCTAACACACTCCTTGAACTCTATCCCCAAATGTGAAACTCTTTTTTTTCTGAGTCACTCTCATCCCCCTCATTGGTCCAGTCCTTTGGGGGAAATCCCTCTGCATCCAGAGCTGGATGCAGGGAGGACCCTTGAGGACAGCACACCGAAACATCTCGAGATGATGTTTTCTCAGCCTTGGCCCCCTGCACACGCTGGGGAGGGCAGTCCTCACATGGGGGCTGTCCTACTGAGGACCGGGCGGCGAGCCGCATCCCTGGCCTCCACCCTCTAGATGGCAGTAGCGTCCCCCTCCTCCCGGGAAGGGACCTTCAAAACGCTCCCTAGGAGGCAAGCATCTCCCCCCAGCAGAGAATCATGGCTCTAGAGAGAGAGGTTGTAGATAAGATGTAAGTACCAGGTCCACTTGCAAACATCCCTGACCATATTCCCCATGTTAAAAAAATGCTTGACAGGAGATTACACAGCCCCCTCCGTGCTGCAGCCTAATGGCACAACCAAGCCTTAGACGGGACATTTCTGACGTCTCGCCTAAGTCCTGTATGCAGCATTCGCCCTGCTTTTTTCTTACTCTGTCATTAATATAGATAATTAATACATATTACTGCATATAATAATATATCATCTTATTATAAAAATGGAAAGCAGAACCGGTGCATATACGCTCCATATTAACCCCCTTTCCATGACAGTCTCTTAACAGAGAGAGCTGGGAAATATGTAATGTGATGAGTCAGCCACTCGGCAGATCCTGCTGAGTGAGTGGCCCCTCTGCCCGGCACGGCTTAGATGCGGAAGGAGAACAAGGGACCAGAATGACCAGGGTGCTGATCTCACGGAGACGCGTTTTAGTGAGAAGAACAGATAGCACGTAAATAATCAAAGTAACATCGGTCATTGCTCAGCGTCTGAAGCCGTAAGATTGAGTCACATGTCAATTCCATCTCAATAAAGCCGGAGGGGAAAAGAGTGCCTGGGTGGGCCCTTAGCTAAGATGGTAAGGAAAGGCCTTGCTGTGGAGAAGGTGTTTAAACAGAGGCCCACGTAACACTAAGGGGCAGAAGTGCCTGGTTCTGATGTGTTGCCAGCTCCATGTTTGTGTCCTGAACCGGGTGCGATGAGGCCTCCCTTGTGATGTTCCCGCATGTCCCCTGTCTTCTGATGTGAGGGAAGGGGCCTCAAAGTGGCCCTGGAGTCTCCGAGCAGCTTCATGAAACAGCTCCCTCGATTAGCCGGACTCTGCCTGATGGTCTCATACGGATTTCCTCAACGACTAGAGTCAGTGCCAAAAGTAGGGGAGCCCCGGGCCCTCAAGGAGATTAACCCGAACCTGAGGCCTCCTCCCCATCCCTCCCACGCCAGCCCGGTCCCCAAAGGCGCCAACAGTAAGACAGGCACCCAGAAGGGAGTGGGCGAGGCTGGGATGGCTCAGAGGATGGCAGAGTGGGGGCAACCTCCGACCACCTCCTCTAGACCAGAAGCTAAAGTTTTGGGGTGACCCTCCTCTCTCCTGCAGCACCTCCAGTCAGCTCCTTTCTCCCAAAGGATGAGCCACCTTGTACAATAAACCAGAGCCCATGGGTGAGTAATAGCTTGAGAAGAATTCAGACATGCTGGGAAGTTGTAGCTTGTTGTCGGAGCCAGGAGGAAAAATCAATTGTCAAGAGATTTTGGCAGCTTTATGGACCAGGCTGTTTTGTTCCGCTTGGGACCCAGCCTCCTAAGATACACAGCTGGATAAAGGGCGGGCTCTGGGGTCCTGCAGATGTGAGTGCAAACCTGGGCTGCCCTTACTAACTGCCAGACGCTGAGGAGACCACCTAAACTCTGTGGCCCGCCCTTTCTTCCTCTGCAGAATGGAAATTATGCTTTGGAGCATTGCTATGACAGTGAGCGATGAGTGCGGGTTGTTAATAATAATAATACATCCACCACGCACTGAGCTTTTACTGTGTAGGCACTGGGTTAAATTCTTTTGTCATAAATACTTCATCTTCCAGGCAGCACTAAGTGAAGGACCCATTTTACGGGTGGGAAGAGTGAGGCTGAGAGTTGTTAAACAGCGTGCCCACGTTGACCCACTTTGCAAGGAGCAAAGCTAGTGTTTGAAGCTAGCCTCTGCTGTGGGCAATCCGTAAAAAAGACTGTCGTGTGTCATGGTTCTAATCGCAGGGAGAACAGGTGTGCGTGGATGGACAGAAATCTGCCCTCACTTCCCACAAACGTGGGCACCGTGAGTGGGCTGTGGGGCCTGGAGGAGCATCCACCCTGAGTGGGAGCAGTGGTGCCCTGTTGAGTGCACGCTGTCCTGGCACCCGATGACGCCACATTGCCAGTTTCCTGAGGCGCCCAGCTGAGCCCGAGGGTGGGTGGGCTGGTGCAGGGACCACCTGTGCACTTTATCTCTGTGCCTCTTCCCCGAGTGTGAAGCAGGGATTCATAAATTCGTCCATCCATTTAGTCAGCTAGCATTTACTTATTGAGTGCCCACCCAGGGCCCGGCCCCAGCCTGTGAGAAGTGCCTGAGATGGACGCAAATCCTGCCCGCAAAGAGCCCGCACTCTGGAGGGGAGGAGGGTCCAGGGAGTAGAACAGGTCACGTGATTGGGACCACGCAAAGCATCGAGTGTCCGTGTTGGCGGGAAGGGAGGAGGGGAGTGTTGGGCACAGAAAGATGCTCCGTAGGAAACGGGGGTCAGAGGAGGTGGGAAAGGTGAGACAGAGCTGTGCAGAGAGCTGCTCCAGGCAGAGGGAAACAGAGTGGCCCAGACATGAGCCGGCCCAGGAGAGAAACGTTTCTCCCATTACCTTCCTCAGATCACCATTCCCACAAGATGCTCACTGGAAAACGTTCCTGGAGCCCAGTAAGTTTTGTAAGGCATCTGCCATTTTGGGAGTTTGTTTTACCCATTAGCATAAAGAAAGACAGACTGTGAGAGGTCCTGAGCGGGAGGCTTGTTCAGCAGTCATCTCTTCCCATGACACCTGTTGGCATCTCACAGAGCTACGTCTCCATGGAAACCAACTGCGGAAACTCTGGTTTAAACTAAGGGCCCTTTCTCTACAAGGGCTCCCACCTTCTGGACTCTCTGCCCCACACTGGCTCATTCAACAAACGCCCGTTGAGGGCCTCTTCACTGAGGGTCAGGCGCTGAGCCAGACCCAGCTGAGGACAGAGCAGGGACAAGACCTCGTGACTCCACTTAAAAAGTCACGTCCACGACGCAAGCAAACGTAGGCCGAGGATGAGCCAACTGTGAGGATCCTGGCACTTCCCTGCGAATTCGGTGACCCAGCTTTCCAGCGGGCACTTTTGGGGACTGAATGGAACAGACCTGCTCTAAATCCCTCCTCTCCTCTCCAGTGATACGTCAGCCCCAGACTCACAAATGTCCGGAGGGCACAAAAGTGATCCTGACCGAATCCGGATGCTTTTAAAGGGGAGAAGCCATGGTCGTTTAGGGATGAGACCAAAGGGAAAGTGCCCAGCATTGGTACCTTCTCAACACCTTCTCAAGAAGAAGAGTATTGCAAACTTCAGGACCACGCCCTGCAGATCTAATTTCAACCTACACCCACGCAGCACACCCCAGCCCTAAGCAGCTCTGAGAATGAACCGACTTCCCCCACCATGTACACGCCTGCCAGACAGGCCTCAAAGATCTAGAGTCCAAAGGACAGGAAGCAGTGCTGGGGGGAGGGGAAGAGCAAAATCTGATTTGTTGATTTATGAAATGTGCTCATTCTAATCCTCCCTGAATATACTCATGTTTAGTTCAAACTATTAAGCCTCCTTCACTTTACAGTCAGGACTTCAGGAGCAACATGACCCAGGATTAAAAGCATAGAATGCAAGTAATAATGCCTACGCTTATTAGAGGTAATCTGAGTCCCTGCTTTTGGTCAGCTCCTCTGTAGGGCCTTTCCTATTTAACTCCTTGCTGTGTTCTTAGCCCCATTTTGCAGATGAGAAAACAGAGGCTTAAGAGGAGCAGTAGTTTATCCAAGGTCACACACAGCCAATTAGACACCAACACTTTGTGTTGCCTCCTTATGAAAAGTGTATTTGGACGTTGGTGTGCTGAACTTTCAACCCCAGTGACTTCCTGCGGGGCCACCTTTAGGAAAATCTGCCAGTATCACCGTGTCTGAAGGTGCTCGGAACTCCCGCCCATCACCAGGGTCCCCCCACTTCATCCTTGCTGCAGTGGTGAAGGGTCCATTGGTTCGCCCTCACTTTGACCAGTAAGGCAACTGACCCCACAAGGGGAGACTGCACATCTCTCCCCTTAACACAAACTGCCTGTCCTCAGACCCCCGGGCAGCAGAAGGAGCAGGTGACAACGGTTCAAGCTCCGAGGTCTCGTACCAGGTGAGCGAGGCGCTCGTTTGGGTGAGAGGAAGCCTGTCCTGCTCCAGGAAACTAAAACTGTATATCCGAAAAAGCCAAGGCATCTTCCCTGGCGATCATCTATTGAAAGTGTGCACACCACAGAATATTAGTCCATGAGAAAGAAGGAAACTCTGCTGTTTGCAGCAACATGGGTGAACCTGGGGGACGTTCTGCTGAATGAAGTTAGCCAGATGGAGAAAGCCAAGTACTGCATGATCTCACGGATGTGCGGAACCTAAAAAAAAAACTCGAACTCACAGAAGCAGAGAGTAGAACGGTGGTTACCAGGAGCTGAGGGATGGGGGACAAGCTTTTAGTTATAAAATGAGTATGTTCAGGGGATCTAATGCGCAGCATGAGGACTATAGTCAACAATACTGTATTGCATACTTGCAATTCGCTAAAAGAATTGATTTTAAGTATCCTCACCCCCACACACACACATACACATACACACACACATAAGGTAACTATGTGAGGTGATGGATGTGTTTATTAACCTGCTTGTGGTCATCATTTCACAGTGAATACATATATCAAATCATCACGTTGCACACATTAAATAGATTGTTTTATTTGTCAATTATACCTCAGTGAAACAGTTGGGAAGAAAGAATTTCCATGACTGGGGAAACTGAGGCACAGCCAAGATCTAGCAAACTTCCCATGATGATATAAAACAGGGGTCAGCAAATGTTTTCTGTAAAGAGCCAGACGGTAAATACTTTGGATTTTGCAGGTCATACAACCTCTGTTGGGTTTTGCAGTCGGCAACACCGCCGTGGAGGATGTGTATTGATGGGCGTGGCCGTGCCCCAGTAAAACTTCATTTATGAACACTGAAATTTGAATTTCATGTCATTTTCAAATCAAAAGACATTCTTCTTTTCATTTTTTCTCAACCATTTAAAAATGGAAAAGCCATTCTTGGCTCCTGAGCCACAAGAGAAGAGGCAGCAGCTGGGTCTGGCCCACCCCAACACCCCTACATGGAACATGACAAAAGGGGAACACCCCAACAGCTCCAAACCCCCCATAAATTCCCACTTTCCTGTCCTTAAGGTGAAGGAACCCACCCTGGACATTTGAAGCTTGGTTTGGTTAGCACTTTAGGAATTAATCTTGCCAATACCTGAATTTCTGGAATATTCTGTCTTTATAGGATTGATTAAACATTGTAGGGCAAACCTGGAATAACTTAGTGCTGGCTTTTCCTTTCCGTGCTATGATTCCATGAAACAGGGGTTTCCAGGAGAAAGTAATCAATGAATTGGATTTCTTTATGACCTCCTGCTTAAAAAATAAAAGAAAGAAGAAGAAAGAAAAAACTCTCAGGTTCTAAACTTTATAAAATACAAAGCTCTCAAGTCCCGTGTAAAAAGGGGATGTGGAAAATGTGCTTCCAACCTACGTGTCTCTGAGCAGAGACGAGCATCCCGCTGAGCGGGGAAGTGCTTGGCTCAGAACTTCTCGGTACTTATAAATTCTTCACCAACACCAGATTAAGTTTCTAAAAGGGATTTTTCAACTTCTTTTTTTTTTTAAGTTACCGTGATCACAATTTTCAGATTTCCAACTACTTACAAAACTTTTTTTTTTCCCTCTCCTCCTCTCACAGAGAAGGTCAATCACTTTTTAGATATAAGAGAATTTGAGAACAGATTAATGACAAAGACAAATGATGATTTTTATTTTAGCGGAAGTTTCGGTGCGTTTTCTGCCCAGCCCAGGTACCGATAATAAAGTACACTTGACATATAACTGCGTAAGTTCTTTTCTTTCAAGTCCAACGATGGATCAAAAGAGCGAATTCTCTCTTTAAAAAGAAATGTCCTGGAAGGAAAAATAAAAGGAAGGTTGGGGGGGAACTTCACCCGTCCCTTTTGTCTTTTTCTCTTTTCTTTGTGGCCCAGAGACCGAGCATTGAGTGACTTCTTCAGAAAAGAGATCAGTGAAATTGTCAGTTGATTACTTCTCCTTGATTAGCATTTATAAGAGCCCTGTGATACAGTATTTGCATTCCTATTTAGCTGTGATTTTTGTGGGGCACCAATGATTAAACTTGTCACGGGGCTTGATTGACGGGGTCAGATCTTCACTTTCTACTCTTTTGAAATTAAAAACAAATGTGTCAGCTCCCTTCATGGGCCGGAGCGCCGTGAAGCTCGTCTGCCTTGTCATTGCAGATAGGTCAGGAATGTTTTAATTTTAGGGATGGATTCTGCTTGTCAAGTAGAGTGTGATGGCGTGTGGTTCTGGAGATGAGATGTGAAGGGTGTAAAACAAAGAAGGGGAAGAACAAAGACAAAGACACTCACATTATTAGACAGATTTAATTAGTCTGAATGGATATTATGCCAGATGAAGCAGTGAGCTGTGAAATTAACCCTTGATTACAGATCGGCGGATCGCACTCATAAAGAGACTCCAACCTTTGTGAGGAGATGCGAGGTGTGATTTCCGTCTCCCCTACCCCGCCTTCCCCGGGTTGCACGCCAGATCCCCTCCCCACACCCTCCCCCATCAACTCACACGCCAGAATCTGCAGGGAAGTTCGTCTTCTGCGTGGGCAGGCAGGCGCACCTGGGGGAGCAGTCCCGTCTGGCTTTGCTCTCTTCAGCTTTGCAGAAGGCAACAAGCCAGCAGTGGTTGGATATGAAGCTAAGGGGCTCACCATGATGCCATTTTCCAAATCCAAAATAGAGACCACGAATAGCTGGGTTTGGATGGGAGCTGTTTACTTGAGCATCTGCACTGAGTAGCTCCAGCAACTGTGGCGGAAAGTCACCTGCTGGGAGTGTCCTTAATACGGTCTTCCACAGCATGTCCCTCTGCGTCCATGGTCTTCTCCACTGAATCCCAGCTACACTGTGACTGGCAAGAATTCCAGGCATATTAAGAGAGAGACAGGAGACCTAGACACCTGACCCAACACTGGTGTCCAATTAAGCAAAAATCCCACATACCAGGAACCTCGAGAAAGAGGGGACAGTTGTGAATGACAATCCACATCAGAAGGTATGAGAGTCTGAGAGGATGTGGCCTTCCAGAAATCCTTTCATTCCTACAGATCATCAAGAGGATGTGAACTTTGCTGAGAAAGGCCTTGTATGAGATGCACCAGCTGACACCTCTGCCTCTAAGTGACTGGGTCTAGATTATTCCCCAGCACCAGTGCCAGGAGTGGGAAAGCTCCGGGGGCATCAGACAGAGGAGCAGTGTCTGTTAGGCTGGCCCGGAGTCATGTGGAAGGCCAGCAAACTAGGAGGAAGTGGAGTTATAGGATCTGCTTTGGGGTCCTTCTCCAAACTCAGCCTTCTCGTTGGTTGATGGTGGGCAGAGTTCCTTCCCTGGAAACCTCTCACAACTGTGCTGAGGATGAAGTCTAAACAGCGCATCTAAAGTGCTCCGTGTGCAGAAGGCATGGTACTGATTCTAATCCATTTTCTGGCTCTGTTTCCAGTCTTTCTCATCACAGCTTCTCACCTTCATGTATAAGTGGCTCCAGTTTAAGAAACTCCTGGTTGAGAAACTCCCTGAACAAACAGTCTTCAACTGTAGTCTTGGGACTCTGGACAGATTGCAGCCAATGGCACATAATTCATCCCCAACTACTGTTGAAGGCTGAGGGTGGCCAATGAACTTGCTGGTATCACACTGGAGTTTTCTGAATGTTAGAGACAGAAGGGAAATTGTAACCGTTATTTGCTGTGCTTATGGGAGTCACGTGTGCGTGAACAACACGGTTCCTAAGTCCGGGTGGGGAAAATGTACAGAATCACTGCTCTACCCGGAAATGTGAGGCCCCTTTATGAGCACGTGCTCTGGGTAACCAGCCTGTGGGAGTCACACTGCTCCAGGCAGGTGGTTGTATCTCACAGTCCTTCGGTTTATGGTCTCTGGAAAGTCAGACTATTTCTACGGGTAAACACAGCTACTTTGCAATGAGGAGGGTTTTCTTTCCAGAGATGATGTGTTGCTTCTGAAGAAATTCCTTTCTTAGCTTTAAGTAATAGGAGAAATAACTACTGTCTCCAGTGTGACTTCTCTGAGTTTCAGAGGAGGAAAGGACTTTAAGAAATGGCTGATCAGGGGATCCCCAGCATTCAGTACCCTTGTCCTTGAACATACACTCAGTGATTTAGATGGCACTTGGATAATCTTTTTTTGGGGGGGATGGTTATATATTTGTTTCAAAGCATATTCAAATGTGTGTGTGTGTGTGTGTGTGTGTGTGTGAGAGAGAGAGGATTTCTCAGCTTCAGCATTATGGACTTTGTGGTCTGGTTAATCCTTTGTTGTGGGGGCTGTTCTGTGCATTGTAGGATATCTTGCAGTGTCCTTGGCCTCTACCTACTAGACATTATCCCAAATGTCTCCAGACATTTCCAAGTGTTCTCTGGGGGGTCAAAATCACCCCCAGTTGAGAAGCACTGATCTATGTCTATATAATTCCATGGATACTATTGCCTGGGATGAGGCTAAAAATTAAAAAAAAAAAGTGACTCAAATTAAAGAAAAAGAGTAGGTTAAAACAAATAGTAGAGAGAATTTAGGTGATTGTGATGTGGCAGAGATCAAGAAGCTTGTATGTGACAAAAGAAGTTTAGGAAACACTGGTTTAGCATTAAATCCACATTTTACAGATGAGGATAACTGACAACCAGAACATGAAATGGATTTGACCAAAATCACCCAGCTATTTGTCCCTGTGCTATTCTCACCAGAACATTGCAAGAAGAGCACTGAACACGGTGCAGAGCACACAGCAATGGTGACACCCCCTGACACACACGGAGCACCTGCTATGTGACAGCTCTCGGCAGGTAGTAACTCATTTAGCCTTTACAACAACCTGGTGAGGTAGGAGTTGTTATCATTCTCATTTACAGAAAGAGATAAGGGAACTTGTGAAACAAAGATGGTAAGCCCTCTGGGGGAGCTGTGGGCAGGAGAATGTGATTTCTCATGTGTGCTTTCATGCCATAGTTTAAAAGATTTCTCTCAATGCCTACTATATGCCAAGTAATATGCTCCATCTGACCCGGAATAAATACTTCATTCATGCCAGCTATTATTACTAGCTATGATTCCCCTGGTTCTGTGTGCTGTTAGTGCAATAGTAGCAGAGGCCTCCAGTCTCCATTTCTGCAGATTATTCATGCCAAACTGGAGAATTTCTCTTTTCAGTTGGACTTCCAGAAGTTTGGGTGGTGGTTTTTTTTTTTTTCCTGTCAAAGAAAAGCAGGAAGCTCAAAAGTCACGAATGCTTGTGGGGAGGGTCTAGCTCAGTGGTATAGCTCATGCTTAGCATGCATGAGGTCATGGGTTTGATCCTCAGTACCTCCATTAAATAAATAATAATAAATAAACCTAATTACCTGCCCCCCAAACAAAACAAAACAAAAAAGTTAAGAATGCTTTAGGCTGCAAATAAAGACAACTTTACTTAGAGTGATTTAAATAAGTCAAGATTTCCTTTTTCCACTGTCATGGCATTCGGAAGTAGAAAACTAGGCATTGGATGGATGGGTTAACGATGTTAGAAGGTGTCTCAGTCAGTCTCTTCATTGTTGCCTCCCCATCGCAGGATGGCTGCTGTCCCTAGACAGGATGTCCATGTTCAAGGTGAGAAAGAAGTGAAATAATTCTACCAGTCACCTTTGTCCCCCTCTTCTCTGGGGCAAATCTTTCCCAGAAGCCCAGCAGAATGCCATGAAGCTTCCTCAGCCAGAGCTGTGTCATTTTTTGTCATCCCTAGAAGCAAGATCCTATGACATGAGTATTTAGCTGGGCACAGTGCCACAGGAAACAAAGCCAGGATATTACCAGCAGGAAGAAGAGGGAATTGGATATTGACTAGACAACCAACAGGATCTGTTGCTCTCCCGGTCCTTGTCTCCTTTTCTCCCCTGCCCCAGCTTATCCAGCAACCAACAGTTGGCTGGAGATCTGCTTTCTATTCTTAATTAACATTAATTAATCACCAAATGTGGACAAAGGAAATACTGTTAACCAAAAATGTCCAGAGTGCAATGGGCTATATAAACAGTACTAGGTGTTGTCATCAATACCACCGTCACCACCATCACCACCACCACCACCATCACCACCACCATGATCACCACCACCACCACCATGATCACCACCATCACCATGATCACCACCATCACCACCGTCACCACCACCATCACCACCACCACCGCCACAACGACCAATACACTGTCTCACATAATTGTCACAATGACCCCAGGGGTCTTATCGTCATTCACATATAACAGAAGAGGGAACAGTAAGTTTGCAAAAGGGAAAGTGGTTCATTTAAGCTCACTGAGTTTAGAAGTGGCAGATCTGGGCTGAAACCCAAGCCTGAGGACCCCCAAAGCCCACCATCCTCACCTTCAAGGTGCTAACAATACAACAGGGGAGTCAAGATGAGCTATCATGGAAAACGACACTACAGGACAAAATATAGTAAGTGCTGAGACATGTGGTCCTGGAAATAGGTTTTGGAAGAATAACAAGGAAGATGGGTTTCATGAGGGCCAGATGTAGTCCAGAAAGACACTTGAGTTGTCCCTTAAGGGATATGTGACTTGTTTCCATGTGTAGTGGTTATTAAGGTCAATGCTGGACTCCCAGCTACCACATAGAGACACAAACAGAACTCAGGAAATCTGGACAGCCATGAAGCAAGCAGAAACCATTATACTCAGAATAGATCTGTTTGGAGTTTGTGGGCATTTTTTAGGTTTCTTTGGGTCCGCTGCCAGTCCTGGGACCATCTGCTGGGCACCAAGAGCCTCAGCTGTTGGCCGTGATTTAGCCAAGCTGAGAGCGGGCAGATCTGGAAATACAGCTGCCGAGTTTCTGCCGGGGACCATCTCTGCTTCTTGAGTGTGTTCACTCGGACTGGTCTGCCTCAACCCAACCCATCACGCCTCCAAGCTGAGAAAGAGGACTGTGTGCTTTCTTCTCACACAGTATTTCTCAATGCCCCTGAATACAAAAGAAAGAAAACAGAACCCAAAAAGTCCAGGATACGTGATATTCCCAAACCACAAAAAAAGGCAGGAAGCTTTCTGATTCAGAAATCCGGACCTTTCTTAAGGGTTTTCCCTGTTGGTTTGGAGACCACAACGGCCCTTTAAAACCTTAGATAAGGGACAATTTTAATTCAATGCAGCTCAGTAGGATCGACAATTTCTGAGTCCTTACTGTGTGCCAGGCTCTGCTGGAGATTCTAGTGCACGACGCTGGTGGTCTTGATAAGACCAAGAGGGAACCTTAGGGCAGAGGAAGCAATAAAGTCGTCCCTGACTGAGGACAAAGAGGAGATATACAGCATGCTACGATGGCCATTTTCCTTGCTTTTGTTCCAGAGTGATGAGCATGTGATGCAGAAAGAACTTTAAACAAAAGTGAAAAACTGATGCATATGAGACGATAAAATAAGGGAAAGAATTATAGCAACGGGGCAAAGAGCATTTATTTATTGGAGAATCAGATTTTCCTAAGATCTAAGCTCAGCTCCTCTACCTGTCAACTGTACAACTCTGAATGAGTCACTTTACCTCTCTGAGACTCAGTTTCCTCCTCTGTAAAATGGGCACGAGAATAGTATCCACCCCCACAGGGCTGCTGTGA
The DNA here is from genome assembly GCF_048773025.1 of Camelus bactrianus. NCBI lineage: Eukaryota > Metazoa > Chordata > Mammalia > Artiodactyla > Camelidae > Camelus > Camelus bactrianus. The sequence goes on from NC_133557.1 coordinate 25,806,874, forward strand.
AAATGTATTGAGATCATGCAAGAGAAGCACTTCGCACAGTACCTGGCACACAGTAGCTCTCCTCTAATTTTCATTTTCAGGGATAACAGTCATGATAACGTACTGGCATCATCACTGAGCTCAGGGCAATGCCTGGAATACAGGAAGCACTCAGGTACGGTTTGCTCTGGTGGTTTCTGTTGTTGCTGCTGTTAGAGTATTTAACACTGGTGTCTGGCAAAACATAACCACCCAGCAAGCACAGCCATGGTCCTCCTGGAGCCCTGATGAGTTAAGCGGAAAACTCTCCTGGTGGGAGATTCTCTGGGAGGTTGAGCCTATGGAATCCTTACCCGAGATTAACCATGGAAGGTACTGCGCTTCATTTCTTTCACCTTCAAGAAAGTTCTCTAGCCGCCCTGACCCTTCCAAAGTCACCATAAGGTTAAAATTTACAAAACTGAAGCCAGAAGCTTCCAGACAATGCTGGATAGGACACATGCCAGCCAGTGGTGTACCTACGCCTCTAGGCTTGAGGCCATGTAAGACTTAACGAGATCAAAGCTGCAAAGGGTCTGACCCCACGTTTTATTTCAATTGGGTTTTCCCTCCTTCATGTATTGTGACCCAGAAACTCTGAGATCCTGCTGCAAGCCCCCGACTTCCCCTGGAATTCCACCATCCCGCCTCCTTTCTCCGCCTCGCCTCCTCCCTCGGGAAGACTTGCTTTCTCTGAAAGCCCTGCTGAAACACCACCTCCTCCAGAAAGCCCCCCAGGAACTCCTTTCTTTTCCCCTCCTGGCCTCTGGGCATCCTCAGAATGTTTCTGTGTGACCTGTGTCAATCTGCATCTTGGTTTATAGCCATGTATGTGTTAGTCAGGATTATGGATTGCACATGACAGAAAATCCACCCAAACCAGTTTAAGCACAGAGGGGACTTATCAGCTCCTGTGACGGTCGAAGGTGTAACAGTGCCTCAGTGGTGTCTTTGGAAATCGGGCCGCCTCAGCCTCTCAGATCTCCTTTCCTCTGCAGAATCACAATTCTCTGGCGCGTTCTCCACCACGTGGTGGCTCAGAAACCCCCGGAAGAGTCAAACTGAGCCTCCCCAGAGAAAAGAGTTCCAGCAAAAGTCTTTCATTGGACTGACTTGGGTCATGTGTCCCTGCCTGGACCAATCACTGTGGCCAGGAGACTAGAACACAGGGATTGGCCAGACTGGAGTCACATGACAAGCCAGGTATAAAACACCTGTGGGCCCATCCTTTGATACCTCATGGCACCTAGACTTTTGTTCCCCATAAAGTAGGTGCTCAATAAAATTATCGCATGAATGATTAAAAAAAGGCAAGGATGAAACTAAAGTACTTGCCTATTGGATTTCCATGTTTCCTCTTCCCACACGGTTATACTGGCCAAGCAGAGGTCACACATCCATCTGAGTATTTCTCCAACCATCTCTTTTAGGGAACATCTTAGTAAGCCAGACATCACAGACCTTCCAACTGGAGTCAGAAATGATGTAGGAGATCCTAATATTTAATAATCCAAAATGCCTAACTCCCTATTTTTAAAAATGTCTTTAACCTAATAAGAGAGAATTCACCATGACCCAGTCCTTGACCCATCTGTTTGAATCTTTTCTTTCTAGCCATTTCTGGTCATGCAAAGGGGGCAGGATTTCTGGCATCCTTTATGCCTCTTTGTTATTAAAAGCAGGATCAGTTAATAAATAATTACGATGCTCAGTTTCTAGGGAACAAGGAGATAAGGGCAGGAACACTGGAGTCTCACAAATTACATGCCAGAGTATAGATTTTCACCCAGAGTGGAGAACAGCCTAGCATTCCTTTTCTTTCCTAGGGCATAAATTGTTCTAATTACACGTGCAGGATCCTCTATCCCCAAAGATATGAGTTGGAAGCACTGTGTCTGTCCTTTTAATTCCAAGAAGCATTTGCAGATTCGTGTTCCCAACCCCCCTTGTTTTCAAACTGAATTGTTTCAGTGGTAGCTTGGTGTGTCAGCTTGTAAGTCTATAAAACAGTTTTATACCAGCTGGAGATTCAACATGCTACATGAATACATAACAGTGCCTAACCAAGAAGGTTTGTAATTCAGTAATTAGCTGTAATTAATGAACACAAAGTGAAGACTCATTTACAGTTTAAATTATCACATTAGCTCCTGTCACCCTCTATGTACACAAAACAGCAGGAATTCAATTATTTTTATTCTTCAAAGCTAATTTAAAATTTAAGGGATGCCATTACATGAAATAATAGGTAGGAAATGTAATCGAAATCACTGGGAACAGTTGGCCGTCCTTAGAATAAAAAAAAAAAATGTGATCGCTGACGATTTGGAAATGTTTTTTCATCTGTGAACAGATGAAGGATTGAAATCTCTGCTCTTTTCAGTATATTTAATTTAAAAGAGGAAGTGAGTTTGGTGGTTGCTGAATCTTTGTGCAGAGAGAATCACTGTGCATAATTGTAGAAGCAGCTGATAACTGATAATGCTGTTGGTAGTAACAAGATGACAGCCTGGGAGACTCTCGTTCCATTATCCTTAATGGGGGCTGAGTCTCCTGCAACAGCATAGGGTTCCTGGAATTGTCACCCATTTTTGATGCATGATTTCAGCTCAGAAGACCTTACGTCATTGTCACATTGCTGTCGTCCTCAATTCTTTGTACGTATATATGATAAATATTCTTTAATTCATTCATCGAACATTGACCCAGCACCTCCTCTGTCTCAAGCCCTGTTCTCAGTGCCAGGACCACAGCAGTGGGCAAGACAGAACACATTTCTGATCCCACGGAGCCAACATTCTGGTGGAAAGAGACAGACAATAGCCAGGGGTTCTCGAGCTTGGTTGTTAATAAAATCACAGGGGAAGCTTTAAAATATTTCAATATCTGGGTCCCAATCCCAACGAACTGAACTGAACTCTCTGGGAGTCAGGTGTGGGCATCAGCGTTTTTAACAATTTCCAGGTGAGTCTGATGTGCACCAGGGTTGAGAACCGCTGTGGTCAGCTAACGAATACAACTAATAAACGAGCATCCTTCGGTGATGCCTGCTGTGATGAAAGTGACGCAAAGGCGTGTGGAAGATGACTGGAGGCTGCTCTCGAGGGAATGTTCAGGGAAGACGTCTCCGGGCTGTGACCTGGGAGGAGACCCGAATGGTAAAAAGGAGGCAGCCCTGGGAAGATCTGGGAGGTGTTTAGAACCCAGGCTGCAGCCAAACTTTTTTTCTTCTTCTTCTCTTTTATTTACTTTTATTTACTTCTCTTTATTTACTTATCCACTGGCATTTTTAACCCTTTAAAAATACTAAAGCTTCCTTAGCTCAAGGGTTGCACAAAAACCAGCTGCAAGCCGAACCTGGCCCACTCAAACGATGTTCTAGGGGAAAAATTTTTTTTAAAGACCCACAAGTGCAAAGGCCCTGGGGTAGGTATGAGTTGAAGATGTTAGAACAGCAGAAAGACGGCTTGAGCAGGTGAGTCTTAGTAGGTAAAGAGGAAGAGGAGGCTAGAATTTTTAAATGTGGATGGGAATTTAGATTTTATTGTATATATGATGAAGAGGCATTGGAAGATTTTAAGCAGGGGATGAAGATGTGTGTTCGTGTGTGCGCGTGTGTGTAAAGGAGACACTTACGTTCCCACACGCACCACAGTACATCTCCCTGCCACTGCCACTAATCTCCTTTCCCGGCAGTTCCAGGAAGGGAAGGAAAAACAAACCCCGGGTGAAAAGAGTGCTGTGTCTGTAGCTGTAGACGCCTCCCTCCCTGCGCTTCCCCCTCCTCTTCCCACGATCATTTTTCTTTTCCTTTAAATAGGCCACTCGAAGCCGCACTGTCTAATTTTTCATAGGTGATCGACTGCTGAGTGGGGGTTTAGGTAGACAGAGGGAAGGCGCTGATAAGCCGGAGCCCGGATTCTATTAGGGAAACGCGGTGGTAATTAATGAATCCTGCCGGTAATTGGGAAGGTGTGAGTCCCCGTAATATCGTAATGATAGTCATCCGTCTGTGCGCCCCCGTCCCTCTGAGCCATCCCTCACCACGCTCTGATCTCAGGCTCTCGCCACGCAAATCTCCCTGACAGGACGCTGTGTCTCTGTCTCCCTAATTGGGCAGTATAGACTTGTTTATGAATATTGTCGGCATTTAGGCCTCAGTTGGAGGTGGTTCAAAAATCGTTAGCCAAGTTGCCAGAACGGCATTGTCAAATCTGCACTCCCCATTTGGATATCTGTTTTTAAGCCTGCGGAGGTTTGTGACGAAATTAAGCGAAGCATTGTGTGGACTGGAGCTCAGTGTGTGATTGTTATTAAATCGTTTTTGAAGTAAAAACCAATTTGCGGTAATTTCTCATCCCGCTTCAGATAAAGCTTCAGCTGTGTGCAGGAACAGGATGCCTTCTTATAAGCACGTCCTCGCTTCTGATGAGCACATGGAGCCCATGAACGCCATCCTCAGACACAACCATTTGCAAAAATTATGGTTTTGCGTCGAGACTGGTTTCTAAACATCCGTCACCATTGAAATCCAAATGGGCACCTTTACTGGAACCATTTGCCACATTTTCTTGCCAATAATTTTTCCTGCATGCCAGGGGCTACCCTTTTGCCTCCCTGGACCAAACTGGGGGATGAATTGTTTGAAATGCTCTGAAATTTTTTTTTTTTCAAAAAAGGGCCTTATAAGTCTGGTAAATGAGTTTAATGTGTGTGTCATGATGTTTAAGAGGGACCTTTTAAATATTTAGACAACACGGGGAATACTATTTTAGTATAGAATCAGCACGGCACGCTTGTAAAGTATTCAGATATGAAACGGTACGGTTCAGACTGCATCTTTATCAATCCCGAAGAACGGAGAAGTTTAAGAAACTCTGATCTCCATCCCCCCACCCTAGCCCAGGGAAACTTGGGCGCAGAGGGCGCCACAGATGGAAGGGTTTTCAGTCTCCGCTCCTCCACTCGCCAGCTCTGGACCTTGGTTAAATGGCCCAGCCTCCTAAGTGTCAAGTTTCTCAACCGTCTCCCCTCTGCGCCCAAATGTAGTTTTCAGACTTAACAGCAAGTTAGTGGGTTTGAATGTACATCACATACGGAAAGGGCTTTGCAATCAGACCCCGCAAAGAAAGAGAGAATGATTTTGTCTCCGTACATCCATCCACTGGTCTGCATTGTCTGTTGCCTTGACAGTGACAGTTTTTCAGAGAGAACTATTCTCCCCTTGAGAAAGACGGGCACGTCCTGGCTGGAAGAACTTGGACACGTCATTTAACTCCTCGGGAGCCACAGTTTCCCAATCTGTCACCTGAGCCAGGTAATACAGACGTTGCCAGGCAGGTCTGAGGAGCACAGATAATGGATCAAAGGTGCCCAAGATGAGCTTGAGACCCAGCAGCTCCTCCACCGATGACGTCGCAGGCCCAGTGAAACCCTTAGAGAGCCAGGCTGCGCACACAAGGCACTCGGTAAAAATTCACAGAGCGAAGGGGAAGCCACGGGCATCACCAGCACTTAGCCTGGGGGTTCCACTGTCTTGCCTGCCTCTGCGGTCTCCAAACCTGGCCTTCGCGTTGGGCTTCACAGCTACTGGGGAGAGCATGAAACCAGCGACGCCAGCGGTGCAAGGACAGGGGAAGGACGGAGGGGGAAAAGCTGCCCTGGGAACCTGCACTCTAGACTTTAAATAAGGTGAACAGCCGTCCCCGTTTGCCTGGGACTGAGGGTTGCCCGGGACAGGCAACCAAGACCAGTCCAGCCCAAGCACGCTGGCATGATGCGGTCACCCTACGTTCAAACAAAACTCTTTCCTTCAGCCTCTTGTGCAAGCCCTTGGCAGGCCGTGGCTCACTAAAGCCCTAGGTTCTCAGGAAACCTTCCCTCCCATTCCTAACTCTGTCTGCAGATTAGTTGTGTTTCTCTGTGGGACAATCTGCAATGTTCCAGATACTCTCAAGAAATAGAAGTGGCTGTTAGGCAATGTTCTCCCTCCACAGAGGGCTCCAGCTCAACTCCTCCAGAAAGTTCTGTGGGCACCAGTGACAGAGATGCCAGTGGCTGCCCCGCGTACCACCCGTGGCTGTGTTCGATGTTGGGGGAAGGACGGCGGGAGCCCGCAGGAGGGGGCGAGGGTGAGTCCGTCGGTGCCGGCGTCGTCCATGTCCTCTGCTGGGAAGCCCCAGGAAGCAGCCGAGAGAGGGCGGACATACCCGGGCGGGGACGCCGAGGGAGTCAGCTGGGCAGGACTGCATCGGGGGGCCGTGTCAGCATCTCCAGGACGGGCTTGTGCTTTCCTGTTCGCCCACAAGTAAACACTGGGAGCCCCCTCGACGGTCCAAACTTGCCTAACCTTTCATCTGAGCACCTCCTGGCCGAGGAAGTGTCTGGGATACTCTGGAGGGTCCACAAGCCCTGTGTGTGACCTTTGGTGCCGTCATCACAAACCCCCCGGGGTGGTCCGGTTCCACAGCCAGGGCTTTCTCACGAAAGTCTTATTCAGCCCGGAGGCAAACCAGCCAGATCATCGTGAAATTAAAGGTCTTATTTTGTAACTTGGCCCCTTCCCGCCAGCCCAACCATGGGCTCTTTTTTTTGTTTTAATCACTCTCCCTCACTCCCTGGGATCTGAATAAATAGCTGTACCGAAGGCATCTGCCAGGAGGGCCTCTGTCCTGAGCACGGAGGCTGCCACTGTTCAGTAACCTCCAACCTTGCACTGGGATCACACACCCGCCACAAGCCTCCGTCCTCCAACGTGAACGTCCTGAACCACAAGGGTGGACGGAAAAGAGGGAGGCACTTGAGGTGGAAGAAAGTTCTCCAAACGTAGCAGCTACCAGCCCGGGATGCAGACTGCAGTGCAGAATAATTGTCAAAGGCTTGCGTAAACACATAAATAAGATACATTTATTTTCATTATTCATGGCTGGTGCCCTTTCCTTCCACTTATTTATGCCTTAAACAACGGCTACAGTAAATATGATGATAAAAAAGTGCCTACAGTGGACAGGAAGATGATCAAGACGCCCTGATATACAGCAATTCCTGTTTCTCCTTCACAACCACTAACGAATCTTAACTGGAGCCTTGGTACGTTCCCACGTGAGTGATAAGCAATGATTTATTATGAAGTGTCAGGAAACCGGATTGCCGTACAGTGAGACATGAGCTAGTGGAAAATGTTTTCCCTGTTTCCCAACCTCATTACTCAAAGATGCAGTGTCCCTTTACCAAGCCTAATTTAACTGACTCTTTTGAGTACTCTACTCGTTGGGGGTGGAAATTGGCCAAGGAGAGGATGTCCGGTAAAGGCTGGTGCCTCAGGCCACGGCCCTGGTTCGGCTGGTGCCAAGGCTGGCCGACAAATTGCAAATGGGCCAGCCTCCAGGAGTATGATCCTGAGAATCAACCGTCTGCCCAAGCAGGAGGGATATTAATGTGCTCAGGAAATGAAGCCCAAAGAGCAACTTTGATGACTTTGGACCTTGTGTTAACCATACGTCATGCCGTCCGACTTGGAACTCAAGCCTTGGTCATTTAGGACTTACCCCACGGTACAAGGCAGCCCAAAGAAAGAGCACAGTCTTTTCCTGGATATGCAGGTGGTAGGTCGGGAAACGTGATTGATGGCCTGTTCCCCTGCCACTTAATAAATCTCACGGGAGTGTGTCTAACAGCTCCCCCCCCCCCCGCTCGCTTTTCTTTTACGTTTTATTTTAAAATACTTTTGGACTTAGTTGCAGAAACACTTCACCCAGCTTCCCGTGATGTTAACGTCTTACCCAACCATAGTACAATGATCAAAACCAGGAAATCATCACTGGCTCAAAGCTATTCACTAAACTATAGACCTTGCTTGAATTTTGCCTAAATTTCCTTTTGCTGCTCCAGGATCTCATTTAGGACCTCATGATGCATCGAGCTGTCGTGTATCCGTTTCCTCCCATCTGTGAAAACCCCTCGATCTTCCCTTGTCTTTCACGACTTCAACACTTTCGTCAAGTGCTGGTGAGATCTTTTGTAGGATGCCTCCCAGTCTGGGTTTGTCTGATGCCTTCTCACGATTAGGTTGAAGTTAAGCATTTTGGGCAAGAAAACCAGAGAAACGGTGTGCCCTTCTCCGTGCACTGCATCAGGGAGTTCATGAGTTAATGTGTCCCACTGCTGGCAATGTGCTCTTCGATCACTTGGTGGTGTGTGGCAGCTTCCTTTAAAATATGAAGTGTGAGGCCCCTGTCCTTAACTTTGTGATGTCAGCCAAAATGTCGTGAAGTGAAAACGTTCCATTCAGTAGCCAGTTATGCTAGCTGTGTGAGTTTGGACACTTAATTTAGTGTTTCTCTGAACCACGTTTTCCCCACCTGGGGAAAGAAGATAGTAACAATCACCTTTCAAGATCGCTGGAAAGATGAGCGATCCTCCGGGCAGAGTAGGTGTCCCAGCAGACCCTCAAAAGTGGGCGTCTCTGAAGACGTCTTGAGCAATCTGCACCCACTGCTGCCAGCCCTCAGAAGCGTGGTGTATGCAATCATCACCTATTTATGGAAAAGAACCTGGCACTTGGGGAGATGAAGTGACTTTATCATGTCACTGCCCTCCGTCAGCCTCTCACCCCCCCAGCCCGAACACTTCACCGTGGTCTTCCCCAGATGGACCCGGACAGCCTTTTTGATATTAGCAACCACTCCTCACCACTGGGCCATGCTGGGAGGCAGGATCACCTGGCAGTTGAATATATGGTCCCCAGAGTCAGAAACTCTTGCTTCAAAGCCGGCTGAGATCCTCTGGACAAAATGCTTAGATTCTCTCTGCCTCTGGGTCCTCCTCTCCAAAGGACCTAATGTATAGGGTTGTTGTAAGGATTGAAGAAAGAGAGAAAGAAAGAGAGAAAGAGAGAGAAAAGAAAGAAAGGGAGGGAGGGAGGAAGGAAGGAAGGAAGAGGGAGAGAGGAAGGAAAAAGAGGGAGGGAAGAAGGAAAGAAGGAGGGGAGAAAAGCTCTCAGCACAGTGCACAGCACACAGTAAGCATGCAGTAATGCTATAATTAGCTATAATTACCAATTACTCATTCAACAAATATTAATGAGCACCCACTCTGTGTCAGGCACTGTTGAAAGCTCCAGCAGTAGCCACTGAACAAGGCAAGAAATGTCCCTGGCCTCGTTAAGTTTATAGTACAATAGGTAAGACAGGCAAAAAAGGAGGAAATAGTAGTGTAATGTCACATCTCTTAAGCGTGAGTTGGTTAAATGAACTTAGCAGCTCTTCCCCTAGACAAGCCTGTGTCCTGAGACCTCGCTGCTCCCTCAGCGTGAAACACTACTTGCCCCATCGTCACATGTTAGAGTCCAACTCCCGTCTCCCAGGCCAGCCTCAGCTTTCCTCTGTCACGCTGTTCATGGCCTGATTCTTTAATCAGATGGGCTGACTTCCTTGTGGTCCTTCCCATTAAGAGCATCCCGGAGTCTGCTCGGTAACGCTATTATTTGCGCACACGTTCCTCCCTGCCCCCATATGCCTCCAGAGCAGCCTTTGCTCGCCTTTGGCAACACTGATCAATTTTGTGGTTACCTGGTCTGCGTTCTGCCATCTTCACTAGATTACAAATTTGTTCCCTGCGAGCAGAAGCCACATCTCGCTAACATATTTACTAAGACCCTCTTACTGAGATCAGGGAGGTATTCAAATGTCTGTTGAGCCTTTGGCCATGTCTCAACCCCCTCACTGAGCTGTGACTCTTAGCAGGCAGTGGCTAAGCCTCACTCATTTAATAGTGGTTGCAATGAACGGGGACTTAGCAACGTTGGACGTATTCACTCTACCAATTGTTTGGCTTGTGCTTTTGACCTGGTCTCTCTCTTGGTTTCTTTAAAATACATCCCTCTCTCCGTGGAGAGTTGTTCATGACGTTGCAGGAGTTCTGTGAAGGTGAAAAGAAAGAATACACATAAAGCATTTTGGTTGCCTTGACAATGAAAATCTTCAAAAATCACAGGATTGCTTTCTGTTGCCAGCATCCTGTCCTGGACTTGTCTTGAACCTACGCAAAACCCGTCTGCCCTTCTCCTAGTATTGTTGACTTAATAAGAAATTATTATTAATTTTACTGGAAAGGAGACTCTGGAGACCACATTTTTCTCTCTAGTACTCACGTGAGCTTCCAGGGAAAGAAAACCAGAAGTGCCAAGTTGTGGCTTTAAGAATTATCTCTTCCCTACAATGGCCTTCTTTCTCTCTCCCTTAACACCACTCTCCAGTCTCAGAATCCAAAAAAACAAAAAGCAGGGGGCAGACAATGAATCTTTCTTCCCCAGCCTAAAGTACACATCTTGGGAAAAAGATTGGAAAATCTTTCTGGAAAAAGTTGATTGAAATTCCAAACCAATACACCGTCTTGTTTGTGTCATGCATGAAAAGTTTTATACTGGTCTTCTAGATAAAAAACTGCCTCTGGTTTTTACACAGCACGCGCAGAGTATGGGGGTTCACCTGGGATGGTTCTTCTTTAGGCTAGGAATGTCATTTTCTCAATTTCTGGGTCATAACCATTTAGATCTAAAAGTTGACCAATTAAGACGCTCAAATAGGCTTTCCTATTTTTACAAGCCGTACATCCCAAACTTGTTTTGGAAATCAAATCTACTGGGTATTCCATGTGCAAGACCAAAGGAATAATTATTGTAGTGAGAATGCCTGCACCAACCTCAGGGAGTGAGGATGCTTTCGAATATCTTGCCTCTGTGCCCCAGTCACACTGGCTTTCTTTTAGTTCCTTGAATAAGTCAAATTCCTTCCTGCCTAAGGGCCAAATATTTGGGGACTCTTCTAAGAATTCTCTCTCCCCTATCCTTTATCTGCTGGCTTAGTTTTAACCAATTCTTAACATCCTGGCATGAAGGACCCTCCTCATAGAAGATTATAGTAGCCCCTCCTCTCTTCTCCAAGATACCTCCAAGCATACACGCAGGCTCAATTAGGAACCCCCCCCCCTTATTCTCCCTCATAAACCCACACGCTTTTCTGCACAATGTGTGCCTCCATTGTAATGCTTTTATCATTTGTGAGTGTCTGCCCCCAGACATTTTCCTTCCTAGGCCACAAAGGTGGGGGTTCTTTCAGTCTTGGTCATCACTCAGTACAGTAAGCGCACAGTAGAGACTCAATAATTAACTGAGTAGATTCATCATTGGGTCGAAGAAATGATTGGGTTTGCTAGTAGGAGTTTGGAAAACCCAGGTGAGGAGAGCCTAGGAATCAGGTCAGACTGAATGCTGGCTTGACTTAGGTTTGCTCCAGAGACTGTAGTCTGGAAATAAAGATCAAAATTATAGTCAAGAAGAACAGCCAAGGTCATTACCAAAACTAGTGCCTCATCATATGTAAAGAACAAAGGGAAGTCAATAGGAGGAGTAATGACGGGAGGAGGCTTCAGATGCAGTTCGTGCAGTGGGTCAAAGTAAATGGCTTAGGATTTAAACTGTGAAAGGTTTGAGAGGCCTAGAGGCCCTGCTTTATGTGACGCAGGGGCCAGACTTAGAATCCAATGGGGAGTTTGAATCCTCATATCAACCTCCATTGGCTCTGTGAACTTGAGCCAATTACTTCATCTCTCTGAGCCTCAATAACTTCACCTGAGAAATGGGGATATTTAACACCAACTTCTACAACAGGATAGTGTTTACGTAATAGAATATCGCATGTGAAGTTTCACACCAGGATTCTTCCAAATTCTTCTCCTTGTTCTTCCAAGAAGCATCTGCTCAGCAATGAGCCCTGTCTCTCCTTTGTGTTTTCTCAAGGCATGTGTTGTGTTGTACCACTGTTGGGTGTGTGTGTCTTATCTATCCTCTACAGACTAGAAGATTCTTGTTAGAAGGAAAGGAAGGAAGGAAACTAGAAGGAAACTTGTGTTACTCACCCTAATTCTGTCAGACTCCCAGTAGCACGCAGGTTGGGTGGGGGACAGAAATGCTAAATATTCACAGGCCTTGGGCATGAATAAAGACCATGGAATTATCAATCAGCTCCAAGGCTGCATGCACTCCTTCCACTGAGATCCATGGCTTGAAAGCTACCTGACGTCACAAAGAAACACTTGATACAGATCGAATGAATAGATGAATGAATAGCTGAATGAATGAATGAATGAATTTGCCTTTCGTTATGCAAAGCAAACAAGAAAAAGAAATGTAACTTTGTCTTTGAGATTTTGAATGCCTTTGCCAGCAACTAAATCTCTTCCAGGGAGGGCAGATGGCGGCCTGTACAATGAACAATTTAATCTTTAGAAAATGGAACAACTTTGCCAGCCAACTCCATTTTTCTCCACGAACACATTGTCAATAACATGTGCTCTCAAATATGTGGTGAAATTGATGACTGGGCCCTGATTTATGGAAACAACAACAAATTAAATGATTACCTTTCTCTTTCTTAGCTTGGGGTCCTTCAGACCCAGCCGTGAATTTCTTTTTCCTCCCTGGGCTCTAATAATAGAAAAGGTCTAATTAAAATGCCTTGCTGGCTGGTGGTGTGTGTGTGGAGTAGAGATAGAAAAGAGAGTGGCCGGGGTACCTTGACTTAAAACCAGGAGAGGGAAGCCACTGATGAGATAATGAAATTAACTTACGGTGACGCTGGAGCTCCCTCCTCCCATAAAAGCAAGGAATCCTTCATACAAACATTTTGGGGAGCACTTATGGAGCACCTTGTAAGAAATGTTCTTGGCTTTGGAGAGCCTTGAGGCTTGGGACTTGGATGAAAATAGACCAGGGGAGGGGAGGGGTCCTCAGAGAAAGGGGGCCCTCTAGACAGTTGTCACATTGGACATTGAAGACTATCCCTGAGTCACAGCCTGGTTCAGAAGGAGTCCCTGTCCTGGAACTCATCCTTCTAGAATGGTGAGTCTAAATTCATATTTGGGTCGAGAAGTTTTCTGAGAATCTGATGAAAGCCACAGATCCTCCCTCCAGGAAAAATGAACAAGTGTGTGTTTGCAAATGCGCACACATACACAGGAATGCCGAATCTGCTTATGGTGCCATGCCTTTTCTTTGCCATCAACTTGAACAACTTGAGTAACAATTGCTACTCAAAATTCTAGACATCACCTATCTTCCTATAATTCTCATCCCAGGTTAAGAATCACTTGATTTAAAGAGCCCTTGGCGTCCTTAGTCCACGAAATCTTAACGGTTTCAGGCTGTGGACTTCTTTTGGCCACCTGGTGAAGCCGGTGAAGCCCGTCTCAAAACCAGTGCTTTTAGAGGGGAGGGTAGAGCTCAGTGGTGGAGGGCGTGCTTAGCACACACAAGGTCCTGGGCTCAATCCCAGTAACTCCATTTAAAAAAAAAAAAAAAAAAAAGAATGTTAAAGACATAAAATAAATACCTGAGGTTTGAAAAATCATGGAAATACAATTATCAAATATTAAAGAAACAAATTTGTGATATATTAATAAGTGAATTTATTTATATACATTAACCAGCATGACCAGTGCTAAGGCCGATAACCACTGTAATTTCAAAGTTATGATGAGTGTGCGTGATTTTGCAAGACATTTGTAAGAGCTGTAATGTGACAAAACTATCTGTGATGTTTTGGTGAAAATATTGGTGATAAAACAATCAGAATACTGCTACTACTGAGAATTGATGTCTCTATCCGTAAATGAAGGAAATGCTGAATTTCAGTTAAAGGTTAGTGAAATTAATGGTGTAATTGTCTTTCCCGTGCAAGTTCATGGATGCCCTGAATTGTGTGCAGAGGTGCTGGGTGAAGGCTTCCTTCCCTGGTTTCCTTGTGGTGTGGAAGTGACCGCGTGCATGTGCAGCCTCCCCTCCCACTTTGTTCTCAAGCCTGCCTCACGTCGTCTTATTTTCTCATCTTTATTTACCGAAATATCTCCTAAGTAAAAGCACATCGATGTGAATATGGCCTATATCTGACTGGCTTGACTCTGAAGCTATAAATGAACTGTGCGCTATGGTTCAGAGGCAGCTAAGAGCAGAAGAAGGACTGTCTGTTGGAAACTTGTTTAATAGAACTTAAGCTGCAAGGAGGCAAGGACCAAACTATCTTATTCCAGGTTGTACATTCAGGCACCTAGCCCCGTGCCGGGCCCAGGAAAATCTCTCAACACACACAGAGTCAACGAAGAAGCAGACATCAGGCATCAGTTAGCAAAGAGGAAGGGAGACCTTCCCGGGGGGTTTGGTCCAAGAGGCCAGCAGGTCATGGATGTCTCTGGCTGGAGACTGAGGAAGACGAACCCACCGTGAAACGGAGAGAAGTGCCTCCCATCGGTATCCCCACAGGTATTCAAAAGGGCTATTTCCAGAGAGAATAGAGGGTGAGAATCTCCTGCGGTGAAGGACCAGATAGCAAACAGTCCAGACTCTGCAGACGACACGGTGTCTGTCACAACCACTCGGCTCCACCAGTGCAGCACGAGGGCAGCCACGAGTAAGACGTGGGCCACGTGGGTCCGTGTGCCAGTAAAGCTTCATCGATGGGCTCTGAAGTTGGAAATTCAGACAGTGTTGACGTGGCATGCAATACTATTCTTCCTCAGATATTTTTCAGTTCTTTAAAAATGTGAAAGCTATTCTTAGCTCACAGGCCAAATAAAAATAGCCGAGGGCTGGGGAACAGAAGACATGGCTCTGTTTTACTCGTGGTTGTGGGGGCTTGGTTTTTGCCAGGCTGGGCTGAGCCTCCGTCTACACTGGCCTTGTCCTGTTCCCTTTGAAGTCCCAACCCTTTCCCACCCTTGCGGATTCGCCCCTGTGGATGCTCACTTGTGGGTGTACTCCACCAGGTCCCCTGTGGCCGACCCCTTCCCACCTTTCAGGTCTTAATTCAGGTCGCCCCTGCGGAGGCCTTCCCTGGCCCCTGCTCACGTAGCCACACTCATGCTCCCACCTACAGCCACTCCCTTATCCATCACCCCGCGCCTCCTCCGCCGCAGCCTCCGCCCGCCCTGCTGGGTCTCGCACCTGCTCGCTGTCTTCCCTCCGGATACAGTGCAATCTCTGCAGACACGGGCCTGTCTGTCATGCTCCCCGCTGGGTCCCTTGTATTGAAACAGCCTCTGGTGTCTGGCACAAAGCAAATGCTTCCCCAGTGTTTGTTGAAAGAACCTGTTAAGCGTTCACTGGCAAGAGCCCAAAAATGCACAGCCAAAGTCTGGCTGCCCCACCTGGTCCAGGGGGCATCAGTCTTTGTCATCCTCATCATCATCATATAAACTTATAGTAATTTTTGGAAGCAGCTGAGTAATTTTTCAAATACAGTCTTATACGGAGCCCTGTGTACGTATGAAACAGATGAAATGAAGTTGCTTTGAAGTGTGGGGACTCTCTCAGGCACATACCCCTGGTTGCCCCGTCTGGAAATTTCCACCTCCCCTCTGCTTCTGAGAAGCTCCTTGAGAGCCCCTGTCCTGGTCTAGAACTAAGATCTGAGACAACTCTTCCCCAGTTACCCCAGGGCCTCTGCCCTTCGCGTGTGAGCTAAGGAATCATAGAGTCAACCATTTCTAAGAAACCCCTTTTGAACCATCCGGGGGAGTTCCTTTCCCAAAAAAACACTTGTAAGCCCACTCAAAATTAAATTCTAAAAGAGAGCTGTGCGGTCACACTGGCCATCGAATTGCTCTATGACTTTGTAGAAACGTGCTGGGTCTCAGTTTACTTGATTTTGAGAACGGCCACAGCAAGGCCTGCTCCCCCCACGTCAGCTCAGCGCGGGCGTGTGCGCTCGGAGGCAGGTCCACGTAAAGCGGCAGGAGGAGGGGGTCACCGGCAAGCCAAGGAGGGAGGCCTCGGGGAGAACCAACCCTGCAGCCTTGATCTTGGACTTCCAGAACTGTGCGAGAGTACATTTCCCTAGTGGAAGCCTCCCGGGCTGTGGTGCTTTGCCACAGCGGCCAGAGCGGGCGGATCCAGCCAGGGGAGGCAGGACGGGCGTGCGGAGCTGGGAACTGACCCCACCGGCCTGGCTGCAGCTGGCTCCCCCACAGTCTGGAAAGTGCATTCAAATCGAAATACCTCTTGCTGCCTCTTCACGTGGCCTAGCCTCCGTGCACACACCCCAAGTGTCTCTCTGCACGTCCTAATCTCAGTTCTCATTTTGTAAAGACACCAGTCAGACTGGATGAGGGCCCATCCCAGTGGCCTCATCTTAATTTGATCACCTCTTAAGAGATCTTAGTCCAAATCTAGTCACATCCTGAGTACCGGGGTTGGGTCATCCACATATGAATTTGGGGGGGACACAATTCAGTCCAAACTCTGGCTTCTGAGAGGTTGGCCAGTAAAGCCTTTGTCATCAGCACTGTGACACCAGTGGTGGCTTCTCCTGACCACCGCCCTGCCCTGGTCCCTGGCCTCAGAGGGAGCGGCTGGTAGCTATGGAAACCCTCCACCCTCCACACAAGCTTTTCGTTAACTTCCTTTCCACAAAAGACGAGAGGTCCACCCTACGCTGCATTTACAGCTATGCTTGGAAGGAGTGAACGTTTTCTAGTAAATTTTATACATGAGACGTTTAAAATACACACCGTTGCTTCTCAACAGCTGATTTGGGGGCGGAGGGAAGTCTTGAATTCTCTCAAGAAAGCAAGGCTGGTTCAGTGTCTTTCAGTCCAGCAGGAGCAGGACCACGGGGCAGAGATTGAAGGGTCTCCTGGTAGAGCCGCCTGGTGGGAAGGGAAGGGAAGGGAAGGGAAGGGAGGGGCGGGGGCTCAAATCCTGGCTGCATCTTCTTACAGTCATGATGACCGTCACTTCACGCTCCCATGAGTCAGTGGACCCCTGGTAAAAAGGTACTGCTGATAATACCCGCTCCAGTTTTGTTGTGGAGGCCTCTCTGTCCCCCACCGGCCTCACACAGCGCCTGGCACCAGGTGAATCCTCTATCCGATAAGAGCAATTGTTGTTACTGAAGAGCAAACAGTTAAACCCCAAGAACTTGAAGGTCTCCTGAGAATTCCTCCTTTGCACGGACATTTGGCTGCCCAGTCTTGTAACTACACCATTTGGGCTGGGACTTGTCATAAAGGTCACCAACTTTATAAACACTGGTGCTTTGCACTGTTTGTTTGTTTCATATTCGTGCGTGTCGTGGAGGGGCTTAATCTAAATAGAAATGCAGGTTTTGGAGTTGGGACGGGAAAGAGACAGGGAGGAGGAGGAGAGAGAGGGGAGGAAGCAGGGAACGTTGTAGCAGGATTGTACAAGGCATGTATTCCATCCGGGCTCTGCAAGAAGGGTTAACTGATCCAATAGCAGTGATCAATCAATCAGATGTTAGATTTTTCTCAGTCTTGGCAGCACATTAGGATCCCCCTGGGGAGCTTTTAAAATCCCCAATGCCCAGGCCTTACCCCAGACCAACTAAGGCAGAATCTGGGAGATTCTGTGCATCAGTGGGGCCAGGCATCAGTGTTGTCAGGCCCCCCAGGCAACTCCCACGCGGAAGGGGACCAGTGTGGAGAGCTGTCTCCGTGCATGGGGCGCAATCAGATAACTCTGTGCCACTCGTTAGCTGTGAACTTGGGCAAGCTGCTTAACATCTCTGGGCCTCGACTTCCTGGTCTGTCTTGAGGCTTAAACCAGATGTCATCGGTTAAACACTTGTGCTCCAGGTCAAGAACATACTGGGTTGATAAACAGCAGCTGTTTCTTGTTACTTTTCTCACCATCACCCAGTGGGTGCGAAGGCGGGGCCTCCATGTCACCATCTGCAAAATGGCGGAAGCCTGAGGTCCCCGAGGTCATTCACTGTCTATGATTCTACAAAGGCAGAGCCGTTGACAGAGTATGAAGAAAAGCACGTGTTTCTTTACTGAGCGACACCCTGGGCCTGGATCGGGGCGGGCGCTGTGGAGTCTCTCGAACAAGGCCACCCCTGCCCTCCTGGACCCTGAGGGCCAGCGGGAGAGGCAAGCATTAAGCCAGTATCCAAACAAACCAATGAATTATTCATGACAACTGGAGGGTAAGAGTGAAGAAATCCAGGGACCTGGTCTAGATTCTGGGATAAGGAAAGGCCCTTCTGAGGATGCGATCCTGAAGCCAGTGGGCGAATGTGCGGCAGGAATCATCCAGGCAGGGTCAGGGGAGGGGCCCCAGCCACCGGGACAGCAGGTGCAAAGGCTGTGAGGAGGCAAGGAGCCTGAACATCTTTTTATCTTTAGAGCATCTCGAGGGACCCGGGCTCTGCACAGTGTGCTTTGGGAAACACTGGTAAAGTCAGACGAGAGACTAGGTTTGAGCCCCAGGCAAATTCTGATTTCATTCCAACGTCACTAGGACATAGCTGAGTGGGCGGGGGGTGGGGGGGACAGTCTAACCTCCTGACCCTCTGCGTCTTCACTTGTAACGAGGAAATAATAACTCAGATTTTCCCTATCGTTTGTGAGGGTTGATAACTGTTGGTCGCAATCAAATTAGTAAAGGGTAACAGCTATTATGACGAAGCAGAGGGGCCCCCTTGGTGACAGAGAAACCTGGTTCAAATCCCAGTTCTGCCATTTCCCAGGCATGTGATCTTGGTCCCGTTTACTTAAATCTCTGTCCCTCAGTTTTCTGACCTCTGAAAAAGAGGGGCTCAGAAAAGCCACCTCTGGGGATTATGATAAGAATTAAATAAAATAATTGCAGTCAAGCTTCAGGCAAAGGATAAGCATGAAATGAGAGGATCATTAAGTGAAGGGAGACTCTTCTTCTTAGAAACAGGAGGGTTTGCCTGAATTATCTAAACATGGTTTCCAATCCACCCATCCCCTCGTCCAGTGTAGATACGTCACAGACAGTGTGGCCATGGGCTTAGACACATAATCACAGTGGTAAAAAAAAAACATATATTCTGCGGTTCATTTTCCTTACTTGGAGGGCAAGTCGTTCTTCCTAAATGCCAACAACCCGCATTTCGGCAGCTGTGAAGTCCCCTCACTGAGTCCAGGCAGTGAATCTCGCTTGGTTGTAAGTTCGTTGTAATAAATAGCATTTAGCTCCGCGCCCCATTTAGAGAAGATGGGTTCCATTGTGAATCATGTCGTTGGCGGCTGGGACTTTAAGCTGCCCGCGTTGTTTATGGTGGTGTTTGCCAGCATCTAGACCTCTTTCAAACAATTTAAGTGCCCTTTTGGAATATATGCATGTGGCTCAATAAAAATGGGTACAGGGAAATCACGTCCCTTCTCCCATCTGTGGCCGTGCCCCAGGAGCAGCCACACACGAGAACTGTCGAATGTTAAACACGTAATTGCCCAACACAAAATTATAATGAACGTGGAAACCACCAGAGACATTTCCCCTTCCCATTGTCAGGATGTTCTCCTGGTCTTTGCCACCCTTTTAATTTATCTCTTGAAAGGACGACAACAGCTGGGCAGTTTTTCAGTCCTTATCATTTTTCATTATACAGCTTTACTGAGCAATGTGCCTTTAGAAGATTCTCGTTAGCTCCACTGACAGCAATAAATACTGGCTGGAGAACAGGCTTCGAAGTCAGCGAGACCCAAGTCCAAACGCTGCTCGACTACTTACTAACTCACTGACCTTGACGGAGTTTCTTAACAAGTCCAAGCCTCTGTCGCCTCGTCAGTAAACAGGGACAATGAGATCTAGTGTCGGGGATTATTGTAAAAGGTAATGAGCTCTTAATAAAGTGGTGGGCACTGTGACGGCTTTCTACTCTTTTCTTCTTAATATCCACATCAAATGTTTTGAAATGCTATTTTATCCTTTTTTTTTATAAAGGGGGAAAACTTTTCTTAGCTGCACATCGGAACTGACAGCTGATTTCTTTTCAACGTTTGTTTAATGCATGCACTGCAGATCCTCTCTTCTGCTTAGTTTTTTAAAATTTCCAGGAGGAAAGAACAATCCACTTTCCAAGACCCGATGATTATTTATTTTTAACACATAAGCAGAATTTTATGTATGTGGTTTTTAATTTATTCTACATATTATTCAACAGCATTTTGAAGGTACTATTTTGTATGCAATGCAATAAGATCATAAGAGAAAAATCATTTTTTAAGTCTACATTTTAGTTGAGCACTTACTGTGTGCCAGGAACCATTTGTGGAAGATACTATTATTATCCTGATTTTGCAAATTTGGAAACTTAGGTAGAAAAAGGGCAAGTCACTTCCCCCAATGTCACCCAAGTAATACATAGCACTATTAACAAAAATGCCAAAGGACAATGCAGAGAGAATATGAAGAGAAGTTAATGGGCACAGACTGTAGCCTTCAGAGGTTACACAGTTGCTAAACTTGGGCCACCAAACTGACTCTGAGTTTCCTAGTAGCAAAAGCAAAAATGGAAATGTGACCCATCCCAAGATTGCCCTTCTCCATAGGAAAATGTATACCAGGATTTAAGAATAAGCAACGCCTTTCCAGGCACTTAATGTCTGGTAGAAATTTCTTGCATAATTTTTGTGGCAGAGTGCAATAAAGACAATAGGAGGTTCTCATCGTAAACCAAACATGTAAAATCAAAATCATTCCTTTCTGTAAAAAAAAAAAATCAACTATTCCTTTCTGCAAGAATATGTTTTGCTTAACACTGGGCTCTATCTCTTTTTAATAATTATTCAATCCAAGCTTTGTCAAAGCATCATACTGTGAAGAGACTCATGTTAAAAAGTGAGTTGTGGGGAGGGAGAGGAGGCTGCCTCTCTCTGCCTTATCATTTTTATTTAGATTGAAGTACCTTTGGTTATAATTAGGGATAACTGTACAGCAGTTAAGACTCCATAATCCCATCACAGGTTGTCAAGAGATTTTTCAGAGGGCAAACTCTCCTGCCATTTCTTTCATTTCTGTTTCTTAACTACTTGGGTAGCCTCAAGTTGGAGCGTGTGCTTGAAGAAGATTTTCTGCTGCCATTGAAATCTACTAAGCTGACACACAAGTAGGGACACAAATGACGCCTCGTGACAGCGTGTGTGTCCCTCTCGGGGGGCTCTGCGTCTCCTTGCCTGACATTTTTATTGTTGTGGCTCTTCTCCAAGACGTCACCCTGCTCCCGCCAGCTTCAGTCCACAGCCATGAAGATGGTTAAGCCATTTCTAGGGCTGCCCATAAAGTAGACCAAAAGGGAACTTACTTTTAACAATTATTTCCAATTTGCCCAATTATTTCCGTTAGCCGCCGGAGGTTGGTGATACAAGGTGGAGATCAGCTCAGAAGATGTTTGCTCTGGCCCTGTTCAAAAAAAAACAAAAAAAAGGAAACACAAAACACCCGTAGAGAACGCTCCTCCTGCTTTAGGGCTGCAGGCAGTTGACTGTCTGGTTTGTGTCATGAAGTGTAGACATGCATTTGAGACACGGTTGATTTATCACAAGTTGTGCTTTAAAAGAGGAAGTTCGAAAGTTGAGATTTTCCAGCTTGTCGATTATGACCCGCATGCTGTCCGTATTTAGATGTCCCAAGGAAAAGACTACCAGGATCAAAAACTGTACAGCCTCCCGTTCTTTAAGGGTCTAATCAAGCTTCCCTTTGATAAAAATAAAAAAAGGGTGCAGTCTCATTGGCACAGATCCAACATCAGGAACAGTTAGTTTCAGGGTTAAAGGTCAAGGCTCTGAAATCCAGAAGGTATATATTCCAACTGAATATTGCAGTCTTCAGTTCCACTTGTCACATCACCTTGGATAAGTCACGTCCGTTACGTAAACTTCAGTTTTGTCCTCTGTAATACTGGATGCCTGTTGGGTTGTTGAGATGGTTAACGGAAATAACACAAGAGTGGTGGGTCCAACGTGACCCGTCACTACCCCGACGTTACTGATAGATCACTTTTCTCTTTCTTTATGGACTCACCTCTTTGAAGGTTGATATAAGGAAGAAGAAGTCCTTTTCGACTTTCAGAAACTCAAACACTTCTTTCTTTCGAGTTTATTTTGTGACTTCCCTTTCTTGGAGCAACGAGTCTCGGTTTCTGTTTTATGATAAAAAAAAAAAAACCACGTGGAAGAAAGGGATTAAGAAAAGGCAAAACTAGATCAGAGAATAGTTTAAAATATTATCCAGCTACTCACATGGAGCTGTGGCTGGTGTGTAAAAAGTTCAATACATCTAAGCAATTATTTTATCCATTCAAAGAATTGAAACTGGTCCACCAAGGTTTAAGAGTTTCTGCACACAGAGATTTCTCTTAGGAGAAGTGAGGGGAGGCACTAATGATGAACTTCATCAAGGTAGGTAAGCCCAATTTGGATTTTCAAATTATAAAATCAATTTGAAAAAAAAAAAATCTTAACTGCAGGTTTCTCCCAGGATGACAGGGTTAAAATCGCTTGTCTCCATTTCCACTTGGCTTCCTTGTCACAGTCTTCTTTTAGTAATACAATTTATACATTTTTAGCATTTATATTTTACTCTTTTTGGTTTAAACAAACAATTGCTAGAAGCCCTGATTTAGGAGTCAGGTGTCCTGACCCCATCACTTAATTACCATAGGAGCAAATTATTTAAACTCCCTCAGCCTCAAACTCTATCTTATAGGGCTACTAATATTTAGCCAACATATTACAGAAGATTTTATCTATATATGCTTTGAAAAATGTAAACTGCTTCAAAATGGCAAAATAAATTATTCCTTGAAGTTGAAAGCACCATATAGATGGCAAAGCTTTTTTTTTTTTTTTTTTTTGGCAAAGCTTCTTCTTGTCCATTTCTGTTCCCTTGGACTTTCCTTAATTTTTCTAGTCTGTCCTCTCTTTTCTTTACACGCTCTCTTTCGTAGACTTAGAGACGTAGGACTCCAGGTCAATCTTTTTCTTTTCTTTTGTATTGTTTTAGTAGTTAGGTTTTTGTTGTCGTTGTCAATTTTGGGCGGGGGTTAGGTTTATCTATTTACTTATTTCAGTGGAGGTACTGGGGATTGAATTCAGGACCTTGTGCCTACTAAGCATGCGCTCTACCACTGAGCTACGCCCTCTTTCCCGAGTAATAAGCATTTTAAAATTCCTGTTTGAAGAGATAGCCTTCAAATCATTGTCTTTAGAATTTCATTCACTCAGATATTTATCAAGTACCTGCCACATGCCAGACATGGGCTTAGATGCGTGGGATATTGGTGTGATTGTCGTGCACCCAGCCCCCACCTCCTTGGGGTTTGTTTATAAGCCAGAGTAGGAGACAGACATTAAACTAAAACCTCCATATATGATTGTATTCATAAGCCACACGTCCTATAAGGACAACATAAAAGGAGCAACATTATAACAAAAGAACTTAAGTTCAAAGGGTGAGGGTCAATTTCTCTGAGGAAATGACATTAAACTAAGACTTCAAGGATGAGAAGGTGCTGGGCAAACTAGGAGGAAGAGCATTCTAGACAGAGGGAACAGCACCTGCAAAGACCTGGAGGGAGGTTTCAGACGCTGTCAGAAGGCCAGCATTCTTGGGACTTGTCAGTAAAGGGTACAGACCCAGGTGAGGGCAGAGAAACGGCAAGGCCAGATCAGGCAGAAAGTTGTAGATAAACGAGGCTTTTGCTAAGTGCAGTAGAGGTCACGGAAGGCTTCTAAGCTGGGAGGAAGTGGGGAATGACCGTGTCAATCTAATCTAAATTTTCATCCAGGAAACGGGTGCCCAGGCTGGAACAAAGATGCAGGAGGTGAAGGTGGGAGTAGACTTTGGTGAGGGATGCCATGGCTGGGTGTCAAGGATGCCCCCATTTTCTGGCAGGAGCAATTGAGCAGTTTGAGGTTTCATTTCTTGTGACTGGAAACGTTGGAGAAGAAACAGGTTAGAGGCGGGGGAATTCAAACGCCTGGCTTTTGATAAAATGACCTTTGAGGTCCTTGTGAGATACTCAGGTTGAGATGTCGAGGAGCCGGGTGAGTGTATGGATCTGAACTCACAGTCGTCAGCAGACGGGTGATGTTCAACTTCATGGAAAAGGAGGCTGCTGCCTAGAAAGGGCTTCTGAAGAGCAGGGTGTTCTCCCCTTCAAAGATCCCATGTGGATATTTCCGGACGAACATTTTATACTTTGCCCTTTACTTCCTGAAATAAAATTTGTAGATCAAATGACCAACCTACACACATAATTTCAAAAAGAAACCATCTAGTGCTGTGACTGTAAAATAAGAAGAAGAAAGTATTTGGGCACAAAAATTCACTAGAACTGGATTTCTCAAACTCCAACCTGGATGCAGATCACCTGGGCATCCTGTTAAAAGGCAGATTCTGAATTAGCAGCTCTGGGGTGGACCCGGCTTTCTGTAGCTCCAACAAGCTCCCAGGTGATGCCAGTGCTGCTCAGAGTATGCCACCCACGCTCAGAGTAACGAGATCCTTGAAGACAGGATGACGTTGTCTGATATGTGCCCCCATATGCAGAGTCTCCGTGAGAGTGTCATGATCAATGCAGGTCAATATGGGTGGGCTGAATGAACATCTCAAATATCATGAGCAGCGATGCCAAAGGTGACCTGATTTTCTAAAATGGCAAGTAACTTCTGTTAGCATTCCAAATAAAATAAAGTACAGTCTCTCTTTGTTTGCAAAATAGCTTTATTTCTGGAAAATGCAGTGTGTATGAAATTGTGCATAAAAGACTTTGTATTTACGTGTAAAATGTACTTAAGTTTCAGGCTCAAATAATTCTAAAACATGTTTTCCACTAGGTCAGAGGTTCTAAACCAAAGATAGTTTTGCCCTCACCCCCACCCCCTACAAAGGGACATTTGGCGATGCCTCAAGATATTTCGGGTTGTCACAACCCAAGGGTAAGGGGAGATGCCACTGAAATCTAAGGGATAGAAGCCAGGGATGCTGCTAAAAAATCCTACAATGCACAGGAGAGTCTCCCACAACAAGAAGTTATCTAGCCCAGAGTACCAGGATTGCCAAGGATGAGAAATCCCAACCTACGCGAGATTTTCAAAAATGGTGCCACACATTCCCACCGTTACATCACATCACTGCCCGTGAGACTGTCCTGCCCGTTGCGAGATGCCTAACGTTCCTGGCCCTGAACCGTAGAATGCTAGTGGCCCATCACGGTAGCAATCCCAAAACACCCCCTGGGGACCTAACGCAGCTCTGAGAAGAACGGTGAAGAGCAGAGAAAAAAGAAGGCAAGCGGGACGGAGCCAGGTCACAGAGATGAGGAAGAGCCAACCCAAATGCTTTGCTAGGGGGATGAAAAATTCCATCACGGCCAAAAGCAAGTACAGTATCTACAGCTCTATGCATCTGTTGGTGGCTCTGTAATTAATACAAAAATAATTGCATCTTTTCGCCTGGCTCTCCCTCACAAACTCTACTTAATGAACACTGCCACTGATTTTTTCAATATGTAATTAAGATTTTTATATATTTCTGTTTTATTTTCATAGTAGTAACTCAACATATTAGGGGAAAAACCTCAGACAGCAGCAAAGCTTGGTGCCAGCCACCACTTGAAAGTCAAACAAGAGTATTTGCTTTCTTTTTTTTTTTTTTTAATCCATCCAATTTGTTTTGAACAGTAAAAAAAATAATAATAAATAATAATATCAATTGTCCTTCCCCTTCCCTTTATTTTCTGGTTTTAGTTTTCTGCCATGTCTCATCTTTAGACCTAGAGGGGAAAAAAGGTGTTTCTTCTTTTAAGATAAGAAATAATGCAAAAGGGTATATTGTCCCCAAATGGCCCAAGACACAAGGCTTCCTCTTTACCATTCTCTGACCTTCTAGAAGAATCCACCACTTCCATCAATCATGGTGGGATATGCGCTCTCTCAGATAGAAACAGCATCATAGCCAAGTTTTAATAGAAGACACTCGTATCTGGAATTTAACTGAGTAACTGTACAGATGCTCTTGGGAAAATGCCTCTAAGTTATGAATAATGCTAGTGTTCCACCCTTTAAGACATTAGCAGGCGATCACAGGCCATGTAAGAAGAAATGTTTAAGAGACCAGAAGAACCTGAACTTGAATATCCTTTCTCCCACTTACCAGCCAGGTGGCTGTGGGGTCTTTAAATCCCCGTTTCCTAGGCTGGAAAGTATGGACACTTACTTACCTCCTGCATCGCAGCATTGTGAACTTGACGTGAGGCGAGGCATGCATTTAGCATGAGTAGCCCAGCATTAACATGTAGAAAATGTCAAGTTATCCCGACAGCAAGATCCTTTCACGCTGAGGCCCCCAAAAGCCAAGTAACCTGAGCAAAGAATTACAGAAAATCAGTGATGAGGTCAGGACTGAGATCTTAGAAACTAAACAACTTCATTTGTTTCTGCATGGGATTCTGTCATGAAGGTGTTTTCCAGAAAATGACATTCAAGTATATTTGTGTTTCGTAGGGAAGAGAAGGGTTATCAAACAAATTTAGGAAGCACTGAGTTAAAGAAAGATGTATTGTGTTGGGTTTTAATTGCAGGACTTCTCAGAGCCTTTAATATGCTAATATGTATTGTGAATTTCCAAGAAGGGAACTATAATAAAATTATTTTTTTCTTTCTCCTTGTTCCCCTTCCCAGAACAAATTTTAATCTAAGAGAAACCCAGCTAGAGAAGTTTGGGTATTGATCAAATCTGGAGCAGGTTCAAGGAAGTGGTAAACGAAACAAGGTTCCCTAAAACTGGTATCACATTAAGATTGTGGTCAGGGAGGGGAAAATGAGACCACAAACAGACCCACCCCCAACCACACCCCTCACCCCCGACTTCACCTCCATCCTGTCTCACCGTGTAAGGCACTGTCACTCAGTAGGGAAGACAGGCTTTGTCATTCTCTTCACTTTCCCTCTTCCCTTCTCTCTCTCCCGCTACCTTCTCCTTAGGCCATTGCAATTTCTAGCCTCCACTTTCTTTTTCTTTGACCCATCTGTCTTCCTCCAACCACATGAGCATCCTCCTTCAAGTTTCTAGACCTGCCAAGGGTTCCAACAAGGTCAGAGCATAGACTGCTGGGAGCTTTTGTATCTGAAATGCAAACCCGATGATGAAGGGAAATGGCTCCTCCCAGGGACCGTGGTGCCTGCAGTGAGTGTGGAAGCTTCTGAACACGGAAGCTTCCGAACGCAGAAGCCTAAATGAAAAGCCACCCACTGCTTTTTATTAGCTGCAGAACTTTGGACAAGTCACTAACATCTCTGAGACTTTTTCTCTCTCTTTTTTCCAAAATGAAATGATGTGCAGGGTGAGTGGCAATGTATATAAAACACTCGGAATCCAGTAGGTCGAGGATAACTGGTTGCTAGGACTGCAGTCACACCATTTCTTACCAAGGAAGCCTTTATAATGTTTGTTACGATCATTTTGCACATAATTTCCCTACACACATCAAAGATCATACAATTTTCAACTTGTGTTTGTTCTTCTACTAAAAACTCGGCGAGTTTCCTTTTCCAAAAGGCTAATTAAATAGGTCCAAGGTGGTTTTTCTCATTGAAATGAGCACTACTACTAAATAATGTGTAAACAAGGAATGCCACCCAGTTTGGGTTGAAGGTAATTATATGCGTTCCTAAGGTAATCCAAACAGCACGTATCTGATAAAAAAAAAAATTCACCCCATTGAGTGCTTTGAAGTAGCACTTCCCCATCACAAGAATGTTGCTATCTTTTTTTAAAATTTTTTATTTGGGGGGGAAGGTAATTAGGTTTATTTATTTAATTAGTTCTTTTAATGGAGGTACTGAGGATTGAACCCAGGACATCCTGCATGCTAAGCATGAGCTCTAACCTCTGAGCTATACCCTCCCCCACAAAATGTTGCTATGTTTTGATTTGCAAATGTAAGCCTACAAAAATATCCCAACATACTGAAAGGCTTTAAACATGAAGATGTTCATCACAGTGTTATGTGTTATTGAATAAAATTGGAAACATATTCAATGTTAACGTCACAAGAATGGTTTAGTAAACTCTGATAATGTAGGTGATGGAATCATCCCCCTGTTTACTATGACGTTTCCAAGTGAAAGAATACAGAGGAAAACATTACACAATGGGCACGTATAACTTTGTAAGCCTAACAAAAATGCATAGGGAAAGAAAATACTAGAAGGTAACACCACAGAATGTAAATAGGAGCTCTCTCTGGACAGTGGGAACATGGGTAAATTTTTTTATTTTTTAATATTCTCCACAGTAGAAAAATCATACTTTTTTTTTTACTTGTAATTGTGGTAAAACACACATAACATAAAATTTATCATCTTAACCATTTTTAAGTGTACAGTTCAGTGGCACTAAGTATACACACCTTGTTGTGCAACTGTCACCACTACCCATCTCCAGAATTATTTCATCTTGCAGAACAGAAGCTCTATATCCATTAAACAACAATTCCCCATCACCACCACCCTTAGCCTCTGGCAACCCTGATTCTGCTTTATGTCTCTAAGAGTTTGACTACTCTAAAAACCTCATATAAGTGAAGTGTTTATCATTTTATGACTGACTTATTTTCACTTAACATAATATCCTCAAGGTTCATCCATATTGTAGAAGGTGTCAGAATTTCCTTCCTTTTTTAAGGCTGAATAATATTCCATTGTATGGATGTATCACATTTTGTTTATCCACTCATCCCTTGGTGGACATTCGAGTTGCTTCCATTTCTTGGTTATTGTAAGAAATACTGCCATGAATATGGATGTTTGAATATCTCTTCCACACATACATTTTACTTCAAAGGGTTTTTTTTCTCCTAAATTGGCTCCCACTTTCTATACCCCATCAGCTGATTATATCATACAAATTCTAGACTTCATGAAGACCCACATTAATACCAATGACAGAGTATAGGTGAGAAATTTGACTACCTGGGAGAAATAACCACCTGAACTATTCCTCTGAAAATAATGTATCTTTTTCTGTTGTTCTGATTCCCATTACAGGACAAATGCCTTAGTTTCAACTTTCCAGCCTGGATGCCCTCACCCTGAGCCCATCCTCGGTGCACCGCCCTGCTCCTGGTGTTGAAACACTCCCGACACCCTGCTCTAAGAGGACTGCCAAAAAAAAAAAAAAAAAAAAAAAAAAAATCACCCCAGCCATTCCTCTTCATCCTCCCTAACAATTTGGTGATGAAGTATTGACTTCCACTTCTCTGCTTATGGACGATATTAGATTTTCATTGATAAACTGCGACAGGGCTGCCTCATCTCCACAGCCCCATTCTCATTGTCACGAGAAAACAAAGTGCCACTGAAGAAAAATAACAACCGAGAACACTGATGGACTTATTTTGTCAGTTTGCACCGCTTGACAGGAAAGGGCGGGGGAGTGTAAGTCTTCATAGTTTAATGTCCAAGTGGGCTGCACTAGATGTGGGGCTTGGAAGCTTACTTTCCATGGTAATGTCCATTTCCTATTTATAACCCCCCTGGGAACGCTTGTCTGAAGGAAATGTTTCTGTTCAGTGCAACAATTACGGTTGCACCTGGATTGCCCAGTCCTGCCCCTGCACTTGGGAGCCATTCGTCACAGCAAAGTGGAAGAATGATTAAGTTAAACCAGAGCTTGAGCCAAGAAAACCTCTGAACAATGTTCATCTTCTGTGCAAGCTGTTCGAAGTGTTAGGCTTAACCATGTTGCTGCCAATGACATTTTCCCAGGCAGCGGTGGGCATCTTTATTACCACCATTGTTACTTTATTGGTTAAAAAGTATATATATATATAGTTTTAAGCATGCACCACTGTCATATGAGACCTGCAAACTGGGAGAACTGGGGACACTGGTGAGCTGGAGAATCAGAGAAAGCAAGGAGATGAGATCACTGAAGGGTGGAAAGTGCAGCAGCAGCCTTTCCTGGTAATTTCTTTCTGCAGGACCTGTTGTTTACGGGCTTTGAAACACAGCTTAGCTGTAGAGGCAACAGAAAGCGTGAAACAGGGTGTCCGTTTTAAATGTGTTCCTGCAACTTTTTTCATTAAAACTTCGAGGGCCCAATTTTAATTTGTGGAATATTCCCGTTAATAATGAGATCTAATTAAGACATCCATTAAAAGCCCGTTAAAGTTAATTTAACGTAAAAATTCCAATAGAACTGTATTAGATTTTCTCCATTAAATTAACGTTATGGATTTTTAACGGATGTCTTAATTATACGTTATTATTAACGGGAATGCTGTATTACACAGATTAAAATCAGGTCCTAAGTCAACTTGGAAAAGCTAAGAGCATGCTTTAATATTAAAAACTCTTGCATACCTAGTGCACAGTTTGGAAATGCTGAGGGTAGATCTGTTTACTCTAGTTAAGCATTTTCTATACAACTGAAAGCAACCTATAATAGATAAATCCATCACTGCATTTAAACAATGGATTTCCTCATTCTCAAAGAACAAATAAGTCTGGATTGTGTTGTAAACTGCTACTCAGCTATAGGTGAAATACTTAAACGATTCTAGGCACAACATTAGGAACTAGGTGATTCTGAAACGAAAGGATTCTTTTTTGTCGTTGCTTTAATTACCAAGGTTATCACACTCGAAAATCTTAACACCAACAGAATGAAGCCAAATATTTCCAAATATATCCTCCACACCATTTCTCACGGAGCCTGCCTCTTGGAATGGTTTTGGAAATTTTGACATGATCCCTAAATTCAACATTGGGATTAAAAAAAGAAAAAAAAAAAACCTTCTTATTTACCTCCTAGAGAAAGTGTTGCCCTTATGCCACATATAATAGCAAATTGCTTTTTTTATGGCGTGCATAACCTAGATGGGAAAAAATATGGCGCTTCGGGGAAGGAGGGAAAAAGTAAATGAAGTTCCAGGAATGTCATTCTGAAGTAATGAGGCATGGACAGAAAATACACCCCTCACATCATCGGATTGAGATGGCAGTCGAAATAGCTTCATTGAAGTGTCAGCACTCATCCATCAATCAATCACCCACAAGGAAAAATAGCAACAGTACAACGGGGCGGCTTTTATGGGATTTACTCATGGGCATAGGGAATAGCGGCTCAAATGTAGTTCTGACATGAAAAGCAAGGTGCTGATATTATTTTTTATGATGGGAGGATCATAAAGTGAATTGAGAACAGCGAGGTCTGTCTTTGCTTAACCTATTCAACCAGAAATGAATGGCGCTCAACTGGAAAGGAACAGTCTTTGGATGGGTTAAGATTGAAGGGTAGACTCTACTGAGCACTGTCCTTCGACAACGCAATTCTATTAAAGGAAAAATCAATGCATTAGCACTGGGGTTCTGGACGCTGTTAAAAATCGCCTGCTCCGATCCAGGGTTATTAGGTAGTGTTACCTAATTCAGATTCTGTCGAAACCACCCAAAAGCAGATTCTTGAGCTCCTAGTCCAACTGGGGGGAAACAATGTGATTTTCAACTCTGTGGAAATTGTTTCCCTTCTAAGAAAGAAAAAAATAAATCATCTGCTCCAGCATATAATCTATATGGTTTTGTTAGCAATGTCTATGGAGGGGCGGGGTGGGAGGCAAGAGACGAAAATATTGATAAATTTGGTAAGACTCATGAATCGTCGCTTGGTAACGGTAAATGTCACTGCTGAGGGACAGCTGCTAGTGTTCTCCTTAGGAAACTAGATCTGGGCTCTGACTCTGAGATATACACAGCTCTCGGTATATTCCTAGAGACCAGGACTGTCCTCATTTGGCAAGCTCTGTGAGGCTTCTAGAAACTTCTTTCTGGAGGGAAAAACTAACACCAGCTCAGGAGAATGATTTTGTCTGCTTTCATACCATTCTCTTCCTCTCTCTGATTAAGTGTAGTTCAGATAAATTGGAACCTTAGATGGAAAAGAAGATGACATGCAAATATCATGCAAATGACACCCAAGGATCTCCATTCCGCCACCAACCCTTGGTATCAGTGAGGGTGAGAGATTGCCTTCCTGCCCTCTCTTCCCTCCTAGCTAAAACCACCAATGAGCTGCAAATTGAAATGTCCACTGAAAAAAATTATATATGAATATTTAAGTTTTATGTATTTGGCCCCATTTTGTAGTTCAGCAAATTTACCAGATATACAGCATGTGACATAGCACTGGGGGCACAAAGCAGAAGAGGGCACACAACTTATTCAGCAGATTTACTCAATGAATAGTGAGCATCTGCTGTCGGCACGGCACTGTTCTAGGTGCTACAGGACGCAGCGGGGGACAATTCACACAACATTCTGGTCTGTATGTTTACAGCAGCTCGTAAAGGTGGCTGATCCCAGACACCTGGGCAAAGATCTGACATAGGGTCCAACTCTACTCATGCTATTCGCATTTTATTCCTGTTTTTCAAAATAATAATATTTCAGAATAGAGAACCCGCCTTCTGAAAAGTACACAGGGAGGAAATAGCTTAAAAATAGGTCAAGGCCTAAACGCAGACTGTAATCACAGACTAAATTGGAAAGCCCAGACAGTCCCCACAGAATTTCAGGTCACAGATAGATTTCTTAAATCTCACCCCCAAAAATGTGCCTGCTCGGTGGTGGGGGTCTTTCATAATTAATGTCACAGGCGCAAGCCACTGAATTTAGTCAAAGTGCAGAAAGCAAAGAAAACTAAATGACATACTTAGGAAGCATTTATGTGACTCTGGTTAAGCAGTGAGGAGGTGTGTGTGAGAGAGAAAGAGAGAGAGAGAGAGTGTGTGAGTGTGTGTGTGTGTGTGTACATGAATTTCACTGTTATTTTCCAGGGTCTGTAGACAGTGCCACAGTAACAGTCCACGATTTTCTGAAACTTTTCACAGTAAATCCAAAGATTCCAAGGCCTTAAAAGATGCTTGCATTCTGTTTCTTCCCCACTCATCACTTCCCAGGTTATGTGACTGCATGAAAATCTTTTTCATCGAGTTTCATTTTTCAAGCTTGTTAAATGTTTTTGTTTAAAAAACAAACATACAAATGTCATATTCTCTGCAACAAAAATATAAATGTGTTGATGAATGCTAAAATAATAATATTATTATTATAAGGAAATATACTGAAGGCTTTAAACACACAAATATATGTAGGTAGTTCTAAAGAGCAATAAAAGTGGTATCGATTTTGAACAGGCATTAGGCAAAAAAAAAAAATCACAGTGAATTTTGGGTTTATTTTTTCCCCCTGTGAGATGTTAAAATGCTAATTTCATTTTCTCCCTCCCTATATATGGCACTTACTCAAAATAGCCACAAAATCCTTTTAGAGGAAGATGGAGCTGGAGAAAGAGACACAAATTTCCATCCCCCCAGACAGAGAGACACGTTTCCATTGTGGGGACGCATTAAACATTTTGAAACTTGTGTATCATCTTTAGAATTTCTACAGGGGAATTTTACCTCTTCATCCAAAGTAAAAGCCACTTATCTCCTTTGGTTTCCTGTGGCAGATTCAGAGGCAGACGCAGATAGACAAGTTCCAGGCTCTAGCTAATCTTCTTCCAATAGTTATGAACAATGGGCTGAGGGCGTGGGTGTTTCTCAAAAATTATTCATGCACAAGGCAGCCCAAAGCTTCAGGGAAAACTAGAAATGTTTTATGGATTAGAATAGGACTGTTTTAAAATGCTAGTACCAGGTGGAACGTTATTTCTGCAACAGAACTCTGTCCATTTCCTTTGGAAAAATATATTCCAAGTAAAATGGCTCTTCCAAGTAATGGCACCCTAATCTGACACTTCTCAGCATACAAATGATTTTACCAATAGCCATATGATTGTCATTAAGGCCTTTTAAAAAAATGATCTGTTTGAAAAAAGACATTAAATACTCACAGCCCTTTGTACAATGTTGATTTGCTTAACACTGCTTTTGGAAGTACAAATAATAACTCTTGCGGGAACCCCCAAGAGAAGTTGAAAAATTCTAGCAAATGCATTACTTAAAAAAATTAATAATTTAAAAAATTAAAAACCCAAACACTCCCTTCAGCCCCTCTAGAAAGTGAATTTCAATGTGTTTACTGAATTATCTTGAACCTGAAACCTACGTTTGGATATCAGTCCCCAGCCAAATACTTATATTTACAGAACTTGAACAATCATACGATCATATCTCAAATGTGAAGACTTTGTACAGTAATATTTTCACATTCTAAATGACCCATATAACATTCAGGAATTATAAATGTGTATGTATATTTTTTTTAAGTACACAAAGTTAGACCAATCTGCAGAGAAGATGTAAAAACTGTTCCCATTCTGCAAGGAGATAAATGCTACGGAAACATTCCAGTTTCGCAATACAATGTTTTGGCTTCCAACACATCAGATGCTAGAATGTGCAATGCAAGTCAAAAAAAAGCTGACATGTGAAACAATTCTCATTTGGCTCAGGGTTCTTAAATGTCATAATATGTCGGGATACAATATACTTTTTGGTCTCTGGTATACTTGGTATCTTTCTAATCCCTTCTGACTTTGTTTCCTAACAGCCAGGCACTGTCAGCATGGATCACAAATTTCCAAACCTGTTTAAAATCAAGAAGGTAGTTGATCACACACAGCCTTCTTAATGGTCAGCCAGGGGGTGAGTGTAGCTCGGTGGTGAGTATACACTTAGCATTTAGGAGGTCCTGGGTTCCATCCCCACCCCCTAAAAAGCATCAGTCTTAATGGCCAACCAGTTCTTACTCTGCAGAGTGGTTCTAAGTTGTTAAGAAATTTGGCATCAACCATGTTTTCGTTATATATTTGTCCCCTCGTCTTAATTCTAGACTATTTTTTTTTTCTTTTAGAAATGGCGGTGGGGGGGGGGTAGGGCATAGTGAGTTGAGAGAATTACATTCATCCTTTCTCTGAAGGGAAGTGTTTATTTGCCAGCAAAGAAAGGCAAACACATTTTTATATTAGGAAAGCGGACTAGTCATTTTCAAAGAAAAATGACTGCAACCATACCTGTAGAATGTCTCCGTGTGAGCGCGCTAATTTTCTATACCCTGCATGCTGTACAAACTACGTTTGCCTGTATACTAGGAGGGAAAACCAGGCTGTTTCCTTGTGTACAATGCAGCGTGGCCGGCTGGGAAGTCAGCCTTCCACACATTTTTATACTGTACATATTTGTATATAGTAACTATATCGCCATGTATGAACACAGATTTTGTTATATTTGCTTGTTTCTGTTTCCTACAAAACTGGCCCACAGTGGGGATTCTTTTGTATAGGAAAAAAAAAATTATGCTTGTCATTTTTTTCCTGATCATTCTCTTTCAATTAGATCTGAGTTTACAAAGAAATGATAAGAACCAAGTTCGTCTGTCTGCATGAGTCCTATCCAGTTGCTGGATCTGAGGAGGAAGCAACATCCTAATTCAGGGTTTTCCTTTAAAGGCATGCTTTACCCCTTGGGAAAACTGCAAACGCGTCCGTGTACAATTATCCTCTTTGTATTTTATCTAATAGTGCCTGAAAATTTTTTTTAATGTCTTCTTAGAGGAAGAATTCATAATTGTCAAAATTTGAAACATTAGCTTAATTTTGTTTTTATGACCTCGCGATTCTTTTCCTTATTTATTCGGTCGCTGTTGTAATGGGGCCCCAGGCCATTCCTGACATCGGCGTGTTCTTCTTCGGCATTAAGGATGTTTTTAAAATTACAGAAATTATTGAGCCAACAGGCTGTTTTAATCAAAACCATGTTTCACTTGTTTTTGATGATTATAAATCGTCCTTGCAATGAAAAAAAAATTCTTTTTCTGCTAGGAAAATTATACCACCCTGTGGCCAAACAGATTCATCACAGATAGCCATTTGTGCCCACGTCTCTGGGATCTGGAAAATTCTCCCCTTGGCTGGCCACACTTCCTTTTACTCCTGACCATCCGGAATGCTAGTACTCAATGCAGTCACTATTTGCAAATTTCCAAAGGCTCGGCCGTGTTGTCACTGCCCAAAGACACCCAATCCCACTGGAAATGATGGTTTTCCAGCTTGGGGGGAATAAAAATGCAGGGATTTTCAGAAAAGGTGCTCCTGCTTCTGTCCCCTGGCGCCACCCCCCTGTCATCCCTCCTCATTACAAACAATCTGGTGTTGATGTTCCATACAGCTTAAATCAGGTCGAAAGAAACATTTGGAGCAGCCCCTTGCTGAATAAAAATGACTTTGTTTGGGTGCTCTCAAGATGTATGTGTGTGTGATGCCGCAGCGTTGAAATTATCTCTCGAAGGAGAGCATTTTTTTTTTAATACAATTTTACCACTAGAAATAAATTCTGATGGTGGAGGTGAAGAAAACCCTTAAATTATATCACGAAGCCATTATTTTTTACCTCTAAAGAGTTGTGTTTTTTTTTTTAAGGAAAAATCATTCTACTTTGAGAACTGTAATTAAAGCCCTAAATAACAGACCTACTTCTTTTAGCCATTGTGAAAAAAATAATAAAACGCCATACTCGCCAAGGTTATATGGAGCGCCCATTTCCATCAAAAAGGTTTCTATAGGTGTATTATTTACATCTTTAAACATGATAACTCTTTCCTTTGTGATGAAAAAAAAAAAATCTCTCCCCAACTCCAACCCAGCAGTTATTGGAAATAGACTGTTCTCATCTGAAACCTTATCGTAATTTGCATCAGGAAACCCAACTGCCGACATTAAGGACCTGGGTGTGTTCAATTACGATTTTGCTGGAGGCTGTCCCTCATCTTAATGCTGCAGACATTGAACCACCTTTCTGAAACCAGCTGATACAGTCCAGCCTAGACAGGCCTCTCAACACCATTAGCTTTGCAAATGGTTTCATTTCAGTCAACGCCGACTTCCGCTTTGGCCAATTGAAACACGAAAATTAAAGGAAAGAAGAAGAAAGAAGAAGAAACACAGATGCACTTAAAACATGAAAAGAATTATTTATATGATAAAAATATATTTAGATTTTCAAAGCACAAGACTGACTAGAAGTGCTCTTTTTATGCTTTCTGAAGATGTTACTGTTAAATGTCTTTCTACATCAGGCTTAATAAATCTGTAATGACATTTGATGGATTGATTTCTGCCTATGTGTGTTCTTTAAAGGCAGAAGAGGAGAGAGGCAAAGGGAGCGGGGGTGGAGGGAGTGGAGAAATAGCTCTGACCCCCAGGGAGGCCAAGCGAGGAAATTATCGGTGGGGCTCTCCGTTGCTCAGACCTACTGACCCACTTCCGGCATCTACCCTCATCTCCAGCGGATTTTTCTTACTTTTTAAAAATTTTGTTTTATTTTTTGACAAATGCCAGCAGCCTTACTCCGTTTCTGGGCTGCCTCTGCATGCTCTCAAATCCAGTCGGCTTGTGCCTGAGTATTTTATGATGTGATCTCAACAGAGGCGGTGGGCGGCTGGCTCACAAATTCAAGGATGCAACGCAGAGGGCAGACGTGACTGAGCTGGCCCGGCCCTCTCCACCTCAGAGCGATGGCCCTGCTTAACACTCAGTTTCCCTACCTCCTCCCCTCCACTGCCCTTCACGTCCTGGGAGAATCAGACCATGTTTCACATGCAGGCTGCCCCAGCAGACTGCCAATGCCCGGCCGGCGGTGATTTCTTATCCGTGCACGGCCCGCTCACAGCTTCCGCGCCGCACGGCTGCATGAGACCTGTAACTCGCTCATTTAGGACGGCTCTGGTGTCACCTGTCAGCTCCACTTCGTCGCCATGGCACCATGTCTAAGCCATAAAATAGGAGATGTCAGGCTGGAGGAAGCGAGCTGGGTGAGGAAAGGGGAGGCAGTGTTGGGATAAGCAGTTTGAACCAAACCAAAAAGCCCTTGGTCTTCATTCACTTAGTGACTATTTTTTGAGCACCCAGTGTGTGCCGGGTCTGAGGGTTGCACTGGTAAGTCAGTGTGATGACGGCTGTGGGAGCAATGTCTGGACTCCCACTGAGTTAAAAATACGGGCTCTGTCGTGTGTTATCCCTGTGGTCTAAGGTACGATTAAAGGAAGAAGAGAACATTATAAAAGGAAGTGTGTAACTGTAGGAACGCAGAGGTGGTGCCCTACCAACCTGAAAAGTCACAGAAAGCCACAGGAGGATTCCTGAAGGAAGTGATGTTGAAGATAAAGCTGATGTCTCAAAGGAGCATTAGAAGAACCAACAGTACACAAGAACACATCCCTTCACTGCTCCCTTCCTCCCACCCAATCCATCAACAAGTCTTGTTGCTTCTAACTTCAAAATACAGCTCACCTCTGTCCACTTTATATTTCTCCTAGACGTCCTTGGTGGCCTTCTAACTGGTCCTGAAGCCCTCCAACCACAGATCCATTCTCCACACAGCAGCTGGAGTGAGCTTTTAATAAAGTAAATCAGATCATGCCATGTTGCTCTGCAAGACCAAAGGTAGGCACACATTTTCCTTGAAGGGTCAGGTAGTAAATATGTTCAGCTTTGTGGGCCATCTGGTTTCTGACCCAACAACTCATTGTAGTGAAAGTCAGCCACAGACAACAGTAAACAAGTGGGCATGACTGTGTTCCAATAAAACTGTATTTACAAAAACAAGCAACCGCTTAGGTTGGGCACGTGGGCCACAGTTTTCTGACCCCTCCTTAAGATCCTCCAACACTCAGGTTTCCATTTGTCTTAGACTGATTTGCTGTGGAAACAGGCCTGGAGGTGAGAATGGAAGGACAAGCAGCTTACTAGGGAGGTGACTCCAAGAAACACAACAGGGAAACAGGGAAGGGAAGCGGGAGAGGGGAGGATGCCAATAAAAGGGCTTTAAGAAGAGTGACCACCCCAGACAATGGGGCCCAACCCCACTGGGGACTCTGGGAGACAGGGCCGAACAGGGGCGAACATGCTCCGGTTTTTCTGCCTGCTGAGTAGGGAGCTGGGGTATTTATCCACCACCTCTGCTCAGTTATTAGCGAACAGCTGCTACTGGGGTGGGGTACCTGCCCAAAGGTCAGGAGAGGTAGGCATCAGTGGCCAGAGAACGTCCAAGGCCCAGAGTCTCAGGTGCTTAGAGCTGGAAACAGAGATGAATGACGTGCAGGGAAAGGACTGATGCCAAGGGACGTGAGCAGGGCTCCTATGGCAACCCCACCTCACTTAGAATAAAATCCAAACTCCTCCCCAGACCTGCCTGGTCTGTGTCCTGCCTGCTTCCCTGACCTCAGCTGCTCCTTGCACACCCAGCTCCAGCTGCACTGCCCTTCGACAGTTCCCAAGAGATGCCACGCTGTTGCCTCTGGCAGGAGGGTGTCATCCTGCTGGCCTTTCCATCTCCGGCAGCTCAGCTTTGAGGTCACTTCCTCTGAAAGGTGCTCGCTGAGCCCCAATCTGGAGCCTCTCATTTCCCCCCAGGGCCCTGATCAGGAGCTGCCGTTCTTTGTTCATTTCTGTATCGTCGGTTCCCGTGCAGGCCCCATGCCAGGGCGGAAACTAACGTGCATCTGGTCTGCGCACTCCCAGGCTGAGATGGAGGGCCTGGCGTGTAGTCGGCATCCGACAAATATCTCTTAAATCAGCAGATGCCATTTTCCTGGAGACATGGGAACTCCCCAGCCACTCTCTCTGAAGTGCTCCCTGCCTCACCCCTGCCTGCCTTGGTGTCAGGGAGGAACCAGGGGAGGAAGAAGTCAGGAACTGGAGACGCTGCACCAGCAGGACCCAAGCCGAGAGCCCAAGAGAGTGTGTTTGCTCTAAAGCCAGCGGACTCAAGGTGGACCCTCAGAAGTCCAAGTGCAGAGGCCAGACACAGACAAGCCCTGAGGAGACCAAGACACTGCTCCCAACATAAGAGGATCAGTCGTATTCAACAAACTGAACATTTAAAAACACTACAGTAGTATAGAAGTTTTTACAAAGTGTATGTATCCCCTTCACAAAATTAAAGAGTAAGCAAAGATGATAAATAGAGTGTGTACATTATCTACATATAATAAAGGACTATCCTCATTAGGTATGAAAATGTACTATAAAGTTAAGATAATTTTACATGCTGAACTGGCATAAGAGTGAACAAAAAACTCAACACAAAACAAAATAATGCCCAGGAATATATTAAATGTTTAAAAGAATTTAGCATTTATAAAAGTAGAATTTTAAATCTGTAGAGGAAAAGTGCATTAATAACCAATAAAGTAGTGCTCAGATGATGGGTAAATTTTCCAGGAAGAAAAGTAAGTTAAATATCTTACATTATATATTAAATTATATTTCAGATGAATTAAAGAATTAAATCTAGAAATGAAAATGTGAAACAACTAGAGGAAAATATAAGTCAATGATTACCTGATAAGAGGTAGTGAAGTTTTTTTGGGTATAAATACTAAGGAAGAAATCACAGGAACTAAAATTCCAGGAATCAAAACAAAAAACAAAAAAAAACCCACCATAAATATAATGAAAAGTCACAAATTGGGGGGAATTATATTAATATATGATTAATGGTGACCAGCATAATTAATGAAGTCGTGTTTATGTATCTCTAAGAAAAATAGATAAATATTCAAATAGAAAAAGTTGGCAAAGTTCATGAACCAACAGCATGTATATAAAGAAATTCAAATGCTTAATGAACATTTAAGACAATATCAAGTGACAGTAGTAACCAAGGAGACATATATTAAAGCAAGGAAAAGTCATTTTCACTTATCAAATTGACAAAAATAAAACACAACATTTCCGTTATTGGAGAGGGCTCAGGGAAGAGATATTCACACACACGGCTTCCGGGAGCAAAAATAAATAGGAACGTTCCAGAAAACGACTCAGTAGTATTGATCAGTTTCTCTCCAATGGGCGTGCCCGTGGTTGGATTAAGTACTCTTCTGGAGAGTTTCCCCAGAAAATAATTAAAGATACTCACTGAGGTGTATTGAATAAAAATGTCCAGTCATAACCACTGTTACAATTGTGAAGAACTGGAAAGAACCTAAGTTCTAAAATAGGAGATGGGTTAGATGAATTATGCCACCCCAGTGTGGTAGAATAACACACAATCATGAAATGTGTGTGCTTAAAAAACAGCCTCCGGCTGGTTTAGCAAGTAAGCTTGCAAGTCACCAGTCCGTCCCAACAGTAAGTGAAAAGTCTGAACAGACTGAAAAATCAACAGTTCTTGGATCCAGAAGACAGGGAAGGACGTAGAGCAGACCACTCCCCCCCAAACTAGAGAGACAGGCAAGACAAGAGGCCCAAGGGCGAGGGGACCCGGGAGCACGCTCCTCTCCCCAGCCGGATCAGAGAAAAATCTCCTTGGACTTCCCACAGTGGGAGGGGCAAGGGAACCATTTTAAAACACACCCGGGCATCCCGCTCTTAACAAGGCCTGCCCTCGGGAAGAACTAGCTCACCAGAACCTAGCTGATCCCGGGAAGGGAAACACCAGTTCCATCCAGCCTGTTCGGCCCTCCTGTCTCACCCAAGGAAGGAGGAGAAACTCAAGAAACTCTTGTGAAGGGCACCGTTCTAGGCACAGGCTCAGTAAAAGACGAGACGTGATCCGAAGGCGTCCCTCCCCCCACTCCTCGCCGCTGCGTTGCTAAAGCCCTATGTACAGCAGTTGCGTTTACCTAGTGCATCAAATCCAAGCCCACCAAAAAGGTAAAAAATACATATAATTCGAAGAGACAGAGCTAGCACCAGAACCAGATATGGAATTTAAAACGCTTATGATTAATATGCTAAGAGCTCTAATGGATAAACTAGACAGCACACAAGAACGATGGGCCACAGGAGCAGAGAGACAGAATTCTTAAGAAAGAACCAAAAAGAAATGCTAAAGATTAAAAAAGAAAGAAAAGTAACAGAACAGAAATGAAGAGTGATGGCCTTTTTAGCAGACAGGATATGGCTGAGGAAAGACTCTCTGAGCTAGAAGATACATAAGAAAATCCTCAAAAACTGAAAAGCAAAGAGAATAAAGCCTGGGGGGAAGAAAAAAACCAGAACAGGCTATTTGAGGGCTGTGGGGCGGCTGCAAAAGGTTAACGTGTAATGGAGACACCAGAGAACAAGAAAGAGCAAGGAACGGAGGAAGTATGTGAAACAATAATGACTGAGCATGTCCCCCGAATTACTGTCAGACACCAAACCACAGATCCAAGAAGAGGACAGATGTCAGAAACAAAAGCAAAACTAGGCATCCACCTGCAGACTACAGACCATCAAAGATTCAAAAAAGATACTAAAAGAAGCGAAAGGGAAAAAGCACCTTACCTAGCACTTTACCTGCGGAGGAACAAAGATAAAAATCACGTCCAACTTCCCCTCAAGAAACCATGCAAGCAGGAAGGGAGCGGAGCGAAATATTTAAAGTATTGAGAGACTAAGAAATCAGCCATGAGAAATTATCCTTCAAAAGTCAAAGAAAAATAAAGACTTGCTCAGACAAACAAAAATTGAGGAAATTTGTTGCCGGAAGACTTGCCTTGCAAGAGAGGCTAAAAGAAGCTCTTTAAAGAGAAGAAAAAAAAAAAGATTTTTTTAACTTGAGAAATTAGAAAGTTTTAAATTTAAAAAGAAAAGAAAAAAATAAATCAGAAACTGGATCTAGACTAAGAAAGAGAAGTATCAGAGAAGAAATAAGTGAAGGTAAAATTAAAATATTTACTTTTCTTATTCTTAAATTTATCTAGCAGATAACAGCTTGTTCAAAACCATGCTGCCCGTCGTGTACATGTCTGCGTCCTGCTCGCGGAGTGAGATCAGTGAAGGCGGTGACACAGGCATGGGAGGGGGAGAGATGATGGCCATTATTAGAAGTTCCTCGCACTACCCTTGAAGTGCTACACTGTTATTTGAAAGCAGACTTGAGCGGGGAGACGGTATAGTTCAGTGGTAGAGCGTGTGCCTAGCACGCAGGAGGTCCTGGGTTCGATCCCCAGTAAATAAGTAAACAAACAAACAAACATAATTACCTCCCAACAAACAAACAAAATCCCCAGTCTAAGTAAATTTGGTTTTTATTTGTTTTTTAAAAAAAACCACGTAATGATCACTGGGCCTAAGTTTGTGGTCTGAGCAAGGCCAGCAGCGCTGCAGGATGAGAAACAGGAGACACTGCACCACAGACGCAAACCTGACAGCCAGGTTATCCAGTCCCCTCTTGGTCTGTTTCCCAGACTCCAGAACTTAGCTCCTCCTGTCCCAGTGGAAATGGAAAGAATTTGGGCAGACACACGATGTTCTGATATGTAAAAGCAAGTTGCCCACACCCACAGCCACTCCTGCCCGCCCTCACCCCTGGATTGATTCCTTTTACCAGCTCCCTGCGGCCCTGGACACAGTCCAACAGCTTCAGCCGGCCTGAGCCCCTGCCCCGCCGGCTCCTGCGGTCCCAGGACGCGCGCCTCCTCCAGCACTGCCACCCTGCAGCCGAGCGGGCTTCGCCCTGTTCCAGCCCCGGCCTCTGCACGTGCTGTGACCTGCCTCCTCTGACCCGCAGGCCACGGACAGCCCCTGCAGTGGCGATGACCGATGCCGCCCGCTGATCCGCTGTCCCCAAGGGGCCCCTGCACCACACCCAGGCCACGGCGCTCAGTGAGGCTGGGACCAATCCCGGGCACTCAGGGTCTCCTTCCCTGTGCTCCCGGATAGAGTCTTCACCGCATTCGAGGGAGGAAAAGAACGTGGTGCCCAGGGGAGAGGTGAAGACACAGCGACCCAGAGGGTTAAACCACGCCCCCGAGATCACACGCCATGTGAAGTGACACCCAGGCCTGATCTCAGATCCTGGACTCAGACTGTAGCTCACCGTCCCCTGGGCTGGCTTCTGTTCCTTTGCCTTCTTCTAGCAGACTGAGGGAAAACAGAATATAACATGAATAGAATAGAACAGAATAGAATAGAATAGAGAGGAGAATAATACAATACAATATATAGTGCACACACAATGTATAGCACACACATAATGTATGGCGCACACACAGTGTATAGCAAACAGCTGACTCTTGAACAACACAGGGTTTGGGCCACAGGCCCTCCGTATCTGTGATTCTTCTTTCGTGGCTTCACCCAACCACGGATGGTGTCGTACTGTACTATTTACTGTTGAAAAACATCTGTGTGTAAGTGGACCCACAGAGTTCACACCTGTGTTGTCCAAGGGTCAACAGTACATTGTGTTAAAAATACTAAACTATCTTAAACATGGTTTATATGATGCACAATAATGCTTAACCATTTTTGAGCACTTAGTCTGTATTATTAACAGAAATTACCTTTCTTA
Organism: Camelus bactrianus; assembly: GCF_048773025.1. Taxonomy (NCBI): domain Eukaryota; kingdom Metazoa; phylum Chordata; class Mammalia; order Artiodactyla; family Camelidae; genus Camelus; species Camelus bactrianus. Next base: position 25,851,000 of record NC_133557.1, read on the forward strand.
ATCTTTACCATTGCCCTAAAATATGTATTCCCAACTCCCGACTGGGGGAAAATCGGTTCTTGAGGGGTGAAAAATCTTAGCTGTTAACAATGCTTTGTGGTCCTCCACAAAGTACAAAAACGGATGAGCTATATACCCGTAGCATCACAGTTTCACGGGAAGGGAGACAAGTGGGGGGCATTCTAAAAATGTTCCTCAACGTGGCGATTTTTTCAAAAGGTTGAGTCACACGGCCCTAAGACGTAAATTCCTCATTAAGCCCCTGGTGCGGGCCCAGAGAGGGGTGGTGACGTGCCCAGAGTCACACAGCTCGTAATTTGTACAGCAAGACTTCAGGCCTACGTCTGTCTAATGCCAAATGCCACTCCTTCCGGGACTCCTGAAACCTGGACATTAAGTGCGCGCTCGCAGGAGAAAGATCCGGAATCCCGCCGCTCAGAGTGTGGTCCTCACACCAGCCGCTGCAGCATCACCGGGGAGCCCGTTGGAAATGTGGAAATGCAGACCCTTGGCCCCGCAGGTTCATAAGCCAAGGGAGCTGGGACGCCCATGCCCCAGGTGAGCGACCCTCATCCACCTGGGGCAGCAGAGCATCAAAGACACCTACACTTGCCCCCGCACCTGGGGGCCCATCCCCAGTCGGAAATTCCCGTGTCAGACTAATTATACTTAAGGGTGTTCTGTGACTTGCTGTATTCCCAGGAAAAGAAAGAAAAATGAAGTTCTCTTTCAGGTTTTCAGGGTAGATAATGTCAAATATTTACAGAGCAAACATCATTCTAGAGGCGCGCCGTTCTCTTCCTGCTGATTAGGGGGCTGTCAATCATGCCTCGGAGAGAGGGCCTGTCAGCTCTTCTCAACAGAAGCCACCTGTCATCTCGGCTGAACTCTGTGCACCTGCCACGCTGGGGGCGCGGGGAGAGGCTCTGCAGGCAGGTCCTGGGAGGAGGGGGCCCCGGGGCTGCGGGAGACCCACCTTTGTGGGATGGGATGGCTGGAGGCTGGCCGTTCACTGAAGTTGCTGATGGAAGGTGGGAGGGAGGCCTCTGGTGCAGAGGAGACCGGCGCTCTCTCGGAAACTAGAGTTTTTCAAACCCAAGCGGGCCTCAGAGCCGCCTGCAGAGTTCGACAGAACACAGGCCTGCCCCCAGCTTCGAGAGTCTGGGAATGGGGGCCTGAGGATTTGCATGTCGACCCAGCTCCCAGCTGTTCTGAGGACCAGACTTTGAGAATCAGGTCTGAACCCTCGCTGTCCCAGGTGTGGGCCTCAGACCAGCCGCTCTGGTGTCACACAGGAGCTTGGCTGAAATGCAGAATCTGGGCGCCCACCCCCCAGCGACGGAGCAGAACCTGCATCTCAGCCGGATCTGCCAGTGGTAACCCTCAGGCTCAACTTTGAGCAGTCCTGGTCTGTGCCTAGTTTGTACAACCGAATCATCTGGAACAGCTCCTAAATGCAGATTCCTGGGACTGATTCTGGATTTAAAGAAACAGTGCATTTGAGAAGCAGGGCCAAGGAAATTGTATTTTTTAGGTACCCAGGAGCAGGCTCGTGGCGTCAGCAGCGCTGGTCTAAACGGTGCAGTGCCAGCTATCGGGGTGATGCTCTTCACCTGCCGCCCCGGCGATCTTCATCTAGTCACGTGGAAACAGTGTACATGTCCGATGACGCTGCGCCCTGGGGTACACTGGGCGACACCCCAGAGCACTCAAGTGCTAGGTGTATATGTGTGGATATACACACGCTTACCCATCATTTCAATCCTCTTCTATCCACTGCGCGGAGCTCTTGCCCAGCCTCACTGGAGACCATCCGGATCAACTGTTGAGTGTTTCTTCCGAGCTCCTGCCAGTCACTTGGTTTGAACCTCCTCATTTAACCTTCACAACAACCCCACGCGGGTGAGGTCACCCTCCCCACTCTACAGATGAGAAATCTGGGCTCTGGGGAGGGAAGGGGAGCCGCCCACGGTCACAGAGCTGGCAGGCTGGAGCAGTGGTGTTGGAGGCCCTGCCTGACTGCTGCTGGAGGCCCCCAGCCCAGGGTCCCCGCGGGGGACCTCCCAAGACCGAGGTTCAAGTGCAAGGGGCTCTGTGAGATACCAGATCCTGTGACAACATTCAGAGGCACAAAGATGTCTGAGGTTTGACATTGGCCCTCAAAGTTTCTCTCTAGATAAACAGATCACTTCAATATAATCACTTATTATCATATGTAAGTCCTAAGACCGAGGTGTGCTGAGTGCGCTGAGCAGAGGGGAGGGGCGGCCCCAGGCTTCGTGGAAACCCCTTTGCTTTCGTGCATCTCTCCTGCCCCCTCCGCCTCTCATTCTGACTCCCGACCTCACTTTCCCTCTCACCACCTAATTGAAGCAGCCCGTGTAATCCTTTCAAAACATAAAGAATCGGATCACATCAACCTCTGCTCAAAACCCTCCGTGGCCTTCATCTCACTCAGAGTAAAATCCAAAGACCGTACCAAGGCTGCCTGAGCCATCCTCCTCTGCTGCCTCCCCTCCCCCCACACCCACCTCTCCTCCCCCGCCTTTCCTCCCTCACACCCAGGTCTTCCCACCACAGGGCCTTTGCACTGGCAGTGCTCATTGCCCAGAACATTCTTTCCCCAGGACATGCCTGTTCCCAGACTTCATTCCCATTTCTGCTTAAATGACAGCTTGTCAGTGATGCCTTCCCCTGTTCTCCCCTTAACCCATTTTCCATGTTTCTTCATAGGACATCTCACCACCGGATGTGATATTATATTGTTATTTGTTTACATTGATGACAATTCGGCCCTCATGCCAGAAGACACTGGGTAATCTCCAGAGACATTTTTGATGGTCAGGACTGGGGAGTGTTGCTACCGGCATCTGATGGATGGAGGTCAAGGATGCTGCTAACCACCCTGCAGTGCACAGGACAGCCCCCCACGGAGAATGGCCCAGCCTCAGGTGTCAACAGCGCCGAGGCTGAGAACCGTGGTTCACATGTTGGTTGTCTCCGTGCAGGAAGGGACGGTGCTTGCCGCATAGTGGATGCTCAAGAGTATTTGTTGGGTGGATGGACTGATGGATGGACGGATGGATGGATGAACATTGGTGGTTCAGTCTGAGAGCTCATCCCTCACCTCCTCGCCCCCAGTTTCATCCATTCTTCAGATCTCTAGTTATATGGTCCTTCTCTGATCCACACACACACGCACGCACGTACGCACGCGCATACGCACTCAGTGAGCTCCTCCTGGATGAACCTTCTGACCGCGCTGCTACTTTCCCCGGTAGCACTCATCCGGAAGGTGATGATTATTCGTTTGGATGTCTGCCCCACGCAGCCTCCCCTGCTCAAGTGTAAATTCCTTGAGAAGGGGGCAGTGTCTGCCTTTTCACCAATTAATCCCCCAAAGGCCCAGCACAGTAACCACTCTCTACATTTGTTGAAGAAATGAAGATAATTTAGGGAAAAGAGCTTTGAGGTATGGCAGTAAATATATCTGTTGAACACACGAGTTTGTGGAAGGATTATTTATTGAAATATTAATTTGTCTTGTTCATCCTGGTTACAGAGAATAGCAGAAGGCACTTCCGGTGTCCCAGACTCTGAAGGCAGCCTGGCCTCCGTGTCTCGGTATTTAGCTGTGTCGCTGCTGGTTGTTGGGTTGCACCGTGGCCTTACCAGAAAACACACTGAAGTTCTGACCCCTCAGTCCTTGTAAATGTGATCTTACTTAGCAAGAGGGTCTTTGCCAGCGCACTCAAGGTAAGATGAGGTCATTCAGTGGACCCTAATCCAGTATGGCTGGGACCGTTATTAAAAAAGGGAAATTTGGACACAGAGACAGACAAACACAAAGAGAAGATTATGTGAGGAGACACAGAAAGAAGGTGGTCATCTATCAACCAAGGAACACCTGAGGCTACCCGAAGCCAGGAGAAAGGGCATGAACAGACCTTCCCTAGTGCCTCCAGAGGGAGGGTTGACCTGCTGGCATTCTGAGGTTGGCCCTCTGGCCTCCAGCACCATGAGAAGATAAATGTCTGTGGTTCTAAACCACCCAGTTTCTGGTACTTTGTTATGGCAGCCCTCGCAAACCAATACACCACGTAAAGGTAGGATGTATTTGCCCAATTTAGAAGAATAATGAATTATAGACCTCAAACCCAACTGCTGGAAAGCACATGCCTACCTGCTTAAATAGACAGATGGATGGGTGGGTGGATGGGTGGGTGGATGGATGGATGGATGGATGGGTGGAAGGGTGGATGGATTTGAATCTATGAGACATGCCCACCAGCCCTATCCTCTCATCTGCCCAACAACCCTTAATAGCAAGGTCATGATAACATCAAACTCCCTATTTCAGTTGCGTTTCTTGGTTTCCTCTGCCTGAAGCAGAATGGCAAGAGCGGATGAGTGTATGCGAGTGTGTGCATGTGTGCGTGCACATCTTGTTTTTTGCATTTATTGGCTTTCTTAGGGATTCTGAAATTAACCAGGCCTGCTAAGGGACATTAGTAAATATTTGGTCATAAAATATCTTCAGAGAACCATTTTCTGAGTTAACCACACCTGATAAAATCCTCTTGCATCACTGAAAGCCTTGTCTGGCTGTCAGGCAATGAGATCGTTTTATTGAAAAGCCTCATGATGTAGTGAACAAAAGCTTAGGAAATAAACTCTAATCCCCAAAGGAACACTCGCTACAACTCTGCTCACACTAAAATATTCAATTTATGGCCGATATTGAATCCTATGTCTATAATTTACTGCCCTAACTACAAGGGAGTTTTTTTTTTTAATACAAACCAATTTCAATATATTTTACTATTTTCCTTGCCTCTGTTAAAGCAGAAATAACAAATGTAGCTGAAAGATCAGGAGACAAATGCAGACACTTCCAGGAATGCGTCTTCCAATCACCCGGCTTTCATCAGACTCGGAGTACCCAGGACTGTGTTGGATGCCCTGGGCACCCACAGGGGCAGGCTTGTTTTTAGCTGGCTTCCCGGATAATTCTGATAAACGCCAAGGACAATAGCCCTTAGGAAAACTACAAAGTGCTTATTCAATAAATATTTATAGGGCACCAACTATGCACAAGAATCATTCTAGGTGCTGGGGACACGACGGTCAACAAACTAGACAACAAAGTCCCTTTCTTTAAGGAGCTGTCGTTTTAGAAGAGAGAGAAAGTAAACAGATAAGTGAACATACACACTCTAGGGGCTGCTCAGGAGTCAGGAAAGTCCTCCCTAAGAAGGTGAGATTTGGGCAAAGGGCTACAGAACACGAAAGGAGGGAAGCCACTCATAGATCTCAAGGAAGAGCAACCATGAGGGGTTTGGAGCAGAGGAACTGATGGTCCGGCTTATCTTTCAAAAGGCTCCTCTGGCTACTGCGTGTAGAACTGACTCGAGGAAGATGACAGGTGGAGGGAACTTGGGCAGATAGCAACTGCAACCCTCCCAGCGAGAGGAGAAGGACGTGGACCAGGGTGGTAACTGAGGACATGGGAGGGCATGATTGGATCTGGGATACAGTTTCAAGTTAGAACAATGGGAATTTCTCTTACGTTGGATTTGGGATGTAAAATGAAGACAGGTTTTAAGGATGTATTCAATGTTTTATAGCCTTAGTAACAAGAACCATGACACTGCCGTTTCCCGAATAGAGAAGACAGAGGGAAAATCACATTTGCAGAATGAAGATTAGGAGTTCAGTTTTTCACGTGTCATGTTTGAGATGCTGTATTAATTATCCATTGCTGCATAATAAACTTACCCCAAATTTAGCGTCCCCCTATGACAACAGTTATTACCTCCCAGCGTCTGTGAGTCAGGAATTCAGGAGCAGCTTAGCAGGGTGGTTCTGGCTCAGGGTCTCTCCTGAGGTGGCTGTCACACTGCCATCTGGGGCTGCAGTCATCTGAAGGCTTGGCCGGGGCCAGAGGACCCAGTTTCAAGGTGGTGCGCTCAACACAGCTGCAGGCAGGAGGCTTCAGTTTCTTGCCGACTGTTGGCAGGGACCTCACTTCCTCACCACATGGGTCTCTCCACTGGACTTGCTGCGTGTTCTCCCATCACGGCAGCTGGCTGCCCCCCAGAGTGAGCGACCCAGGAGAGCAAGACAGAAGACACCGTGCCTTGTATGACCTGGCCTTGGGAATCACAGACAGTCATTTCCATGAAATTCTGTTTGAAGAAAGTCGTCAATTCAACTCACCCTCAAAGAGAGATAAATTAAGCTTTGCTCCTTGAGGATGTTGCATCAAGAAGTCATGAACATGTTTTTAAACCATCACAGGTGCCTGGTAGACGGTCCAGTGGAGATATTGTCTGTGCAGTTGGTTATTCAATTCTGGAGCTCAGTGGGGAGGTCTAGGATGGAGATGCAGCCCAGGGGTTGGGGGTGATGGTGTAGGGCTGTTACCATGATTATTACGTTCTTACACCATCGTGGCTGTGAGCACGAGCAGGTGTTAGACCTGAGCTCCAATTCCAGGTCACGCACTCACTGGTTGTTTGACCTCGACTGCCATCTGCAACCTCTTGTGGTCTTGCTCTCCTCTATAAAACGAGGGTAATAACACCTCCCTAGGGGGAGGGTATAGCCCAGAAGTAGAGTGCACGTCTAGCACGCACAAGGTCCTGGGTTCGATCCCCAGTACCTCCATCAAAATAAATAAATAAATAAATAAATAAATAAATAAACAAACAAACAAACAAACAAACCTCATTACCTCTCCCCCCAAAAAAAATTTTAAAAATAAAATAAACAATGTAAATTAATACCTCCATAGACTTGTCGCCACGGAGCTCTGGAAGTCCACCCCGAAACCTGAAGGTGAGGGAGTGAGGGAGGCCAGCTTCCCAAAGGAAAGACAAAAGGCAGCACCAAGACGAGGAAGGAGGCGACCAGGCGAGCCAGCCCTGCAGGGGTCCTGCGGACACTTCAAGCAGAGCAACGTGCTGACCGATCCCTTTAAAGTGTGTTTGCACGTTGGTGTGCAGAACGCTTCTCTGTTTGTCCTAAGAAACGGTCGTTAGTGTCCTTGGTCTCTATTAAGTAATGGAGCGGAGTGGACTTTTGTAGTTTAAAATGCAGGAAAGAAAATATGAAAACGAATGTACGTGTGTATATGCATGACTGGGACACTGCGCTGTGCACCAGAGATTGACACGGTGTAATTGACTGTACTTCAATTTAAAAAATTTTTTTAATAAAATGGAGGAAAGACAGAGTTTCAGGAAGGCAGGGAGGAAGAAGAGGCGGCCCGCTCAGAAACCAGAGACGGAGACGGAGAAGACCCCAGACTCCCTAAATCCCCCACAGGAATCAGCGGACGTCTTTGGGGCAGCTGCGGAGCTGTACAAGCTCAGAGAACGAGGATTTCAAGGCGTTTTCACCTGGATAACAAGGGGCTGGGGGCTCTCTGGCTGCCATCCAAGCTGTCATAACAATGATCACGCTTACCACCCTGTCTCCACCACCACACCCCACAGAGATGAGGAAAACGCACCTGAGTTATGAGCCCCCCCAAACTTCCGAACTATGGTACTTGGATCCAAAGGGTGGGAAATAGGAAAAACAAAAGTCCGAACAATAACCAGGTCCAAGAACTCAAAGAAGCTAGTAGGATGCAAGACAGATGAAATGCAGTTTCAGAGAAGTTTAGGATCACTAAATATGTAGACACAGAGCTATTCTAAAAGAGGTTGGTTCATTTTTTAATAATGATTTTATGAATGTCTGGGTATTTTTAATGACATGTTTCAGATGTATAAAAAGGTGTTGGAGGCTAATAAAGCAAACACCTTTGTTCCTACCGCTCAGTTAAAAAAAAAGAGGAAAAAACTTAATATAGTTAAGAAATTGTGTAAGAATGGTTTGAGTCTTTACAGCTGTGATAAGCATAAAAAAATGAAAACAAGTTTTTAAAAAATTAAACAAATAGTAGACAGAGCAATAGAAGAAAATTTAACTATAAAATTAGTGGCAGTGCCTTATGCGCTCATAATGGACTGGTCTTTAAGCAGCTGTTTTTCTTTAATGAATGAATAATTACATCCAAGCACTTTTTACCGTAGCCCCTGTGAACCTCTCGCCTCTCTGATCGTATTTCCCTCCTTCTCCCCTAAGATAACCACCATCCTGAATTTGGTGTTTTCCCTTCCTTGCATATCTTTATCTTTGTTACATTTTTGTCCCTGTATGACATACAGTGTTCTGAATGCTTTTTAAACTTCATACCAATGGATAACCCTGCACGTATCCTGCACCTTGATTTCTCACTCCACGCTAGTCTTTGAAATGCATCCACACTGATGAGGGCAGCTCCGGCTCCTCCCTTCCTGCAATGACATGACTTTCCAATCTTGGAGGACGACACGACTTATTTATTCGGTCTCTGAACGTTGGACCTTTTGTTTGTTTCTGATGTTGGACGACACAGACACTTTTGCAGTTGACGCCTTTTCCACACGTGTGAGTTTTTCTAGGTAAACGCCCATGGGTGAAACTGCGGAGTCTTGGCATGTGCGCATGAAAATCTCCTTTGCTGCCATCCCTACCAACTTGTGCTTAAAAAATTACATTAAAAATTTGCCAGAGGTGTTTTTTTTCCAGACCTGGGACAAAATCTCATCAAATTCATTCTTAGCAGGAAGTCCAAATCTCTGCCGTCTCCCCAGACTCATTCACTCTCTCACCCCATCAGTAATGCCCTCTTTTCCTGACACCACTGGCACGTGGCTCTTTCTAGAAGCCCCCAGCACCTGTATTTCTTCTTGCTCTTCCTCCTTCTTGGTTCCTCTGCACTGTTGGACCTTGTTGGCCTGGGGTCCAGGAGGAATAAGGCCTCAGCAATCGAAGACGTATTTCCTTACCCACAGGGAGCCTACATTTGAGATTAGCCTCATCCAAGAGAACTGTGTGAGCTGCGCATGTCCTTTGAAATTTCTAGTAGCCCCATATCAAAAAACAAGAAGAACCAGGTGGATGGGTTTTAAGAATATAGTTCATTTAATCTGATATATCTAAAGTATTATCATTTCAACCTGTAATAAATACGAAAATTATAAAATATAGTTTACAGGGTTTTTTAAAATAAATCTTCAAGAATCTGGTGTGTGTTTTGCACTTACAGCACATCGAGTGCTGATAAGCCACGCTGCAAATCCCTGGTAGCCACGTGTGGCCGGTGACTACCGCGGGGGCACAGATCCAGCCAGACTTTATTTCTCCGAGTGTGATTCTGGAAACAGCAGCGTCAACATGACCTAGAAACGTGTTAGAAATCCAGAATCTCAGAACACCCCCCAGAGCTGCCGAATCTGAATCTGCGTTTCCACGAGATCCCAGTGACTGGTGTGCACATCAGAGTCTGAAAAGTGGTCCCTAGGGACCTGACGATCTAGGACGTGTCCCTGCACCCACAGCATTCTTGTTTCCCTCTCTCATTCACTCATCAAACGCTTGTGGGGTCCTGACTCTGTGCCAAGCAGCCGGGATGGGTCACGAGGTGAAACTGGACAGTGGTCCACATGTGGTTCGTGCCTTCGGGGAGGTTACTCTCTGCTGAAAATGGTAGAAAAATCCAATCCAAACTGGTTCAAGCAAAAATGCAGGTGACTGGGTGATGGTGACCAGCACAGGGTCTGAAACGAGCTGACGACTCTTGGGCAACTTTCTTCATCTCTCTTCCTGGGTTCCATATGCTCTGAAAATGAGAAAACTGTTGTGCTGGGCATGGTTGGTTATTGGCCCAGCACCCACTGCACTGTCCTCTCGAGCAGGAGAACTCTGGCTTCGGTTCAGGGTTCATTCCTCTCCTACACTGTCCAGGGGCCCAGGGAAAACCGAGGTTAACCCCAGCTGCCCAGGGCGTGGCATTTCCTGTCCATCGTTCCCGCGATGCCCCTCCCCACCTCGCAGTCCTGGGCACCACGTGGGGGGAAGCCACGGAGGGATTGGGATGAGGGGGGCGGGTGCTGCCGAGCCTCCGCCTTTCACGTCGTTTCCTCACTTGCAGACCCAGCAGGGGCCCAGTCTCATCGAAAGGGAGCATTCAGCCCGTGTCTCTTGAGGGAGCCAATGGTCCACACCATTGTCAAGTCACCCACACCTGCTGTATCAACTTCAGTCTAGAAAACTCTACAGGCTCATGGTGAAGCCCACCAGCCCTCCGCCTAGTTGACAGGCTCAGATTCCAGCTCTGCTAAGTATGAGAGATGCGATCTCAGAGGAGCGCTCTGTTCCTCAGTTTCCTCATCTGTCAAATGGGTCGTCAAATCACAGTGCCTTCCTCCCAGGGCTGGGAGAAGTGACTGGAGCGCTGGCCCCAGGGCGGAGACGGTGAGGTTAGTTACCATGGCTCTGGCTCCTCTTCAGACCATCCCACCGAAGGGCAAACAGCTTTAGCTGCTCCAGCCTCTCCACTCAAAGGCCTAGGGGACCGAGAAGCAGCTCTGGTTGTCAAGGCTGATGCACTCAGCAGCATCTTCCCCTCCACAACTGCTAAACTGGACACAATTTCAGAATAATAATAACAATAATAATAATAATACAAACTGCTGCCAAAAAGTGAAAACCTAATGTGTTCCAGCCACGGCTCACAGCGCCCCCCAGGCAAGCGCGTGGACGTGCTGTAACAGGCAGTGCGATCGTGGTTCCCTTTTAAAGAGAAGGCAGTGGACCTCATTGAGGTCACGTGATTCGGTAGCATCTTTAGAAGTAAGTGACAGATTCAGGACCTCAGCTCTCCCTGACCCCAAAGGCCACATTTTTCATTGTCAGCTAGATAAGAAGCCCAGCCGTCAGATTGGAAATAATTTATAAGACTAAGGATATTCAACTTCAGCGAGAATTTGGAGAACGTGGTATCGCCGGACCCTGCTGGTGGGCATATAAATGAGTGCATCTATGTTGGAAGTGAATTTAAAAATTCAAATTGGATATGCACGTATCCAGTAACCTGGCAATTCCACCTCTTGGTACCAACCCGAGAGAAACACTGTCATGTGTACACTAGTGAACGAAGCGAGGCCGTGTACAGCACACGTGTGCAGGAGTGGAGAGCTGGACACGACCTCCAGGTACATCAGTGGAAGAAGGAGCACGTGGTACGAATACAGCCACTGGCCGGCTTCCACGAGGCTGTGTGTAAACACGGAGTAAGTCTGGGGAGCTGACACGACACAGCCTCCTATGCGTCACGTTAAAAGCGAAAAATAAGCAAATCACAGAAGAAATGTAAGGAGAACGGGGCGATCTGCATTTTTAAAAGCCCTACACTTCTACGTAATGCGAGGGAAACAGCATGGAAGATACACATCAAATTGCCAGCAGGGGTTATCTCTGAGGAGGGGGGTGGGTGGGGGAGGGCAGAGAATTCAAGAGTGGCTCTTTTTTTCTGCATTATTTGAATAGCTTACAAGACTATTCATGTTTTCTTGGGGAAATTTTGCAGAGCAGCAGGATTAGATAAGGCTGGGCAAAAGGGGAGACCACCATGCACTGATGCATAATCCTCCTGACAGCTCAGCTCACTGGAAAAAAATGCACATTTGGCAAATCTGTCCGAAACTGCATTCAGGGGCTTTACTGAAAGTGTCCGTGAGACCTGCTGACCCCTGGACTGACACACCGGCAGTGGCAAGGAGCATCGTGGGGGACGAACAGGTGCCACAGGTTCTTCCTGCTCTCCCTCCTCCGCCACGGGGATGAGGGCTCTGATTCCACCCCCTTGGATCCGAGCAGCCTTGGCGATTTGCTTGACCGATGCAACGCAACACAAGGGCTGCTCTGGGCCTTCCAAGGCTACTTGGAAGAAGCCTTGCTTGGAGCTCTGCCCTTGGGACACTGGCTGCGGGGGAACCCAGCCTCTGTGTGAGGATGCTGGCTCCCTGACATCCCTGACCACGGGGCAGAGGCCACGTGGAGCACAGCCTTGCAGCCGTCTTGGCCAAGACACCAGACACGGAGTGAAGCTACCCTGTACCCTGTCCGTCCACCAGCCTCCAAATGATCACATTCAATCCCAAGAGGAGCAGAAAACCTGCCCAGGGGAGCCCCACCCAAACTCCTGCCACCCTCAAATCAAGAGGTACAATGTACTGCTGTGGCTTTAAGCCACTAAGTTGTTTGTTTTGGTGGGGGGGTAGTGGGGAGGACACAATAATTCCACCCACACATCCTCTCATTTCAGTTTGGATCATCCAGGCTGCAGGGCCCCTGGACTGTGTCACCCCAGCCCTCCCAGGTCTCCTGTTCCCCCTAGAGTTTAGAGCACAGTCCTGGGGCCTTAGGCCAAGGGGTGGCATGAGGGAGGGAGAATCTGGTCCCCAGCCCTCAGTCAGCACAGGAGAGCACAGACGCTGTCCTTGTCCTTACCTGCACAGGACCCCCAAAGTCACCACGCGACAAAGGTCTGTGGTTGCCAGGCCACCACACTGTCCACCTTCGGGGGCACTGTTCCTCAAAGGCCTTGAAGCGCATGCCTGCTGCAGGGCAGCCGCACACCCCCAGTCCTGGGCGGGAGGCTTCAGGGCTGCATCTGAGAGCAGGGAGCTTAGGTTCAGATCTCCACTTGGCCATTTCCTCGCTGTGCAACTTTGGGTCACTTCCTTAACCACTCTGTACAGTTTCCTCAGCTAAAGAATAGGGACAACAGTGGTGCTGACCTCATAGGAGCGTTGTAAGGACTGAATGTCTGCCTGGTGCACAGCAGTGCCCTGTGTGCATCTGACACCATCACCACCACCATCTTCATCCTCACATTATCTGAGCTGCCTAGACCAGCACACACATTTGGAAGCCGGCCGAGATGTTTCGTCTGTCCGACGTGTGCCTTTTAAATTTTGAACCAATATATTTTATAAAGGGAGATTTCACATAAATACCCAGGTTTCTGATATCTTTTTGAAAATCTGAAGATTTGACAACGTCGGACATGCTTTCCCAGCTGGCACCGGTCAGGTCTAGCCGAGCAGCCGCTGTTTCGGCTGAGTCCCAGACTGCCCCCGCCCATCCACAGGTGCCCGTGTCCATGCACACCTGAGCCACCTGACTGGCCCTGATGGCCTCGGAGTTTGTCACCTCTGCTCTAATCAATCCCTTCATTTCCCTAGTGAGGAAACTGACGCCCAGAGAGGCTGTGTGGCCCACCCAAAGTCACACAGCAAGTTGCGATGGAACTGGGACTAGACCCCAGGCCTCCTGGCTTCCAACTTTCTTGTTGTCACTAACATACTTATGAATGTGGGACTTCCAGTTCTCCAGAACTGCAGGAAATAACTGTCTGGTGTCTAGGCCACCCAGTCTGTGGTGTTCTTGCTATTTTGTTAGCCCAAACAAGCTAAGACAATCATGTCTTGGAATGCTGGGGCCTTGAGGAATAAGCCTCCTTCTCTCCACATTCAGATTCTTTTCCCCAAAATGAAATGTAATTTTAAAAAGATACTTCTGATTAGAAATGACTAAATAGAGATACTGTATCTTCCCTCATAAGAAAATTTATAGATATATTTCCACATATATTAGATTAAATCATATGTCCTTTTATTGTGACATTTAAAAATTTATGTTCTGCCTCGTTTCACAAAGGACTTAAAAACAGAAATTTGGCCATATTTTATGGAAATAATTATTTAACTCAGGCACTGCTTTGTTACCGTAATATTCAAAGTTCTTTGAGAATTACATTTTTAGGGGAGCCCCCAAAGGTAATCTAAAAAGATGCTAGATATATCTGAAGAAAACAAAAACACTAATTTGAAAAGGCACATGCACCCCAATGCTCATGGCATCACTAGTCACAACAGCCACGATAGGGAAGTAACCTAAGTGTCCATCAACAGATGGATGGATGAAGCGATGTGGTACATTTATAAAATGGAATACTACTCAGCCATAAACACAGTGAGATTTTGCCATTTGCAACAACATGGTTGGACCTGGAGGGCACCCAGCTTAGTGAAATATCAGACAGAGAAAGAAAAATATGGAATGTGTGTTATCACTTATATGTGGAATCTTAAAAATAAAACAAACCAACGAATAGAACAGAACAGAAACAGACTCACAGATACAGAGAACAAAGTAGCGGTTATAAGTGGGGAGAGGGGAGGGGAAGAGGGGTGGGGGAGGGGGGAGACAGGGAGGGGACTAAGAGATGCAACTGCTGTGTATAAAATAAGCCACAAGGACGTACTGTGCAGCACAGGGAACACCACTAATATTTTGTAACAACTGTAAATGAAGTCTAATCTAAAATTTTGCATCATGATGTTGTACACCTGACGCTATATGGCACGTCAACTATGGCTCAGCAGAAGTCAATGAGTAAATAAAATAAAGAGATGCTAGGCCGGCATCAGCAGACTTTTTCTGTGAAGGGCCGGCTAGTAGATGTTTTGGGCTTTGTGGATCGTGCGGTCCGGGTCACCACTGCCCAGCTCTGCCACAGACAGCGGGTAAACACATGAGAGTGCCATGTTCTCGTGAAACCTGACTGTGTCTGTAGAAGGTGGATGTTAGCCAAACCTACCGTGTAACCATTCCACAATTTATGCAGATCAAACCAGCATGCTGCACCCCTTAAACTTACACAGTGACGCATGTCAGTTGTTTTTCAATTGTTTTAATAAATAAATAAAATAGTCTAGCCTTGGACCCAGTAATTCTGCTTCTGAGAAATCTAACCACAAGGAACTCTGAAATGTGTAAAAAGCTAAATGCACGAAGATGTCTGGTACAGTGTTTTATACTGTATACAAACACTGAGCACTTGCAGACAGCTCCGTGTAGGTGCTGTGCTCTGTCTGTCTGTGTCCGTCCCAGAGTCCTGTGTGGGAATCCTAGTGCCCAGTGTGATGGTATCAGAAGGTGGGGGGCTTTGGGGTGATTGGGGGGCCCTCATCAGCAAAAGCCCGCCTTATAAAGGAGACCCCACAGATCTCCCTAGTTCCTTCCACACGAGGACACAGAAGTCTGCAGCCCCGAAGAGGGCCCTCACCCTGCCACACTGGACCCCTGATCTCACGCAGGCCTCCAACCTCCAGAGCCGTGGGGAGTAAATTTCTGCTGTTTATAAGCCACCCAGTCTGTGGCACCGGCCAGCTCTGTCTTGTTATAGCGGCCGAGCCGACCCAGACACGAAGTGCAGGGTGGTAAGTACCGTCCAAGTACACATCTCTGCATCAGTGGGCGGTACTACAACCTTCAGATCTGATGACTCCAGAGGATATTGTCAACTGGGGAAAATGCTTTATTTTGTACTGTTAAGTGAGCCAAGGAGGATGCAAACTTGTTTATAACGTTAACCTCAAAAAAACAACCCTTTAAAAAAGAAACAATGAAAAGAACCACGCTCACACATTAGCTGCCTGGAGCCTGGGAGACCACAGGTGATTTTCTTCTTGGCTGGTCTGGTGCGGTGATGGTCGTTCTTTAATTTATCAGGAAACCCATGTCTTTTCTTTCCAGAGTAACCCGGAGCAAGCAGAGAACAGCAGAGCCGAGCTGGGTGGGAGGCCCCGTGGGGGGGGGGGCGGGGGGAGGGTTGCTGTCACCGCTCTCTGAGTTCAGATATCTGCACCACATCCTCACCAGCTGTCTGCAAGTTACATATGCTCTTCAAGGTCTGGTGTCCTCCCTGTAAAATGGGAATGATAACAGGTTCCCATTTCAAAGGGGAGTCATGAGAATTACATGAGTTGGTGCATAGAATATAAAAGTACAGAATTCCCAGGGGAGGGGACAGCTCACGTGGTAGAGCGCGCGCTTAGCATACGCAGGTCCTGAGCTCAACCCCCAGTCCCTCCTCTAAATAAATAAATAAACAAACCTAATTACCTGCCCCCCCAACAAAAAAAAAAAAAGTTTAAAAAAATATATAGAATTACCATGTTGTATACCTGAATCTAATACAATATTATAAGTCAAGTGTACTTCAGTTTGAAGGAGAAAGAGGAAGGAAGAAGGAAAGGAGAAGTCTCCTCCAGTCTGGTGGAAACAGGCAATGCGTTTAGGGAAACGCAGATAAGCTGCTTGCCCTTTGCTGCCTTGTTTCCTGAGCAAGTTTCTCCCAAACGGAAAGAATCAACACCTTTAGAATAAGGTAATGCCTTTCGGAGTGGGTGGGGCAGAGGCGGTGTAGCTCGAGCAGCTCAAGCGTACGTACAGAGCATGCTTAGCATGTGTGAGGTCCTCGGTTCGATCCCCAGTAACCCCTTCAAAAATAAATAAACCTAATTACCTACCTCCCCCTAAAAATAAAATAAATAAAAAAATTTTTAAAGAAGAATAACGCCTCCCCAGTCTTAATGTAGTTTTTGCCAATTTGTTTTTCATGAAAATTTCCTTTTTTGGTCAATTTAAAGGATTTCCCTTTAGTCTTCAGTTGTATTTCTCCACCTGTCTTGCCCTGTCGTGTATGAAAAGATGGTGATTAGTAAATGCCTACTGTATTTTTTCACTCCCTTAACCGGCAAGATCAAAGCTTGGTACCCACTCCCATGATGACACCGTCTTTTCAATGTTATTGGTTAATGAATTCCAAAAATCTGAGCACCCTGCCCCGCACCCATAGGGAAGGTCTTCCTGGACGGTTGCTTTCAGCTGCTTTTGAGACGTTCGTCCTGCACTTGGCTGCCCTCTCGGGAGAAAGACGAGCGAAATCTCTTCCTGCGAAGCGGTGCCCTTTCTTTGGGTCCTCATCTGTCTGTGACAATAAGGACTCGGGGCGCAAACCCGGGCCGCGTCTGGGCGGAGCTGCAGTTGTCCCGTGGGCAGCTGGGAGCGTGTGCTGTGGGCCCTTTCCCTCCCGCGGAAGAGGTGAGAATCCTCGCTGTGATTTTCGGAGCTGATGCCTGGTCTGTGCTGTATCTGTTTACCCAGCGTTCTGCAGTTGCTGATTAATTTCCTAAACTTGGCCTGGACACCCAGCAGCCAGCCTGGCGGCGGGCGACTGCGGCCTTTGTTCCGCAGCCATCGCTATTCTTAGCGAATACTGCCCCCGTGTGGACAGAGGCTGGCATTACCATTGCCTGCAGAAAACCTTTCCTGGGGTGCATTTAAGAAAGTCGCTCTAACGGGCTTTCCTTTATAAAACACAAGCGCCTTCTCTACCTGTGTCTGGGTTCTTCCCAGAGAAAGTAATCCAATTAAGTAGAGACTGCTCTAAGCTGTGGGCGTGAATCTAGGCCCTTCACGGCCTCAGTTTTCTAATCAATTAAATGGAAGAGTAGCCCCCACACCCCACATAATTTGTGAGATTGAGGTAGAAAAACTAAAAACAAAATACAGCCTAAGCTCCTTGGCATGACTCAGGGGTCAATAAACATTCACTATAATTCAGTCCTTGTAGACAGTTATTTGCTCAGAATATATATTACATATATAACAATATATCACATGTCATTAACAAGATTCACCGACAAGCACTGGTAGAAGTCTTGGCGGTGTTTGTCATGAAGGGTTGTCTTGGTGGCTGTCATTCATTCATTTACTTAAAATATATTTATTTAGCACCTCTTGTTTATCACAGTTCCAGGCAATAGAGACTCAATAGTAAAAAAAAAAAAAAAAAAAAAAAAAGGAGCAATTACCATCATTTAGACTAAAAGTCTGGGGGAGCGTAACACACTAAAAATGGGCTTTCATATTGAAAAAGAAAAGCAAAGCAATGTGTGACACTGTGACCCACAATGACTAAACAATTCTGATCCTAGGTAATATACCCCAAAGAGCTGAAAACAGATATGCACACAAAAACTTGTACATGCAACTTCACAGCAGCACGATTCACAACAGCCAAAAGGTGGAAACAACCCAGATGCCCAACAGCTGATGGAAGATAAACAAATGGGCTCTGTCCATGCCCTGGAATATTATTCAGCCATAAAAAAGAACAAAGCACTGATTCTTGCTACTACATGGATGAACTTTGAGAATAGGATCCTAAGTGATTGTGTGATTCCATTTGCATGAAATACCCAGAATAAGTAAGTCCATAAAGACATTTACATAGTTGTAACTACTGATTTTTCAGCATTTAGAATCAAGCTACAAAACAACAAGGATTTCTTGTATAACACAGAGAATTATATTCAATATATTGTAATAAACTATAGCGGAAAAGAATAGAAAAAAGAATGTAGATATAGAGTATAACTGAATCACTTTGCTGTATACCTGAAACTAACACAATATTGTAAACCATCCATACTTTGATTTAAAAAAAAGAATCAATCAATTTGACACAACATTGTAAAATGACTATAACTCAATAAAAAAAAAATGTTTAAAAAAAAAAAGAATCAATCTATGTAAGTATGGACAATGTTCTTATGGTTCCAGAACCCAAATCAAGTCTCAGACGTGAAACAGAAGTACGAAGGACGTAAGTAGAGAAGTGGAAGCAGAGATGTGATGAGATGGGGCGGGTACCATCATCACCATCGTTGTACAAGGTGGGGAGGCCAGAAATACTAAGTATAGGGAAATAAAGTCAGACAGCACTAGTTAGAGTTCTGAAGGTCAGCAGGAGAGCAGGGGTTTTCAACTGAAGGAGGTACCACCCACTCAAAGGACAGATCCTCCAGGGGCCGGGGGCAGGAATACTAACGTTCCATCTTGCAGTAAATGGACAGTCCTGCACAACACAACGTTGTCCCACCCAAAATGCCAGCAGCACCTGCTTTGAGGACCACGGCCACGGCCTAACTAAACTCCCTGGCATAACAGAATGAAGAGGGTTTGAGACACGAGAGCTGGTGGTCCTGTCGCTGGAGGGGCCAGAAGCTTGGCGAAATGGTCGAGCAGCAGAAGAGCAGGACTAGGGCGAGGAGAGGGCGTGCAAGGCCCTCGTTCTCATGAGAAATACTATGTGGTCATTTTTAACCACTTGCATAAATGATATGGTTCATTTTTACATAAATGGCAATTTCAACCATATAGAAAAGGCTATGATACAGGTAAACGCTATCAGCTACAATCTTTCACTTGAATTTTTTAATGTTTTCTAATGCCACATGGTCTTTGGTTTCAAAGGCATATCCAGCTTAGAACTAGAGAGCAGCTGCATGGTTTTCAAGGGAAGAAAACACATCGTTTGAAGCCAGATAATTCACATCTCATCTCAACAAAGGATGGCCGGCATTTCTGTTACCTGACCTCGGGCGCCACCGTGTGGCCATGACGTTTCCCCACTCCTCAGTCCACACTGCCTGAAGTATGTATAAGTCTTGGAGAATTTCAAATTTTGTGGGATTCACACTACTGCAGACTTGGTGAGTGCAATGGAACTCTATCTAAATTTTAGATCTGCATAATTCAAATTTGCATAAAATAAGACCTTGCTGTGTCAGACAGGGGTCCAGTCAGACTGATGTGCTTCTGAAAACCTGCAAACTTCTGAACTCCAGGCCTCGCTTGTATTGTAGGTGAAAGGAGACCATCGAGCTGGCCGTGATTTGTGATTCTTTGCTTTAGATTAATGATCAGCAAAAAGCTATAAAAAGACTCATTAGAGGATTCCATTTTCCAACTCGCTACACTTGCCCGCTCACCTTCAAAATCTAACCGATAATAATAAGGGAGCGTTAACACAAGTTCAACCAAAAGTTCAAGTCTCGAGTTTAACATTGCCTTTCTGCCTCTGGTCGATAAAACTGTGGACCCTGTTGTTCTGCAGCTTTGCACTCTGCAGTGTCTTTCTGTTGGCCACAGGATGATGTGAGACTCCCCAGTCAGCTAACCAGCACCTGTTCAGCCTCTTCAAACCCTGCCCTGGCAGAAAACTCTCTAATCAAGTGGATCCCACCTACTGATGATCCCTGAAGTGGGCCTTGCTGCCTTCAACCTCCAGAGGGAAGCTCAGAAGGAACAGCAAGTGCAAACCCTCCCAGCTCTAAGTGCAAGTCTCAGGTTAGATGGCACTTCTTCCAGGAAGCCCTCCTGATCCTCTTCAGGGGGATCAGATGCGCCAACAAGTAGGGTCTTCCAGGAATGGGAGTCAAGTTCAGCACGGTGGGGTGAGCAGCCCCACAGGGTCTCGGCTGCATGAATGCTCAACTTCACTGGGAGGTGACATCAGTGATTCAGTGACCATGTCCCGGCAAGGTCAGACACCAGCTAGGAGCTGGGGATACAGCTGTGACTAAGTTCAATCATGTTAAGCCCCAAAGTCCCCAATGGCTCCCCATCACACTCAGAGCAAAAGCCAAATCCTTCCAACAGTCCGGCAGGACCCCATCTCCTCTCCCCTCAGAAACCTGGCCAGCCAGCCACCTGCACCTTCTCACTCTTCTTGAGTAATCTAGCCACACTAAGCAAGATCTACTTCCAGAAGTTCTTGACGGAGTCACCTTAGACGGGTGGAAGGAAGAGACGTGGGGAGACGGGAAGGCAGGAGGGGTGCAT
The DNA here is from genome assembly GCF_048773025.1 of Camelus bactrianus. Classification (NCBI taxonomy): domain Eukaryota; kingdom Metazoa; phylum Chordata; class Mammalia; order Artiodactyla; family Camelidae; genus Camelus; species Camelus bactrianus. The sequence continues at coordinate 25,871,418 of NC_133557.1, forward strand.
AGAGAAAGAGGAAGAGGGCAGGTCACAGGCTCAATCAGTTCTCCCTGGAGCCTGAGAGGCCGCCTTCCTCCAAGACTAGATTTCCTTTAATGTTAGGACTTCATTGCCCGCCCTGTCAGGATCATTGCTTTAAACCTTCTGCCCTACCCACATCCTTCCTGCAAACCAGAGGAGGCACCTCCATCCTGCCCTGGCTCTCTCTCAGAAGCCAGCATTTGAGGCAAAGTGGAGAAGATGATGGTGACCAGTTTCTTTCTTCCTTTTTTAAAGATTAAACTGGGTTTTGTTTATTCCTGAAAATCAACACCAAAATAGAAGCAGTGTCGTTCTGCTCCGTGTTACAATCCCTAAGTACAAGGACCAACCAGGTGATGACCATAAAGGTGAGCTCATGGGACGCTGAACTACAAAAACGTTAAATACCCCCCCCCAGATCGCGTTAATGGAGTCTCGTATTTCCTGCAGCATTTGAAGTGGCACAAATCATTATTGTTCTGTCTTTGAAACTTTGTCCCAAATAGTTGAACAGCAAAGCTGGCTGGCCGAGTGAAGGCAGTTTGTTTACAACAGCGCCACCTGGTGGCAAAGTTTATTTAACACATCCCCGTGTCAAAATGTCTAGGGTCTCGGTCACTTAGCTCTATGGGGGAAATCGCCTTGAATTATTCAGTGTTCGATTATTGACCGTCTTCAAGAACACACCACTCGCATACCATCTGGCGGCAGTGTATCGTGCTCATCACCTTCCTCATGACTAGAGACCTGTTTGGTGCCAAATGTCATCAAATCCAAGGAACTGCTTCAGCTTAATTCACAGAAATATTCACACTTTTACCAAACTCACGTATAAACTATAGCCAGCTACCCAGCTCTATGTCAAAAGCACAGGCTTAGCTCAACTGCTTTACCAGCCATCGGCAAGTTACTTAACTTCTCTGGGCCTCCGCTTTCTCAGTCAAGTGGTAAGAATAAATCCACCACCTTAAGACAATGCATGTAAAGTACACCCCCCCCCCCCCCAGTGCCGTCTCTGACACAGAGTAAATGCTCAGGGCTCTTCTATTAAGCAGACGGGGAAAGAGAAATGTTCCAAAGGTTATCCCATCTCTGGCCCCAGTAATAAATAAACCGTAGCGTGGGCATAAGGAGGAATCAGCAGACATCGGGTCTGAACTATTGAAAGTGGTTGTCTTTACAGGAGGGACGTTTCACTTCCTACACTACAGATGTACGTGATGGTGCTGTTTTATAAAGACACGTCACGCTGGCGTAGTTTTCAGATTAGGAGATGCTGGTGTTGCAGCAAAAATATGCATAGCTCAAAACTGACCACTTTTAAGTGTACAGTTCAGTGGATTAGCACATGCACATTGCCATGCTTCTGTGACCGCCGTCTCCAGAACGTTTTCATCTTCCCAGACTGCAACTCTGTCCCCATTAAACTCTCCTCCTCCTCTGCCCCTCGTCCCTAGTGGCAACACCAGCCTACTTTCTGTCCCTATGGATTCAACTACTCCAAGTGGACTCATACAGTGTCTGGCCTTTTGTACAAAATTAGGTTTTTTAATGGAGCACTGAGGAGGTGCTTGAGCAACACCTCTGTCCCCTGTAAAGCCCTCAGTCACTGTGTTTGTTATTCCGGAAGTCCTAACAGTGTGGTCCAGGGACCTCAGAGGGTCCCCAAGACCCCTTGGGGGTCCACAGGGGTCAAAAGATCTAATACTAGGAAGTTATTCAATTTTCACAGTTTCTCATGAGTGGAGTTTTCCAGAGGCCACATGATGTGTGATGTCCCAAAAGACCGGATGCTGGGCAGTAAGATGCTAGTGAGTAACAAAATAAAAAAAGTGAAACAATGCCGCTTTTCTCATAAAATGCTTTAGCCTTGGAACTCTGCTATTTACCATGAAAAGATATGTTATTTATATTAACATGCAGTGGGTTTATTGTTTTTCCTCTTGAATTGAAGTTTTAATTCTGTTTTAAATTTGAATATGGTAAATATCAATACGCATAACCTGCAGAAACAAAATCTTGTGAGGCCCCTGAAGAAGTTTTAAGAGTCTAAAGCGATTCTGAAGACAAAAGTCTTAAGAATGACCATAGTCTGTCAACCTTTCCAACAACAAATGATGCTTGGGTTGGCACAGACCAAGGAAAGCTTTTTCTAGACACAGGGGACTTGTGAATGGCTAAACTTCTGAGATGGGAATAACCCCGTTTTCCAAGCACTATCCCTGATCTCCAGTCATCTGATCAAAGTCTCCCCCCCCCCGGCCACCCCCACCACTCTCACCCCCTCCCACACACACACCCGGTGAAAAGCCACCATTCTGGTACCCAGACCGACGCTCTCCCTGAGCCTGGCTACCTTTTATTCCCCTAAAATTCCTGTCCCACGAATGCTCCTCTCTGTAAAACTCCCCTCGCTTGGCAGGATGATCTCTAAGAAACAATAATAATAACTACATAACTAAGTAACAACTAACCAGTGGTGACAAACAGCAAGTTCATACTGTGTAGCACAGGGAACTGTATTCAAACCTTGTAGTAACTTCTGGTGAAAAAGAATATGAAAAAAAAATACATATGTTCATGTATGGCTGAAGCATTATGCTGTACAGCAGAAATTGACACAACATTGTAAACTCACTATACTTCAATATATATATAGATACACACACACATATATACATATAAAGTAAGAAAAAGTAACCAGTGGTGAGTGTGCTTTACATTTGTTACCATGGATAGATAGAAATGCTCATGTCACGTAACTCAGTAAATCATTTCAAAGGTATGAGGCTATTCTGAGATAATTCTAGACAACCCCTTCTCCATATTTAAAGAATTGGCGGGTTAGGATAAAGCACATATATTATCTATCCATCCATCCATCCATCCATCCATCCATCCAACCTACCGACAAATATTAAGAGTGCCAAGCTCTGCTTGGGCCCCGGGGACACACTGGTAACAAATTTCTGCCCTCGGGGCAGTCACCTTCCCCACTTCAAGGTGATGAAACAAGCACACATAAGACCACAGGTAGTGCCGAGTGCTGTGAAGAAAAATGTCCGAGCCAGAGGCTGGGGGGAGGGCTGGGACGGCTGGGGGCGCAGGTGACGTAGGAGTGCTTGAATGCGGATTATCCGAGGTCAACGTGGTGCCAGGTGTGAAACGGCAATGGCACCGCTGGTGAAAGGAAGGCTCCTGGAAGGTTCCAGCGGGAAAAGCGAGTCCTGGGGGGCTGCTGTCATCAGTGAGAAGGGGGACGGGGAACGATGGTCAGGCCCAGTGAGCAGAGCCGTGGCCGGCACCGGGTTTTAGTCTCTGAGTCATACAGGCCATTGGAGGGCTTGAGCGCGGACGGGGTAAAATCCTGTCTACTGTAAGAGGTAGTGCAGGCAGCCACATGGAGGTTAGATGGAAGAAAAAGAAGCCACAGAGGGAAGAGGGGAGACTGGGGAGGCGACGGCTGTCGTCCGGGTGAAGTTGCGTCTTGGTCTAGGGTGTTGTCGGCGGGGGTGATTGAAGACGGCCCTGCGTCTGCGGGTGTTTTGAAGGAACAGAGGGAACGGGTTTGCTCTTAGACTGGATGAGAAATGAGAAAGAGGAGTCCAGGGTGACCACAAGGATTTGGTCCACTCATCGGAGTGAGGAAGACGGGCCGTGACAGGAGGCCGTCCATTCGGGGCATGTTGAGCTCAGGTGCCAGGTGGGGACCCAGGTGCAGATGCGGAAGAGGCAGCTGTGAGCAACACGTCTGGGCTCAGGGGCGGGGACGGGGCTTGAGACAGTCCTGAGTTTGGATGAAGGTGGACAGAGCCCTGACCCCTGGGGTCCTGCCCTGTCAGAGAGCAGGGAAGGTAAAGACCCACTTGTTCCTAAAATCCCCGCGGGGGCCGATGGTGGCCAAGGTGAAAATCCCTGGGCCGCGGACGGCAGTAAGTGGTCCGCTGACCATGATCCCTGCGAGCCGTGAAGCTCAGGGCGTTTAAGTAATCATGATGGTGAGATTACAGCTGCCAGCGTGGAGCTATTTCAGGTCACTTAGAATTCCAAATAGAATGTCTAGGAAGCTTAGGTAATTTCCCGGCCATTGGAGTAAATAAGAAGCCCCCTGGCATGCTTTGTCGGCATTCAGATTTCTCAGCCCCACTCCAGACCCGGCAGCCAGAACCCGGGGGAGGTCAGGCTGGGAGATGTGCCCGGTGACCGGACGGCTACAGCCTGTAAGGGCCACAGACGTTCTAGAGTTGGATGTGTGTTTAAGGGCAGATAAGAAATGGGATTTTTGTTTTCTTCCTTTGTGCCTTGTCTTAAACTCACAGGTTGGAAATCTTTGTCACGTGAATATGTCCTGTTCGTACTAGAAGGTAGAATCTCACTGAAAGGACGTATAATTGGATTAACATCAGGTCCGCAAGTCCCGAGCACTGGCACAGAGATGTCACCCAGGTGCCATAAAACTGCCTAAGGGAAGGCAAGGCTTAGGTCTAACAAAGTCTGAAAATGAACCTGAGATTCTGCGTGTTCTCTCTGACCCTCGGAAAGAAAGCCAAGGGTTAACGGAAGATTCACCAAAAGATCCAAGCCCGTCCGTCACAGCGCCCCGCAATGTTGTCTGGCCTTGGAGACACATGTGGCCTTCTAGGAACCTCGGGCTCCTCATCCGTCCAACTATAGTTGAGTTCAGCCTCTGGAAGCTCAGCTCTCTCACCTTGACGATGCACCGCCACGAGGGCTCTTGCCTTATTTCTTTTTCAGCACTTGCCCAACTTGAGCTAAGATCCGGTCAGCCTATCCATGCAAAAATTTTGAACTTTAGCTATTTGGGAAATGGTGCAGAAAAAAAAGTCTTCACTGCATAGAAGTAATTAACAGTCACAATTTTTCTGGCTTCTTTTAATCACTTGAGTAACTAAGCACTAAGGAAAGAGGGCACCTAGTTTCACCCCTGCCCTTCTGGTCTGCTCTCCAGTTATCCTAAAACGTAACTCCGAACATTTACAAAACTCCCACTGTGCTTAGTTCAACCTTGAGTCGTTACCCACATTTAATGTGACTTCCTGACTTGCCCAAACTCGTCCTCAGCAGTGGTTCACCCCAGGGGATATTTGGATTGCCTGAGGCATTTTTGGTTGTCAGCATGGAGTGGGGGAGGAGGGGTACCACTGGGATCTGCTGGACCAGAGATGCTGCCACACGTCCTACAGCGCACAGGACAGCCCCACAACAGCAACCTGGTCCCGAAATACAGTACTGCCGAGGCCGAGCCCTGCAGTCTGCAGCCACGCTGGCCTCTGTTCAGATCTTCAAACACATAGAGGCTTCCCGCCCGCAGAGCCCTCCCTGCCTCTAGCCTTATTACAGGCCGCTGTATCAAAGGCTCACACCGCATGGCCAACAACTTTTATGTTTTGGGGTCTCAGCTTGGAACCTGGCCTCACCACCCGGCTCACCTCCATTCTCCAGGTGACTCTCTCCTGGGTTCCCCCACCACTGCAGCACGTCAGAAGTGGGCCTGCGCACCGGCTTCCAGTCCGTATGCAGCACTCCCGCGGAGAGGGTCAGCCCCGAGGGGAGACAACTCATGAGTTCAACTTGGATTCCTGGGTCACACATCCCTAGCACTAAGCACCTAGCACTAAGCACCGAGCTCTGAGCAAAAGGTTGGTCAAGATGTGCCGAGTAATTAAAAACAGGCAGAGGCCACCAACTTCCACCTCTCCAAATTAAGATTTTTTTCTTTGAGTCATTTGATTTTTAGGAGGAAAAGTGTACTCTTTCATTCTTAAGAAAACATTAATGAAACAGCCCTGAAATCAGCCTGTACTAATGTGCACTGTACGCTCCTTTTTGCAGAAGGAAATGTGAATACACTGCCTGGGTGCCTATCTTTTCAAAAAGAAACAATGGAAGGATAAATCAAAAACTAATTTTTAAATAGTGTCACTTTTGAGACAGGAGGGAACAGGGTGAATGGGATGAAAAGCTAGACTTCTCCGAACATACCTGGTTTTATAGCTTTGACTATGGAATTGCATGTTTTGCATAATAAAACAATTTAAAAGAAAAAAGCCAAAGCAGTGTCTAAAGACGGAAAACACTGACTCTAACAGCGGGGAGGTTGCGGCTGTGCCCACAGGTTAAGTAATTCCATTCCAGAGCACGTGGCACATCCCTTGAGTGGAAGTTACTCGGTAGAGACCCTGGAAGACTTGACGGCTGGCCCCACCCGCAAAGTTCCTGATTCAGCAGGTCTGGGGTGAATTTCTAATAATTTCTAACAATTCTAACAATTCCCCAGTGTGCTATAAGTAAAACTATTTTTTTTTTCTTAACTGAAAGCTTCACTTGGTAATCATGCTGTTAGTGACAATATTGGCATCATGATTTGTTAGTGGAATAAAGTAGGTAGGTCGTATCATCAGGGATCCAGGTGTTCAGAGAACTAAATATAAAGTAGTGAAAATGCTATCTTAAATTTGCATTAAAAGCAGCAGGACAGCTTGTTGATTTTTTCCCCCTTAAAAAAAAAGTGTGGGGACAGGGGGATAGCTCAGTGGTAGAGTGCCTGCCTAGCATGCACAAGGTCCTGGGTTCAATCCCCAGTACCTCCACTTAAAAAGTAAATAAACCTAATTACCTCTACCCCTAAAAAAAAAAAAAAGTATTTCCTTGTCCCCTACATCAAAGAGGCCCAGGAGCTGAAGCAACCCAGCTGTAATGAGTACCCCTTACCCCAAATCACCATCCCTAATTGCCACCTCCCATAAGAGGACCCCAGGGTCCTTGGGGAGACCACTGCCTCCAGGGCTGGGGCAGGTAATCTGCAAGATGAGCTCAGAACTCGTTGTCGTGGCAAAAAGCTAAGGGGCTGCTTCAGGCTGTGCCCAAAACATGCTGCGCCAACTTGAAGGAGACCCTGAGCATCAAAGCGACTCTGCAATTGCTTAAAATACGTCAAATGCACGATGACTTCATGACGTGACACTTTCGTGCTCACTCACCAGTCAGGCCTGGAAAACGCAGGGCACAGACTCCCTGTTCTCAAAGCTGGTTCATCAAAGGGGGAATCAAGCTTTATAAACTTTTTTATTCAAACTGTGTATCAGGGTAACCAACCCAGCACAAGGGCGACCTTCTTTACAGAATTCCAACTAGTAAGTGCAGAAGGAATGATAGAACCTCTTCAAAAATCACCTTTTGCAATATTCCTCATGTTCATCAATGATGCTAAAATCCAGACGAGAAAGGTTGGTGGGGAACTGGCTGTTTAGCCCGACATCTGAACCCACCGTCACTTCGGACTGGAAAACCAAACACTACACGTCCAGAGTGATACAAAAGTCCGATGGGAGGAAGAAGCATGCCCTCCCCCAAAACTGAGGCAAATCTGCTTTAAAGCTCTAGACTGGATTCACCCGTGGAGCCAGAGAAATGGTTAGGTGAAGCCACAAATACGCAGTCAATCCAGACAAGAAGGTGAGAGCTTCTGTGTGACAATGACTCTGTTTCTTCAATGAAATGCCACAAAGTGTGTGGGTGTGTGTGGGCGGGGATGGGGGTTAGATTAAAATAGGCTTAAGGAACCATCAGCTAACCCAAGAAAGTGGACCTTGTTTGGATCCTGACTGCAACTTACCAACGTCCCTGCGACTACCAGGAAGGGCAGGCACGGAGGCTGGTCATGCAAAGTCACTGTGCATCTAGTTAGATGTGATCAGGAAAAGCACTTACCCGTGAGACACACTGAAGTATTTTAGGGATGAAATTAAATCATCTTAAGATTTGCTTTAAAATACTCGGGAAAGGGCAGGGGTCACCAAAAAAAGTGACAGATGTTGCCAGCGAGCACATGGGGATTCATGATACTAATCTCTCTACTATTGTAGACGTTTAAAATTGTATTTATAAAAAATTAAAACAAAATTAGAAACCAGGGACACAATAACGACCAGAGCCCAAGACTGCAAAACACCAAATCTATATTTACATCCACATATAATAACATAACTTTAAGCTGAAATATATCATAAATAAAACAAGTAATGTCTACAGTTTGACAACTTAAGTATCAACAATTAAAATAAATCAAACTGGAATGAAATAAATACATAAACAAAAAATCCAAAGGATTGTACCTCTATTATATGTACTGTTGTCTCAAAGGAAAAAAAAAATACACAAAACCAGTAGTATCCCAATAGTTAATACTGATGGACCAAAAAACATATTTTGGAGTACAAGGGCTGTAGGGGAAAAAAAAAAACTGACATCTGTATGCATTCAGAAACGTAGTTAAAAAGGAGAAATTTAAAAGCCCCCAAATTTCAGCAAAACACAAATTGACTTGTTTTCAAATAGATTTGGTGATTTTTTTTTTTAAATACAGATTTAAATTTCAGCCCTCTATTATCATGTATCCACTTTTAGGATTTGTATTTATAGTCACAGCAAGCTGTCTGGAACACTCATTGCATTAGGTCAAGATCAGGTCAATTATCTTGTAAATGTGTTAATCTTCAAAAATAGGCTATAAAAGTGCAAAACTATGAAAACAAACATCTAGATTATGTACATATGGCTCAGCTTGTGGACAGGAAAAAAGTAAATAGTGTACACTTTCCTGATACAAAGCACTTCATCGCGATGCCAGAAGACTGTTCTCCAATTAGGCCTCCCTTTGCCCACGGGAGTTAAGACTTCTCTATCAAGTAGGCGTCATGTTGCATAATGAAAACAAACAAAAAAAATCAGGATTCTTTTAGGACATTACCCTTCCTCTGATGGAGAAGGGCCGGGCAAGACAAATTAACAGTGCAAATTTATTTTGATACAGTTTCTTCATAAAGTATATTTTGTGGTCGCTAAACCCAGGTACTGCTGAATACACTCAGCCGTGGACAGAGGATTAAAGGAACAAAAGTTTAAAACATTTAGTAAGCCAGCTGGTGGCTATCCTCTCTTTAAAAACCCAAATTGCTTGTACACTGAGAAAAACGCTGCTTCAAACCAGCCAACCCTGGGAAGACAACTGAGGTCTCAGAACAGAGTCCCTCTTCCCCGGGCACCACTCCTGGTGCAGAACTGACGTGCCCGTGATTTACTTGAGTGTGTCCACAGTTAACCCGAATGCCAGGTGCACCAAGCCCTCCAAATACAAACCTAAAATTCACCCTCGTTTCCTTTAAAATTGCTTCCAATGTATGTAATTCACCTGTATAGTTTAACGTTTATATTTTTTAATGTACTAATTTAGGCAAACGCCAAAAAAACCCCAAAAAAACCCACGAATTTTCCAACAGAAATGATTAATTTGATAGAAAACAAATTTAAGTAACTCTACACACAATGTGGTATGTTTACTGAACGTGCAGCTGGCCTACAGAGGGAATACTTCTCTGCAGATACACGCACTTAAAAGTCCCACAAACCACCCATTCACTCAGAAGAGGACGGTGGATCAAGGTCCTTCTCGGACGATGCCCTGAAATTTGCAGTGAAGGGCACCCAGTTCAGAACAGCTGACCTCGGTCACACAGCACGTATCATAGGTCGATGCTTCAGTTAACAATTTTGTCAAAGACAATAGACTGTGGAGGATTTAACATTATACAAATCATTGAATTTTTTTTTTTAGAAACATACATTTTAAATGAAGTAGGACAAACAGCAGAAACTTGCTCAAAGCGATGAGCCACACGCGCGAAAAAGAATACACACAGTATTTAAACAAGCAGGTCTACAACGTATATTTACAGATTTTTACCTGAGGTGCAAGCGTTATATACTTTCTCCCCATCCCACCCCCCCCAACCCAAATGATTTCTTTTCAGCAGCGCTCAAGTATGCAAAAAATTCCATTTCTTATTTGGTCAATTCTAAAAAAAAATATTATTTGGGGCAAAATAGAGATGTCTGGTCTCCATCTGTGTACAACCCAACTGTTTCAACTATAGTTTTTATTGCTATTTGGTACAAAAATTAACAGAACAACTTTACAAAACCGTAGTGTTCCTTATATGTTATATTTACAGTACAATCACAGCTTATTTCAGTAGCTTTCACCATTTGCTTTTTCAAAAGATGAACTAATTTAATTTCATGGAGAGTACACACTTACATCCATCAAGACCTACAGAGGAAAAAGGTATAAAAATGATTAGAATAAAACTGAATACAGTTCAGAAAAATCTTTTAACAAAAAGTATAACAAATAAATAGAACTATATAGAGACCCAGAAATGCAACAGATTCAATTTAAGCTTAAATTTTGCAAAGTCTCAGAAGACTAAAAAAATAGATCAGCTACATTATTTAGGAGATGCTAATATCTACGTAACTGTGATTTACTGAAGATGATTTAACCAAGAACCAGAATTACATCAGTTACAGTTGCCAAAGACAACTGCCACCTCTAAGAAACCCTACAAGTTTACACCTGATGAAAGGAAAACACATGACGTGGACTTAACACAACAAATGACTCAGAAGAGCCTCCTGCATGGGAAGGCTGGTGCATGAGACCCGTGTAACGCGTTCAGTCAGCATCTGTTCGGGAACAGGTACGAAGCACAGCGCAGAGGGAACACAAACAGGCAAGCGCCAGCCCCCAGCCAATATTCTGCAGAAATGATATGTGAGCTGTCCTGAAGCATCCAAATATAAGAAGGAGGTTGTTTGCCAAGAAGGTGCAGGAAGGATGTTTCCAGGTAGAGGGATACACAAGCAGAGAAGCCCAGAGGCTGCAGGAAGAGGCCTGAGCTGGACAAACAGGGCCATTCCCATTTGCCGTTATCGACTGGCTGGGACACAGCGCAAATGACCTGCTGCTTCTAACCCATAAGCTGTTTTCACGTTTCAAGGCAGAGTGGATTTAATCTCATCCCTGTGATGACACCACTCTTGTACTAATGATGTCATCAGAACTGCACCGGCTGACATGCCCCGTGAGCCTCGGGGAAAAATTCTACCCTGGACCTTGAGAGTGTCTCATCTCCATACCAAAAACCAGCAGGCCCTCAGTCAAGAGACTGCTCCATGAGGACGCTGTGGTGGTTTAACAGGACAAGAGTCATCTGAGAGGGAACTGAATCTGTCCAGGAGCCCCAATCTTTCCAACCAATTTAACTTTAAAAGCATCCCAGTGTTAACTCTCACACAGACACCATGCCCTCTTCCCAAACTTGGAATTAACTAAACTAACGTGTGTATGCCTCCCAGGACACTACTGAGACTATTAGGTATCTCTAGTTAGATACCTCTGCGATGTGAACCAAAAAGTCAAAATAAACCTACGTGCTCTGTCCCACTCCCCTCAGATAAGGTTTTATAAAGGCTTTGAACAAGCTCTTAAACTGGAGGGTTGGAGCACAGGCCTTGGACGGTGCAGACCTAGGATCAAAACTAGGCAGAATAAGGCCTTGGACAAGTTACATAATGCAAGGCTCAGTCTCCACATCTGTAAAGTGGGCCCAGAACCTCCTAATCCAGGGGTCAGCAAACTTTTTATGTAAAGGACCAGACAGTTAATATTCTCAGCTTTGCAGGCCATGAAATCCGTCAGAACCTGCTGTTGTGGCACAAAGCAACCACAGACAGACAGTATGTAAAGGAATGGCTGTGGTTGCGTGCCAATAAAACTTTATTGACAAAACGAGGTGGTGGGCAGTTGGCTAACCTCTGCCCTAGAGTCCCCTGCTATAAGAAGAGTAAATGAGTTCACAACGAGCAGTCACTTCATTCAATGCCCGGCACGAAATAAATGCTTAGTAAATTCCAATTGCTATTACTGTTTTGACCATTATCATCACCACTGAGATCCAGACACCCTAAGGACTCTTTTAAAACACCTCAACATTCACATTAAAAGCAATTTTACTTCAGATTATTATGTTGGATAAGCTAGATGGTTTGCTTTCAATTAAATAAAATCAGTATATTACATATGCTCACCTTTCATCCCCAAAATAGAAAAATCAAGTTTTTTTGTCATTTGGTCGATAATGTGCATTCCCAATAAAATTCTCATAGTTCCGCTTTTGTAGCATGCTGCTAGATAAGTGTTGATAAGACACTGGCCTTTTTCCTGATTGAAAAACAAAAAGTGTAAAAGGGCATTTAGAATTAAGTTCAACAATTAGGTGAGAGTGCATGGGTTGTCAGAAGTCAATTTGCAAAATTCCTAACTGATAAAATGATCAGAACACATAAGACAGATACATGTTGAAAAGTTACAGGTGACATATTTTTAAGTCCCATGAGGACATTTCTTAGCACAGCATTTTAAGTCACTAAAGCTAAAATTATCTAAGTTCTAGTCAGTCATTAGTAAGAATTAAAAAGCCAAAAGAAAACAGGAGCATAAAAATTTTAAACCTTCGTGCACCATGAACCAAAACTGGGTGGAAGAAGGAGGGAAAAGACCAATTTACTTGCAATATAAAGCTTTTTCTCCTCAAGCAGACAGTTATGACTCATGTCCATTTTAAGCATCAAGGGGGGAAAGAATGGACGCTTTTAATCAAAAGGCAGCAAAAATTAACTTTTCATCACAATTTTTATAAAAGTCACTGGAGTGTGTGAAAGCAATTGTTTTGTAATTTGCTATCCCTACCAGATCAACTGGTATCAAGCCATCCTTGATAAGACTATCACCACACAGAATCCTTAATTTGAAATTAATACAAACTGAGGAGTTTAAAGTGGATTTGTCCCTTTGGGGCAGACAAACCTGCAGAGCTTCTATCTGGCAAAGGCAGGCATGCTGGTTGAATCCAGTTTGCCAAGTAGGACAGGTGCCGAGGATACTCTGCTCTACCTTTTCACATGCACAGGTAACACCTCTACGAACCGCTGCCGTGAGGGAGCAGGGGTTTTAAGAACACCTCCACGAGGAGACAGAACAGTAACAATGGACAATTCTGAGAAAAACTTCCCTTATAAAATTCACTTACTATTTAACCAAGGCTAAATAAGGCAACATAATTCTGTAGGTCCTAACATCAAAGCTGTTCAAAAGATTGTTTAACCAGCAGTGCTTACACCTTCGGCTCTGGTAGATCAAGGGTCCTCATGGGTATTTACCGAGGACCCCTCGCACCCCCTTGTGTAGGGCACGTGACAGGGCTCCACATCAAATGTCCATAAAATGCGTTTTCTGCCCTGAATGAGTTCACAGTCCAGTCAGGGTGGAAAGGCATGGACGGAAGTGCCCCACACCTCCCACCTCCCTGGCTGGGCTGGGCTGGGGTGCTGGGCACTGTCTTAACGTGCAAAGGAGAAACGAGACTAGGATGAGGTGAGATGAGCAGGGTAGAAATGACACCTGAAATTTCAACAGCAAGGAAAGGATCAGGCACCTGGTCCCCAGCCACTCTCCATGACCCCCACCCACCAACCCAAGGAAGGGAGAAAATGAAATTAAAAGGGAGAAATGAAACACTGAGGAATAAGCTTTCTCCTGCGGGGCTGATTCTTGGCGTCCCAGACCACTGTCACATCTAAGAATGTCTGGCCCCTTCAGAAGTCCCCCACCGCACCCCCTCCCCCCGGACGCCCGCCGGGGGTACCTTCCAGCGCTGGGCCGGCCGCGGGGCCCGCGGGGCCGCAGGTGTACAGGGTTCCGGCCCCGCCGTAGGGCTTCTGCACGCTCAGCACGCCGGCCGCGTCGGCCTCCCCGGACCCCAGGAACCTGGGCTTGGGGGGCAGCACCGTGGGCGGAGGGCACACGCACTCCTGGGGCAGCAGCGACGTGATCCCGCGGACCACGTGGTACTTGGGGAGGTCGAAGCCCCTGCGGTAATTGGGGCCGGGCTGGTCCACGTCCAGGGCCGGCGCCCCCGACCTCAGCCTTTTGGGGTGCGGCTCCCCCAGCTCGGCGCCGCTGCTCCGGCCGCAGAAGTAGTCTCTGACCGGGGGCACCCAGGGGCCGTCGTTCTTGGGGGGGTGGTCGGCACAGCCGTTGACGGCGCTGCTGCCCGCGGAGGGCTGGGCCGGGGCCCCCACTGGAGGCTTGAGTTTGGGCTCGGGCCTCTTGGTTTTGTCCGGAGCCTGAGAAATGCTGGTTTTAACGAGTATCTCGGAAGACTGCTGCCTGGTGGCTGTGGCCCCCTGCCCCGTGACACCCTGCTGCGGCCGGTGGGACTTCAGGTTACTCGGGGCTAAAGTGCTGGCGTCGATCCCGGAAGTGAGGGGGGCCCTGCCGGGCCCGGCGGGGCGGGGCTTCGCCTTCTCGGACGGCAGGGCTTTGGGCTGCGCTGGGAGGGCGGGCTTGGGCTTGGGCTTGTAGGAGTCAGACAGCGGGGGCACGTCTTTTCCCAGTAAAGCTGGTGGGCATCCGGTCCGTCTACTTTGAAGTAAAGACTTGTTTCTATAGCTTTTCTGGATGTTGGGGTTGTATTTATGCACCAGTCTCTGGTGCATCGTTAAAACTTCTGGGTAACATGTCTTGAAGGTACAAAACGGGCAGGTGTTACTTGTGGTTGCACTTTTACCCAGAGGAACCGCCGGGCACCCGTGGAGAGCCCCGAGGGATAAGTTCAGCGGCTTTTCTTGACAGTCCACGCCTGGCCTGTACTTGCAGTCCGCGGCGGCCTCCGCTCGCTTCTCCTTGTGGCCGACTTCCACGCCGTGGGCCGCACTGCCATCTGGGTGCGGGGTGACGTCCACTTCTGTTCTACAGATGAGGTTGTTGGCCTGAGGTTCAGCTGCTGATCTCTTTTTTAGCATGTCCAAATAAGCAGGGGCAGGATTTTTGCTCATTTTATCAGCACTGTCATCAGCTGCATTTTTGCTGAAATCCTGAGTATCTCTGTGTACTGGTGAGAGGACAGCGCTGCCCAGAACGTTCTGAAAGGCAGAGGCCATCCCCTTCAGTTGCTTTGCAGGTGGGCTGCCTTTAACATCTTTGGCACCATCAAAACATCTTTTCAAATTTTTGGTTTGCGTACTGTCAGCGGTTAGAAGTGCATCTTCAGTCTCCTGGTTTTTCCCATCGTTCTTGACTTCGGCAGCAACATCGACCTGCTTGTCTTTGTGATGTCTCTCCAAGTGATACCGCAGAGAGGTCTTCTGGGCTGCAGCATAGTCACAAAATTCACATTTGTATGGTTTTTCACCTAAAACAAGAAATGTCACTCTATTATGGAAGTTTATGAAAAGCATCCAAACACAGACCTTTGAAACCAGAAGAATCTCAGACAGAAAGTGGAATTCTTTCCTCTTCCCTTCTTGCCTATTCACCTTCATATCCAGGATCAGTCATGAGTTGATTGTTTTATCACCCTTTCTACACCAAATATTTGAAAATGTGAACGCAGGTCTTTAATTTTAAAAAATTAAAAGCACACTTTAAACATCTCATTTAATCTTCATAACAGCCTTACAGAAGTGGGAATATTACTATCCCACTTTTACAACAAAGAAAACTGGAGCACAGAAAGGTTAAATAATTTGTCTAAAGTTGTACAGCCACTGAGTAAAAGATGCAAAAAATGTCCACACAGCCTGGTAAACACCACGCTGCAGCTGCTTCTGCGAGCTAAAGACTACTAAATACATTCATCCCATCCCAAATCATAAAAACTAATACCAAAAAGCTGTGGTATTAAAAAATATTACAGTGGTTTTAATAAGATGAGTTAGGATAAAGGAATCAGAAATTAAACCAAAAACTTACTTCAAAACAAATTTGTTACAGTGACACTAAAGGAAGCAAAATGACAGCTACAATCAACACACCACATTTATTCTTCAGCTGTTCCAAGGCACTAGCAGAATATCTCACAATAAGAACAAAATCAGACCCAGATCAGGACCCTTTGAAATAATACATGCTGTAAAAAATCTAAGAAGTTCCTTACCTGTATGCGTTCTGAGATGAATATTGAGGTAATAATTTGAACGGAAAAACTTTCCACAATAACTACATTCTCTTGAGGATGTAAGATGCTTTATTTTCCCTCCATCATCATTTTTATCTTAAAACAGAAACAAAAATATTCATGTAAGAAGACAGCTCAAGTATGTGAACAGGGTGAGCTGACAAATATTCTTGATAGGAACATTTTTGGAAAGTATAAAATAATTTTTATATGAGGTGTTGGGGTAACCCAAAAACACTAAGAACACACCAAATGTTGTTTTGAGGTTGTCTGCGGTAGGACAGCATGTGTGTGTGTCAGGTTTTTTTTGAGTGTAGCAGAGTTCACTGTTAGAGATTCAGTTCTTCATTTGCCTCTATCACAAGACTACATAACAGACTGAAATGCTTTCCCAGCAAGTCTGAAATGGGCAGGGTCTGACAAACTCAAGCAGGACCTGCATACAGGCTGGAATAACCAGCTTCATCAGAATAAGTCATTTAGAAAACTGAGCCAATACAAATCGCCAACTTTCCCAACCACCAGAGGAAAAAAAAAAGTTTTTTATTTTAAGATTAAGCAAGTTGCCACTAGAGGGTAGTAAGGACAACTTAATCTTTACATAAAATATAAAGTTTGGCCCTGGGCAAACACCTAGGAAAGTTTGTCAAAATTTAGTAACATTTTGGAAAGCAGATTATATTGTCCACCAGCACTCACACGGGCAAAATGTAGCTGATAAATCAAAATCTGTCCCCAAATGACAATGGTTAAACTTTAAATTTCACTCTCAGCAGGATGATCGGGACAGTGTATCTTGTGTGCAAGGGAGTAAATAAAAGGTCTCCTGGGGGCGCTAATGAATGACTGTACTTCCCACATCAGCCCCCCAAGATCGTCAGAGATGCTACAGTTAAAATACCCACTCCACCACACGAGAATGTTAAGTTCCAGATGAACCTCCACTGATCGCCGGTCACGTTACATACGTTACAACAGAAGTACAACAGAAGTCAGGTCCTCTCTTTAAATTTACCATAACTGGTCATTTTGCCTTGAAAAACTATAATTTCCAACTAAATGACCTCTTCCTGGCTCCTTCCACATTCTGCAGTCTGGATTTATAGATTTTACTGATTTTAAAAAGCCACTTACAAGCAAAACACGGTTAGCCTCCAGGTACAATAAAGACAGGACTGTATAAATCTCGGTCACCCCTAAACATCCCTGAGGACAGCGTATCCACCTCCAAACCTCTACACACACTCTAAAATAGCACAGAAAACCCTGGATCTAAAAAGGTGTCGTGAAGACTTTTAAAAAAACAATTTACAAGAACTATTACTAAACCTATTTATAAAAGTTAAAAAAAAATTATTTACTTTGCTTTTTGATCTTACAGGTAAATCTACAGAAAGCCAGGCTGATAATAAGTAACAGTAAAGGAAACCTAGACGAGGAACCACACCATAATGCGAGCTCAGGAAGACCCATTCCTTAACCTGGAAGGAACACCCAGCTCTCCTTCTTACAGTCACACCCAAAGCTGAGTCCGCAGCTGGGTTTGCACCTCACTGCAGTCTCCTACTTCCAACTCTGTGTCACGGTTTATGGGATGTTGCGTCACATCCACGAAGTTACGGAATGCCTTTATTCTAACACAAAGGACATGCAGTGTCCACTCTACCTGGTCCTGATCCTTTAGCATCAGCTTTGATTTTGTAGTGCTGCCCTTTAAAGGGGTTTTTATGAACAGACAAGTGAAATCATCCTTGGGAGGTGGAAGGCAAGGGTCGATGAACTGATTTTGCAAACAGGGAAATCAGGGCAAAGAAAGGTTAAGCAACACGGGATGGCTCACAGAACGACGCAGTGGTAGAACCAGACTCCTGCGAGTCCTGGCGCTCCCAGCTATTCTGGGCTCTTCTTCCCGCCTGCCAACTGAACCTGGGTTTTCCACCCAATTCTTCTGCTCACACCAACTACCCGCAGAATGCAACTGGCCAGCTCATTTCTTTCAGGGCTCTGGGGCATCTCACAGGCCTGACTACCTCCCCATTACTGCAGGTCCATGAACAGAACTGATGCTAAGAGGAATCACTTAGAAGACGAGACGCTGTGTTTAAAGCCATTTTTATGATGTCATTAAGACACTATAATGCGTTTTCTAGATTTCTAAAAACTGAAGATTGTCAGCATGCTAAGTGCTAGGTTTCCTGTGTTCCAGGAAACTCAAAACATCCTAAATATTTGATATGAAAACTACTGCTCTCACATCCATCACATGATCAGAAAGAGAACTGGGCACTGACTTAAGAGAAGATGGGTTATCTGGGCACATTCATCCTGGGTCTCATACACTGAGTTCTTAGAGAAAACAACACACAGTCAAGTTACAGTGAAAGACAGCATTTGTTTAAACCCAAGACCACTTCTGTAAACGATGATGTTTCTCCAAGACTAATTCATGTGCTCATCATTCACGTGCTGATTACACAGGGGTTTATGAACTCCTCCAGCAGCAGGGTCCTCTATTCAAACAAATTATTACATGGACATGAGAAGCTGCGGTTTAAGTGAAGATGAGCAAGACCTGAACCCCAGGTGGAATCCTCTGCCCGAGATAATGCCCACTGGGATGCAAGAAATACGGCAACAAGCCTTCAGTGAGGGCTTCCACTTCCTATAAATGCCTTTAGTACATTAAAAAATCTGACTGAGCAAATGAGACCTTCTTTCAAACATCTTTGGTATGTTCACATTCTCTTTACTTTACAAACTGTTTGTTACTGCACTGACTGTTGAATACCTGCCCGGGACAGAAAGGATGGGGTACCAGGCAGCACCGAATGGCTTCTCTAACAGTAATGTTCCTGCTCTGGCTGATAATCACTCCCAGGACCTGCTGTGCCCACGCATGTCCATCTGGAATAAACATATGAACGCTCTGGGCCCGATAGGAAGGGACATTTGGGGCCAGGTCACTCTGCCGTGGGGTCTGCCCGGTACACGGGAGGATGGCCAGCACATCCCTGGCCACGACTCACGGGGAGCCCGCACTCACCGACCCAGCCGCGAAAGCCAAAACTGTCTCCAGACAGTGCCCCTCGTCCACTCGGGGCTAAACCGCCCCAGCGAAGGGCACCGCTTTAGGCTGATGCCTGAGTTACAGTAATGAGTGACTTTTGTTAGCAACCCAAGAAATCACCTCATTTTTAGAATGGCCAGAAGCCTTTCAAACTCAACCCTATTGTTACAGAAATGAGAAAATTAAGGCCCTAAGAGGTTAAGTGACTTACAAGAGGGTGACACCAAAAAGAGCCAGTACTCCAACCCAGCTCTGTATCCCCCCCAAGCCTGCTAGTGTTCCCGGGGCGTGGCGGGGGGACACGCAAACAGAGCAGCTTACCCAGGGGGAGCCCTTCCGGAAGCCCGTCCTCGGACCCGTCTTCTGAGCCACCTTCCCGGTCGATGGCTCCATTCTCATCCAGGGTGGGCGGCAGGTCTGGAGAACATGTCCTCGGCTGCCTCCCGTCCACGGACATGGTCGGCGACTCGGCATCGGCCCGCCGGTCCTTCTTGTGCACCCGGGAGTGCAGGACCAGCTGGTGGTAGGTTCTGAAGGCTTTGCCACACTCGGAGCAATGTGTCGGCTTCTCTTTGTTACTGGGTAACTTGGGGTCCGCGTCCCCGGAAGGCACTTCGTTGGGGTGTCTAGGCTTCTCCTTGTCTTGTGAGAGGCCCGGACAACCGCTTTTACTTGTCTTGGACTTTCCAGAACCTTCAGGATGGCTTTTACTCGCGGTCCAAATTTCTCCCAGCTCTTCTTTGTCTGAACACGACTCATCATTGTCAGTGCTCCCTTCCTGGCCCGGCTGTTCCTTCACTTCCCGGCACACGGCGACCTTCCCTTTGGTGGCCAGCTGCCAGGCCTGGTAGGTGGTGAACGGGTCGAGCTGAGGTATCCATTTGGCCGGCTTCCTCGCGATCTCGGGGTGAGATTTTGGTCTTAAGTTTAAAAACTGCAGCAGCTCTTCCCCCGGAGAAGGCATTCCCTCCTGCTGAGAGTCTGTCTGTGGGTTGCTGGGACCGGAAGCAGTTTCTTTGGTGTGCATCTTCCTGTGATCAATTAGACTTTCTTTATTTGGAAACAGAAAGCCACAAACCATGCAGATCTTGTAAGGAGATGAGATGGTCCCGGCTGCGTGCTCCTGCACCACCTCGTTGATCGTCACCGGGCTCTCCAGGCCTGGCTGCAGTCTGCTCTTGGCCCCTGACTTGCCCGTGTGGGTTCGCATGTGATTCTTCAGAAACCAGGGCTCCTTGAACCTCCTCCCGCACACGTTACACCCGTACGTGAAAGAGTCCTTGTGCTTCTTCATGTGGATCTCGACGTCGAAAGCGACTCTGAACGTCTGCCCACACACTTCACAGCTAAGTTCTTCGTTTTCCTTGCAGTTCTTGTCCTTCAGAGGTTCTGTTCTCACTTGACCTTTATCAAGAGGACTAAGATACTCGGCTTCAACACGCAGAACAGCGGGCTCACAGAGGATCGGCCGATGCTGCAGCAAGACGTGTTTATTGAGGTCTTCTGAACGTGTGAAGGTCTGACTGCAAAACATGCAGTCCAGGGGCAGGTATCCTTCTATCTGGATGATGCTTTTCTCCTGCGTGGCTCTGAAAGGAACAGCGGTGGCCCCTTTTATTGTCATGGCTTCATCTATCTCCATCTGGGAGCCAAGAGAATTGCCGATAACTTCTGGTCCGTCCATGTACACCAGGAGGGATTGAGTGGGCATGTCTCCTGTCTCTTGAGGACTGTATATAAAATAAGGGTCTGGCTGAGGAATCTCTGCAGCTGGAATAAGGCCACTTGTAAAGACTTGTCACTCACACGCCCAGCAGCCCGAGGCTACAAAACTAGAGCAAATATTTGCTATAAAAATTCAAAAGTGTATATTCCTCTAACTTCTTATCTTCAGAAGTCTTAGGAAGCTCAGGGATAGATACTATCACTGGATCTCTCCAGAAACAAGGCAGACAGACTCCCCGGTGCTTTGATTCAAATATGAGTCAGCACAAAGCATTAGTTCTCTTTGTCTTCATCAAGTGAGTGATTCAGTTGAGCAAGAAGTCAATTCCAGCAACCTGGAGACAAGGGATTTCCAAAACCTAGAGAAAAAAAAAAAAATAGAAACGGTTAGCTCTGGTCAGAGAAAAGAGAAGGCTGGCCGGTGACTCACAGTGGTCTTGCCCACGTAGCAGAGAAGGGACCTACTGCAACTGCTTCACTTTTAACTAAGCGCATGCAGTTAAATATGCTAGTTAATTCAATCATCAGCATTTTATCCAATCAGCGCCCTTATCAAATGCTAAAGATTCACTCAGTTAAGAAATTTAAAACACGGTGCTTTTATGATTTAAATCTAAAATGTAAAGTTTCAAGAGAGAGACTGGTATATTCAGCTGAATAGGTTTTAATTGCCACTAAAATGCACATGAGTATCCTTACAAACAGCCTCTACAAGTCTGGAGACTGTAAGAATGGTGAAAAACAAGATGATAATGAAAGCACTTTAGGTCAAATGTTAAAAGCCAGAACTTCCAACTGTCTCATGTACAAACAAACAAACAAGAAATACAAATGCCTAAAAGCACACATTACGTAGGCCAACAACATAAGCACAAAGAAATGGGAACCTGTCCTAAAATCCCCATTCAAGAAATACACACCACCTCAGAATGGGTGTTCATCTTGGTCAAGGGGAATCCTGATATATTTTAGTTCATGGGATATTCTAAACCTCATTCCACTGCCCAAATCCCAGTTTGCTTTCAACAACTTTCTGCCTTCAACAGGCATCAGGGTAGGGCTTCCTTATCCAAACAACAAATAAGGAAATACATACACAAAGCTACAAATCCTCAACAGAGCTGGTTCAGTATGGCTTAGTCCTCAACCAGGAAAGGGATCCTCTCACTTTTGACCCACCTTCCACAGGATGCACTGGCCAGGTGAAAAATCTGACTTAGCTCTGCAGGCTGACTTAGCAGCTCATTTTCACTCCTGGAGAAGAACTAACCTCCAAAGCCAATACCCTCCATCTTTGCGGCTAGCACAGGGATTGTTCTAAAATTGTCCCAGCTACTGTAACTGAAGTCAGTTAATTCAACCCAAGAAAACAGTACGACATGCAAACTATTCCCACCACAGTCAACGTTAAACTAAAAAAAAACACAACTTTCCTTCCCTTCTCCCCACTTCCTCAAGAGCAAGGGCCAGCAGGCTCGGAACAGGAGGAAACACTTCTTCCCCTTCTTTACACTCATAAAAGAAAATTCTCATACTCCTTGTTATCTTTAGTTTTGAATAAACTAGATCTTTAAGCTTTTCTAAAGACTGCAAATCAAAGTTTAGGGTAAAGAAAGAATGGACTTAAAGAAAGAATGGACTAAAATGTTTTATCCTAATTTCTTCGTCTTCTGTTGCAATCCCAATGGGCGGACTACCAGCTCGCCTAGCAGAACACTCCAGCGTCCTGAGTTCTGGTCCTGGCTAAGTCACAACCTTAAAGCTGTCCCCCCCCCCCCCCACATACCTCATCCTTCTCCATCTACGTAAAGCAGAAGGTTAAATTATAGGACCCCTGCAGTGTTGTGAAACCCTGTGGTTCTAGGGTTAGATCTACATTTATGAACAGACATGCTCAAAAGAGTATTTAATGATTATGCTAATCAAGATGGGAAATGGTATTTGGGTATGTGATTGATAATTTAGGTTTCTGTGCAGTCATTCACTCATTCAACAAATATTTACTGAGTGCCCGTGTCCTGAGTAATATTTTAACTGAAGAAAGCAACAGGATATACTCTAGAAAAGTAGTTCTCAAACCCTGGCAACACTATTTTCGCTGGCCAACAGTTGAATGAGAAATAAAGAAATAATTCAATGAGCTCCACACAAATCTATATGAAATAATTTCAGTTTGAATAAAGATTGTCCTTTATTTGGGGTCCTTCCTATTTTTGAATACCAAAGTGCTCTTTTTATAAAATGAAAAAGTGGCAAAAGCAGAGTTTGGGTTTTGTTTTTTTTTTTTTATGTCCTAATTTGCAAAATCAAAGTCCCCCATGCCAGACCTCAATATTTACTTTTTTTTTTTTTAAAGACTAGTCTGTGACATTTTTCAGTTTGGGGGAACTCCACTTTTCTATAAATAATCTTCCCCCAAAAGACACCAACCCTAAACTCAGTCTCTGGATTGGAAACATCATGTGGTACATCCCTATTACTCTCCCCATGGACTAACGGCACATACTGGAAATTCCTGTCTTAGAAGAATGACTTAGTTTCAACTTTTATCTCTGAAATGTTCAAACATCTGGTTAAGTAAGTCACCATCAGCTTCCAACACAAGCCCTAAAGGACTGGTAAAGGAGGGCAGTGGGGAAATCTCAGGATAAAGAAGGGCTTCAGTTTTGCCAGAAAGGGTGAATAGGATGGTGACCTGAAGAGGAGAGGAAGGATGTCCTAGGCCGGGGGTGGGATCTTCTAGTTTTGTCACATGGGGCAGAAGGTCCTCCAGGCAAGACCAAAGGACTTCCTCCAGGAAAGTTGCTGGGATGGACTCTAATCATCACTAATAGTGCCCAACTGTCCCCAGCACTAGACTACCTTGGGTCACAGCAATCCCCACTATTCCCCCAAAAGATACTTTAAAGGGATGGCCCATGTCTTTTGTAAGATCCTGGGGGACAGAGACTGTCCACATGGTTCACTGCTGCCCCCCAGTGCCTAGAAGGGGTGCCTGGCACAGGGTTAGGCCCTCAAGACACATCCGGTGGATAAATGAACAGATACCATGTAACCAGTACAGGTGTAGAATGAGTATGTGCACCTCTGGCCGCAGTCACCAACCATAACTGACTAGATATTAAAATTAACTTGAATGTTCATCAAGATTTCTACATGGCTACCTGTGGCTGCCATCTAATTAGCATTTCCTGCAATGCTAAGAGTGTAATAAAAAAAAAATGAATCACATACAACCATACCATAAAGTTGACTAGCACAAGCAACACTACATCACTCGGGTATACAATCCCTCCCCTCACTGACCTACCAAAACAAAAACGCAGGGCAGGCTAGGGAAATCTCTCAGACCAAATGCCCTCAACTCTTGACTTAGAAACTCTGGGTAGACAAAACACTTCCTTAAACTACAAATCAGAAACTACATCACTTAAAACCAATCTGCTGAACAAAAATCAAAAATCTTCAGAGTGACTGTAATAATGAGAACTTCAATAATAACAGAACTTACGAAAACAGCCATTCTAGCCTAATTACTGTTAATAACAAATCATCATTCCAATCGAGGGAAGTGTACGAAGGCACACGGGCTTCCCAGAACCTTCGGCATCCTTCGTGTGAGCACACAGGCGCCAACAGTACACCAAGGGCACTGCTGATAAAGTAAATTGTCTGTCTTGACAAAGAACTGGGGGCGGGGGGGGGGGGGAGGGTGGGAACGACAGTGACGACGACCACGACGAGACACACACACGCACACAAACTAACACCTATAGTCTAAATGCTTTTTGTTTGCAGAAAAATGAGCATTCTGAACACACTAAGCTTATTGAAAGGCACTTAGCAAAAATTTTTTCAATGTCTTAAGAAAGATTTTTTAACCTTTATTCAGGTTAATGACAGCACTTAACCATCAGCCATAGACTCCTAAAGCACCTAAAGCAAGGGGTTATTCAGAATAACCTTATATTTTGAGAGAATATTAGGGTTTAATTTATATTGTGATCACTTAAGAAGATACTTTTTTTTTTAATTTACCACAACATACGCTTTGAAAAGAGTAGGAACCATACTGCTCTAACTGCCTGAAACAGAAGTCTGAGGTCCTTTGGGTCATTATTTCTCTTAAGCAGATATTCATTTGTGAGTAAAGTTACTATGAATTCTGCCAATACCTAGAGACCTTGAAATTGGCAAATATTACACATCAGACAAAGCTTAATGAAAAGCACAATTTGTGCTTAAGCACAACAAATGAGAGGTAAATGCCACCTCGCCAGAAACGGCTGTGGCTTGGAAATCCTGTGCTTTATGTACAGCTGTACCCAAACTGTCAGCTTTAGGGAGAGCACACTTCTACTGCAGTGGAACAGCTTATACTACACGTCTTGGTATGGGATATTTATTACTATAGTATGGAGCAATAATGTATCCAAAGTCCTCAAAACCTGTCAAAAACACATAAAAATTCTATTCACAGCCTAGTAGTTTCAATATTCCTGTAACTCTACTCCCCCCACCACCACCCAAGTTATAAGTGTCAAATGATCATTAAAACTTCAGTCTAAACCACTAGTCTCTGGCCAAATCATTTGTATCCTTTAAACTTCAAAATTATCTCCAAGATCTGATTAGGAAACTGATGGGTTTTTCTATAGGTTTCTTGTCTATATTTTACACATAACAATATTACATATCTGACAATGAGAGAACTAACTCTACAGTGGCAGTCAAAACCTGCAACTCTAAACCCTTCATCATTTATTTCAAGGAAATCACCAAGGTCACACCCATTGAGCTAAATGGTCAACCCAACTTTCCTAATATAGCTGTGGAAAGATGTTTAAAAGTTAAGTGAGAGAAAAAGAATAAAATATTCAAAGTTTATATTCAACATTTACAGCCTATTCAAAAGCAAATGATTGTTCAAAGGCAGAGCTTGGGAAGATCCTATAGGACAGAGTCTCATTTTCTTGAAACTGTATGTAGGTGCTCAGTTCTAAATGGGTACAATAAAAATATAATCATACTAGCACACTGGAGTGTCAGGATTAAGAACTCTGGCTGCTTCCTCTTAAATCAATTCAGTTAAAGGACCTAATATGAATTTAAAGCAACACATATCATTTTTAGTTTCAGTATTATCAATATTAACAGATACTGTGCTTTGTAAACTGGCTTTAAAAATTCCATCTTGACCTGAAAAACAGAATTATAAGGGAAATTAATTTTTAAAATTTTAATTAAGATTAAGCGCTCTTTATCAGTGAGTTTATATTATTACTACTTAACCGGCACTACTTTAAATATTTTGAAAAGATTTTGGACAGGACTAACTGCAGAGAGATTTGAATGAACTTAAAAAGGAAAAAAAAACTATTCTATCTTTACCTATATTCTGTAACTCTACAAAGAAAACACTGCACACACACACAAAAATAACTGTATACACACAGAGATACAAATCACTATAACCATTATGTCACTCATTACCCTACACACCTACACCTCTTTTTCCACAAGGCCAAATGGTGAGTGTTATTAATTATACCCAATTTAACCAACTACAGATTATATACAAACATGGGCACTGCCTTTTAAGTCATGAGCTCTTTCTTCAGCCACATTTAATACTCTTCTCCCTATCTCTGCTGAACAAATACTAACACTGTATGTCTGACTTTCAAATCACCTCTTTGCTTTCAAAATTAAGTGGGGAAAAAAGTCTCCTTTCAATTAATAAAATCACCGTTCAGTAGATTTATATACTGAACTGAAAAGCACTTATCCACTAATTTACAAAACACAAAAACACTTCTGGTATAACTGAACTGTTTTGAAGTTATCCTGATTTGTTACAGGTAGGAAATACAAAAACAAGTGTTTCTCCTAATGCTGATTCAAGAACACAAGAACAAAATCTATCTGGACTCTCAATGTCCAGTCCACAGAACTGTATTTTAAATTCAAAAGGTTTCCTGGCACACTAGAAACTAATGAACACCAATACACAAAACATTACATGAACCCACTAAAAAAACTAGCAGCTAACTCTAGGGTTGCTCTTCTGTATCAAGTGGAGGAAGGTGTTGGTGAAAAGCAACTTTGGTATAAAGGTTAAGGAATTTAAGCTAATTCTCTCATACGACTTACTCAGCTGTCTTTTCGGGTTTAGTAATTTTATTTCTCAACTTTATCATAAAATTACCAAACTGGCCCCAAATTTCCAGTAACTCACTTGTGTTGTTACCCTGGGCAGGAAGTTAATGGGGATGTTCAGAACAGTCTGTCAACAAATGCTCAAATACAAAGTTTTTTAATGAGTTATCCCAGAGTTAAACGTAAATGGGCAACTTGTGTTGGCACCTGGCTGACAGGCGCTGCCCCTCCATTTATTGGGGAAAACAGATTTATACAAGAATTGAGCTTGCTCGTCACGAGCTGCAGATTTTAGGAAAGGATGGTCCCTGTCCTGCCACTTCCTCAAAGTCTATCGGCCCTCATGGTCTCAATTGAAAACCCTCTGCCCTACATACCACTGCAAATTTGCCTAACTATAGTGTCAGCTGGAGAAAAATAATCGAGATCACCTCATTCCCAAAAGCCAACATTTCATCAACATCTCACCATTTCAAAAGCTTTTATATTGCCCCCAAAATGAGGCCAGTTGTAAGAATCACGCTTCCCTTACCCAAAATTTAAGAAATTTCCTGCTGTCTTTGTGTAATTCATTCTTTCTTCCACGTGCATTTAAACTAGTCAACACCCCTCCCCCAAAAATGTGGAGATGAGGTGCACAAATCAAGACTTCCACTGCCAGGACTTTACATGCTGTAACTAAACCCTTCCCTACTTAGAATATTTAATATGACTGGGATTCCTTTAATTCCACTTCAGGAGCTGTTCTGTAAATACCTTCCAGGTTTTTATTTTGTAACACACCTCAGTAATTTGAAAACTACTCTTTATGCTCCAAATGAAGTCATTACATTTAACTTAAAATCTCATTACATTTATTTTATTCTATTGGAATGAATACTCATCAGTTTCTCCAATTGTCTCATGTGTTTCACTCATACTGTATATAATTTTAAAGCTTGAAAATATATAGCCATAGTTCAGTTCTTTGACTTCACCTTTCCAATCCATTTATTACACATACTGCTACACAATTAAACTGAAATAGGAAATCAGAAATGAACCGTTTAAAACAAGTCACATCCAGCAACTTCAAAACCCTTACAGGCCATACTGGCATACATGAGCTAGAAGAATCTGAACTCAAAAAAAATTTTTTTGAGCAAACAGAAACAAAGCTTCATGTAAAACATAAAATCACTTACAGTCCTAAGAGAGATAAAAGTCTATCCTTTTTTTTTAAGTAGTAGATTGTGAGCAGTCAAGAGTCATTAAAACTACTCGAAAGTTCTTATCAACCAATATCATGTTCGTGACAACTGTGAGAAAAGAATGTAATTTTACAAAGTGGGAAAACAGCACATCTTTTGGGACCCCTGAGGCTCTAATCAAGCGTATCAGAATTAAGAGTGCTCCGGGTTGGGAAAGCAGCCCTGCTGTGGCAAAAACATGCCATTTCATCATAAATGTTGTTAAGAGAGAGAAAGGTGATTAGCATTTATCTGAAATGAGGAGACAGAGAGACTCTGTCCTTGCCAGGCCATTATAGTCCTTAATTATTTCATCAGTTTGTAAGTGACTTGATGATTAAGTCTTATTTTCAGATTTCCTCTTGAAAAGGACCACTGGAAGGGGCTTTTATTAAAACAGGGGCTGCTATTCCTCCCTGAAGTTCCACTGCCAAAAATGGAGGATTACTAAGAACGCAGAGCAGCCTGCACCTTAAACCTTTACTGGCAAAGTCAAAACCTTCACCCCTCCCTCTTCCTCTCCAACTTGGGGGGAAAAAAAAATCAAGCTGTTATCTAAATCAATTCTTCAGGGTGAAGAGGGGAAATATTTTCTACAAGCTGTATCTAAGTGTATATTAGTTCCTTTTTGGTGAGATTAAGAAGGGAAAAGGAATAACAGGAACCCAAGATACCTACTAAACTTCCATCTCATGTGTTATTAAAAAACAGCAAAGGTCAATGTTACTGAATGTCGTGAAGATAAAATGACTGAAAGAAGTTGGACACCAAAGAAAAAAGTATGTGTCCTTTACCTAGAAGTCATCATCTTTTCCCCCCCTTCCTCCCCCAGCATGCAAATCAATGTGCAATTCTAAAGGAGCAGCCTCCCTCTTCACACCAAATAATTAAAGTTCCAAACCATGAGATTATTAACCCTATTCTACCAAACAAGCCAAATAAATGATAAATTTGGCTTGCAGCTATTGACAACTGAATTTCTAAGTAAGTCCCTGTCTCTTGAATTCAAAACTTATATAACTGATTTAAAACGGCAGCAATTTGGGGTGGGGGTCGACTTCGACTGAAACACCAGGATTAAACACCCACACACAACTACAGTCTTTAGAATGCTGAACAAAACAGTATCTAAAATAAACAGGACTTCCCAGAAAAAGTCATCTACCATTAAGGACACACCTTAAAAGTTCTTAGCACACATTAACTAAGCAAGCACAAACTAGTGGTCTGAGTGTTATATTTTTCAGACAAAAAGCAATTAGGTTATTACTCTGCACTTGTCACTACAGACACTAAAGGCTATTTAGAAAATCTAGATCTATTACTCATTCTCAAAGTATTACAAAATTTAGTATTTTAAGTCTGATTTGATATCAATCAAGGCAGTCCATCCATTCCATGGGGGGGGGGTACAGTAAAGAACATTTTAAATGTACTTCTTGACACATACAAAAGAGAAGGTGAAAGGCCTCCTAAAGACCCCTACCTACTGGCCGGGCCTGGCGGGCAGCTGCTGTTACCCTGCCTTTTCTTTTGTTGAGCTTAATCTCATGTCAACTCATTCAACCAACTCAAAAGCGATGAAGACATAATTGAATCAACCTGAACTAAATCAGACCTAGGCTTCTTAAAACATACAGCTTAATGGTTCCAAACGATCTAGAAAACTAGGAAACCAGCCACTACACTCGGTGGTCAATAACAGAGGACCCCAGACCGGCCAAAGAACCACTGTACCCGCCATGTCTTTAATACACGTTAAGGAATGTTCAAGCTCCAAGCCCTATAGGCTGATCCTGAAAGATAAATTGAGGCTCAAGGAATTTCAAAGGGGAACAACACACCAAAGCCTTAAATTCTCAAGTGACCATTCTTTTCTTGAAATAAAAAAAGAGAGAAAGAAAGTTTATACTGCTCCAAGTGTGAACAGGCTACTTGGGGTCCCAGAAGTGGCCATTAGTGGCCCTTTCCTGCTCCCGTTACTAAGCCTTGCGGGAAACTCCCACCCACCCGCCCAAGAATGCGGCTTCCCGTCCTCGGTGGCCCTACCCAGAATCCTAAAATGTGGGTTCCAACCCGGGACCTGAAGGTCTGTTCCAATCCCCAGGGCGCAGGTACCGGCCTATGCACCCCGCAGGCCACGTCTGGCCTCTTGGAGCAGGACCCCCCGGACAGCCCCGAATCCAGCCTCTCGGGGGCCCCCAGCAGCGCACTCCCCTCCCCATCCCGTGCGGCTCGCATTTTGGGGCCAAATCAAGAGTGAAGAAGGTTCTACATCTGAAACTGAGCGGTTTCGCCACTCAGCGCCTCCTGGCAGAAACTTCCCTTTTTAAAAAAAGAAAGAAAGAAGCACTTTTAGGCTAACACTGCAATCCCTCCTGCCCTTTAGAGTTCCTAGTTCTGCTTCCAGCTGGCTTTGCGTCTCCCACTAGAATTGATAAGGACAGTCTTAAAGCGTTTGAGGATTTTTTTTAAGTTAAAAAAAATCTTTTAAAATTAAAGGGGTGAAATAAAACCTTATCACACACATCCAGGAAACGCTGCCCGCTGCACCGCCTGCCCAGGGATGGGCAGAGGACCTGGACTCCCAGGGACGGATTTGGGGGCGCCCGGGGGGCTGAAGGGGGTGCGCGTCCGGGTTCGCGGTGAGGCCCAGCCCCTCCCTCGGTCCCTGTAGACGCGCCCTCCGCCCGGCCCGTGCGGACGGTCCCGGCCATTGTTTGCGGGGGACGCCTGTTAGGACGCATTGTTTTGGCTGTTTCCAACTTGCCCTGGCCCCTCCCGGGCCATCGCAGGGGACCCCGCGCCGGCCCGCTCCCTTCCGCCCGCCCCCCACGGCCGAGTGGGCAAACGGGGAGACCTGCCCAGGGGAGCCACCCAACTTTTCAGGAACAGCCCCCCACTCACCCACCCACGCAGTCCCCGGGCTCCCTCCGGTGGGCCCCTCGCTCCCATCCCAGGGAAGGGGGCGCTCCCCTGCCCTCAAGCCATCTAGACTGTTTCCAAGAGTGAGTGTTATGGTCAAACACAGTCTGTACACACCGGGGGCTCGCCCGACACCTTCTCGCCGGTGGAATAGCTCAGAAGACGAGTGGGGAGGGGGCGCCCTAGAGGAGCGGAACAGAGAGTAGGGATGGGGGGGCGGGCGGGGCGGCAGGACCATCCGGGGAGTGGGGCGAGATAACGAGCTCCGGAGACTCGAGGGCGGGCTCGCGGGACGCCGGAGGGGCGAGGCGAGGCGCCCCTTGGGGCCCCGCGCGGGCGTGGGGCGCGCCCCCTTTACCTGCGGCTCCGGCTCCTCGGCCATTTCCTCGCTCGGCGGCGGCCGGGACTGAACTGACACCACACGAGCCAGCCGAGGTTTGAATGAGGAGGGAGCAGGCGAGAAGGGGAGGGGGCGGGGAAGGCAAGAGGGAGGGGAGGCGACGGGGAGTTTCTCTCGGCCTTTTGTGCGGACACCTCCCGGATTCCGCGCCCGCACCGGCTCCCCGAAAGAGACGCGGGGCCACTGAGTGAGGGACGAGGCCATCCCCCAGAGAGCCTCGGGGCCTCACGCCTTTAAGACCCCCCCAAAAGGAGCACCCCCACCCCCACCCCAAACCCGCTTGGAGGATTTGGGGGCCGGGCTCACCTCGGGCGCGGGGCTAAGGTGAGCGGGGCGGGGGTGCTCACGGGGGGCAAAGGCGCGGGCGCCCCCTACTCGTCCGCGTGAGGACAGTGCAGGCGCGGGGGGTCCCTAGAGCCGCCGGGGCCCGGCGCGTCCAGCGCAGGGGGACTGTTGGGTCAGAAAGTGCTCAGGGAGCAGCTGTTGCGCCCTCCCTCAGCCCCGCCGCTCGGAGACGCCCCGCCTCCTGCCTTCACCGGCCGCCTGGCCCCGCCCTCAGTCCCGCCCCCGCACCCACGTGATCTGCGCAGGCGCGCCCCGCCCCGCCCACCGCCTGGACTCCGCCTCCTAGCGGACGAGCGCGCGCACTCCCTGTTCTCGCTCTGCTACTCCCGCGCACGCGCGCGCCTTTCACCGCCCCCACACCCCCCGCCTCCCGCCATCCGGCTTAACGTGGCCCGCGCGCGCCCCGGCGGTTCCAGTGACAGGTACGCGGGGAGGGGGCCACGAGGGCAGCGCGCAGGCGCAGTTCCTGGCCTCAGCCTCGCCGCTTTCCCCTCCCTCGCAAGGTGTGCCCAGGCGAGGGGAGGGGCTGGTTGCCCCAACTCCTGGGTCATCCAACATTACTAACAAACAAAAAGCCTTTACACCCATCTGGGTAGGCTAGAAAGCAGCTGTGCACAAACAACATTTTTTTCAGTTTTAAGATCTTTTTCAGAGATAAGATGATTAAAATATTTTTAATTAGTGTCTTCATAAAGCTATCCTTTAATTGTTGCTGTTTTTCTGAAAGGGCTGGGCCTACGCCGCTATAATAACTTGAGATTTCTAAACTTGGCTTAGGTTCCAAGAATCCACTTGGCTTTGATAGAAATCCACATAGATGAAAACCAGGCTTAAAACTGGGGACAAAAAAAAAAAAAAAAAAAAACCAGCCCTCCCCCTGCCCCTCATGCCCAACTTATTTAAAGCGTTTTCCAATTATACTTTTTATTTGCTCACAAAAAAAGAAAAAAAGTTATGATTCTTAAGTGATATTCCCCCGTTTTAAGTAAGCCCCAAGGAAGAACCATAAAAGCCAACAATCACATCCACCAAGTTCTCTGCCCCACGATGCAAACGAATGCAAAAGTAAAGGGAGCTTTGCAAGTCACCACAAACAAAATAGCCGAGGTTTTTTTTTTTTTTTTTTTTTTGGTATTGGCCTTGGGTGTATCCAAAATGGAAAAACTTAAAACACATCATGAAAGGCACTTAAAGTATATTTAATAAATCAGAACCAAAAAAAATCCCTACAAAAATGCTCCACTGGTGAGCAGTGCAATCCTTAATAAATAGAAAATGGAATTTGAGAGAGAGTTTCTTAGCAAAGGGGAAGAATTTGCCAAGTGTGATGTTTTGCTGTCATTTTATATATAACTACTAACCCCAAATATGGTCTGGTTAGTCTTTTTTAAAAGGGAAGTGAACCAATTACTCACTCACACTTAATTAATTAGCAGTGCCAGAAGTAGATTCTTAGGCCAGAACTCTTTTTTCTTTTTTTTTTTTTTTTCACTCAAGTACACTGATACTGATCACTTCTAGTACTAGAGTTCCTTTTCTCAGGGAAGATGAATATCTTTTTAAAAATAATTTTTAGTCTTATAAATAGTCACATCCCAAAGCAGTCCAAAGGCATACTCTTCCTAAACAAGAAACTTCGTTTAACTTATCAAAACAAATGACTTAGGGCATTTCTACAAAACAAAGAAACTATGAACAAGTGAAACCAAATTGAGTCTCCACATAAGTGTAGCCTTACTCTACATGTTAATGGATAACCTTTGAACTCTGAAACCTTGAATGCTGTAAACACAATAGCACTGATAGTTAAAAATTCTAGTGTCAAAATTGAGCAAAAAGAAAAGTCCAAACTTTTCAGTAGGAATAGGGAAACAATCAAATGTTTTGACAAATAATCGTTTCACTAAGAACAATGAGACTCTTGGCTCTCAGAACTTGTTGCTACTGAATTATTTTCTGAGCAAAAAAAAAATGGTGCTTTTCCCCGTATGCCCTCACAGAGCTACCACTTTGTAAGCATAATAGTATCATATGGTTTGTTAGTTACAGTTTCTCCTCCCCCCACTCCGCAAAAAAAAAAAAAAAAAACAACAAAAAACAAAAACCACAACACCTTATTATGTTGTAGCTTTAAAACTGAAAGATAATTGTATTAACTAATCTATCTGCTAAGAGTTTTATACACGAGCCTTGTGTTTGAGCGAAGAATTACAAAGAACCTTATTCCTGGAGACGTGCCAACAAAACTGGGAAGTCGTTGCAAAATTCTGCCAGTGGCTGAGTGCTGGGTTGCAAACACATACTGTGTTTTTAAATGGACATAGAGTGATCTGAATGCGCCGTAAGACACATTCGCCCCTCAGAAGGCGGAGACTCACACTTAAGATTTATTTGGAAATCATGTATAGTTAAAACAATTAAGAATGGAAACTCCAAAAGCAACAGGAGGACACTGGGAACATTTGGTTTTGTAGTAAAACCTGAGAACTCATTATTATCGCATGAAAAGAAAATTGAAAGTCGAACGTTGGTCTCCATATACTTAGCTCCGCCCACCCGTAATCCTGTTTTGCCATCGCCCCCCACCCCACCCCACCCCACCCCCACCCCCGCCCCAGCGAGACTATCTCTAAAGGAGTCAGGTGCTGCAGAAACGCAGGCAATACAAACAATGGAAGCAGAAATGTCCCTTCAAATGTGAGCTAATGTTCTGCACATGTTATTCGGGGAGAGGGCACAAGACCCCACTTCACCTCTTTTTAACGCGGCAGACATCAGCTACACCTCATTTTTCACAATTATCAAAACAGGCCAGCCCTCCTTAAAATACATTTCCCAGTGTACGCTTATAAAATCGCACCATTATCTCTGATTTAATCCTACAGATAGGAGACCTCTGCCTTTAGCTAACTTCTGTTTCCCTCCAGCTCTTGACTGCCACCGCATTCTCGGATCTAATAACAAAACAAAACCAAAAAAAAAAAAACCCTTCTAACTTGCTATATTTAACCTTCATTGGAATCATCTTTTGGGGCTTAGACTTAATTAGAAGAAGAGAATGCCTGTATGATCTTATTTCGCAAGTATTTATTTTACTGTGGAACTATGATAGAGAAACGATTTGGAAACTGTATGTAAATCCCTGGAGCTGAAATGGAGCCAACAGAGACTTAAAAGAATTCAGTGTTCAGAGCAGGAAAACCTGAAAAACTGCAGTGAGGAGTTAGCAGGAAAAGAAAATGAAAAACTTAGGCAAACCTGCCAGCTTTGCAAACTACAAAGGACATTTGAGAAGGAAACCGGGGCAGCTCTTTGAACAGAACTGAATGCAGTAAGTGAAGTAGGGGATCACCAAGACTCCAGGGAACACTAGACTTCTCTCTTTTCTGTTAAGTGTCTTGATCCCACACAAGTCATCTCACAATTTTAAACGCCCTATAAAACATCATAATAATACATGATAAAAAAAAAATAGCAGAAATTACCTTTCAGAAGTGGAGGCAGGGTCTGGAACCTGGAGACTCTCTCCCTGAGTTGGACAGTCCACCTGACTCGGAACAAAACTGGAAGAGATGTGATTGCTGGTTTTTATAAGCAAACCAAAAAAGGGAGGGGCCAAGAATAAGGCTCAATATAAATAGAGGTTTAGTTGCAATCATGACGTGACTAACCAATCTTGACTGTATCTGTCCCATTGGCAAGTTGGGTGAGTACCCTCCCCTGCTTCACAAGCACAACTTATTTACATCTTCCTCCAATATCCTGGATGGTTTTCCAAGGTTGACCTCACTCAAAATGTAACTGTAAACTTTCTTTAAAAATTACATGGGTCACAAATAAAACAAACCAGTGACTATAACGAAAAAAACACAGATATAGAGAACAAGCTGTTGGTTACGTGGGGGGGAGGGGCACGATGGGGGAGGGGACTGAGGCACAAACCACTATATATAAAATAAATAAGCTACAAGGATATATTGTACAGCACACGGAATATAGCCAATACTTTATAATAACTATAAATAGACCTTTAAAAATTGTGAATTGCTATGTTGTACACCTGAAACTTATATAATATTGTGTATAAACTATATCTCAATAAAAAATGTTTATGGGGGAGGGGTATAGCTCAGTGGTAGAATGCATGACACCCATGCAGGAGGTCCTGAGTTCAATCCCCAGTACTTCCATTAAAAAATAAATTAAAAAACCTAATTACCTCCCCCCATACCAATAAATAAATAAATTATTGTTTATTTTTAAAAAGTGTATATATATATATATACATACATATATATATATATAAAGTACTAGGGGTGTAACATGCAACATGATTAATATAATTAACACTGCTGTTTGTTATATATGATAGCTGTTAATAGAATAAATCCTGAGTTCTCATCACAAGGGAAGAAAAAAAATTTTTTTTACTTTGTATCTATATCAGATGATTGGATGTTCACAAAACTTAAATGGTAATCATTTCATGATGTATAAATCAAATCATTACTTTGTCCACCTTATACAGTGCTGTGCTGATTACATCACAATAAAAGTAAAAGAAAAATAAAGTATGTGGGTCACGTAAACCTTGGAGCACCTCCAAATGGGGGGGGCTGTGGGATGAGGGGAGGCGGTGGAAGAGGAGAGTAACTGACATCTATTGAAATCTGTTTCTCATCGTCATTTCAATAAATGGAACCATCTTCTATCCACCCACTTAAGCCAAAACCTAGTAGTCAAACATACACACACATCTTTAATCCATCAGCGGGCCCTATAATTTCTATCTTGGTATATATCTCAAATATGTCTACTGACCTTAATCTCTTTTTTTTTTTTTTCAGGGGGGAGGTAATTACGTACCTTGTGCAGGCTAAGCATGCACTCCACCACTTGAGCTATACCCTCCCCCGCTACTCACCTTCATCTCTAACGCAAGGCTACTCCACTGCACCAAGACCTCTCACTCTCTCCCCCAGATACACTGAGTACACAAGGTGTCCCCAAGCTTATTCCTCTCTAGCTTTGCCTTAATGCATTCTCCACCCATAGCCCAAGAGATCTTTTACAGTGTAAATCAGATCATGTCACCGCCCTGCTAAATGGCTTCCTATGGCCTCAGGAAAAAAGAACAAACTCCAGAGCTTGCCTGCCAACCCTGTAGATCTGGCCTAACACTCCAGCCTCAAGTCTTGGCAAGCCCTTCACTTAGGGCTCTGAGCTTCAGCCATTAGGCCTTCTCTGTGACCCAGAGGCTCCAGCCCTGTGGTTCCCACCTCCCTCTCCCCATTATTTCAGGAAGTCAGCTTCTGCTCCTCCTGAGAGCCTTAAACTCCAGGCTCTCTGGTTGGTGCCCTCTGACCAGGTGCTGGAATGTCTTCTCTCCAATAATCCAATACTGGGCTCATATATTCCTGTTCCAACCTCTTGAGAACTGCATTAATCCCAGAGTACTATTTAATCTCTACGGGTTTCAAGTCCTGCTCCATTAAATGGTGTGAAAAAGGAGGAGGAGGGGAGGAAGTAAATCTTTTTAAAATTTTTTTTTCAGTTGAAGTATAGTTGATTTTATCATATTATATTAGTTTCAGGTATACAACATAGTGACTCAAAATTTTTATAGATTACACTCCATTTAAAGTTACTATAAAATGTTGGCTATATTCCCTGTGCTGTATAATATACCCTTGTAGAAGAAAGTAGATCTTGAAAGTTCTCATCACAAGGAAAAAAATATTTGTAACTCTGTGAAATGATGCAAGTCAACTAAACTTACTGTGGTCACCATTTCAAAATATGTGCACATATCAAATGTGCTACTCTGTGCACCTTAAACTTACACAATGCTACATGTTAATCATGTCTCAATAAAGCTGGAAGAAATATATACAATAATATAATTATATTATCTACATAAATAGTATTTCTATTTATGTAAGACTCTTTGAAGAATTGAGACACACTGTGTACAGCTTGTAAACCCAGAGTCTTGGGGGGGTTCTGGCACTGTTCTCGGCACGGTAAGCGACACAAATGAAGTTCTTTCCCCTTTGGAGCGTATCTTCTAGGGGCAGATGACATCAGGGTCACTGGAGATGGGAAGATGCCTGCTGTTTCTTTGGATTGGGGCTTCTTGAGGAGCAGAGACTGCCAGGAAGTCGGGTGACAAGGCATTCAAAGATGGGGAACAGAAGGTGAGAAGGTTCGGAGCAGAAAGCTTGGCTTGGGGAAGGCTCTGCAAGGCGACCAGTGCGTCGGGGCCCAGGGAGTGAGGACAAGGGAGCAAGGAAGTACGACAGGACCTCGTAGAGACAGGGGCAAGGGCTGGGTTTTGACTCCGGTAGCGAGCTACGGTAGGGTATCAAAGATGGTCAATTCTCTGTTCTCATTTTCTTGGCTACATCTGGAGCACCTGACAGAAGGAATCCTTCCTCTTCCTTGAAACACTTTCCCCTTTATTTGGGACACCACGTCCTCCCGATTTCCCCCAGTCCTCACTGGCCGCTCCTTCTCCATCCCATCTGCCGAGTCTTTTCCCCTGACCTCCAGACTCTGACGTGCGCCAGCGCCCAGTGCTGGAGCCTGGTCTTTTCCCAATTCATTCCCTAAGTATTTCATCGGGTCCGATGGCTCAAAATACCATCATCTATAAGGCTCCTAAATTGAAATATTTCCCACCCAGACCTCTCCCCTCAACTCCCAAAACATACTTGTAGCTGTCTACTCGAGCTCCCTTTCCAAGGCCAGAAATTATTTCTAGGTTTCAATCCCAGACCTTCTCCCACAACCTGCCACCACTAACGCATATTTAATATTGTGGAATTGTATGAGACTCTCCAGGAAGGGACTGGACATGGAGAAGTAGAGAGATGGGTCAGCAACTGACATTGGACCCTGAATCTCTGCCAGGTAACCCACCGAGCTCAAACCGATGCAGTTAACTCTCATCACACATCAATTATTCCTGCCTGGCCTCTTCCCACTAGAGTCTAAACTCCATAAAAATAGATGACACTGTGATTTATTCTCTGCTATAGCTCCAAGTCTTTGCATGACGTCTGTTTATAGCAGAGATCAATATATGTTTTCAAAACAAGTGAATATAAAAATAATATTAATGCATAGAACTCAGCTGTAGGAGATCCAGCCAGAAGGGAACTGAAGTTTGGGTGTTCAGGCCAGTCACTGGGGTCTTGGCTCAGTTTCCTCATCTGTAAAATGGGGTTTATAACCTCTACTTGGCCTGCCTCATTGGACAGTTGGGTTGTCCACGTCATAGCACGGGGAAGCTGCGTGTTATATAACAGGAAAGGGTTGTTTTTATAGTGACTCTTGTGTCTACGGAGTATTCACTCCACAGAGGACTCCACTTTTGTGTGGACTCATGCTTGAACACACCTGGAACTCCAGGCCCAGCCCCTGGTGACGTTTCCATCAGACCCAAAACCCAGAAGGTTCTGCAGTTTTTGCTATAGCATTCAGGGTCTTTGAATGCACTTTTCTCCTCTTCCTTGACTCTTCCTTTTGGATGAGATCATGGTGTAGTGAGTGGAATGTACAGTTGGTTGGTCGGGAATTTTACTTTTTTGGTCTGAATCAGACCGGTAACTCCATCAAGAGCAGGGACTTGTCCAAACTCACCCCCAGCGGTGCCTCCTGTGTTTCTCTGCCTGGGGTGGGCTGGGTGGACTCCAGCACTGATACTTCCAAAAAGTTCTGTACAGAAGCGGGGCCCGCATGCCGCAAGGCTCAGCTGAGAGCACTCAGGTCTACTGAGTCCACCCCAGGGTGCCTTTCACTTTGTGACTCGTTTAATCCAGGTGACGACCCTGTGAGGTAGGGTGCTTATGTTTCCATTTTTATAGGTGAAGAACCTGGGCACAAAAGGGATTCAGTAGCTTTCCCAAGGCCCGCCAGTAACCAGCAGCAGTGCTCGGAGTCTAAATCGAGCACCTGCCTCCAGGGCCTTGGTCTTTATCCACAGATATACGGCCTCCCTCAGCCCAGGGCCCTCTGCCTAGGTCCCCCCACCCCGTGCTATCTCCCCCTCTTCCCTCCCTCACTGCCCTCCTTTGCTGTACAGACACTGGCCAAGCCTCACCCCAACACCTCATGGTGTATCCCCAGGACCTTGAACCATGCCTGGCACAGTAGATGCTCATTAAACACTAGACACAAAATGAGGGCGCATACTGGGTGCCACACACTTGCTGTCTCTTATCCCATGACACGCTCCTAGCCACACAATGAAACGGCTTTCCCTGGTGTTGCTTGAAATGCAGATGTTAAACACGTGTTCAGCCAACAGAACGCACACCCACTAGGGGCCCGCGTTTCCCCCACGTGCCAGGGAGACGGGCTGTCCGGAAAGTGAGCTCCGTGTTTGCAGGGCTACCGTCCCAGCAGAGATGCAGTCACACCTCTGTCACAGTGATCTTTTCAAAATCTGCATTGATCTTTTCAAAAGGCAAAAATCTGATCACAGCAGGACCCTGCCCCAAACTCCCTCAGAATAAAAACAAAAGTTCTGGCAGGAGCCGGTGTGAAGACTTTGGGTTTTATTCCAAGAGCACTGGAATGCCACTGAGGGGAAAAAAAAAAAATAGAAGTAAAACTGAAAGAACTATTGAACATCAAGTAAGTGTTTCTTCCTCGAGAGAGATTATCTCTCAAAAGATCTCACCCTGGTTAAACAAAGGGGCCACAGCAAATGTGAACTCAGAGTCCTTGTACTTCAAGCTGAAGTTTTCCCCTCCTTATGCCCAGGGCGGGATCACAGAATCAAGGCAGTCTCTGATAACCACGCCTAGCACCCGACTAGCTGTAATCTGATCAATCTTCACCCCTTGAATCATTGCTGCCTTTCCTTTAAAAAGAGGAAACTGAGGCCCAGGATAGTTAAGTAGGCCGGTGGGGGTCACACAGCTAACAATTTGTTTGCTATCTTCCAGACTCAGGCCAATGGGCCAACTGAACCCAGTGTCAAAGCTCAGCCCTCACTTATGTCCTCACCTAAATGTCCTTACTTCTAAAACTCAACACTGATGCGCATTTCTCGACACCCGATTTCCTGAATGTTCAGCAGTCAGCCATGTATGGCTCTGGGGCAAGGTTGAAACATTCTCACCCAGTGTGCCTCCCCTCCCCCCATCCTGGAACAGACCTACTTCGCTTGGTCGCCCAGGGGCTAGTCCCCTCCCACCTCAGTCCCTCCCTTGCGTTCCTGGTGTACCTGTGTACCCTGCCTGTCTTCCCCAACAGATTGCAAATCTCCTTTGAAGGTAGGGAAGAAAGGTCATGCAAAGTATGTCCCAACAGCAGTTAGCAGAGTGCTTTTCGCACAGAGCTGGGAGGCAATGTATGTTTGTAAAATGAAAATCTCCTAGACCAGGTCTTTACCTTCCCTGCCTTCCTTCACATTGCCCCTCAGAGCTAATCGGTTAGTAAATCTTACACATCCTATCACCTGAAACCCTCTCAAATGCACCCTTTTCCCGTTTATTTCCACAGTCCCTGTTTCTTCTTTCATTCTGATCTGTGTCATAATCTCATAACCAGTCCTCCTGTCCTTGTCTTCTTCCTCACCCAGGGTACGTCTTCCTGAACTGCACAAATGACCATCCGGCTACTGCCCTGTGCAAAAATCTCCAATTTTCCCCAAATAAGTCATTGGTCCCTCTCTTAGGA
Source organism: Camelus bactrianus (assembly GCF_048773025.1). Taxonomy (NCBI): domain Eukaryota; kingdom Metazoa; phylum Chordata; class Mammalia; order Artiodactyla; family Camelidae; genus Camelus; species Camelus bactrianus. The sequence goes on from NC_133557.1 coordinate 25,912,851, forward strand.
TGCAAAACTACACATGGGCCCAGCCAAGCTTTCAGCCAGATTCCTTCTATAAATTATTTGTTGGGACCCCTTTTTTTGTCCCAGGCACTTGGCTAGGTAGTAATTAAAGAGTGAAGTAAAAAACCAATTGGATTCCTGCCCTCATGAAGCTTACATTTTAATAGAAATAGACATTAAACAAATTAAGACATAAATAAATAGAAAAGCAAAAGAATTTACAGTCCCTACCCTAGAGAAATAATCACTCAGGAGCATCAAGAAGCTTACACAAGGATGTTCACTGCAGCATTGTTTATAGCAGTGAAACATTAGAAAAAACCTACATGTTTATCAAAAGGGAAATGGCCACATAAACTGTGGTATATCCAAATTTAAGCACTCAGGCAGCAGTTGGGAAGAATGAGGTAGGCTCCACGTACTCATGTGACTAGATGGCCAAGACAGGGTGGAGTGAAAAAAAAAAAATACAGCCACAAAAAGGTATGCCATTTTTGTTCAAAGACACACACAATAATATATTTTATAAGGAAATACATGTATATGCAGATAATACATGTATGTGTGTGTGTGTGTGTGTGTGTGTATATATATATATATATATATATATGTATATATATATATATAAAATATACATCCGTATGGGGGAGGGTATAGCTCAAGTGGTAGAGCGCATGCTTAGCATGCACAAGGTCCTAGATTCAATCCCCAGTTTCTTCTTGAAAAATAAATAAATAACCCTAATTACCTCTCCCACTAAAAAAATTTTTTTTTAATTTTTCCATATGAACATATATACACACGGAGATCATAAGACATATGTGTGCTGATCATATTGCAATACACCCAAATACTGAATCATTATGTTGTACACCCTGAAACTAATATAATGCTATATGTTAATTATATCTCAATAAATAAATTTATATATATATATATATATATACACACACATATGCAAGTACAAAAATAAAAGCTGGTTAATTCTCAAGCGTGGGCAAGGACCCAGGACAGTTTGGTGGTAGCTGAGCATTTTAATCCCTTTACATGTAAAGCATACTCATACGCCTACTCGTAAGAAATGCCGAACTGGGGTACATACCCTTGGAAATAAAAAATAGAGAATAAAATATGTATTATCTCCATCTATGGCTTTTTGATAAACATGCGATAAACCGTTCTCCGCTTACCCACCTCCTTACTCTACACCAGTCCCGCTCTCACTAGGAATCTCTCCAAAGCCACGTGCCCCCTATGTGCAAAAATCAGTCTGGAGCCATCCTCCCCAAGGCCCCCTCCAAATGCCACCACCCTCTCTTTGTTCAGTCACTCTCTGTTTGTTCAACACCTCCTTTGTGACACTTGCAGGACTCTGCCCACCCTGCCTGAATGGGCCACAGGCCCCTTGAAGGGAAGACCAGCTCCCCCCCCCCCCCCCCCGTCATGTCAGCTGCCGGCACAAAGGAAGTGTCCCATATTTAGCCATTCTACTCAGTCAGGTAACTGTGCCCTCTGGATTCTTTCATTCACTCATTTACTCTCTTACTCAACAGGTATTTATTAAGCACCGACTGTGTACCAGGTCCTGGTCTAGGTGCTGGGGCCACAGCAGGAGAGCAAACCAATCAAAATGACTGTGGAGTTAACATCCAGTATTAGTGCATGAAATCAGTGTTATGGAGAGAAATAAGTGGGGCACAGGAAACAGAGGGGGCGGGTGGGGGCGATTTAAAGAGGCTCGTCGAGGAAGACTTCAGAGGTGGAGGCATCTGAGTACAGCTCTGAATAGGGAGACAGTGGGAGCCGTGCAGAGTTCTGGGGAAGGAGCATTCCAGGCTAAAAGATGGCCTGCAAAGACCTTAAGACGCTGTGCCCAGTGATTCAAGGAACAGTAAGGAAGCCAGCATGGCAGAGTGGCTGGGGTGGAGTAAAAAGAGACAGATCAGAAAATGAAAATGGAGGAGATGCATAGTGATTGCCTGGGAACTTTAGGGCTTTGTAAAGATGGGACTTTATCCGAATAAGCCAGAGAGCCACTACATGGTATGAGCAGAAGAACAGTGACCTGGCTTGGGTACTGAGACTTATGAAGGCCGGAGGTTGGGGGTGGGTAGGGTGTAGCTCAAGTGGTAGAACGCATGCTTAGCAGGCACAAGGTCCTGGGTTCAATCCCCAGTACCCCCTCCAAAAATAAACAAACCTAATTACCTCCCCCGCCAAAAAGAAATAATTAAATAACATAATAGTGAATAATTCTTTTAAAAAGAGGCTTGTTAAACATGATAAACCCAAGAGCACTTCTAAAATAGTACTGGAGATATTCTCCCTGGCTGAAATCACTCAGATATTTAAGTGCGTTTGTATTTTCGGCTACTTTTACAACAACAACAGGACAGTGGTAACAGGAGAGAGAAGAAGGGTAATGAAAACAGGAAAAATCAAGGAATTTACTGAGCCCCTGCTGTGTGCCAGAGTCTTAGCTCCACATCTGAAGAATCCAGTCGTGCTGTTACTTGGTGCTCCTGATAAACCGATCTCCATTTACGTATATATATATATATTTATAAATATATATTTATATATAAATATATATATGTATATATATATAAAAGTTATATATATATAACTTTAAACCTATGTATAAATGAAGTATATGTAAATTCATTTGACAGATGAGGAAACTGTAGCCATCAGAGGTTAACTTGCCCTCTGCCTCACTAACTCCTCTAAATTCCTTGAGGTTCTACAAGAAGAGTTAAGTGGAAGTCTAGCCCAGTCTAATTCCAAAGGCCATGCTGCCTCACGCCATTCTTCTCTGGTCCTAAGTCTTGAACTTGGCCTTAGGCAAACAGAGAATAACAATACAGATCATCGATTAAGTACTTATTATAGGCCAAGCACCCGGTACCCAGGCAGTCAGTACCCCTTTCGCCCAGATTTGAAACGTGCTGCTCCCAGGGGTGATATAAATAGTGGTTAAAAGGCTTGAAATCAGCTTTCTGGGTTCAAACCAAGACTCTGGGCTACCCAGCTCTGCAGACTCTGCCACCTCACTGGAGCACTCTTTGCCTCTGTTCCCCCCATTTTACAGATGTAAGAACACTCACTGACAAATGTATTTAAGAGGAATCAGTGAGTCCTCACCTGTAAAATGCTTTGGGGGAGAATTTAGCACACAGTAAGCACTTAATTAAGACACGCTATTATTATGAATATCGGTGCCCACAGTCCCAGAAGCACGTGCAGTCACCCACTGCACGGCCCTGCCAGGGCACTTATTCATGGGCTGGAAAAGAGAAGTGAGTGCATTTATAGCAGGTAAGGGATACAATCGGATTTGGACCCAGATTTCTCCTCTCCAGCACTGAGTCACTCTCAGTCATCTGCTAGACCACACAACGTAGACAAGGCAAGCAGAATTCTCTGAAGAAAGATACCTCAGTCTGGGGGGCTCCTCATGGAAGTTCGGAGACAACCCACCTTTCAGGGTTCCTTGGGCATCCTCTTCAAGGTGGAGGTCAAGGGAGGCCTAAGGGACCCCTGAAGGAAGAGGTCAGAAGTGAGTGGCAGCAGGAAAAGATGTGGAGCAGAAGAGCTCCAACTCTCCTGACTTTAGGTGTGCCCTCGGAAGCCACGCCCTCCACCAGGACACTGGATTGGGGGAAATGCTGGAGAGGAGATTAAGGTCGGAGCCACACCCTTAACAGGCTGGCGTGACCAAAAAAATCCAGAGTCTAGACTAAAGATCAGACAGCTGCCCTAAATTTCTGGAGTGTAGATGATCCCAAGCCAGCTACTACACCACTTCACCTTCAGCTGATGGACTTTTGCTCAGCAGCTCCCAACCCCCAACACAGCAAATTTTCCCAGAAACCGGAAATGAATAAAACCCAGTCTTCAGAGCCTTCCTGGATCCCAATCCTGACTCCACAGCTCAGCTGCTGGGAGACCTCAGCCCGATGATTTAGCCTCTCTGCCTCATCTGTAAAATGGGAATAATAATGTTGTCCGCTGCAGTAGTGCTCATTTAAGGGTTAAATGAGCTGGTGGAGAGGAGACATTACGAACCTTCAAACTAACTCAGGAAACCTCAGCCAAAATGACATTAGCCATTCTTTTCTCCGGATGGCTCCCTGTCCTAAAACAGCCCTTCAACTTAACTAATCCCCTTGGCTTCTTCAACAACTTTTTTTTTCAAACGTGGTTAGCACATTTTGTTGACATATTTTCACAAATACCAAGCCTGCATGTCCTCTTAAAAATATTTTAAGAGATTATGTTTTGTTCCCACTTGCTTTGAGGAACGGCTTCAGCATCGTTAAGTGAGATGAAAACAGTATAAAACAAATGAGGGTAATAGGACCATCTTTCCTGAACTTTTTCAAAAAGAAAAAAACAACAGAAAGAAAAAGCAAAGAATTAAAGATTCAGATGCTGGGCTTTTAAAGACCATCTTGTTAAGTATTTTCTTATCAAGTTCCTTTTTTTTTCCCTCCCCCATAAACACGACAGTAATGAGTTTTTCTTTCTCCCTGCTTCAAAAAAAAAAAAAAGTGTCACATAAATTTCTCCAAACCCATACAATCTGAATTTTCTACAAGGATTTATAACTGATATGCTATATCCTTTAAAGAAAAGAAGAATGCTATGAACAGAAATAAACAGTTTCTGAAGCAGTTTTATTTGAAGTCAAGGAATAAGAACAACTGTCCCCAAGGAAACAAAGTAGAATTTGGACTCCAAGCTAAAATGGCTCTGCCTTAATCCTCTGTTACCCGGTAAAATGGGGCTGCGTTTACAGGAAACGCCTGCCATCAGAAGTTTTCTGCTAGTTTTCAACCCGTTTTCAACCGTATTTTTGCATCATCAACTCAGCCATATGGAAACAAATAAAAGCTTCAGCTTTAAAAAAAAAAAAAAAAAAAAAAAAAAAAAAACGTAAAGGAAAGGAAGAGATTGCTGACCTGTTCACTTCTACCTTCTCCAGGATGGTAGAAAGGCAAGAAGAAACGCAGGCTCCCCTCCCCCTCCACGACTGGGCTTCCCGGCTGGGTGGAAACTATCTCATTACCACATTTTCAACCAGCAGACCGGTTTCCTCGTTTAATCAAAGTTAGTTTGTGGTTGTTTGGCAGTCTGCGCATGCCAGGTTTTTATGGCTATAGAAAATGTGTATTTATTTATTTTGGGATGGCTTTGACCATATGACACATGAGCCAGTCTTAGCCAATGATTTATAAGAGCTCTGAAAAGCACTGCCTTTAAACATTTTAATAGAGGCTCTCTCATCCTTTGTAAGTGGAAGTGTAAATTGGTACAGTCCTTTTGTAAACAACTCAGTGAGGCAAGTCAAGGGCCTTACAAATGTTCGTACATTTGGGTGCAGCAGTAACACCCCTGAAATCAGTCCCAGGGAAATAGCCCGAATCAAGGGGAAGGTGTTATGAACAAAGACATTCATGGAAACAAGATTTACTATAAGGGGAAGAAAAATACACACACCCCCTCTCTCTCCACGTATATGTGGAAACACACAGAGGAAGCGCTAATCATCCAAATGATGCCCCAATTTTGCACACAAGCCATTTTGAAATTAGAAGTTTTGAAAAGCCGAGTCATTGGGAAATAGTTATAAGAGCAACTGGAAAAAAGATCAAGGTGCAAAATCCTATTTTTAATAAATGTCTTTTTATTAGTAAGCAAACAGAAAGAATATAATGATAAAGCTGTTAAAATTGGCTTTCTTGTCAGGGAAATTCTAGTATGGACTGCACATTATGTGATACGAAGGACTTCTTGTTAATTCACTTGCTCTGATAATGGCATTATTAGTTACTAGGGGGAAAAAAGGTACATATTTTTTAGAGAAATATACCGAAGAGCATAGGAGGAGAATGGCATGGTATGTTGGAATTCGTAATACTTCAGCAAATTCTAAAAAGGAGAGAATTGAAGCAAATGTGGTTAACACCCTGAAACTGCAGAAGTGGGTGTTGGGCCTGGGGCGGCGGGGGGAGTTCATTTTTACTGTTCTCTCTACGCTTATGTTCATTTCAAAGTTTTGGTTAAAATTGTTTAAATGGCTGTTTTCTGATCATTGGGATATGCATGACCTTTTTCTGCCTCCTGTTTTTCTCCAGTGATTTCCTATAATATGCCTATATCGCCCTGGGAAATAAAACAAACTAACATGTATTTTACCAAAAAGAAATGAAAAATAAAAAGAGCTGACAGTCCCACAGAGATGTTTTTATTGCTGTGTAATAGCAGTGAATCCTCAGAATGCCATGATAAGCCGTGGTACCTCAGAATACAAGCCCATAAATGGTCCAGATCCTCCCTCCGTGGGATAGCAGCGGAGTCTGAGACGACGCTGTAAATATGATCAGCTGATAAAAAGGCCAGCTGCAACGAGCCATTTTAAAGATTAGGAACCATTTAAACACACACACACACACACACACACACACACACACACACACACACACACACACACACACACACACACACAAACACCGCCTCCTGGCTCTTAAGTGTGAAGTGGCAAGACACTCTGGTTTTATTTCCAAAGTTTCATGCAATAATCACCTAAGCAGCAAGCAGCGCAGAGTTCCACATACCGCCAAGCTGACTCAGAAGGAAGGGTTCCACATTCCTTAATTAGCAGCATCAGAAAAGCACCACTTCCTGCAGTGGAGTTTCCCATTTCACCAGGCGACTCAGCTGGCTCAACACACCCCACAAGTTCACGCGGAGGATTTCCACAAAGTCTGGAAGCGTAGATAGTGTTACTTAATTTACCTTGTTAATTTACTTTCCTGTCTTCTGTTTTATTCTATTACACTATCCTATTATTCTCTTCTGTGGTGTTCTAATTTTTTGCAGATTGAAGAGGTTCATGATGAAGTGATGCATTTTCGCCTTAGTTTCCAGGCTTCATGGACACCCCGTAAATACTGAGATCAAAGCTGGGGGCAGAATAGGTAAACAATACACCAACTTGAAAATGCAGTTCTCTTGGTTATTAATAGTCCAAAGATTCAAAGTCCTGGGCTAGAAGTTTCTTTTTCAGTACCGTTACTTAAATTAAGTTTTTGATTCATATTAAAGTTCTCTGGCAGAACTCTTACAGGGTACAAGAACATGGGGAAGGTTTCCAAACAAGATTACACGGTTTTCCAATGTGATATATTTGATCATCTTTGAAAAGGCAGGGGCAGAACTAGCCCAACCCTAATTGAAATGTCAAATTCTCAGGAAAACAGTCTCCTTGTAAACATTGGATTTAACCTTTGTAACAATTATTTACTTTGAACTTCAGAGGTTTTGAAGAAATGTAAAATAACGTCGAGCAGGTGATTGACAGATTTGACAGACATTTAAAAAAAAAAAGCTATTTGGAAAACATTTTATTTTGCACTTTGAGGGATCTGAAGTCTGTTCTATAATGCATTATTCCATTTTTCTCTTTTAGACTTCTTCCTTAAACTCCGTCATTTTAGAGACTTCTCTCTGAGCACTAGGTTGATAGATTTATATTTAGTGTTTAATTCAGAACCTTAGCTGTAAATATGAAAACAGACAAGAAAAGCTCACAGTCTTAGACTCCAAAATAAAGCAAGTGTTTGCCTTCATGGCAAATCTGCCTTCTCAGGGGTCTAAAAGGCAGCAGAGAAGGCCTACTTAGGAATTTTATTTCTCCTGAAGACATCTGGCATTTGAGAATGTCTGAGGCTATTTAGTGAATAAACGAACCCTCGACTGGGTCTCTTAAGAATGAAAGCCTTTCCCTCTGACCCCAGAGAGTAATGAATTCCTTCTAACACTATATGATAATGAGGATGAAAAATATTTTTAAAAATTCATGTACTTTAAATAACCATTATGTCAAGCTGAGTCAAAAGCCAAGGGCACTGGCTTCAATTAAATAGACTGTGGGTTTTTGGTGTCCTTGGATCATGTCGGAGCTATAGTTTGAGCCTATTCCTGACTCAGGTTCCCTCTCTTTGTCCCAAGACATCAGGAGGTGGATGGAGGGTGCCCCAAGATATGATGGTGTCTTTTTGGAGACATAGAGATGTCATGGATTTTCTGTGGTTGTTTGTTATCTTGAAAACAATGCTTATAAAACAGTACTTTGTAGGAGGGTCCTGAACCCAAGAAGCTGTCTGCTGTCACCTTTAGAGAAATCAAGATTGAAATAAAACTGTCCTTATTAATAATTTAGGGAGATTATTCATACCTAAGTGAGTTTTGCTTGTGAAAAACGCTGATTACCTGAATTGGCTCTAAAGTCTTATCTCCTTCCATTTCTGTATATTAAAAACAGTTTCTAACCACAAGGACCTCCTGTAGAGCTCAGGGAACTATATTTAATATCTTGTAATAACCTATAATCTGAAAAGGAATATATACATATAGATATCTGAATCACTTTGCTGTATACCTAGAACTAAATCAACTGTACTTGGTTGTTAAAAACACAAATAAAAACAAACAAAACAATTTCCACCCTCCTCTTCAAGTTATTAAAGATTTTTTTCTCTTTTTTTAAAAATTAAAAAAAAATTAAATTATAGTTGGGGGGACGGTATAGCTCAGCAGTAGAGCATGTGCTTAGCATGCACAAGGTCCTAGGTTCAATCCCCAGTACCTCCACTAAAAAATTAAACTAAAAAATTAATTTAGAAATACATAAAGAAACCTAATTACCTCCCGCCGCCAAAAAAAATATATATATATAGTTGATTTACAATGTTGTGTTAGTTTCTGGTGTACAGCATAGTGATTGGTTATACATATATATATTTTTTTTTCTTTTTATAATAGGTTATTACAAGCTACTGAATATAGTTCCCTGTGCTATAACAGTAGCACCTGTGGTCAAGGTATTAAAGATTTTATGTCTTTCTTCATTTTCAAATATCCAGCAAAACACTGTCAATTCATCAGAGAAACACTGGAATTTTAACTTGTCATAATTCAAAGCTTCTGCTTTGAGCACAGGGCACGCACCACTCATGTATATTCCATTGTATTCTGGTTACATAGAATCCAGTATTTGGTTGCATAGAATTGCCTTGTATCCTGGTTACACAGAATGATGCCCACCCGGAGTTGCTGAATGGGCATAATCTTAGCAAACTTGCAATGGTCTGAGCACAAGCACTGCCCCGCACCATCAAGCCAGGCCTGTTGCTGGTGCCACCATCAGTTAGATAGCGACTTACGAGGCCTCCTGGCCTTGCAGATATTTCTTCCCCTATCAGTGGATCAGAAGTTGGACTATTTCCTTAGTCACAGAGACTGGCCGTTTGTTGGGATGTTTGCAGTAGGAACTACAGTTGAAGATAACAAAATTAAACATGAATGGGGAAAAATACATAATTCTTCTTTTGGGGAGCTTAAGATTGTTTTGTTGTTTTCTGATTCTTAAACTATTAATTGTTTAGAGTAGAGATCTGATTTCTTTCTTCAGCTTTTTCCTATGGCATTTGAATGGTGAAGTCTTTTGAAAATATTTACCTTTTCTGACCAGCCAGCAACGCTTAGTCTTTTCTATAGTTCCTAAGATTAAGAAAATAAGAGAAAACTAGAGAGACTTGGCAAGCAAGTATGTAATAATCTGGCAAGGAAATTCTTGAGCAAGAGTTTACGGGTTTGGGTTTATTGGAACATTTGAAAGCAATTAAAATGTTTTTTTTTTCCCCTCAAACTTATTTTTGTCCTTTTTCCTTTAAGCACACAGGCATACAACTGAAAAATAACATAACAATACAAATGAATCATTAAGTGGATCAAGCCCAAAAGCTACCACTAGGGATCTTTAGAGAATATTAGATGGAGTGTCTGTAAGCCATTCTCAGGCTTATTATAGGTGTCGAGACCAACCCTTCAAGAAAAGTTGACCAGATCTTCAGTCTTCAAGTCTGACTTCTATTTACTGACCTGATACAGAATATCCTGTGTAGTGTTAAAAATACCAGCTTCCCAACTGTGGGGATAGGCTCTGAAATGTTATCTACACAGTTAAACTATATGTAATGTATGTTGAACAGATGTAAATAGGACAGAGTCCACAGTAGATGAATCAGAATTTTTCGAGGTAACTCCACAATAAGCTAGAAGAATACTGTTATTAGGTCTACGCACCTGCCATGTTTTAAATACCAGAGTTCTCAGATTTTACAATATCACTGAGAAGAGATCAGAGGATACATTCTAGCACGCCATATACAACCCATAAAAGATACTTTTTGATTTTTATAGTAAGAAAGCCTTACTGTTCATTACAGAAAATTTGAAAACTGCAGAAAACACCCACGAACCCAATACATGACACTCAGGAACAACCACGGTTCCTACGTTGGTGTGTTTCCCCGAAGCTTTTTAAAAATGGCATAGTACTTGGGTCTACCTTTTTATTTATTTATTTTTTTTGCTTGATCATTACAATGAAGGTTTTTCCCATATGTTAAAAATAATGTTAGCTTCTTCAATCATGCCTTGTTTTCTTTTTCTTATAAAAATTTATAAAATCCAAATGCTGTACTGGCTCCCCCTACTCCCACCCCCAACTCCCGCCCAACTCCTTTTGGCCCACAGAATGGTACAGAATATCTCTGAGAAGTGAAACAGAAAAAAAAAAAAAAAAGGTTTCACTGACAGTTAAATTAAAACCCTAATAGGTAAAAACTATCATACCACTGAAACTCTTTTTTCCTTTTGTATCTTAAGATATTTCAGAGAAAATTGTCCAAGAATAAAGACCACAAAAGAGGTATTCACATTGTAAAGGAAAACCAAATGGACAGGGTAATTATCTCCTTTTTAAAAAAAATCTTCACTCTGGATCACAGTGGTGACCTCTAGGGAGGGGACCTGGGAGGCTGGAGGACCACGGTGGGAGGGGGACAGGCTTTTTCTCTGTGTCCCCTTTGTACTTCTTGTTTGGTACCAGAAGCAGGTATGAACTTAGTAGGAAGCTAGACATGTAGGTTTTTTGAAGTACAGTAATACATACGTCTGCATCACATTCCTCCGGGACCAAGCTCATTAAAAAGAAGCAAAGCACCTCCGTTTCTCAGTGCCTCAGCTTCTCACCATTCCTCCCTTTCCCCACTTTCCACTTCAGAATCAAACTTCACGGTGGCGGTGGGGCGGGGTGGGGGTGGGGGGTGATGCACAGGAACTAAAAATAGGACACCTGCTCCATCTTGCCCAGGAGTGCATTGTCAGAGCAGCCTTGACCACGCCCCCAGAGCTGGATGAGCTACCCAGGTAAAAATAAACAGCCGGAGACGGTTATGAAATGAATCTTTACAGCATTTGTATTTGTTTCTCCTCCAAACGTTTTCTCACGCATTCCCTGCCCCTGGAAGGTGAACGGATGTCGGATTCGCTCGCTGAGGTCCAGAGGGAGACATGCTGCCTGCGGGGGGTGGTGGGTGCCACACGCCATCAGGGCATCTCCCCGCTCCCTCCTCCTCCACCGCGGGTGTGAGTAATTTCGACATTTTCTGAAGCTTGAAATCCATTCTCTTCCTGAGTCAGGATGGACTTTGCCTAATCTATTTCCTGGAAATATTTCCACACACCCCCCCCCCGCATGGATGAGCAATTGCATGGGAGCGCAGTTTCTTCCGGAGCACAAAATGGATCATATGTGCTTATACAGATGTACAAAGATGTACAATTTGAGCTTTTCTTGCAAAGTGAGGACATGTGATTCTGGCTTTAGTTCACGGAATTAAACGTTGCAAGATTTGTGATTGATACATAGCGTGAGAATCTGCTCGGGGGCCCCTCTCTTGGTTTCTCTTTATTCTATTTCAGTGTGAGTGTCTGTCTGGCTTGGAGAACTAACCAGGGACCCACGCAGTGATCAGCCCAAGCCACTCGAACAGGGCAGACTCCTGAAACCCGAGTAGTAAAAGAATCAGTCCTGATCTAACACACCAGATGTGAGTGACAAAAAGTTTGATTGTGTCATTTTCTCAGTAAGATGACCTGAGGCCAGTCCCTTGTTTGCTTTCTACATTCGAGAAAATGTTTCTTATGTGTTTTGGATTCTTCCACACTAAGCACTTTTTTTTGCTTGTTAAGAGGGCCTAGACCCCTGAGCCTAATTGTAAGATAGTATTTTGAGAACCTGTGGTGAAACTTGGGATTTGTCTCTCCCTCCTCTTTTTTTTTTTTTTTCCCTACTGCTTTAAAAACAAGATAAGCCTGTATGCAAATAGAGTCCGCGGTAACCACAGTAACATTCTCAACCTTATTTATTGAATTGCAGAGTCTTCCTTCACCGATTAAGCGCTATTTGCATACCTTTAACATTAGAAACATTAATTCCAGTAATGAGTCATTCAAGACGTCTTCTGGGTTTGTAGCTCTGAAGCTGGATTCAACTGTACTAATGCTGGAATAATGGGTGTCTTCTGTGTTAAAACTTCAGGATTTTTTCTGTGCAGAGAGAGAGGTTTTTATTGTCTCGTTTTTTTTCAATTCTAAAACTGAAATGTGTCCAAATGAGTTAAAGATAATATTTGAAACAGATTTAGTTATTTATTTCACACACTAAAGCAATATACTGTATGACCTTTTCATTCTATGAAGAGATAAAGAACTTGTTATTCTCTTCTTGTCTGAATATAACCAGTCTTACAAAGAAGAGTAACAGCTTTATATTTTGAATATCTTTTCCAGCTTGAGGTATAACTGACACGTAACACTGTGTAAGTTTAAATTGTACAACGGGTTAATTTGGTACCTTTCATTTTGCATTTTTCAATGGAAAAAAAAAAAGGAAAGAGAGAGAAAAAGACAACCTCAATGCTTTTCTCAGAAAGAACAGGAAGCTTGAAGGAGGAAGTATGTGACAGTTTATTTTTCAACAAGTACACGTTATCAAGTGAATGAAATTCCTCTGGAAGCTATAAAAATGAAGATCGGAGCATGGCTGCGTTCAGATAGCACAAAACGCTCCTCAATATTTAGAACTTTTTTTTTTAAAGCTAAGTTATTAATGAAAGCCAATTATTGCACTTTTCCAAAAGGAAACACTGAGTCATTCATGAAATGATCTAAGATTTCGAAACTTGCTTACACCATTTTTTTTTTCCCTCCTCCTTTCCTACCTGTGCCAAAAAGCAGGCTCAGAAAAGCCAACCAGTAACCATGGCCTAAATCCAGGGAGCCGGCACCGAATTAGCTCAGCCCTGCTGTAATTTAGCAAAGACTCACGCTGCCCCCAAGGGTTACTGTCCCACCAGAAGGGCCGGCTGGAAAGTGCCTCCGCAGCCCGCCTGGGTCCAGAGTGGGGGGGCCTCCGTCCCCCCCCCCCCCCGGCCCCGGAGGGCCTGTGATTAACTAGTTCTGGCGCAGTCATTTGGCCATACCCTGGCCTGCCTCCAAGTTTCATGTGGAACAGCAGAAGGGCGTGGGTCCGCAGATAGGCAGGCCCGTGTTCCTAGGAGGCATTACACATTTATGGCCAGAGCCCTACAGAATTTGGCCAGAGAAGGAATGAAGAAGAGAATGTGTTTGGCGAGGAAATACTGACTTCTTGATCCATTTATCAAGAGTGCTTAAGCTTAGGCCATTAAACCGTGTCCAGAGACAGTCAACAAATGTTTGAGTCAGGAATAAACTGTGAGTGAGGTGGTTTTAACCTCGGGACAGCTGAGGAAGAGTATTTCTAGGTACTTATTTTTAAAAATATGACTTTAGATAAATTTACAAAAGAATCAAACCACCCAAGTTTCTGCTCTGGGGAAGCAGCCTCTTTCTTCTTTACAGACAACTGTAAGTTCATGTAGATCAATAACATAGACAAGGAAATAGTGCTTGGCTCCAAACAATACAGAAAAAAGCTTGGAATTGTGCCTCCTTAAGAAAATACCATACCATACGTTTGCATTGTATCACTAAAAGGATTTTATAGATACAGTATCTTAATATGACTCTGCAAGGTAGAAAGCGGAAGTGTCCTATTTCACAGATTAGGAAACTCAGAGAGACCTTGACCTTCCTAAGGTCACAACGTTAGTTAATTGCAGCGCCCAAACTTAAATCCAGGACTCCTGGCAAAGAGTACTGGTCTTTCCTGGGCATGCCTTGTCCCTTGTAACCTGAGTCTGCGTCTTCCCCTCTGCACGTCCAGACTCTGGAAGCTCCTAGACCTGTTGCTTTTACGTTAAGCCTGTGCTTTTCAACTCCCGGAATTCCCAAGAAATATTCAAGTCTTGTTTCTCTCCCCACCTTGAAGATCCTGGTCCTTTTTCACAACCCATTTGAGAAGGAAGTGGTCTCGATGCTGGTTTTCTTGTACAATAGCTTCCTCTTTTTCTCCTTGAACTTATTTTGGTCTTATTTTATCCTGACACCCCTCCCCCCAAAAAATCCCAGATTCTGCACCACATCTGAGGGATTTTTTTGATAACCCTTTCTCGACCACTAAGATGTTACTAATCAATACCCGTAATTTTTAATTTCCTCTATGTGTGTGTGTTTATTTTTCACATTTTTCACAATGATTTTTGTTGTTGTCATCTAGGGGGGAAATTATTTTTAAAAACTATTTTATCATTTTTGTGTAACTCACGTGATGTGCTTCACACAATGGATGGTTGTTGCTAACACCAGTAGAAGAACTACTGCGGAGTTTTCACGACAAGCCATGAAACAGTTATTTGGGTATCACTTATTTAGAACATGCCTGGTAAGCACTGGTTAAAAATTGATGATTCAGGGGCAGTCTTTCTCAAGTGGTTTTTGTAAAATACCTAGGAGACCTTGAACATTCTGTTACGGAGTTTTACAATCACGGGGAGAAGGGCGGAGGGCAGTGTTCGCCAGGAATATTGCTTTATTGCTCAGCTAAAAGTCCCTTTGGCTCTGAAAGTCCCTCCTCCCTGGTGCCACAGGCTGGGAGAAATCAGCATTTTCTCTTCTTTACTGGCATTTTTACTATGCAGAAGAGTTGTCGTCGGTGAAGGATCCCATTTTCAAAATACATAAAAGAAAACTTTCAGTTTCTTTCAGTAAATGGCTTTCCCCCACGGTTACAGATCCCTCCCTCTGGAATAGACTCTTATTTGCTGAGCCATAGCCATTGGGGGGAGGGGGAGCTGTCACCAACTCTCATCCAATCGTGGCAAACATTTTAATATCCTGCTCACCTTGTCTCAAAGTGCTCTTCTAAGCATTTTATATCTACTAGCTCAGTGAATCCTTAGTACAGCCCCACGGGGCAGATGCCACTTTACAGAGGCAGAAAGAGGCACAGAAATGTTAACCCACCAGCCCTAGATCACACAGCTTTGGCACCAGGCTCGGACCCATTATTCTTTGCTGCCTCCAGGCATTAATGCAACCTGCAAACCTGCAATGAAGTTAGCTCATTGACCTTTGTCCTAGAAGCAGAATTTTTTTTTTCTAAAGTCACAGGAGTGTAGGTGAAAGTCGGGAAAATCTCACTGCAGAGACTTGGATTCGATAGAGAACCAGAACCCACTGAGAAAGGGAAGGTGTGTGACATGGATCTGCGTCAAGCTTTATTTCTACCCCTTAACATTTCCTTTAAATCCTTGAGCCAAATAATTTGTTCCATTACCAACACATAGAAGTTCCCTAGCTAAATCAGATCAGCTAGAAAATATGATGTGTGTTTAAGAGTAAGCACTAGACACTTTGGCTTTGAACAAGCAGATTTATTTCAATTCATTTGAGATGCTTATAAAACTTTAACTTAAAAAATGTTAAAATGTGGAGGATTGTATTCACTAGCTGAAGGACTTGTAGTTACCATCTTAAAAAAAACAGCAATCAACAAACTAAGGGGGGAGGTTATAGTTCAGTGGAAGCGTGCACACTTAGTATGCAGGAGGTCCTTGGTTCAATCCCCAGTACTTCCATTAAAAAAATTAAGTAAAGAAATTAAAAAGAAAAAAGAACAAGCAAACTGGAAACAGACCAAAAAGAAAAAACAAACAGAACCAAGCAAATGACAAATTCAGTCTATCCATAATATTTGAGAAAATATATATTTTGCTTAATTATATTTTCTAGTTACTCAAATGAAAGTTTTGTGTCAGCTTTTATATACTTTAAATACATATTGAAATATATTTATATATAAATATTTCTTGTACATTTAAAAATATACAAGAAATATCTTTCAATCTTCAAGCATGTGTAATATGGAAAATATGTCATCTTTTATGAAACAAGTTTGGATAGCAATAATGCAAACCATGAGTAGAAAAAAAGTATCATTTTTCTTGGATAATTCACAGTTCTTTATTGCTCTCATTCTGAAATGACCCATCATTCATGATGAAATTGAAGATATATTAAGTCAAATTTTACCTACATGGACTTCACAACATTCCCTGGAAGCTTCTTTTTTGGACCAGATTCCTAATATCAGTTCTGTTCTCATGATAAATTTCTTCCTCCTTCTAAAGGGGAAGTGAAAAAAATAAAAGGGCTCAGTTTTTATACACACACACTTTTTTTTTTTAAATGCAGCACCCACTCTATGGAAATTGCAGCGCAGTTTTAACAAGAGGAAGAAAAGCTATCTCTGGGACACAACTGAAATATGCAGAACTTACACAGGTCATTCAAACTTGCTTTTATTATCAAGTTGCTAACCATAGCACATACAACTGCTATGACGAGTATATTAAGCTCTCCATTCCGTGGATAATGAAATGACCTGAAGGCTCCCATCTTAAGGTGAACTCAGTGTAAATCCCAAGAAATGATTTCATTTTCTGTGAACTTTAAGATTTTTTGTTTGTTTGCTTTTGTTTTGGGGGGGAGGTAATTAAATGTATTTGTTTTTCAATGGAGGTGCTGGGGATTGAACCCAGGACCTCACACAAGCTAAGCATGTGCTCTACCACTGAGCTATACCCTTCCCCCTGAACTTTGTAATTCTTACTGCACATAAGAGAGTTATACTGCTACAGCCAAACACCATGAATGCAAAAGCCTATGCCAGTCCCTTCTCCAGGGAGAAGTAGCCTTCTATCCACCACATACAGGATGTTTTTCAAGTCTCGGATTCAAATAGATAAAAAAGAGATTTATGAAATGACTAATCTGTAATTGGAGTAAAATCATGAATGTGTGTAATACATGCAAATTTTGCACAGTGCACGACTGTTCGCCAGCATATCTTTATTGTAGACCTGCTCTACCAGGCAGTCCTCTAGGCAGAAAGGGAAGGGGTACATTGATATATAAGACTCACAAGGTCCTTGAAAATATCATTACTTTCCCACAGCCCTGTTAAAGGGGGAGCCTTGCAAAATACGCCCAGGTACATCCCTTTTTTTTTTCCTCTTTTCTTAGTCACTGAAAACTTATTGAGCACCTACTGTCTGCCAGGACCTATGCTGGGACAGAAATACAGAATTGCATACTCAAAAAAAATGGTCTTAACTTGAGTCAAAGTTTTAATCAGGCAACCAGACATTAAACAGCGAAAAGCCCAGTGGAGATCAGCCATTTGTAAGCATTAGAATGACCAGAGGCTTGATTAAAAATGCAGGGTGGCCTTGGCCCCTTGGCCAGCCCCTCCCTGGGGACTAGGGGGGTCTCATACTCTGCATGTCACCCCAGGGGATTCAGACGTTCTCAGCCTGCAACTTGCAGAAAGTATGTAACTACAATTGGAGTAAGTGCTCAGGAGAAAAATTTCACAGTGCTGTGAAGGCCAGCTTCCACACCAGGAGCTGGAGGAATAGTACTTCCAGGGGCCCCTCAGAAATGTTTTTATTGTCCTTTCTTTGAAAGCCAGAAGAAAAGATGGATGTAATAATCATGAAAATATTATGAATTGTATCACAATCATGAAAATATCATCAGTTCAGCCTGGATTGTATTCATCTTTATTCATTTATATATTTGCACACTTGCAAAATAGAATTTTTAATATCCTTTCATGGAGGAAGAGGCCCACAAAGGCAAAAATACCTTGGGCCCACAGCAGTCATGACTCGGCCCTGGTGCTATAGGAATATACATATATATATAAAAGGAACCCTAGGGGTGGTAAAAAGTTAGTTAAGGCTTCCAGGTAGAAGGGACAGTTGAGCTGAGACCTGAAGGGTAAATAGAAATCAGCTATACTAAAGGCACTGTAGAGGGGAATGAGCAAGGAGAAATTAGACAAAGGAAGAGATTTCAAGCAAAGGGAACAGAGTATGCAAAGGCCCTAGGGTAGGAAGGAGCATGGAAATGTGAGGAGCTAAAAGTTGACAAGGAGGTTAGAGAAATTCTGGCCTGGGGGAGAATAGTGTGAACTGAAGCAGTGGTCAGTCAACGCTGGGCTCACAAACAACAAAGAAAAACATGGGTCTGTTTTTCGCCCCTCCTTTTCCTGATTCCTAGTTTGCTTCCAAGAGGAGATAAGCCTTTCCGATATATTGATTTTTGTCTTATTGATTTAAAAAGTGTGCATGAGTGTCTACTTTTATTATTTTTTTTCATGCTAATGAACATCTAGATTTTTGTTTGTTAGGAGTTGGGGATACCTCTGAAAGAAGAAGAAAACGCTCACGTTTTCTGCAAATTGAATGAACCAACTTCTTTGCCTTTCAGAAGTTTTCTTGGTTTCTCTGATACGGAGATTTGATAGCTAGGTAGGAAAATCAAGTTGTCATCACTAGGGCTATAGTTCGGAAGTCTCTCAAATGCTTTATGTCTGATTATAAGAATATTTGAGAAGATTTTCACTTCAGATACTCTCTTCTGGTAACTGGGAGGTGAGGGGAGAAATAAAACTGAATACTGTGATTTTCATCTCTCATCCCACTCCATGTCTGCAGCACAAGGCACGTGAAATTGACTGCATCATGTCACGTAGGGGCCTCCAGTAACCGTACCCCACTCATAACAAGGAGAGCAGAAAACTGTGGCAAGGAGAGGAAACATGAGGCAGCCATACTCAGCCTCAGCCAGATGCTGAGGTGCGGAAATTCTGGTCTAATATTGACGAATATTCCACTATTTCAAAAGAAACCAGATACCAGCGTTTTCATGTGAAGTCTCTCAACTTTCTTAAAAACCACACTCCTACCAAAATGTATCTGTGGCCACGTTCAGCCTGTGAGTCTCAAACTCAGGGTCACTGCTGTGGCTTCACACGACTCCAGCGGGGACCATTCATGGAGCAGTGCCTTGGAGTTGTGCAACATGGCAGCCTTGCCTTCAAATCACAACTTACTCATTCTTAATAACCTCCAGAATTTAGGCCCCAGGCTTGTTCCATTCTCTGCCTCACAGCAAGCACTCGATAAATATGTGTTGAATGAATCAAGATCTTCTTTACAAAGATTTGCCAGCTGATCCTAGCCCTTGAGAAAGGAAGGAGGATCCTTCCAAATCCTTCCTAATCAATACCATCTGTTCGTCCTGTGTCCACAGCTTATAAGTGGTCTGACCTGGGACAACTTACTTAACCTCTCTGTGCTTCTGTTTTCTCAACTGTAAATGGGAATGATGATAACTCTCCATCTTGCTGTGAGGACTGAACTAGTTAATACGTGTAAAGTGCTTAGAACTTTATCTGGCACATACTAAGTGCTCAGTATATGCTAGCTGGTATTATTATTTATTATCACATCTTAATTAATCATCTTATATTTTGTGTATCTTTCCCTCAGCTAAATCAAAAAACCCTTTATATGCTGAATCTACAACTTTTATCTTGTTTCTCTCATAGCAATTAACATGATAGAACCTACAGAGTTGATACTCAATAAATATTAGGGAATTGATAAAAAAAATTCCCTCCAATATAGGGAATTGGAGGTAGTCAATGGCTGTGTAGGACTCCATCATGTGGGAACTGGGCTCTTTCTATCTAGTGCTTCCACCATTTTTTTCATATGGCTTCTGCCTCATGATCCAACATGGCTGCTCAAGCTCCAGCCATTTAACTACATTCCAGAAAGCAGGAAGAATTGGGGGAGGTCAGAAAAGGAGATATGCCTCTTTAAAGACACTTCCAGGAAGTCACAGATACCACTTCCCCTTACAAACTATTGGTCAGAGTGTAGTCACACAACCACCCTCAAGTATAAAGGAGGCTGGGAAACATACCCTGTTATCGGGGTGGCCACATTCCAACTAAAAGCTGGAGATTTTATTGCTGAGGGAGAAGCAGATACAGATACTGGAACAACTAGTGGTCTCTGTCCTGGCAGTTCAGTTTGATATGTGAACACCCTTCATGGTATCAAAATGGGAATGATTCCAGCCCCCTTGAAGGAAGGTGGCAACATGGGCTTAGCCATGATTTTTGTAAAAAGCACTGCTTTACCTTCTACTTAAAACCCTAATAACACTTTTAGACTTGATAGCTTTTCATTTATAAATGTCGGTGTTCACTTATAATGGAACTCCTTAAGGAAGAAAACACAGACATAAACCCCATTGATTAAGTGGCTTTTACAAAAGTTTTCTTATTATGGACAATTTCAAACAAAAACCAAAGTGGAGAAAAGAGAATGAGGCACCTCTATTTACAGCATCAACAGCTGTGAACTCATGCACCTCTGTATCATGGACACACCACTCCCTCCGCCATGTTACGTTGATGAAAATTCTAGATATCATAGAATTTCATCTATTAGCATTTTAGTATCTCTAAAAGATAAAGACTTCCTTAAAAAGCATAACCACAATATCATTATCACGCATTACACAATTAGCAATGTCTGTAATATCATCAAAGATTTTCGCCAGGGTTTAAATTGTCTCATAGATTTCTTTTTTTTTTTTTAAGTTCATTTGTTTGACTACGAATCCAAAGTCTTTACAACACAGTTGGCTGACATGCCTCCAATTTCCTTGTAACCTATACCTGCACAGTAGCCACACGTCACATGGGGCTATTTAGACACGTTAATATTAATACAACTAAAAATTCAGTCCTTTGGCCACACAAGTCACACTTCAAGGGTTTAATTGCCATAGATGGCTAGTGCCTGCCAGTGAACCAGTGCAGTGAGCACGTCCATCATCGCAGAAAGTTCTATTAGATAGCGCTGCTCTGCAGGACGCCCCGACCCTTTTCTCTCCCTGCAATTTATCTGTTGAAGAAACTGGGGTGTTTGTCCTGCAGACACTCCCGCTTTTTAAATTCTGCTGATTCCAACTCCTTCTGTCCTTTCACATGTTTCTTTGTTGTCTGTGCTTCCTGTGAACCAGGAGTCAGACTTAGAGCCTTGATCAGTTTCAGGGTTGATTCCTTGGTGCAGTTTAAGATGACAGGCAGCCCAGTTCTCAGTATTGTGTTAAAAGGCACACAGAGAGCTCACCATCTGGAGGGCTGTGCACCCGAACCTTATCAGTAGTTATTTTGGGGAAGTAGAAAGACCTTAGTTTTTGCTTTATTTTTGCTGATCTATCTTTCCATTATTTATTCCCCCAGGAGTGTGTCTTTCTCACAAAGAGTAAATAATAGCTGTTATTTATTGCAAACAGTGTGCCAAACACTGTGCTGACAGATTCACTTACATGAGCTCATGGAATCCTCGTGACAATTCTGTGAGGTAATTACAATCTCTGTGTTGCAGGCAACGCTCAGGAAGGTTAAGTAACTCGGCCAAGGTCATTTGGTCAGTGTTTGGTGGAGTCTGGCTTTCATCTCTTAACTGTCTGCCTCTCAAGGGATTCTGATTTTGGTGAGTGTAGCGTGCTGCCCCAGAGACTCGATTTCTGGAAAACTCTGTCGGGTTGCTCTGCGGCAGACCCAGGTCTGGGAACTGAAGTCCATCCCTGCCCAGCCCTCTGCATCATTGTCCACAAACATCTTGGCTCCTGCGCCAAGCCCTCCTCTCAGCTGGAAGGTATTTCACAGCTGGCACGTCTGAAGCCTGAAGCCCGATGCTTCTGCAGAGCGTGTGCTCAGCAGATGTGGCCTCCTCTCCCCCTGCCCCTGGGGGACAGAGCTGGAGTGTCCACTCCCCCAATTTCCCCACAGTCTTTGCTCCCAGGTGCCACTCTCTCACGGAAGTGCCTCGGGCTGAGCTCCCTGTACATGCCGGGGACTTAGGGACCTCAGGACACATCGATGCACCAAAACAGACAAAAATCCCTGTCCTCACAGAGGTTACAGGTAGAGGTTTGGGAGGAGAGATGAAAAAAAATAACAATAATAATAAGATAAAATCAACAAGATAGTAAGTTAGATACAGAGAGAGCCAGATGGTGATATGCTACTAAGAGAGAAGGATGTAAAAAAAGGGAGAGGGTGTTTGTGTGTGCGTGCACATGTAATTTTGGAGAGGGTGGCCGGGAGGTACTCTGTAAGGCAGGGGTCCACATGCCGGGCGGGGACTCACGGCCTGTTTTTGTACAGCTGTGAGCTAAGAACGGCCCTTTCAGTTTTAACTTGTTGGAATAAAAATCAAAAGAGGAACATTTGGGAACACATGAAACTCATAGGAAATTCCATGTCAGTGACCATAAATAAAGTTTTATTGGGTCCCAGCTCTGCTTCTTTGTTTATTGTGTATGGCGGCTTCTGCATGACAAAAGCAGGGTTTCGTGTTGCCAAAGAGACCCCATGGCTCACAGGGCCTAAAATATTGACTCTCTGGCCTTTGACAGAAAAAAAAAGACCTGACGTAGGCGAAGGAGCAAGTCACACATGTCTCTGAGGGAATATCCAAGTATCACCGCACATGCAAAGGCCCTGAGGTAGGATCATGTCTGATGTGTTCTTAGCAGGACAAGGGACTCATTGTGAATGAAGCAGAGTGGGTGAGGTCAGAAAGCACAGGGACCCGGGGACCACATCATGTGCAGTCCACCGTAAGGCCTTTGGGAGCCTTGGCAGTTTTGCGGTGAGGGGTGACATGGTCTGGCTTATTTTAACAGATCTCCCTATTTTAAGAATAAAGTTGGAGTGGGGAGGGTATAGCTCAATTCGTAGAGCACATGCTTAGCATACACAAGGTCCAGGGTTCAATCCCCAGTACGTACTCTAAAAAACTAAATAAGTAAACCTAATACCTCCCTCCTTAAAAAAAATTAAAATAAAAAGAATAAAGTCAGGGGAGGGGGCAAGAATGGAAACAGTTATAAGGTCATTCTAATAACCTAGCTAAGAGATGATGAGGGTTTGGATCAGGGAAATGACAGAATTGCTAAGATTTATCTAGTGAGACTTTTTTTTTTTTTTTTTTTTGGTCTGTAATTATATTTATTTTTCAATACAATTGTAAAAGGTTACACTCCTTTTATAGTTATTACAAAATATTGGTTACATTCCTCTAGTGGGATTCTTAACACATTTTGAAGGTAGAGTCAATGGGATTTGCTCTGAATTAGAAACAGTAGCTGAATGAAAGAAGCAGTCAAGGATGACTCTAAGGTTTTTGGCCTGAGCCAACAGAAGCCTGAAATTTTCTTTAAAAGAGTGAGGGAGATTGGGAGAAGCAGGTTGAGTGGGGAAAGAGGAACGGCTCAGTTCGAGTTCCGCTACATTTGAGATGGTTTTGACATTGAAGGGGGAGATGTCACGTGAAGAGCTGGGGGAGGCTTGGTTGGAGATGCACGTTTGGGTGTCATCACCGTACGGTTACATCGAGATCTGAATGAGATCGCTGAGCCAATGAGTAATGACAGACGAGATGAAACAGAACTCACTGGATGCCCCCTACCCCACAGACAGCCTCCCTGGGGGGGCTCTCATCTTGCTCATAATAAACCCTAAATTCCTACAGCGTCCACCCTTTCTGACCACAACTCCTATCAACTTCCTCACATTCTGTCCTACCAGCTCTAACTGCACCGGTTTTCCTTTGCCTCCAACAGATCCAGCTCATCCAGTCCCAGGCCCCTTGTCTGCCCCCACTTCTGCCTGGAACCCTCTATTTGCCAAATCTGCCTGCTTGCTGGCCCACTTCACTCAGGGCTCTGTTCAAACACCAGCTTTGTAGGAACTTTCCCCAACTCCCTAACCCAAACAGCTCACTGTTCACCACCCCACGACCCTGTTTTATTGTCTTCCTGTCTGTAAATTCCTCTGTTCAGTATTTGTCTTCTCCTACAAGACCGCAGGCTCCCTGAGGGCAAGAGCTTTGTCCTGCCCTTGAGCAGAGCCTGACACGTGATGGGCACTCAAATATTTGCTGACTACCTTAATAACAGCATGCATAACGTGTGATCATTTTCTACTTTTTACCTTCTGCATTCTCTACCTAAAAACCTAGCAGTCTACCCACTAAACTTTCAGTTTAGAAGCCTTTAGAAGTCTCAGTCACAGCCTTAAGAGTCAACACTGACATGCGCGTAGTAACAGAGAGGACTTGGGAGCAAGACGTCACATCTTCAAGAGACCAGCAGGAAGCAATCCTGTGTTTCAGCAGCTTAATAAGATAATCAGTATGTGCAAATGTAAACCAGGGTGAGGGCGAGTGGAGGGGAGGGGCAGACACACCCATCCCAGCTCCTTGCTTGTTTGTGCTACTGTTTCCGGGAAAGGGGCTTCCTCTTGGGTATTTGGCAAAGCAAGTTTTGGTATTTTGGTAACTTCCTGCCTGGGCAGAAACACCAACACTAGGAGAGGGCATTTTCTAGGCATATGCAAGACTGCAGCCAAAGAGACTTTCTGTGGGTCTCTGCCAAAAAGGAGAATCAGCTCTCTTCTAGTCCTAAAATAAAAGCCCCTTGGAGAAGGGAAAAAAAATAGTACTTACGTTGAAAGTACGGAATTTAGAAGGGTTGCTGGCTGGAACAGAAAGGGTAGGTTTTCGGGCAGTGAAACTGTTCTGTGTGATTCTGTAACAGTGGATACGCATTGCGATACAGTTTTCAAAAGGCATAGAACTGCACAATATGAAGAATGAACTTTAATATAGACGGTGGGCTTTAATTAATAACCATGTATCAATATTGGTTCACCATTTGTCCCAAATGTGGGACACTAATGGAAGATGTTAATAATAGGGACATTGTATGGGAGGGGGAGGAGGCTATGTGGCAACTTTCTGTACTCTGTGTTCAATTTCTGTGTATTCTTACATTCTGAAAAATAATCTGTTAAATAAAAAATAATAATAAAAGTTTAAAAAGCACACTTTCTAACGAGTGCAAAACTTGTGAAGAAAACCCTACATTTCTTTCTTGTGTAAGTGGGAAAGAGAACCATCTTTAAGCGGACGTATCTCTTAGGAGAGTGAAGTGGAACCAGCGCCAGCCACCAGTCATGAAGCTGGACTCCATCCACGGCTCCTGAGTTTGAACAGTGTTGTGTGTGATTTTGCCACTGCTGCTGTTGTTATTTTTAAATGTCAGTATTTTGTCATCCAAAGAAAGCCCTCAGAGCTCTGTGACTCTC
Organism: Camelus bactrianus; assembly: GCF_048773025.1. Lineage (NCBI taxonomy): Eukaryota > Metazoa > Chordata > Mammalia > Artiodactyla > Camelidae > Camelus > Camelus bactrianus. The sequence continues at coordinate 25,938,211 of NC_133557.1, forward strand.
AAAGGACAATATCAAATGTTTCAACAACTGACAAACCTCAGACTTCCTGTATTTCTGTAACTTGCAGTTTTCCCTTCCTTCTTCTTTTAATTTGTTAATGATCTCTCGGGCCACCGGCTCTCTGTCACACGTCCCTAACTAGATCAGAAGATCAAACGTGAAGCTTTGCTAAGTAATCAGTGTAATTTCACCCGTGTGGCAAGCTATTAAAACAGACCTTTCGGGGGTTTTCAAGGACAACCAAGGTATTGATTTGGCAACCAAAAACTCCTGTAGAGCAAGAAATAGGCAAGGGCCAGTATTTCCACATCATCCTTATTCCTGCTCTGTCCGTCCCCACTGAAATCCTGCAGGCTCAGCAAAGGAAAATACACTCAGCCACCCCACCCCGCCAACCCCAGTTCCTGACTTCAGAAAGAAATGTCACTGTTATAAATTAGACAAGGGAAGAGAAACCTCTTTTCTTTGACAACCTTTTTTTTTTTTTTTGAGATCTGCTTTCCCATACATAATTTTTCCTCCAGTCATTACACCTTTATGAAGATTTTTTAAGAACACATTTCTTATGTAATTTGTTTTGCATTTCTGGAATGAGGAAACTTTTCTGCTTGTATTTGTTAAAATCTAGGCAAGGTGCTGGGGTGATAGATCACCCTGAGCCTTGGAAGGAAATGATTCACCGCAATACTGTAACCGAAAGTGTTCTAACACCAGGGAAGGAGGCAGGTCATTAACCGAGTTACCTGCACAAAGCAGCTGTGAGAGGCACCAGCGCCTCCTCAGCTTAACCATCAGAGGTTCTACGCCCAGCTCACCTGCCATCAGCTCGATTCCTGTTCTCTGTTTCCTCTGTCCAACTACAAATAATTGATGCTGGGAACTCTTCCTTCATATTTAACTTTCCAAAGACACCCCCAAATCATCCACATCTGTCCATCTGCTTCCAAATGTTCCTCGCCTGGCTTTTCTCATTTTGTACTTAAACGTTTTGCCCTTAAAACATGTTTGCACTTAAATTTGTTGGATAAATGCACGAATAAAACCCAGAATGTTCTGAATAAATCCAAAGTTGTAAAAATAAAATACACCTTTAAAAAGATTAAAAAATAAAATAAAATTCATTTAAAAAAATTGAAGTATAGCTAGTTACAATGTGTCAATTTCTGGTGTTATACATTTTATTTTTTATACTTTATTTATTATTGTATTATTGAATTGTTTTATTTTGGTGGTGGTGGGGTAATTAGGTTTATTTATTTTTAGAGGAGACACTGGGGATTGAACCCAGGACCTCATGCATGCTAAGCATGCACTCTACCACTTAAGCTATACCCTCCCCTAAAATACATTTTTATTTAAATAAAAAGCATCACACTAAAGCAATGTGTGGGAGAGGTGAACACTGAACACATCTATTACTAATAAAATGATGCCAAACAACAAAAATAAAACAAAGGGGAGACTAAGTGAAAAATGTTTCTTTTGTTTTCCGCTCAGTGTTTTGCTGACGGCTGACCATCATCCTTTAGGAAAAGTGATGTGAAGTATGTCTCATCTCCCTTTACTGAGTTACATTTCAAAATTGAAAATTGGTCATTATTGAGGGAAAACTGAATATTTTACACATTGGGATTCAAGTTGCTACTTGCATTCCACTTATTTTGCCTTAAAAAAGCCAGACTTGATCCATGTATTTTGAACAAATACGCTAAAACTGAGCAGGGTCATAATATATGACTTTCATTAAAAAATAAGATAAAATAAATTACATTTTATAATTGCATCAGTATAAAAATAAATACATTAACATTAAATAGAACATTTTCTTCAACCTAAAAGATCACTTTTTTCTTTTGATTTTAAGAGATATTAAAACTTTTTTCATGGGCTCACTGTGTCTAGTGAAGAAGTCATCCGTGGAGGAAGATTATTTTATAGAAACACAGATTAAATAATCATAAAATCCAACAACAGATGACAGATTTTCTTAACATTAAACATTAAAAAAAATCTGCCAGCGATTTTTCACAATTATGAAAAATATTTGCACTCAATTTTAAAAGACCAAAAAGAACTTCAGTACCAAATAAAAATCAACTGAGTATTCAAATCTGGAGAATATAAATAAATTGTGGTACCTCTATTCAGTGGAACATTATTCCATTACTAAGAAAACTGAGAGTTTTCAACAAACATATAACTTTTTTTTTTAATGTGTGAAGTGCAAAACATATTTTTAAATGGATTTTCTCCCTAGAGTTAGTGGAGGTCTATGGAAATGGACACATATATTTAGTGGATAAACTAGAGTTGACTTTTTGGAACTTTTTTGAAGGGAGACGTCTATTGAAATGTAAACCATGTATAGTCTTTAATTCACAAATTCCACAAACTCCACTTTTAGGCATTTATTCTATAAATTCATTCCCACATGTGTGCAAGTTTATAAGGGCACAGATAGTCATGGTAATATGTAACAACAGAAAACTGAAAAAGAAATTAATATCCATCATAACCAGACTGGTTATATAAATGATGGTCTATTTCCACCATGGAATACTATACAGTCATTAAGAAGAATTCTGTAGTCACAGAATAGCATGACTCATTGGCCAGAACTGTATTACCTGCTTATTCTTAAGCCAGTGGTTCTTTTTTTTTTTTTAATTTTTAATTTTTTTTGAGGGGGGAAGTAATTAGGTTTATCTATTTATTACTTCTGGTGGAGGTACTGAGGATTGAACCCAGGACCTTCATGCATGCTAGTCATGCACTCTAGCACTCTACCACTGAGCTATACCCTCCCCCACAGTGGTTCTTAATCAGGTGCATTTTTGCTTTCCACAGGACACTTGGCAATGTCTGGACAATGTCTGGAACATTTTTGGTTGTCACAGCTGGGGTGTGTGGGGGATGTTACTACTGGCATCTAGTGAGTAGAGGCCAGGGATGCTGCTAAACATTCTACAATGCACATGACAGTCCTCGACAGCAAAGAATTATCTGTCCCCAAATGTCAAAAGTTTTGAAGTTGAGAAATCTCATTCTAAACTGATCACTGGTAAGGAAGATAGAACACTGAGATTTGTGTGTTAAAGTAACTGAGTTTTACCTTCTGAGACAAGGGATGGTCCAGCCTTCCCTTTGACTCTAAAAAGAGTCAGGGTTCTGTGAGCAAAGAATAGAATGGTTGTTGTATAAGAAGCCAGTAGTATCTGCCATGTATGTGGAAAATCAGAGCATTGGAGGGATGGTATAGCTCAGCCATAGAGTGCATGCTTAGCATGCATGAGGTCCTCGGTTCAATCTCCAGTGCCTCTATTAAAAAATAAATTAATTAAATTTAAAATAAAATAAAAAGTTTAAAGAAAATCAGAGAACAATATAAAAATCAGAGAGCAATATGAAAACAAAAATATTTTCATATGGATATAAAACCTTGAAAGGGATAGTGTCAAACTGTAGAAGGCATTAGCTGGGTAGGAGTAGAATTTTGAGTGATTTTTATTTTGAGTTTTTGCACTGCTTCATATTTTTTAAATGTTCTATAATTATCATGTCTTAATTTTATTAACAGAAGAAAAGTTATTAAAATATTTCAGTAAAATTTAGGTATAAATCTGGCAAGAATATAGTTTGTGAGTTTTTTTCACTATGTTGCCCTTTTCTAAGATTGATGAAATTTTAAAATTGAAGTGATGACATGTATGTATATGTATGACTGGAACATGATGAAACACCAGAAATTGACACAACATTGTAGACTGACTATACTTTAACTAAAAAATAAAGAACTCTGAAATTAAAAAAAATTTGAAGTGAATGTGTCTGTGAAACCTGAATAAATCTGACATTTTCTGAAAAAAAACTTGATTTTCCAGATTACAGCAGAAACTGAGTTAAGCTGATACAAATATCCAGGTTGTTTAAAAAAAAATTTTTTTTTTTTTTTGCTTTGAGTAATCTAATTTTCCATATATACCATTGAATGAAAAGGGGAATGAAATGGGAGTTAGAAAGCCCAGCTTCTAGAACACAGTCTATTAAGCATAAGAAACTGGGCAAATTTTTCATTTATCACTATATCAATAGCACCTGAAGGAAATGAAATCACTGTCTCGAAAAGATATCTGCTCTCCCATGTTCACAGCAGCATTATTCACGGTAGACAAGATTTGCAAACAATCTAAGTGTCCATCAAGGAATAATTGGATAAAGAAAATATGTTTAATAAGTATATTTAATAAACAGTGGAAAATTTACATTTATAATATACATATTTTTCAAACAGTGAAATATCATTCAGGCATGAAAAAGGAGGAAACCTACCATTTGCAACAACATAAATGAAACTGGAGGGCATTATGCCAAGTAAAATAAGCCAGACAGAGACAAATACTATGTAGCATCACTTATGTGTAGAATTTTTTCTTTTTAAGTTGCACTCATAGAAATGCTCACCTTCTTGGAATCTTTCAACAGCTTCTTGTTTGTGCTACAGGGAATCAAACTTTCAAGCCCAGGGACCACAGTACTGCAAGGTGGGTCCCTGCCCAGCCTTCATGTCAGAGTGTGGCCACTGGTGGCTGAATTCAGCCTGCAGACAGGTGCCATCTGTCCTGCACAATGATTTCATTTTTCAAAAATTACCTTTTAACAGATACATGTACCCCAGTGTTCACAGCAGCACAATTTACAATAGCCAAGACACAGAAGCAAACTAAATGTCCATCAACAGATAAACGGATAAAGAAGATGTGATGTACATGTGGTGGAATACTACTCAGTCATAAAAAGAATGAAATAATGCCATTTACAGTAACGTGGATGGACCTAGAGATGATCATACTAAGTGAAGAAAGTCAGACAGAGAAGGACAAATATCATACACTATCACTTATAGGTGGAATCTAAAATATGATACAAATGGACTTATTTACAAAACAGAAACAGACTCAGAGACATAGAAAAGAATCTTATGGTTATCAAAGGGGAAAGAGGGGCTGTGGAGGGATAAATTAGGAAAAAGGGATTAATAAATAGACATGACTATATACAAAATAAACAACAAGGACCCACTGTGTAGTGCAGGGAATTATATTCAATATCTTATAATAGCTTGTAATGGAGAAGAATCCAAAAAAGAATATATACATATATCTGAATCATTTTGCTATACACCTTAAACTAACACAACGTTGTAAATCAAGTATATTTCAGTTAAAAAAGAAAGAGGGTGAGAAGGGATACATTGGGAGTTCGAGATTTGCAGATACTAACTACTTCATATAAAATAAACAACAAGTTTCTATTGTACAGCACAGGGAACTATATTCAATACCTTGTAGTAACTTATAATTAAAAAGAATATGAAAAGAAATAAATGTACGTACATGTATGACTGAAACATTATGCTGTGCACCAGAAATTCACACAACATTGTAAACTGACTATACTTAATTAAGAAAAAGAAAAAAATTACCTTTTAATATCTAAAATCCTGGAGAATGAGAAAACAGCCACATAAATCCCCCAAAAGGGACATTCTAGGGGACAACTGGCCGGGGCTCTGTAAGGCAAGGAGAAAGAAAAAAGGGATGGTGCTAGACTAGAAAAGACTTGAGCGACATTCCATGCCTGGGCCTTGACTGCATCTTAGTTTGGATAAACCAGCTACAAAGACATTTTCTAGGGGGTCAGTGGGGAAACTTGAATATGGAGTTGTCCTAGATGAGAAATAAAGTTACTGAAATGGAAAGGTGGAGATCACTAACTCATTAAATTAGGCATGATCTCCTTTTGGTGGGAAAAAAACCACGGATGTTTATGTAGGCACAGAGAAACAGGTCTAGAAGCATTAAGTGTTAACAGAGGTTGGAGTCTGAAGCTTTTTTTTTTTTTATTATTATTATTGTTTAGCTCTATTTGTTGACTTTCTATGAAATGCCCGTAGACTGCACTTGAGATAGTAAGTGGTCATTTTTAATTAAAAATAAAATAAAATAACCTGGAGAGTTTACCTTATAAAATCCAGATTTTGGGTTTAACATGAAGAATTACAGGAAGTTACTAGAGTCCCTCATGAGCTCAAGCAGGGGTCTCCTCGCATGCGGTGGATGGGGCATGGACTCTAGTTCAGAACCACCCCATCAGGCCTGCTTGCTTATTCCATTCGTTCATTCAACAGATATTTTTGAAGACTTTCCCCGTGCCTGGCACTATTCTGGACACACTGAATAGAAATAAGTCTCTGCTTTCATGTGACTTAGATTCTTGTGAGGGTGAGCAAAGACCAATTAAGTGATTATTGAACACACGTTTCAGGTAGAAATACAACTCTGAAGAAATACAGAGATTGGTTCAAGGAGCGGTTTATTTAAGGAGGCAGATGGATAAGCACGACTGAGGTTCAGGCCGGAGGACGGAGCTTGAGTGGGACGCGGATGGGTCTTTAGCCTGTAGATGGGATGGAGAGGCAGGGAAGGGGGAAGTGACACGGGCAGGAAATGTGGTAGCCTTTTCTACCCAGGAGCTCAGAAATCCTGAGGAACACAACAGTACTCTCTACCTATGTCTTTTTTTTTTTTTTTTTTTTTTTTTTTTAATTTTAATGGAGCACTGGGGATTGAACCCAGGACTCTGTGCATGCTAAGCATGTGGTCTGCCACTGAGCTATACCCACCCCACCCTCGCCTGTGTCTTGATACAAATGACAAATAAGGAGGTTAAAAAAGAAATGGTGAAAACGAATGGGGACCAAGAAAGCCAGTGATGAAGCAGTGAGGTTCTTGGTACTGAACTCCAGGACGAGCCAGGCTCACCTTCCCGTGACAGGCAGTCCAGGGCCAGCACAGGAAGTCAGCTCAAGGGCAGGGCATTGATTTGAAGCTTGTCAGTCAAAAGCTTTGACAGCACAGGCTCTTTGCTGGCTCCCCAGGGAGAGAGTGATCAGAAGGGGCTGAGCTAACCCAACCCAGTCTTCCTTCCAAACTCAGCCATCAGATTGAACCACTCCACCCACCTGCGTGCAGCCTGACGTGTGCGAGAGAGGCGGAGAGAGGCGCACCGCCGACTTGGAGGGAAACTGCAGGGATGGAGAGTTCCCCTTCCTACCGCTCCGTCCCCACTTCTCGGTTCTCTTCCTAGTTGCTTCTGAGCAGAATGCACCCCCCCATCGTTGACTCCTCTTTCACTCACAACCACACCCCCAGTGCCTCCATATACGCCTTGTAATAGTAACAGGGAACATTTATCATTCTATGACTTTGCGCCAGGCTCTTTCCCAAGCAGCCTGACACACACTAGCTCATTTAAACCTTAACTGTGATGAGACCCTGATACCATCCCATTATATAGGCGAAGATGGGGCAGGCAGGCCACCTGCCTATGGTCTCACAGGTAGTAAGTGCAGGAGCCAGGGTTTGAACCTGCCACTCTGGCTCCAGAGTCTGCACCGTTCATAAAAGAGTCTGTGGATAAGGCTCATTTCCCTCACAGGGAAAATGGCCATTCACATCCCAGTTTCCACAGTCACTGGCTGTGTGCCTGTATTAAGTTACTTACTGTCTCTCCAGCTTCCGTTTCCCCCTTCCAAAATGGGAAGATGAGCATAATCGTTGTGCTGGCCTCCAGGGTGGGTGGTGACAGTTGAAGGACTCAAAACAAGGAAAGCAGCTCTCAGTAATCCACCGCCCAGGGCATATCTGGGCAACTGCATGCTTTTATAAATAAAGTTTTATTGGAACACAGGCATGCCCATTCATTTACGGATCATCTATGGCAGCTTTCTCACTGCTAGTTGGTAGCTGAGACAGACTACGTGGCTCTTAAAGCCTAAAATATGTGCTATCTGACTTTTTACAGAATATATTTGCTGACCCCTGATCTAAAGCATGGAGTCCCTTACACCGGGAAGACATTTGATATTTATATATTGCGTAAATTGAAGAGCAGACATCAAGTTCCATTTATCATTCTTTCTCTAGGTCCAGCAAAGACCTTGCACATATTAGGTGCTTTGTTAAAAAAAAAACTTAGCATCATTAGTGATGATAAAACATAACTGTTATGACATAGCCTTCAGAGGAAATTGGGTAATAATAAAATTTCAGGCATGCTTTCAATTTCAAATGACCCCAATTTGCTTTTTTCAATATTCTGTAATTTCAGTTAGAATGCAAGTAATTATATAATATTGGAATATCGTTCAGCTGTTTGCATTTACATGGTGGGGGGGGGGTTGGGCGATGTGGGAGGAGACCAGCTTTGCTATCTTTTATTATTTTTGAAGGTATAGTGATCCTAAGATGACATGTAAATACACTCTGCAAACTTCAAATACTGTTTTGCAAGTTTGCTTTTAGAGCAGACACAAAATAGGATAGGGTGCTGGATACTGTTTGATATAGTGATGATATGGGGAGGGGGGAGACAGAGTAGGAAAGAAGGCAGAAAAAGAGCAGGAGGAAGGGTCATTAGCTCAGCACCCCAGCTGAAAATCAGAGTTGGAGGAGGGACCCCGTCCCACACCAGTACCCAGTATAAGCGTTTCTAAGTACACTCAATGGGCATTTTGTTCTTAGGGGAGGAATGTTAACTTCCAAGCAGAACTTAACCAGAGGCAACACTCAAGGATTCCCACGAGAACAGTCAGCCTTGTGGTTTCCCCACAGCACATCTGGAACGGCAGGCTGATTTCCCCCAGCGTTCTCCAGACCGATCGTGGGCTGCCCCGTCTTGCTGCCGGTTACGGGGTCTTTCCACTCATTTTTACCATTGATAGAAGACAAAAAGAAACAAAGACAACCACCACTCTTAGCCCAAACGAAGTACTTTTAAAGCCAGATATAAAGTGGTTTGGGAACTAGCCAGCCGTTTTGCATTGGCCACTTTTTCCTCAATGAGTGCAGGAAACAGTGTTAATAGTGCTCCTTCCACCAACGTCGCTTTGCTTTATCTAATTTTTTACTTGTTTATGCAAAGACTGTAGTAACCCATGAACAGAAACCAGCTCACAGCTGTATTTCCTGCATCTAAAACAATACCTGACAGGTAGCCTGAATCCAACGCTGTTTGCAGACAGGAAGTATCAGCTGGTTCTGTTCCAACCGATGGTGCTACCATGATGAGCGAGATGAACGTGCTCCCTGCCTTCCTGGAGCTTCTATTTCACTCCGGGGAGGCTGTCAAGGATCCTGAGAGCAAACAAATTCATTATTACTAATAGTGACAAATGCTGTGAAGGAAACTGTGCCGTTAATTCAGGGTCTCACATCAGAGAACGTGAGACTTCCTGGGTCTGAATTTTGGTTCTTGATCCAGGGCTGAGACTAGGGTGAGGCTAGTGAGGCATTCGCCTGAGGCACAACATCTCAGAGGCACCAAAAAACTCAGTGATTGAGGTAGGTATTATTTCAAAACCGTATTTTAAAAAAATCATGCCCCCCAAAATCCATGCTGAACAAAATGTCAAACTTTTAAATGAAGAGAGAGACTAAGAGGGGAAGGTATAGATCAAGGTCCTGGGTTCAATCCCCAGTACCTCCATTAAAAAAATTATAATAATAATTCAATAAATAAACCTAATTATCACCACCCCCTAAAAAAAGACACAGATTCAAGTGAGGCGAGTGAGGGCAGCCATGTAAGTGTTCTCTGTGCTTATTTCTCCATCTACAAAACAAGATAACAACGGTACCGACCTTTGAGGGCTTTGTGAAGGTTAAATGGCAGGGAATTCGTGCCGCTGCCGACACACAGGAAGAGCTCAATAAATGGTAGCTATTATTATGTTCACCAGTGTTATTAGTGCTGTGGAAGTCCATTGTGGAAGAAACACTTGAGCAATAACATCAAAATAATTCAGAAAACCAAAAGGGCTAGTTACAGCATTTTTGTCGGACCTAAAACACCACCACTCAACGTAAGCTGCCCCACTATTATTTTACGGACTATTAAGGAAGAAAGAAGGGCTTCCCAATATAACTGCAAGATGCCATCAACTGCAAAATGCATACTAACTTCAGTTATATTAAAATGTGAAAACTAAAGTGTACCTTAGAATTGATCGACTATGGTACTGGGCCACCCTGAGCCATGACAATGAAGCGTAAATGTGTGTATTAAAGATCACCTACTTCCAAACAATTGAGGGTTTAAATAGACATTTTTGGGAAATTCTGTCTAGCTCACAGAATTGAAATTCTACAATCCCCGAGCATCTAGAGCTCATTGTTTAATAATGATTGTTGAATGAAAAGAATGAATGAATGAGAAATGAACAATTAGCTAAAGCTATAATGGAAAAGATGTTCTGCTCAGAAACAGCAATGGAAATTATATAAAACAACAACAGATGCCCTGGAGAAAGGCAGATGGAAAACTATAGCGATAAAAAATAAGGAAGATTTGGGTACACATTTTCTTAATTTAAATTTAATTTCTTAATTAAAATAGCAGTGCCCCCTGTAATCCCACTGTGGTTAACCTGGGATGTTTTTAGAAGAACTCTGCGTTATTTTGACACAGTGGCACTATGTTAAAATCCACTTCTGTGCTGAGTACCTGTCCTGTCTCTATCCTGGACAGGTAAATCTGTAGTCAAATTTTTAGGAAGCGGATCTTAAGAAATATTTTGAATGAAAGAATGAATGAATGAATTCTGTACATATGGGGGCCTGAACCTACTCCACTAATTTAGTCAGTTCGATTTTCAACATCAGAAAAATATTTGGACTACTCCCACAGAGAGAATATTCAAAGACAGCGAGCCTCCTTTCAAAGGGACTCGGCTTGTCCTCAATTGAGGTTTATGACATTTAACTTAAAAGAAAAGCTGTCCATTTTTTAAACTATTATTATTTCCAGACATTTTATGAGAAGGGAGTCACACACATCTCTGTAACTAATAAATTATTTTCTGCTTAGAGTTAATTTTTCAGTCACTTTGCATAGTTATATAAGCTAGTTTTCTCCAAGACTAGACTTTTTTTTTTTTTTTTCTTCAGAGTTGGGGGGAATGTTTTCATCTAAATTATCTTGGAATATTATCACCATTCTACATTGTTGCTTTGTTCAGTTAAGTATATCCCTTAGCATTTATAAAATTTGGTAAATATTACTGGTGTACCTTTCTGTTTATGTTCTTTTGAAGAAAAGCAGGGGGAAAAAATTATACCTCCCATGTTGAATTAAGAGCATACAGACTTCTTTTTCCCCTTTTCAAAAAAAAAAAAAAGTATTTTGGCAGTTGAAAACAGGTGCTTATTCAGTTTATTCACGATATGAGAAAGATCAATGTACATTTGAAACTCCTCTTTCTTCAGAGCAGAAAATTCTAAGGGTTGAGCAAAACAGAAAACAGAGTCCTTTCCTAAATATAGCAATGTCATATGACCCGATTCGTCTTTGTACTCAGAGCGTTAAGGTATTAGACACGTTGCTTCATGGATGTAGCATATAATTACTTTAGGAAAGAGAGAGCCTGACCAACCAGCACAGATACAAATGTTGGGCTTCTGTCTGTCCTTTTTGATCTAAGGAAATAGATTTAAGAATGTTGTTGGGACGTCCCCACGTGACAGCTTGTCATTTGGGTAAACTTTCCCGCTGCACTCAGAAACCCTTCTTCCATTTCTGGTTTTATTTTCATACTCTTTTCACAATGACCGATATTTAAACACTTTTCCCACAGTAGATTTTTTTTTTTTTTCCGCTTGCTTCTTTAACTGTGAGTCTTCAGGCTGAGGCTAATTCAATTTTGTCAGTTATCATGATCACTCCTGCCAGCATTATATAGTTCTCAGTATCAAGCCCCTGTAATTAATCTCTGAAGGTGGCGTTTTGCTTGCTTTATTTTCAAAGGCTTCTTTATAGGGGAATTTGGACATATATCCTTCTTTTTCAAGAATGTTTTCCAGGTTTACTGCATTCCTGGCCGTTTCCATTCAAGATTAAATTGGGAATGGGAAGTTCAAGAGCTATCACTGCATTTAGGAGTGTTTATCTGCCAACTAACATTCTTAAAATGCCATTTCTATTTTGCAAAAGGTAGATCTTTCTAGCCAAGCAAGGGTTTGCAAAGCCCTAATTAAGAAGGAACCTTCTTTTGTAGGGGTGGGGGATGGGTGGAACTGCCACATATTAAAATTGAGAAAAAGCCTACCCAAAACTGGGGAAAGGCAGAGGTTCTCCCATTGCTTTTAGCGTTGATCAGAAGGAAGGGTTTCTTCGTTTGCCCTCTGGGCCCACGGGAGGGGATGAGCAGAAGGAAGTAACAAGGATTGTCCCACACTTGAAGGAAGCTGAGGCCTCAGCTGGTTGCTAAAAATTAAATTAAAACAAAAAAAATGTAGCTCAGGCATATGGCAAGTTGTGGACCAGAACTGAGAATTTGGTTGTGGAATGCTGGTGTTTCTACTTGGAAATTTATCACCCTGTCCCCTGGACCTGTCTTTAAGCAAGTTCAGTGGTGATATACACTTACTAGTTTTGGAGGCCCCTTATGAAATCAATTTTTTTCACAAATCTTTTACTTCACAGTATTTTTTTTTTTTTTACACTCAGCATGCATTTGAATCTTATTATAAAGTTAAAATTATTTTTTCAAACTACATGTTTTTGACAGACATATCAAAAGACTCCAAATTTCTTTAAATACTGCTCTTTTCAAAACAACTCTCCAGAAGTTAGATTAAAAGTTGTGTATGTCTCTATGACCTTTACTTGTCTTAAAAATAAAAAAAAAATTAAACAAACTGCTTTTTTGGAATGTCCCTTGCAAAACAATAAATCATAACTTTATCAACTTCCCCAGAGGCCTTCAGAACAAAAGGAGAAATTTCAGCTAAGATCAATTGCTCTGTAAACTTATCCTAAGAGGTAGCATTTCCCGCTAGGTATTTTGTTCACGGTGCAGCATTTAAACAATTAACCGCAAAAACCTGCTTTCCTTTTTGATACTGAGTGAGGAGCCCAGGCCTGAGGGAAAGGGCAGACACTAAGCACAGCTCAGGGATTTACCGAGATTCGGGTTTTATTTCCTTAATTGCTGAGCTGAAGCCTGCTACGTGGTGAGTGATCAAGAGTTAAGAGTTTCAAAGTTAGGGAAGCAGTAAACTCATTTCCAAGGGTTGTCGTCCCAAATTACTCCTGCTTCTAAATATGGAAGCTTCCTTTGTCCCAGTGCGTGTGTATGTAGCACTTCCCAGCCTGCGACAGTGTCCTCTCTCTCTTCCCTTCTCCCTTTTAATAATCCAGAGTACTCAAGTGCTCATTAATACTTAAGAGTATTTTGTAGTTTACTCTGTAAAACATCAAGCATGTCAAGAAGGGAAGGAATTCCTTCCATAACATTATCTGTGGACATTTTCTGCCTCTTTCTAAAATCTCCCTGAATCCTATTCCTGACTTCATTTCTGATTAATCACTTGGCTCTCAAGATTATTCAGGAACCACACTCCACCAGCAGTGAACTATCTTTGGGAGGTGAACTCACTAAAATGTGCTTTATTACTTGAATTTGCCCAAGCTGCTGCATTTTTCTTTTCTAATAAAATCTAGAGATATTTCCATCTTTGCAATAAAAGAAGGTAGATTAAAAAAAAACCCCCATAATTTCCCCATATCTCTCTAATCAATTTCACTTTATCACGAAAAGAATTTTAAATCTCCAGAAGTAGCTGGCTTCTCCTTTTTTTTTTTTTTCTTATACAGTCACTAGGTCAAAAAAAAAAAATCCACATGTAGTAATAGGAAGTGAACACATTAGACATAGATTTTAAAAATCCTGTCATATACAAGTCATTTTAAACCGGAATCCTTAAAACTTTGCTCTTACAGAACTTTTCATTGAAGTATAGTATTTTCACATATATACGCATATTAAATATGTTTATATATCCATCAGTACTTAGGCTCAGTGAGGTTGAGGAAGTAGACCTGGAATCAAGATGCTGAAACCACCGCACTGGAGAATTAGAAATCATACAATTGGGTTTATCCCAGCTCTTCAATTATCTACAGGGAAATTTAGGCTGAGAAAAGCTATTTAGCTTGCCTTAGGGTATTTTATTTGGATTCTGGTTCTAGATTTGCCGTATCATTTTGCACTGAGCCTGTAGGGGCTCCATCTTCTCATCTGTAAAGTGGGTCCATTGGGAGACATGATTTTGCGGTATTTAAATGTATGTGATTTTGAGAACTGGGATTTGGGTCATGCAAAAGAGGACAACCAGGTCTCCATGTGACCAGTCAAGTCCACCTTTTCACCGATGAAATCAGTTTATTTTGGCCCTGGACAGGCATTAGCCATCTTTCACTAAAAGGCTGGGTTCTGGCAGCTGGGGTTTCCTGCACATTTTCTGTACATTTTCACCAGCCTTTGATTCAGAAGAATCCAATTAGAGTCGATTCCTTTAGTGCAAGTGGCAGCAGATACTAGACTATCCAGAATTGTCAGAATCTCATTTCCGGCTTCACCCAGCCTCCCTGTCTCTGTTTTGCATAGTTTTCAGCTTTGCCAGAATGGGTCCGTTGTACTTTTGGGAATTTCCTCAACCACCCGTCATTTCAGGCTGAACATTAATGATTTATCCAGCAAGAGTTATTAAAATTGACTGTGGTCTCTGAAAAAGGGATAGTCTGTCAAATCCACATCTTCAGACTAAATTGGATATATTTTGCATGGATTGTGATTAATGCAAGGTAATTTCAGAAGATGGCTTTTACTAATTAATAAATCAATCACCTTGACTCATCTCGGTAGACTAAACGTTGAAAGGGCATTACTGACTTGTTCAAAACCAGGATCTCATACATACATAGTTTAGTGGTTTAATGTAATTCTTCTTAAGAAAGCAAGCAGATTGAGCAATATTTTAATTCAGAAACAAGTTGCTCAATGTATATCCTCTGAGCATAACAAGCTTGAGAAGGGAAACGATAAAACACAGGCAGTCTACTAACGTGTTTCTGCTTCTTGACTGATTTCACATTTACAACCAAACTCACATTGTTACATAGGACTTGGAGAGGTCGGACAGGAGCATCTTACACCCACAGAAGGGCTTCTGAAGTACCAAACTTCTGAAAGCACCAGACTAACTTAAAACAACAAAATAAAGAGATGATTTATCTGAGTTGTTATAACATGCCTGGCTCTAAAACTCTACAGAGCTTGTGAAATAAATGCAGGTGAATTTTTTTCCCCTCTTCTGCCCACAGAGAAGTTTTGTTATTTAAAAAGCCACTGGTTATGGTTTCAAGGAAGGAAAATGGTTTGTGTTTTTCTTATCATGTCGAAAGGGATAATATACACCACGTAACAGTTAACAGACAGTGATAAGTGGCCTTTCAAAGTGTCTCCCTGCAGCTAATTTCAGAGGGGTCTGAGCCAGGTAATAATACATACACATCTGGATACTTCCAGTAACCAAAAAGGAAAAATAAAAAAGTAATTCAATTCCTGTGTAAATGAATCTAAAAGGCTTTCTCGAAGTGTATTTTCTGTTTTCTGTTACTAGAGTATTTAAAAAATTTCTCCGTGGAGGAACAGGCATTTAATGAATGTTATACAAAAGAAGGCAGAGCTCGGGTCCCAGCCCTGGAGGGGTTTACAACCACCTAGAACACTGGGAGAACTACAATCCTGCCCTGCTGGAATATTCAGTGACTCGGCCCAGAACCCCAGACACTTCTGAGCCTGGCTTCTCCGAATGGGGATGGGGAGGAGAGAGTGGGAACAGCCCCCTGAGGTGGGAGGGAGAAGAGGGGTGGGGAGGAAATGAAATCAGAAGGACCCAAGCCTC
The DNA here is from genome assembly GCF_048773025.1 of Camelus bactrianus. NCBI lineage: Eukaryota > Metazoa > Chordata > Mammalia > Artiodactyla > Camelidae > Camelus > Camelus bactrianus. The sequence continues at coordinate 25,954,017 of NC_133557.1, forward strand.
CAGATCACTTCTCCACGCCCACCCTCACTGGCTGTGGCACACAGAATTCTTCTCCTTTGGAATGCTGATACGGCATTCACAGCCAGTCAGGTCTCCTGAGTAGATTAACACGTAGTCAGTCAGACTTTTTTTTTTTTTTTTGGTTGGTTGGTGGAGGAGGACAGAAAAAGGAGGGAGAAAGAAGAAAAAGAATTTTTCTCATTTTGTAATTGGCTTTATTCCTTTGACAACTATGTAAGTTTAAAAAGCTTAAGATCTAATCTGTTCTTAGAAACAATGATCAGTACATATATAGAAGCTAAAAAAAGTGCAGTGTACTGTATATACGTATTTACATGCAATATAATGTGTACGTGCAGTCAAACTGTAAAAATTCTACCTAATAAAACTGAAAAAGGAAAAAAATTTTAAAATAAAAATTTTGAATAAAAAAGGAATTTTTTAATTTAATTTTTTGTGGGAGATAGATTTCTTTATTTATATGTATGTATTTATTCATTTATTTATTTAATGGAGGTACTGAGGATTGAACCCAGGACCTCATGCCTGCTAAGTACACTCTCTACCACTAAGCTATAACCTCCCCCCTTACTTTAATTTTTTAATTAAAACTTTTTAAAATTTATTTTTTAAATAATAAAATAATAGTAATGATGACAATAGTTAACTAGTATAGATGTTTTGAAGTGCCGGGTCTAGGAGCAGTAAGGACTTTCTAGCCTTATTCCCTGAACGCCTAGTTAGGCAAACCTCACCCTAGCTGACACACCCTCCATTTCCTAAAATCCTTTAGTCATCTTTCCTGAGGGCATTTGATGATTTTCCCGCCTTAAACTCCCACTCTTGCTAAGGGCCATCTATGTGAGACAGGTGCACCTTCCAGGGTGAAGTTATGAGGTTCCCAGCTAAAACGTGGTAAGGAGAGAAGAAAATGCTGGATTCTCCTATAGTGTAATGTACAGTCTTTGCTACCCTGAACAGTCAGAGCCATTCTCCATTGGAATCCCCATTCTGCCATTCAAAGTTGCATGACCTCAGGCAACCTCGCCATACCTCAGTCTTGCCATCTATAAAATGGGTATAATAATTGTATCAAGCCCTAGCATCATTATGAGGGCCAAATATGTTAACACATACATCTGGCAGGGAGTAAGCTGCAAATAAAGGCTGACTATTGTTTACATGGTCGTTTTGGGGTCATCTGTTAGGACACTGCCAACTGCTGGTAACTTTCTTCAGCCTGGAATTGGGTTAATGAATAATCACCTAAGAAAATATTAAAGATCAGTGATTCTTGAGAAAATGTATCTTGCCAATATCATGACTTATCCACTACAGAAACTTCTAAAAGCTAAATTAATTTCTAAATGAGTCCATTTTTAGATTAGAAATTCTACACACTTGAGTCTATCTTGTCTCCTAAGAATATAGTACTTCCATGAGAAAAGGAACTGAGAGTCCCCTACAATTTTCTATAATGGGCATTTAACTTACACTGCATCAAGGGAACAGGTAAGGAAAAATAATACTTTCAGGTGTAAATGGGACACCTGATTGGGCTGATTTGGGTAGTTCATTTTTAGATTTTTCAAGCCAAATGATAAATAATAGTGCCTAAAAATTTAAAAAGTCTGCTCTCTACCTGTAATTATATCTATTTTTATTCTTGATGTTGTTCATTTGTGGGTTCCCTCTTTTCTTACTCATTCCTGCGAACGGTCTGTGTTGATTTTATTGGACTTTGCAAAGAACCAGTGACTGGTACTGTTTTTTTTTTTTCATGTCACAATTTTCTGCTTTTAAGTTTACTAATTCCTTCCTTCCATTTATACTTATAGGTAATATCCATACACACATGGTCTTGAAGGTACACACCAAACAGAATAGCATTTGGTCTGGAGCAATGGAGACCAGGACTAGAATTGGAAAATGCACCTCACAGATGATTTCACCCTGAACAAAAATGTGGGAGTTTTCTGGTCTTGTTTTGTTTTGAGATGTTACTTTCTTACAAGAAGAATGTATTCAGATTTTATTTGAATAATTAAAAATACAAAGAAAACACCCCAAGCTTCCTTAACCATCTGCTGCCCGCTGGGCTCACCTGCAAGGTCCAAAGAACAGGAAGCAGGGAGAGGGGAAGGATGGAGGGTGTGGAAGGGGGTGGGCAGGGCAGGAAGAAACGGGGCGAAGCGGGGAGCTGCTCAGCCTGCTTGCTTAGGTCGCCGTGTTCTCATTTTCTGCCTCCCCCACCCACGGATTTCCCCAAAGTGTGCTAAGACCGGCACATCTTTTAAATTTGGTGAGAGAGAGAAAGAGAGAGAGAAAGAAAGTGAGGGATCACGTGATTTTCTGGAACGCAGACTCACTTCTTTATTTTGATTCTCAAGTAAACTTACTATCTCCAAAATGCCTTGCAAGCATCGGAAAGAGTAAAGTCATGGTCCACTGGAAAGGGTCACTTCTTAAGTTCACATGAACTGATTCTTTGATCCTCCCTCGTTTTGCTCTTAAGATTTACTTCTCTTTCAAATCAAATAATTTGTTTCTTTCTCATTCTGAGAAAAGCTTTCTAGATGTGATTTCCCTTTTGAAAGGAAGACTTTGATGTCCTTCTCCAGCACATCCTTTCTTAAAGGGATCGGGTAAAAGGAGACAGGCCTCCGGGGCTGAGAGCAGTTTAAAAAGTCACTTTCCAAATGCCCCCGTCTTCCAGAGTCTTGGATTGAAACCTCCCAGCTGCTGGAAGACATTTCCAAAGGCAGCTCTGTGGCCGCGACACCCCTGCTCCCAGGGGAAGCCCCCACACTTGTGTCTTTGGACTCTGGAGGCCGGTGAAGGTGGAGGAGGCAAAGCAGAAAGGAAGCCTGTGTTCATTTTCGAGTAAAGCCAATTCCATGCAAGGATTATAGGCTTTGAATTAGCAAGAATTCTATCATTTATTTAGTCCTTGTCGCCTATGACTTCAAGGCAGCACCAGGCGAAAATTCACGGTGGTCCATTTCAGGGGGGTAGATTTCAAGCTTCTGGTTTGTGGCGTGTTACCTTCCTTGATCCCGGTTTGGAGCACCTCTGGGGATGGTGCCAGGTTGCAGCACCTGCCCCGCAGTGGCCCAAAACGCTGACAACCAGTCAAGCCTCTCAGTGAGGAATGAGATGTTTGTACACGAAATGACCTTTTATTGTGTCTTAGAAACTCGGGGCAGATCAACATGTGGTTTCAGTTATTCTGCAGAGGTTACTGCGTTTCAAGCTGTTTTGTGTTAGTTTTCAGCATTTAAATGAAGTATTTTCTCTTTCATATGTTTGATGTGGCTCAAAGAAGTTTGCTGCTTTTTTTTCTTCTTCTCATAGATTTAATTGTTTGATTAGATCTTTTTGTTAAGTCAGATCAAAGATGGCTTTTCTTTCTTTAGGAGAGACCTTTTCTGGTAACAAATCCATAGAAGGGATCCCATCGTAAAGAGAGGCATTTTATTTGAAAGACTTTGAAAAGGGAAACGTGGGCGTGAAGAGATGTTTTTATTTTTGTATTATGTTTATCTGTCAAAGAGTTTGATGAAAGTAGATGCTCACTCTCAACTTCGTGTTGACTGTGGGAAGGCTTCTGTGGTCTTAGCTGGATGGGCGTATCGTTATGGAAACATCCACTTCACATGTCTTGATGCGGGACAATCAAAGAGCAGTAACAGTTCTTCCCCATTCCTGCCTTTAATATGGAGAGGCTGGCTTCCTGGCCTCTGCTGTTCTAGCCACCTGAACTGTCCCTTCCATGCCTCTTTGTTGGACAAACTTCTTCCTCTATTTCAAGAGGAAACTCAGGAGTTTCCAGAAAGCATGTGTGTCCCTGCAGCAACCTGCAGTTACGTCCACCAAGGGCCCACCATGCTCTAGTGAGATGATGTGTTTACTTGGTGGCCTGCCTCCTCCTTAGGGGCAGGAAGTGTGCTGTTCCCCTTTGTCCCTCTCCCCTCCCTGCGCTTGCTGGAGCGCAACAGGTATCTGTCAATCTGAACTGAACAAAGACACAAACGTGGTCAGTATTTGCTTCACTATAAAAAAGGAAATTAGGGTTATATTAGGAGTATTGGCAGTGACATGTAAATGACATCTGTAAAATGTCACCGATGGACCATCTGGATGCTCCTAGACAGAACTTACTGGGATCTCAAATGATGTATATTTTTCTTATTTACCGTGTTACTTCATCTGTCTCTTCAATTTAAAATATCCACCCACGAGGGCAGGGTTTTTGTCTACTTCTCTTCACTGCTGTGTCCCCAGCATTCAGAACAACCCCTGAGACAGAGCAATGGCTCAAAAATTTTTTTGTTAAATGGACAAAGCAATCTATACACCATTCCACCCCCGCTTCCAGTCATGATGATGGAGGGGGTGGAAATTGATATAGTCATCCAAATTCAAACCACAGATTAATAAATAAGTCCTAGGGGTGTAATGTTTAGCATGGTTACGCTAGTTAACAATACCATATTACATATTTGCAAGTCGCTAAGAGAGTAGATCTTAAAAGTTCTCATCACAAGGAAAAAAAAAATTGTGTAACCACCACGCCTGGTGATGGATGTTAAGTAGACTTGTGGCAATCATTTCGCAAGGTATGCAAATATCAAATCATTATGTTGACCACCTGAAACGAATAGAATGTTGTGTGTCAATTTATAACTCAATTTAAAAAAGAGATTACTTTCTTTTCAGTTATTGGCATTCCAGGTTCCCTCGGTTACATGATGGTTGTTATAATTCTCCAGTTGCTTTGATTGTGAGGTTCAGCCTTAGGCATCCAAACAGTGCATCACAAGGTAGATGCTGTTCTGATGCTCAAAACAGTATATTCTTTATTCTTAAAAAAAAAAAAAACCCAGGAAATTCCATGAAAACATTTCAGGAAAACGCATTATTTGGTGACATGAAGAACTGCTGAAACCGAACTGTAAAATACTTCTTTTGCTGTCATTTCCTTTAGCATCCTTTAAGAGTAGATGCTTAATAAGTCAGACAGAGAAGGACAAATACTTTAAGATATCACTTATATGTGGAATCTAAAAAAAAAAATACAACTAGCGAATATAACAGAAAAGAAACCGACTCACAGATGTAGACAAGGAGCTAAGCGGTGCCAGTGAGGAGAGGGAAGGGAGAGATGGAGGTGGGGCATTAAGAGGCACAAACTACCAGGTATAAAATAAGCTACAAGGATGTATTGTACACCGTGGGGAACACAGCCAATATTTTATAATAACTATAAATGGAGTATAACCTTTAAAAATTTGTGAATCATTAGCTTGTATACCTGTAACATATAATATTGTACATCAACTATACTTCAATTTTTAAAAATATGATATTGTTAAATAAATTAATTAATAAAGGTAAAAAAAAAAAAAAAAAGAGTAGGTGCTTAATAGAACTTTCTTGATTGGTCCCTGGCAAGGAAATGGAAACAGTGAAAGCAGCTGGTGTGTAAAGCACAAGCTGCCTCCTGCCAGGACCAACCCGGCGAGGCTGTCTGCTGGACCCCCACAGTATACCTGGCACACAGGAGGCCACCCGGAGCTGAGCTGATGAATGAATGAGCAAATGAGTGAATGGTGTCCATCTCAGCTACCATTAAAGAACTTGAACTTCAGGCACCATTTGAGATCATGAGAAGCTGTGGGAGAAATTTCCCCTGCATTTACAGCCTAGTGGTTGGAGGGCTAACCATTTAATTTGAACATTAGGTGGCCAATTCGTATGCCCAATTAAAAGTTTCCAACCACAGGTTTGCTTCTGTATGTACTGCCCCTGTCATTAACCATGTGTGCAAAGTGCATTAGGTTTTTGTAACAGGAGAAACAAGGAAATACGTATACCTGTGGAAGAGAGGTGAGCATCCAATGATGCTGGGAGTGAAAAGCAACAAAAATTTCAAGCCATCAGATAATGTTTTTTCCTTCTTTAGAGCACAAGGCCTCAGAGAGCAGGCCCTGACCAACCAATCAACAAAAAAGTAAAATTCAAAAAATATTTTGAAGGCCAATGCAAGGTCTGGCCAGCTAAGGATCTTTATCAGTGTTATCAATTTGCTTTTTTTGGTGTAACAAACCACCCCCAAAATGCAGTGGCTTAAAGCAACCAACTGTCAAAAAAAAAAATTATTTTAAGACTTTTTTTTTTTTACAGTAATTTTAGATTCACAGCAAAATTGAGGGGAATGTACAGAGATTTACCAAATACCCCCTGCTCCAACACACGCACAGCCTCCCCTCAGCCATTTTTTTTTCAGTTTTTTTTCTTCTAGATTAAAGTTATTTGGCTTATCTGTCCATATAAGCAAACTGCCACTGGTGGGTTCCCTTATACCCTTGTGGTCAGCAGGTCGGCTGCTGGATGACGGAGGGTGGCCTCCCCACATGACTGCTGGCTGCCCCACTGGATAGTGCAGGAGTCCTCAGCTTGGACAGTTTGCTCCATGTGGTCACTCATCCTCCAGTGGGGTAGCCCGAACTTCTTCCCTCGACGGTCTTGAAGAGTGAAATATACAAAGTGCCTTGTTCAGGCCCCGTGTCCCGTCACCAGGGCTTGAAGATACTGCTAATGAATGATTATCATTGGGGAAAAATGGTGTAGGCAAAACTAGGTAATGCGATCAGTAGATTAACACAATCTGGCAGACATAAATCACTGCATTAAAACACAGCAGAGAGGCTATCACTACTAGGGTTGTCAGATTTAGCAAAGCAATAACGGCATGCAACAGTTCGACTGTATTTATACCAAAAAATTATTTGTTGATTGTCTGCAAGTCAAACTTAACTGGGCATCCTGTATTTTTTCTGGCAACCTTACTGTTAACCCCCATGTTGTAGATCTCGACTTTTCCATTAGGATCCCTAGAATTCACTGCATGACAGATAACCAAATGACTTACAGAGAGAGTAGGGGGTCAGAGTCAATGGTATATTAAATAATAGTAAAGCTTAAGTTCTTTCTTTTTTTTTAATATAAAAAATAAATGGAAAATTTAAAAAACAAACAAAAAAGAAAAACAAACAAAAACAAACAAAAAAGAAGCAAATAGAAATGGAAGTTTTAATATTTTCTTTTGCTACCCAGTGGATCACCCGGCACCAACCACACTCTCCACTTTGCAGACGCTCTACACTCTGCAGGGTCCCTCAGCAGGGATCACTTCGTGCTGGGTTTTGTATCACCAGGACTGGCTATGAGTTCCTTACAGATCCCATGACTTTGAGCAAAGTCATGTTTTAAATCTTCTGTTGAAGCTGACACTGGTATCCACCTCATAAAGCCACGTGAGGATAGTATGTAAAGCAGGTGTAAAATGCTAAGCACAATGTCAGAGAGACGCAGGCCCCCATCACATCAACTATTATTATTATTACTGCTTTCATGGTTATTGGCAGGCTTGGTTGGCCAAATTCGACCACAAGAAAAACTGTTATAACTCATCTTTAAAAAAAAATTATCTTAAAATTATTTTCAAACTCCATAGCTTTGTGAGAAAACGGTAACTAAGGCAACCCACCGTACCTAGAGCTGGCATTCTCGAGACAGCAGGGTTTTACTTACGTTTCACACTTAGCATTAAAGTGGAACTCTCAGAGCATCTTTATGTATATACACTTCTGCACACCCAGCCTACAGCCTTGGGAAGGTATGTTAGACCCTTTAAGTTGGTAAAGAAGAGCTACGTCCCAGCTGACTTCAGTTACTGGGGGGTTGGACTATGGCAATAATGATTAATGTCATACTGATACCTGCGCCAAGATCACTGACTGTGTGACCTCCTGCAAGCCACCTAGCCCTCCTGAGCCTGGGTTTTCACATCTTACCTTTTTCTAAGACTTAAGAGAGCCATGTGAGTGCAAGCTACCATGTGTGAAATAACTAAGCTACAGGGATCTACTGTACAGCACAGGGAACAGAGCCAGTATTTCATAATTACTTTAAAAGTTGTGAATCACTATGTCATACACCTGAAACTTTTATAATATTGTAAATCAACTATACTTCAATTAAAAAATAAATAAAAAGGGAGCTATAAGAACACTGTGCAAGCACATTATCTTAAATTCCAACGCATTACTCACACATTACCATTTATTATGCCCAAGAAGCATTTGCCTCTTTTGTGATTGGACAGTGTAAATTCATTTTCAGATCCCAAAAGGATATCTTAAAACTATTTTCAAGTTTATGGTTGAAAAATCAGACTCTTTACTTAATCTTAAATCCCAACCTCTTCTAATTCAGGTAGTTTTGACAACAGTCACTTTGTTTGGGTGAGAGTTGTGGGAACTTTGCTTTTGTGAGCTGAATATAGTTATTCACGATGTCGGGTACAACACCTAACTTCTAACAGGTGCTCAAGATACAGTTGTGGATGAAAGGAAGAATAAGTGAATGAGGGAATCCATGGCTGCTGCGGGATGTCCTGAGGAAACAGATTTACTTCATGCTGGTGAAGACTCTGTGCACGTTTACAGCAGTGATTTCATGATGGCAGGTTGTTATAAACCTGTGCTCTCTTCAGAGCAGGTTCTTCTGGGACTGAAGTCCAGTCTAGTCCAGAGAACCACTCCCTTAAAGGAAGCATTTAACACAACAGAATTAAAATAATTGTTACCAAGTGAACCTTCGCTTTCTGTCTGGCCCAGGCCTGCATTCATAAAAGTTCTTCTGGTTAAGGGTTTGCACTCTTAGGTCAGATGATCTGGGTTTTAATGCTTGACTCATTGTTCACTACTGTGTGACTGAGAAACTTTCTTAACTGTAATGGGCCTCCATATTCTCATCTGTAAAGTGAGCGAGCCAGTAGGACTTAGCTCACAGAGTTACTGTAATTAGAAGAATAGTTACATTTGAATAATATTTATTGGTACTTTTTATATGTTAGGCATTTTCTCACTTTTAATCATCACATCTAAAAACCATCAAGGTAGGCAATTTAAGTCATAAAAAAAATCCAACCCAATACGATATAGTTATTTTATCTTGAATAACTTCATTTTATATATATATATACACACACACATACACATACACACAGCTTTATGAACACTTTCATTTTTTTCTGAATTGTCCCTTATGCAAAAATATTTGCACATCCCTGGTCTAGGGTATGGTACGATGAGGAAATAAAAGGATAGCTGTGGATCAGTAGGAAACAGTAATGGAATATAAAAAACAAGTTTGTTTTTTTTTTTAAAGCAAGGATGACTCACACACTATTATCCTTTTGAAGAACTTAATTGTTCTTTGGGGAGGGGCCAGTCCCATAGTCAATACAGTCAGGAAATACAGTCTCCTCCCTTTGAAAATCCACAGCATATGTTTACATAGCAAAGGCGCTAAGAAGTTCTCCAGGAGAGAGAAGACCAGCTGCATTTTCTCTAACCCAGCATTTCCTATGCTGATCTGCCCACAGACATTTTTGTTGCCGTGGTCCTCTCTTCTATGGTTTATTAACATTGTGGGACACTGTGGGAAGCTGTGCTGGCACTTTGCTCTGTCCACAGGAAACCCAGGCAAACATCGGGTTTGCTCAGGAGAATCAGAACAGAACGTACCTCCGTGTGCACTACTGGAGGCAGGCAAGTGACCAGCTCATTCATTTTTCAACCGATTCTTGTGGTTGTGTGCAGATGCGGCTTCAAAAGCTGAACAGCAAACGGCAGAAGACCTGGTGAATGATAGCAACAGCTAAGAAGGAAAAAAAAAGGTGCTGTTTGCTGCTCATACAGTGTGACAAAAGCACTGACAGGTCTTCATCCCTTCAGCCACAGCCCCACTCAGGGTGAGGTGCAAAAGGCACATCTGTACCACGTGGTGCCTGTTCTAGTTAAGTTGGGGCTCTTCTAACTTCAAGGTATTGCCAGGAGGGCTAGTACTCAATTTGGGGTCACCACTAGTACTATTGTTTCCTTCCAGTTTTATTGAGAAATAATTGACATTTAGGTGGACAGCATCATGATTAGCCTTACGGACATCATGAAATGATGCCCACGATAAGTTTAGCGAACATCCGTCATCTCATCTAGATATAATATTAAAGAAAGAGAAAAAAGATTTGTTTTTCTTTGTGATGAGAACTCTTAGGATTTCCTCTCTTAAGAACTTTCAGATATAAGATAACAGCAGTGTTTTTATATTTATCGTGTTGTACATTACACCCCTGGTCTTTATCGCATTACTGGAAGTTTGTACTTTTGGACTGTCTTCATCCATTCCCTCTCCTTCACTCCCTACCCCTGGTAACCACAAATCTGATCTCTTTTTCTATGAGTTGGTTTGTGTTTGAAATACAATTGACCCACAACACTATGTGAGTTTAGCTGGCACACAACACAGTGATTCGATATTTCTATACGTTTCAAAATGATCACCATCATATTATTAGAGAAAGTTACTTCTTCAGCTTCCTTATTTATATTTCTTTCCTTTTTTTTTTTCATTCCCACTCTTTATTCAAGTTGTTTCTCTACGTAATAGCTTAATACATTCCTGATTCTTTGGAGAGAAGTTTTTTTTGGTTGTTGTTTAAACTGTGCTCAGCTTTAAAGAAAAATTCGAAGAGAGTAAAAATCGTTATGATTTTACCACATAGCAAAGGGCACTCTCAACACCGTGGTGAACCTCATTCTTGACTTGTCTTATACACACAATAATTTCACCTAAATTCTGTCTGTATGTCGCAAATCTTTTTCTGCAGTAATAAACATCAGTCAACATTATTTTTGTTAATGGCCAAAAAACATTCCATAGTGTGACTGTGTCATAGTTTAATGTAACCCTTTGTCCTCTTTTGAGGGCTATTACAATTGTTTGCAATTTATAATTATTCCAAATTGAGCTTTGTGCAAACACCCTTGTGTATCTAGCTTTTAACATTTGAAAGACGTTTTCCTTAAAGTAAATCTCTAAAGATAAGATATCTGTATAAAAGCGTACCTCTGTCTTAGATTTGGTACCATATTGCCAAATTGCCTTCCAGAAAGGCTACAGCAAATTACCCTCATTCCAAATGTGCAAGAAATTGCTTCTTTTGATACCTGCAATTTTGAAACCATTTGTAAGACTACTCTTGATCTCCCCTTTAATGTATTACTATTCCCTAGGAAAACAGACTAGTTCTGTACTGAAGTGGATAACTTCCCAGGGAAAAAAAAAGTCTACAGTACAGAAATAAGTTAATTTCTCATTTTGTCCACATAATTCCAAAAGATAAACATGAATGTCTCTTACAGGGAATTATTAGTGTTTTGAGCAGCACAGAGGTAAAATTTGGGCTCAATACTATAATACAGATATGAATGAGGAAAAAATTCATCTTTTCCAAGGCTTGGGAAATGCTTAATGAGTCCCTCTAAGTAGATATGAATCTATAAGATCAAAGATTTAATTACTTGTACAATAGACAACCTGATAATTTAGGAGAGGCTACTGCCTTCCAAACCTGCTTTATGTAACTTTCTTGGAATTACTGACTGCAAATGTTTCTAAGGATGGATTTCCCTTTAGACAAGGGCATTCCAGGCAATGCCTAGTTCTTGACACATAGTAAATGTTCAATAAAAAAATAGTTGAATAAATACAGGGCATATGATAAAGTTAAAAAGTCAAGTGCCCATCCTATCAGTCAGAGTCTATCTAATCAGGCAGATTTATTAAGGAACTATTAATAGGTAACTGATGGGTGTTAAGCACAAGTTCTGAACAATCTTGTTCTGGACTTTCATGTTCCCTTTAAGTACAGGCAGCAATCTGGTGCCCGAGTGCCACACTCATGGCTAGTGCATTTTTATTTTTTGGCTCAGGTGGTAGTCAAACATTTTGAAATAGTGGCCAACATTTCTAAAAGTAAGCTTTTACATAAAAATCTGGATGTCTGGCTCTTCTCGACAACATGGGAGCTCTGGCCACACCAAGTCTGAACTCCCAGCCACATGACAATGGAGCCCCTCCCAGCCGCCCCTCCCCCAGGTCGTCGCTGCCCCCACCTGGCTGCCGTCTCACCTCTCTACCTGCCTGGCCCCTGTAGGCATCCTGATTTTGCCACACCTTTTTTTTTTTTTTTTTTTAAGTTTGGACTGTGTACTTTGGAGATCTTCTTATCTTATTCTTTGAATTCAAAGAAATCTATTTGCTCTCTCTCCTCCCGATTTTTACGAACTTGCTATTCCTGAACCTTCCTTGAGAGACTTTTTTTTTTTTTTTTGCTCTTTGTCTTCACCAGACTAGCAGGGACAACTCTCCAGAGAGACACGCGTCTCCGCAAACTCCCTGCTGTAGCCTGACTGCAGTCCAAGCCACCGGAATACTTTCTCCTGTGCACGTGGGGTGGGGGAGGGTAGGTTGGGAGGAAAGACACACACAGATTACGGGGGGTTATTGTCCCATTTTTCTGTTTTCTCGGCCAGTCCTGGCTGCCACACCAACCCCAGCTAGACACTTACTAGAAATACCTATTTTGGGGGGTGGAGGGGGGCATCTCAATTCTAGTCTGCTTTGAACAACAACAAAAAACTGTTGACTCTCTTCCTATTATGTCATGAGACATAAAAATAGAGAAACATTTTGCCATCAGAAAAGCAGACATTTTAGACACTGAAGATCACACACAGGATAAACACAGTGCCCTTTCCACCCCCCCTCCTGAATAACTAAGAATTAATACCAAACTTCTATTACCAATTTGGAGGTGGACTAAATCGGCTTTATTTTCTCGGCCGACAGTAGGTGTTTGGTGTCAGTGTACATTTCCTTCTTACCACAATGCTTCCTTTCCCCAAACTATTAATTTTGTTTTTATGAATAATACAGTATGGCCTGGTTATTATTTAGTTTGATTGTACGCTAGCCTCATGCTCTGCATTTTAATTTAAGTGTAACAGCTCAGGAAAAATGCAAATCTCTCCTATTCAAATTCAAAAGAAAATAAATGGATTTTTTTATGGCCTAAAGGATCTATTCATTACCAAATCATTTATCTTTTCAGAAAGACCAGTTTATATATCCAATATGCTCCAGTGCTGTCTTTATTTTCTTCATCTTTTCCTACTTTGATAAATATGCCTGCTGTTTCAAATCTCCTTTGAATCTCTGCCGATAGGGGCAGCTTATAGCCGACTGAACAAGAATATAATTAATAGCGTTAAACAAAAAGCAAAGGTGGCAGAGAAAGCTCGAGCGTATTGGATACTAACAAAATAGTAACACGTTGAAAACTTGGCTTGCAATGTTAAAAAGAAAGGTACACCTTTGGCGTTATCAAAGCAGAATGAAATGAAGGGTGGAGAAGAGACAGGAATGGTCTTTTTAAGAGATTAGCTTTTTCGGGGGGGAGTGTTTTTTTGCTGGTATCTTTGAGCTAGGAACACTAATGCTGTGAGTGTGCGCTCTGATTTTTAATTCTCACGTTATCTGCTATTAGAAGTTTGGCATTTTGAAGGCCAGGCTGGATTTTTTTTTTCTTTTTTATTGAACACTGGCTTATATTTATAGAGGTAAAAAGAAACCAGTTTAGAGGACATGGCTTCTGGGAGCCTGTTGGAATACACAGCTATGATACACAAAGCAATTTCCGCTAAATACCTCTCACAGGCAGTTCGAATGGCTTCCTCCTGAATTAGGAGGGCCCCGAGGTGAGAAATGGTGGTGGCAAGTTCTAGTCCATAGCCATTTTTTGTTTTTTAGATGTTTGCCTTTCTCTGGCTTATTGTGCTTTAAAAATCATATGATTGCATTTAGGTTACCCAGAATGTTGACTTTCCCCATTCATGTTTATGTATTAAATGGGATTTCAGGGCAAACTGAATGGATTTCTTTGTTCTCACTAGATGAAGTCCAGATAGATAATCTGGTTTAGTTATGGCTACATTGTTTAAATAGTGCTAATTATAGTACTTACAGTACAATGGCAGCGGCGGTGATTTAAATGTTCATTTTGAAGAAGGAAACAAAAAAAAAATCATATGCCAAGCTTAAAAAATGTACAGTCATTCTAACTCCCTCCCTGAAGGCCAATTTAAAGGCTGGTTTTCAAAGAAATGTTTACCTTGAAATTCTTAAACACTGGCCATGCTTCCAAACATGAAGCCTGCGTGGAGGGGTGCTGCTGATCCTGGGGGCGGATCTGTAGTCTTATGCAGAGGGGACTTGTGAGTTTACACCAGTCTGCACGCCAAGGCTTTTTATACGCTCCCAGGAAGGGAAGGAGCCGGGTGGGACCTCCCGGGCCACAAACTCAAAGGCCCTTTTTGACTGAAATCTTCCCAAGTGAAAGGAAGGAGGCTGGTTTTTAAAGAGGTCAATGGAGGCTCTTGGAAGAACTCACTGGGCTAGTGCTCGCAGGCCAGGGACAGGGCCACCCGGGAACATCTCTCTGATAGCTAACTCCCTGAGACAAAAATAAATCAGGGATTCATGAGGTGCTTTTATTAAGGGCTGTTTGTTTTTTATGAAGAGAAATGATAGGCTTAGGATGGGAAGGGAACACAGGGAACATAGCAGCAGCAGTTTACCTAAGCTGCTGCTTTCTAGATTCTAGGGACTGGCTCTTAACTTCGGTTGTCCTCCTTTTCATGATTTATTGGGGAAATTCCTGAGGTGGGAGCAAAGGGATATATCAAGGTCTTGGCACCATGAACTAAAACAAATAGCATGTTGGAATATTTTTAGCAGATGATAATGCAGAACACAGAAAAATAGATCGAGGACGATTAAAAAGAAACAAATAGCAATGTTCTGACTTGAAAGTGATGGAATACCGATTATTCAGGAAATGTGTGTGGAATTTTTCTCTATAAATCACCTATGACTCAGGGTCTAGGTGGCGGTATGAGGTTGATAGACAGTTTCAGCGCCTCTTGAGGAAGGGAAGACGAGACAATCACAACGCTGGCAGCTTTTTTGTTTCATGTGCCAAGAACAATAATACAGATAATACATTATGCTTTAAAAAAAAATTTGAGTGCAACATGTGAATAGGATCCTGGATCAGATTTTAACATTCTTTTCCCATAAAGGACATTAATTGATAGGCCAAAATTGAATAAGATTTGTAGATTAAATCATGGTACTGTATCAATGTCAATTTCATGATTTTGATCATTATCCCAGGATTATGTAAGAGAATGTTATCTTTAAACCAAAAATACATGCTAAAAAGGGGGGGGGGGATCAGGAATGTGAGAAGAGTTAACTTTTGCTTGTCGCCACATTTCCAGGAATTGTCTGTGACTTGAAGCTACTGTGATTTCATGCAAGATAATAATTTTGGAAGCAGAAGTGAACTGCTCAGTTGTTGGGCTGACTTGCTCTGCTGTTTAAGATCCCAGGCAAATTAGTGAAGCACTTGCTTTGTACCTCCGTTCTCTCAGCTGTAAAATGGGTTTAATAATAATTCATTCCATTTAGTTGTTGTAAGAATTAAAGGAGATAATGTGTGTAGAGCATTCAGCCAATACCCGGTTCATGGCAGGTGTCGGAAGCCGTCTAGTACGTGGTGACGATTTTGCGTAAAATTATTTCTGTAGCTTCTATTTTGATGAGTTGGCTTTTGTGTGCTTGGTAATAACAAACTAGAATAGCTTGTCTCTAAATCCATGTACCTGGAAAATGTTCATGTGCTTTAGAAAACAGGGTTTAGAAGTTAGACTTAATTCTTACCAAGATAAACACTTTTACAGTTACATGGAGGTTATGTTCTTTCCTTGTGGAAAAACAGTTTATGAAAAGCATAATAAACTTGGGCTTGGAGGAATAAGGCTATCTTGGTAACAGTGAGTGGCTGTTGGTTTTCATGTGTAAGAAAGGAAATTTGTCCAAAAATAGACACTCAATAGCAATATAATAATAGCTGGCACCTGTGGGTGTGGTACAGTCCAGATCCCTAACCTCTCTGCTATCCTGCTTTTTGAGAAGTCTGAAAGTTTCAGAGTTGCAAGTAACTTTTTACAATCCACTTTTGGGGGGCATTGAGAGGCTAAAGGAGCATTACTTTCTGCTGTCTTTCTTTTGATTAGAAATGTGCTATATGTTCAAGTAGGAAACTGGGAAAATTCTACAACTGGTATCACCAAGTAGAACAGGGAACGTGCTCCATAACCCTCCACCTGGAAATGACAACATTCTCCGCTGTTTGTTGTAACCAACCAACTGCAAGCTTCCTCGGCATCTCCTTACCTACTTGCTGGTGCACGTCGGTGTCATTTGAGGACAGAAGTGGCACCACGTCCCTTTCTGCACCATGCGCAGTCAACCATACTTGAAGCAATTGGAATATCATGATAAAGTGCCGTGCGGAAAGGACAGATAAGGCTGTTGAGCAGGCCTAGGGCTGACTGCAAAGGAATATTTAAGAGGTCAAAATTGTCAGGAGAACTAACCAATGATATGACCAGACAGAGTAGCTGTTGGGAGTGTGGGCTTTAGATTCACCAGCCCTGAGAAGGAGACCTGATTGTCATCATGTACAGGCTGTGCCACCCTGAGCGAGCTAGTTAGGGTTGGGAAGGCTTGGTTTTCTGATCTGTAAAATGGGTTGATAATGGTACCCACCTAATAGGTGACAATAGGATTGAACAAGAAAGTGAATGTGCAACTGAAGAAGGACCATCGCTATTCGTATTATTATTGCTACGTGACGGTTTGGGAGAATGGATTGGGTAGGGGAGGAACGATGTCAACATTCCCATCTTAAGAGTTTAAGGCTCCTGGTGACCCAGGAGGCCAAACCGCATTTGCAGACGGGTTGTGTTTGCTTCATTGAGTATTTAAACACGTTTAGAATGAGGCAGATTACACACACATTCAGATATTCCCCAGAAGAGTGGGAAATTCAGCTAATTCCCCCACGTGACAACCATAGCTCAGTGACTTGACTTTGATGACATGAACTCTGCTAGACTCTCTTGTCCTTCAGGGTCTTCATTCTCTCAGCGTTTGAGCCTGAGACCCTTGAATTAATTTCTCTTTTAAATACTTGCGTTAAAGCTGATGCTGCTGGTCTGTGATCCACACTTTGAGATCCATGGATCTAGAAAATACATCTCTTTACTTGACTTTATTTGCAGAAGTGGTATTTGCTGACCTCAAAATAAAATGCAGACCATGCAGAAAGGCATAAAACAGAAAGTGCAAGTCAATGCTTAATTTCGATCCTTCTAAAAGAATTTTAAAAAGTTAATTTAAAAAATTGTTTCCTTATAAACTGATGTGATGTAGGCCATACCATATAATTTAAGAGCTGAAGTTTTCCTTTTCTAGACTGACCTGAAGTTATAACAAATTAAACAGAATGAACACATGATGCAGGGAGGGTAGAGCTCAGTGGTAGAGCCCATGCTTAGCATGTGTGAGGTCCTGGGTTCAATTCCCAGGACCTCCATTAAAATAAATAAATAAACAAACAAACAAACAAACAAATCAAGGAATATTTTACAATGAAGGGAATATAGCCAATATTTTACAATAACTATAAATGGAGTCCAACCTGTAAAAATTGGGAACTACCATGTTGTAGACCTGTAACATATAATATTGTACATCAACTATACTTCAATTTAAAAAATGATATTATAAATACATAAATAAGTTTTTAAAATGAAAAAATAGTAAGTAAATAAATCAACCTAATTACCTCACCCCCCTCCAAAAAAAGAAAAAAAAAAGATATTTAGAAAGAAAGAAGGAAAGAAAGAAAGAAAGAAAGAAAGACAGACAGACAGACAGACGTGAGGGGTGAGGAAAGTTACAATGAGAAGCAAGCCAGATGGAGACTCACTGTGTACCTGATGCCTCGCTCAGTGATGAGCTCGCCTAACCCCCAGGGCAGTCTAGGGTAGGAGGCACTAGATATTAGTCTCCTTTTACGGATGAAGAAATAGAGGCTTAACAGTATAAACTGACTCACGTGAGGTCACGTAGCTGGTGACAGTGGCGTTGGGATTTAAACACAAGCGGCTTTCAAAATACTGCTGCTTGCTCCTGGACCCACTCACCCACTCCTGCTACCCATCTTCGCCAGTTGGCATTTGTCGATTGTCCATGACACACCAGACACCGTGCTAGGAACCGGGGAACACGGAGATCTCAGGGATGGACAGCCTGGTAGAGTGGTTCCGTGCCCCATGTTTGTAGTCATGGATTCACTATGGCCCATTTCCCCAGGAAAAGACACATGAACACAACATTTGGTGTACGACTTCAGGGGTTTCAGAGACACTCTCCAAGTTTATTTATATATCTCCTAGCCTCCCTAGGATACTTGGTCTTGTACTGTAATCCCCAGATTTCATCCCTGTGGACTCATAGATTGTGATTTATGCCTGAGGCTTAGCTGAGGCGTTGATTGTTCAGTATCTTACACTATTTGAGTGAATACCTTGGCCTCAGAGTCCTCATTTCTAATATATGGAATAATGAGACACAGGGCCAGCTTCACAGGCGTGTGTCCAGGGCAGTCACATGGGGCCCTACGTGCAGAGTTCCACCCTTGGCTTAATGTTCTGCTGTCACCGTCTTGAAATTCTTACTATTTTTTGAAAAGGGAGCTCACATTTTCATTTTGCACTGGTCTCCACAAATTTTGTACCTGGTCTTTATTAGACATCATGGCACCCAAAGAGAGACCCATGGAAGACTGAGCACTTGACAATAATAATTCCTGGGCGGGTAGTAATTCATCTCACCTTCCCAATGACCCGGTGTGACTGGTTATGGTTTTCCCCTCTTTTACCAGATTAAGTATTTTGTAAATGCAGTCAATCCCTGAAATGTCTGGTGCCACTTAGTAATTAGTGAGCTGCCCCAGTGTAATGAATCTAGAATTTTGCCTATTTGTATGAATTCCCCATCTATTTTAAACACAGAAACGTTGAATCTCTGGGGACCTGGCCCAGCTGTGCAGATATTTGCTTTCTGAAAACACTGGGTTATTACCTTCAATGTTCTAGTGCTAATTCAGGAAGCGTTTTGATCTTGATTCATCTACTGATCATGTCAGAATCCAGCTCTCAATAATAATGAAGGTGACTGGACTCCCCCAGATTGAGCCAGGCAGTCCCAGCTGCTGAAGGTGGCTGTGGTGTGACTGGTGAGGCTAGGAGGAGAGGATGGTCTGTGGTTTCTCACGGCTGGACGCAGGTGGCCACTGGGTGAGGAGGCTGTCACATCCGAAGTGGTTGGGCATCTCCTGTTGACTAGGTCTGCGGGGAAGCTGGCATCTCTGGCCAGAATTCAGAAACTCAAATTTCACCTTAACTTTCATCCCAAGTCAGCGCACTGCCTGGAGATCTGTGCAATGTTCAATTGTGATTATTTAAGAACAATAGGATTGGTAACTCAAAAGAGAACTGAAAGTTTTCTATTTTTGACTAAAAAAAAAAAAAAAAATCTGTGGTACGTTTAAATGCTAAAAGAAACAGGTACCACATTTCTTAATTAGTCTTTTCTGATAAAATACTTTTTACGGTTTTCTGTGCCAGTGGTATTACTGTTCCCATAACTATTTGATTAAAAAAGGAAGCTTTGAAAATCATATTACTGTAACATTAGAACTGAAATTATACCTGTTATTCCATGCTATTGCTGACAGACGTTTCTCATTATACCAGTATGTGAGATTTGTTTTCTTTCTGTGGGAAACCCCTGTGGCCTGCCCATGTTTGTTTGTTTGTTTGTTTCCTCCCTTCCCCCCTTCCTCCCTTCTTCCCTTCCTTCCTTCCTCCCTCCCTTCCTTCCTTCTTCTTTCTCTCTCTCTCTCTTTCTCTTTCTTTTCCTCCCTCCCTCTCTTCCTTCCTTCCTCTCTTCTAAAATAAATCAACTGGTTTCTCATGTTTTATGATATGTGCTGTTTACTACATAATTTGGGGTATGAGCTGGCTTCCTCTCATGAGTAATTCATTATATAATAGTAACACAATGCATTTGAAAAAATATATATCTAAATATTATAATCGAGCTTGATTGCATCAAACATGACTTGCAGACTGGAAGTTGACATAAACTCCCAAGTGTGTTTTTAAACACCCAGGTACAAGGCTCTGTGAACAGGCCACTGTGAACACTGAGTTGATGAAAACCCAGGTTGGAAAACTGTTACTTTATTTTTATCATTTACTGAGGTCCTGTGCTAAGAACTTTATTTATTTTGATTTTTTTTTTTTAACACTTTTACTGTGGTCTGGTTCCTGAACAGTAAACTACACATATTTCAGATGTACAATTTGATGAATTACTAAGAACTTTAAATAGATTGTTTCATTTAATCCTCACAACCATCCAATGAAATAATATTATTGCACTTTGATTATCTGTGAGAAAAGCCTAGAGATGTTAAACAACTCCCCCAAGGACACACAGCCATCAAATGCTGGGCCGGATATAAAGCCAGATGTATCTCACTGCAAAGCAAGATCACTTATAACCTACATGCATTCTAGGAACCCTGTTTGGTTTAGTTGGAAAAAGCAACTAAGAGGGTTAAGACATTCACAGTGCCTAGTGTTTTACTTCACTAGTATCATTTCCCTCCTCTGCAAATAAAACTGAAAGTATAATGTCTTTTGATTTGATTCTGTTTCTTTTAGTCTCCAAAGAAAGAAGACTGGTTTCTAAGCACTTAGGCTCTGGGGTTAGGCTGTCTTTGTTTAGATTTCAGCTCCACCCCTAACAAGCAACGGGGATGTGTGTCGGACGCTTCACTTTTCCAAGGCTCAGGTTCCCCGCCATCCCCTGCCTTTTTTTTTTAATTGAAGTAGAGTTGATTTACAATGTTGCATTAGTTCTGGTGTACAGCATAGTGATTCAGTTATACACACACACACACACACACACACACACACACATATTCTTTTTCATTATAGGTTATTACAAGATACTGAATATAGTACCCTGTGCTGTACAGTAGGACCTTGTTGTTTATCTATTTTATATATAGCAGTTTGTATCTGCCAATCCCAAACTCCCAATTTATCCCTCCCTCCCTTTCCCCCTTTGGCAACCATAAGTTTGTTTCCTATGTTTGTGAGTCTCTTTCTGCTCTTTAAATAAATTCATTTGTGTCATTTTTTTAGTGCCATCATATGATATTTGTCTTTCTCTGACTGACAGTTCTTTAATCCTGAAAGTGGAGATAATAGTAGTGATCTCCTTAATGACATTATGAGGATTAAATGAGGAGATCCGTGTAACATACAGTAGAAACCTGGTGGCTGCCTTATCAAGCCCATGTGTTCTGCTTGATGACTGAAATTATTTTTAAAAGCTGACAAATTTACCTATTAGGAAATAGATTTTATTCTTATTTTTTGAGCAGTTTTAGGCTCACGGCAAAACTGAGCAGATGGTACAGAGAGCTTCTAAATACCCCTGATCCCACACACGTGCACAGCCTCCCGCACCACGAACATTCTGCCCCAGATTAGTACATTTCTTACAACTGAGGAACCTGCACTGACACGTCATCATCACCCAAAGTCTGCAATTTACATGAGGGTTCACTCTCGGTGTTGCACAATGTATGGGTTAGGACCGATGTGTAATGGCAATAGATTCACCATCCAGTATCGTGCAGAGTATTCTCACACCCTTAAAACTCCTCTACCAATTTTTAGGGGATGAATGCTCCACCAATTTCTCTCTCTTTCTGCCCCATAACCCACACATACATACACATATACATTTATTTATCTTTTTCTCACATGTATTTTAATATAATTAGCATATAGCACTGTATAAGGTTAAGGTTAAGGTGTATAGCATAATGACTTGACTTACATATATTGTGAAATGAAGACGACACTAAGTTTAGTCAACACCCATTGTCTCAAAAAAAAAAAAATTTTTTTCTTGTGATGAAAAACTTTTAGGATCTACTTTCTTAGCAACCTTTAAGTATACCAGACATTATACATTGTACATTATATCCTAGTACTTATTTATCTTACAATTGGAAGTTTGTACTTTTTGACTGCCTTCATCCAGTTTCTCCACCCTCCACCCCGCCTCTGGCAACCATCAACGTGTTGTTTCTATGAGTTCATATTTTTTTTTTTTAGATTCCACTTATAAGTGAGATCATACAGTATTTATCTTTCTCTGTCTGACTTCATTCAGCATAACGTCGTCAGTGTCCACCCATGTTGTTGCGTATGTCAGAATTTCCTTCTTTTTTATGGCTGAATAATATTCCATTGTACATATACACTACATCTTCTCTGTCCACTCAACTGTCACTGGACACTTAGTTTGCTTCTGTGTCTTCACTATTGTAAATAGTGCTGCAGTGAACATGGCATGGCGATGTCTCTTCAAGGTAGTGATTTCATTTCCTTCAGATAAATACCCAGGAGTGGCATTGCTGGAGGATATGGTAGTTCTATTTTTAACTTTTTGAGGACCCTTCCTACTGTTTTCCATAGTGGCTGCACCAATTTACATTCCTACCAACAGTGCACAAAGTTTCTCTTTTCTCCACATCCTTGCCAGCATTTCATATCTCTTGTCTTTTTGATGATAGCCATTCAACCAGGCATGAGATAATATCTCATTGTGGTTTTGATTTGCATTTTTCTAATGATGAGTGATGTTGAGCACCTTTTCATGGACCTGTTGGCCATCTGTATGTCTTCTTTGGAAACCTGTCCATTCAGGTTCTTTGTCCATTTTAAAATTGGATTATTATTGTTGTTGTTGTTGTTCTTTTGCTACTGTGATGTGTGAACTCTTTATATATTTTGGATATTAACCTGCTATCAGATATATGATCTGCCAATACTTTCCCCATTCAGTAGGTTGTCTTTTCATCTTGATTATTTCTTTCACTATGCAGAAGCTTTTTGGTTTGATGTCGTTTCTATACACTAATGACAAATTATCCTGTATCCTCATATGGCAGAAAGAGCATCTATTTAAAAAAAAACAAACAAACAGATTACATAGAAAGTCCTAGATTTCTGGCTTCTAAAATTTGTATTTGTTGAAATTGAAAATAGAAATGGACTTTCAAAAAAATAACTGGAACATGAAATTCAGAGTGATTAGGTAAGTGGTGAGCCAGCATGAGAGAAAAGTGAATGAAGGGTGGGAAGGTTATAGCTCAAGCACTAGAGTGCATGCTTAGCATGCACGAGGTCCTGGGTTCAATCCCCAGTACCTCCTCTAAAAATAAATAAGTGAACCTAATCACCTCCCCCCAAAATAAAAAATAGTAAATGAGGAAAGTCACAAAGGTGGGTGTAGATACCTTTAGAGAGCGGTGAGTAGTTTCTGAAATAAAAGGTAGTTTATAAGCGGGTTATGGAGGAGCTTAAATACTACGTGTGGTATTTGGGAAGCAGGGGTTTACTGAAGGTTTTTGAACACAGATGTGTTGATTTAATTGGTATTTTAGGTAGAATCACTTCGGGATTTACTAGAGGCTATTTACATATTTACCAATTACCAGCCACATAGCAAAAAAGTTGGGGGAAATTACAGTGAGTCACAACAGACATGGCCTCTGTGGTAGACGACCGAGATGGCTCCAGTGAGTCCTACCTCCTGGTATACACGCCCTTGGGTGTGGGCTAAATCCAGTGACTCAGTTCTAATGAATAGAACATGATAACAGTGAGGGGCTGTCATTTGAAGGATTAGGTTACACAAAGATTGTGACTTTACTCTCTGTTGCTCTTTCCTGCAAGCTCACTTGTCCCTGAGAGAAGCTAGTTGTCATGCTGTAAGCTGCCTTATGAAGAGGAACTAAGTAAGGTCTCCAGCCAACAGCCAGAGAAGAACCATGTCCCTCAGTCCAACAGCCCATCAGGAGCTAAGTTCTGCCAACAGCCACTTGAGTGAGTTAGAAGTGGATCCTTCTCCAGTGACACCTTCAGATTAAGCCATAGCCCCAGCCTACACTTTAAATGCACCTTGAGCCAGAGGCATCCACTAAAGCCACATCCAGACTCCTGACCCACTGTGATACTAACTGCAAAAATAACTCTTGTTTTTAGCTGCTGTGTTTTGGGATAATTTGTTACTCAGCAATGGCTAATACTCTGTACTCACGAAGCTTACAACTGAATGAGAAGTGTTCTAGCAAGGGGGTGACACGCTCACATTTTCCATTTTAAAAGTTTACTCAGCAGTGGAGTTGGGAGAGGGGTTGTACAAGGACAAGAGTGGGCACAGGGGTCCAGTTTAGAGGTACCTGCAACTGTCTGATCTAGAAAGATGGACTGGATGAGTGTCAGTGGGGAGATGAAGATGTGTGGACAGTCTTGAGAGATTCCTACGCAGCAAAATTGCTAGGACTTGCTGATGCTTTGGACAAGGAGGATGAGGAGGAAGGAGGTGTCAAGACTGACTCACAATGCTTTTACCTGGGGAAGCAGGAAAGACTGGAGAAGAGAAGCTATTCAATCCCATAGGTGAGAAGTCATGAAGACACTAAGTCAATGACACTAGGACTGGCAGAAGGATCCCCAGGGCATTGTAGGAAAAAATCAATAGGCTTTAGCAGCTGATTGGCTGTTGGCTAAAGGCCTTCTGAGTAAAGGAAGAATCTAGAAGGACATCAGACCCCAAGTGTTTCTGCTGCCTCTATTTTGACAGGCAGAGTGTGATTAGGAATACATACAACATGACCTACCCTCCAATCTGTCCATGTATACAGAAGTGAGCTGGTCTGTGAATGGTTAGATGGAAGTAGCACAAAAAGAGAATAATAGAGCTTTTCAACATCCACAAAATATTATTATTAAAGCCAAAGGGGAAAAAATACTGTTTTAATGAACCCATTAGACACACTTGGGGACTTACTGCAGCCTTAGAACCTGACTTGAATGAGCTGAATGATAGAAAACCATGTTCCCACTTGAACACGGTTGTGCTGATTGTCAAGTTAGAATTGTTAGTTTAAGTGGGTTTGAATGGAACAAAATGATTTTGATTTGGGCAGACCCACGTGCAGCAGTTGCAAACTTGATACGTTTCTATAGTATATGGGCTCAAAGAGTTGATATACACACACATATATGTATATATATGCACACATATATATTTCATATATACCAATATCTAATATAACATAATTACTATATTAGATAATATTTTATATACATAGAGGATATGTAATATTACACATAAAGTATATTAATTTATAATTTTATTTATTAAAATTGAATTTATACATTAGTGTATGTATAAATGAATGAAGAACTACACGTGTGTATATATATATATATATATACATACACATATCATATATATATATGATCCTCCCTTAATTTAGCCTTCATATCTTTAGTAATCATTCAGCCCATATGACATCTGCGCACACATTAGAAACATACCCGACACGGGGTGTCAGGTGTCATGCTATGGGACATTACAGCCTGGTGAATAATGCCATCCACCCACGAAGGCATTCAGTCTGGGTGAGGTTAAGAACCTATACACACGTGCAGGTTAATTTAAACTTACAGGCTCTCTGCATTTCAACTCACTCCTCTACATTTTTGTTCAAACAAATTAGGCTTGTAAATACTTAGACAATTTTAACAACAAACAAAAACCCTTTGTCCTGGTTTTGAGGCAAGACCGACAGCACAGAACAGGACAGACAACTGCAATAGTGTCCTGACTGGTCTCTTGGCTCCCACAATCCACGCTCTGCACCACAGTCAGAGCAATCTCTTTAAAAAGCAGATTAGATCATGTGGCTCTGTCTTCATACCCTTCCCATCTGACTTGAGACAAAATCCAAACTCCTTCCAACAGCCCTGGAGCCTCTGTGACTGGGCCACTGCCCGCCTCTCTGCATCCCTTTCTCTCCCCCATGTTCATGATCAGATGCACCAGCTTTGTTTCTCTACCTTCATTGTGCCGAGCCTGTCCCTGCCACAGGGCCTTTGCAATCGCTGTTCTCTTCACCAGGAACGCACTTTCTGTAGAGCTTCCCATGGCTGGCTTCTTCTCCTCATTCAAGTTTAGGCTCAAAGGGCATCTTATTTCAAGTCTCTCCCATTACACCATTTTATTACCATAGGAGCCCTTGTATCATTTCCTGAAATTATCTTCCCTAGCTGTGTGTGTGTATGTGTGTGAACTGGTTTCTGTCTCACGTGGGCACCACCTCCACAAGGGCTGTGTCCTTTCAGTCTCCGTATCTGTATCTCCAGATTCCAGGACACTGCTTGGCCCCTAGTAGGTGCTCAAAAAAGGTATGTTTGGAAGTATCTTTACTGAATGGATTGGCCAAAGCCACTCTGAATGCTGAAGACTAGCTTTGGAGGCATCAAAGTGACCGTTCTCCTGGGTAAAGATTTTAATGTATTCAAATTCATTGCTATAGGCAGACTCCACGCCTTGCAAACAGAGCCATGCGGTGACTGGCAACCCAGCCCGAGAGTCAATGGGATGCGCAGGGTGGCAGTTAGTTACACGTTCTAGCGAGGCGCAGTATGGGCCATCAGCTCCTGCCAAAGCATAAGTTAGCTATTTTTAAAGACGGTTTTATTGAGATATAATTTGCATGGCATACAGCTCACCTATTTAAAGCATACAGCTCAGTGATTTTTAGGATATTTACAGAGTTGCGCAACCATCATCATAAGCCAAACCCAGAACATCTCCATCAGCTTAGGAGGAAACCCCTTGCTCGTTAGCACTCATTCCCCATTTGCCCCCAGTCCTACCTCCCTCTAATCCTGTCTCTATGATTTCCCCACTCTGTACGTTTCATATAGGGAAAATTATAAAATGTGTGATCCTTTGTGACTGGCTTCGGTTTGTCTTCTTTGAGGGGGTACTGAAGTTTATTAATTTTTTTACTGGAGATACTGGGGCTCGAACCCAAGACCTTGTGCATGCTAAACATACACCCTACCACCAAGCTATAGCCTCCCCCTGTGACTGGCTTCTTTTACTTCCCTTAAGGTTTGCAAGACCCGCCCATGTTGTAATATGTATTCATACCTTATTCTTTATTATTACCAAATATTCCATTTTATTTATCCTTTATTATTACTAAATATTCCATTTTATTCATATCCATTCATCTGTTGATGGACATTAGGGTTACTTCCATTTTTTTTTTGGCTATTACGAGTATATGCTTTCAATCATCTTGGGTATATACTCAGGAGCGGGCTAACTCTATGATTATCCTTTTGAGGAACTGCCAGCCTGTTTTCCAAAGTGACTGCAACTGTCTCACCATGTGCATTAGCTCCTGGGGACCAGTCAGCTCAGCCGGCAACACAGCCTGTCCAAGAGCCAGACACCAGGCTGATGGAGAATGCTGGGGAGGGCGAGCGAGGGAAGCGGTGATTCCTGCCAAACAAAAACCTGATTGTTGTTATGTGAATGGCGATTTGATGATATAACAAAGTGTTTCCCTGTTTGTGGTCTGGGAGAGGATTTTAGTGGTACAGGGACAAGGCATTAATCACAAAGAATCCCAAAGTGAGAACATAATGCTCTCTTCATTGTCTGGTCCATCCTTATGACTGCTCAAAGAAGAAAGTCTCAGTGTGACGCTAATGTGTCTTTAACACCTCTCTAATACTCGCAAATCCCCCTTCAGAAAACTGAGAGAGAGCAGGTCACCGGTCATCAGAGCCTTCAGCGGGCAACACTGTGGCTAGAATTGAGCACTTTATTTTTGTATATATATTCTAAATAGTTACCTTCTATTTACAGAATATGGTATTGATTTTTTCATTTTATAGCAGTGATACAGTATTTTCTTTTAAGCATTTCACATAAAGTGGAATAGTATTTTTAAAATAAGCGATGGTAGTGATTTTATGGGGTCCATGAGGGAATTTGAAATAAAGGCTCTAAGCAGTATTAAGGGCTAGGTGTTTTTTGATCTCTTAACCATGTGACAGTCACAGCTTTAAGAATTTCAGACCGATCAAGTTTGTTCAGTCCTTACAACCCTCATCCTACAAAGGAGGAAACTGAGGCTTAGTAACTTGCTCAGGGTCACAGAGCTGGGAAGCAGCAGAGCTGTGACAGATGTCCAGGCTGTCGGCACTCACTACCCCTCTTGACATGAAGGTGACAAGTGAATGACTGAGGTTTGGAGAACCCAGGGTTGATGATGCACTTGGCATGCCACCAGCTCATAATGACTCCTTAACTGCCAGCCCCTTCCCCCTTCCTTGGAGGGAGTCCCCAGCCACCTGGCTTGAGCTAAAAGACCATGCTCTTCCAATGACTACTGAGCGAATCAGAGGTAAGATGTGATCCAGGCTGAGCAAATCCAGCTCTTCCCTGAGAATCTGGAGTTAGCATTGAAAGAGATGTGGTCTTCATGGTGGCACCATAATGTGTCAAATAGGGAGCCCCGGACACCTGTTTTCTGCAGACTAGAGCCAGTCTGCAAGAAAGAGCAGCATGAAGATGTGTGGAGAGAGGCAGAGCTGAGAGATGGTGTCTCCCTGGACTCTCAGTGATTTCTGCTTCCTAGTTCTAGTCCTTCCTGATGCCAAGGCAGGCCTTTAGTTCTCGAGTGTCTGTCTGTATCCTTTGATAAATGGCCCTTTTCAGCCTAAGCAGGCTAGAGGGGGTTTCTGCTCCTTTTAATAAAAACAAAATTTAATAAGAAATGCAAACTATATGTAGATGTAAAAGGAGGACGTAAGGAATTCAAGATTTACAGGGAGCGCTCTCAGGAAACGTCATGTGTGTCCTCAAGAGTAGACCGTTCGCTCGTTCACGCGTTCATCCCAGCTGGTATGTGTATCAAGCAGCGCCCGTACGCCAGGCGCTCTTCCTGACCCCGGGGACACAGTGGTGAATGTGATGGAGAGGCCTGCACTCCCATGCAGCTCATCATCTAGGGTGGGGATGGGGACTCTTGAAGATCATGTACATGCTTTGGCAATAGGGAGCCACCTAGGGTTTCTGGTTAGAAAATGATTTGCTTAGGCCTCCATTTTAGGAGAATGACTCTGTGAGAGATGTTCATAAGACACAGAGAAGAAGACTCTAAGGGCGGGAAGACTGGGAACATTCTGATCAAAGACAGAAGAGCCCTATGATACAGTCTTATCAGAGGCAGAAGGGTAGCCCTAACATTTATGAAGTGCTTACCTTGTGCCAGGCACGGTACTGAGGACTTTACTTTTATTACCTCAGTTGGGCCTCACAACACCCCTGTGAGGTAGGTGGGATTACCATCCACATTTCAGATAAATTCTCCAGTGAAAGAAAAAGTCAAAAAGGAAAGGACGGTCTAATTAGAATTGAACAATGAGAACAGAGTGCTCTCCATGAAAACCCGTGGGATGAGGACAAAGCAATATTCAGAGGGAAATGTATAGCTTTAAAATACATTTACTAGAAAATAAAGATTCATAATAAACTTTTTAACCCAAGAAGCTTGGGAAGAATAACAGAATAATTTCAAAAAGAATGAAAAAAAGGAATGAATGAAGTGAAATGTAAAAATTGGTAGAATAGAAACCAAAAAAAAAAAGGGGGGGGGAGATGTTGATTATTTTACAGATGAGAAAGCTGAAGCTCAAAGAGGTTAAATAACTTCTCCAAGTTAATTGTTATTTTATTTTTATTATGTATTATTTTTAATAATACACTTATTATTTATTATTACCAAGGGGCAGGGAAACTGAGACTTGAACTCGGATTTCTTCAGATTGTAGGGCCTGAGTTCTTAACTATGGTGGGCTTGGGGTATAAGAACTCTCAGATCTTAATCATTCTTCTTTCTTATAAGCCTGATAGAAAATCCACTTTTTATTTGGTTCTAGATGGCCCCTTCAGCCAGCCCCGGTATGTGAGAAATGCATGCTAAATTGGTGACTCCTAGACGGTAATTTCACTCTGCTCAGCCAGCCTAACCTGGGGAAGTGACCAGACTGTGACTTGAACTGTCAATACTTCTGCACACAAAGGAGCAATCCTGGGCTGTCAGTTGCCTCCTAAACTCATGGGGTGAGCAACTGGCTCTGACTAGTCTGGGATTTTCCTAGTTTTAGCACTGAAATTTCCACATCCTGGGAAAACCCTCAATCCTGAGTAAACTGGGGTGGTTGGTCACCTTAGCAGATTGTCCCCAATGCTTGGGAATTCCAGAAGATTCTGTCAGTAGAGTCCGGAGAGTCTGGGCCTGTGGTCCTCAAGGGCAGACCAAGAATGGACTACATCTGCATCCCCAGAGCACCTGTTACAAATGAGGATACCTGGTCCCCCTTCAGACCAACGAATGAAGGATTGACTGGGATGTGGCCCAAGAATTTGCATGCTCTCCGGGGGTTTTTATGCATACTTCAGTTTGGAGAACGAAGCTTCTCAAATTACAGAATTCCAGGCCCAAGATGGAAATCATGGTAATAGTCACTGTGGTCAGGAAGGTGGGTAAAAAGAAGGGACAAGAGGGAAGCTGGGCTTCAAAGCTGAGCAGGCACCTCACTTCCCATTTGTCTCTGGACAAGAAACCAGATCCCCACGCCTCAGTTTTCTCATGTTCCAAATGGGAATAATTAAAGGATGTAATGTATGCAAAACCTCTGGCACCCGTAAATGCCTAATAAATTTTAGTTCCCCTTCCTTAGACTCTGATTGAGAATCATAAGAAATGGGCATAAAAAGTAACTCTGCACATGTAGACACTGCTCTTCAGAATATTTCCTATTAGGACCTCAATTAAATAAATAAATTTAAAAACTCTAATGAAGTATCTCTTAGAATTTAGCTTCTGAAAAATAAAGTCTTTTCCCAGCCCCTCCCAAGACTCTGTCCTGTTTCTTTCCAAATTCCTCCTCTTTATGGCTTGGCTCTTAGGAAGCTCAAACACTGAAAATAAAATCATTTTAAAAACAACACTTACTTTAATTCTGCCATAAAAAAGACTAAAATAATGCCATTTGTAGCAACATGGATAGACCTAGAGATCGTCATTCTAAGTGAAGTAAGTCAGAAAGAGAAAGAAAAATACCATATGAGATCACTCATATGTGGAATCTAAAAAAAAGAGAAAAAGAGGACACTAATGAATTCACCTACAAAACAGAAACAGACTTGCAGACATAATAAACGATCTTATGGTTACCAAGGGAAAAGGGGTGGAAAGGGATAAATTTGGTAGTTCGAGATTTGCAAATGTTAGCCACTATATATAAAAATAGATTAAAAAAAAAGTTTCTTCTGTATAGCACAGGGAACTATAGTCAAAATATTTAATAACCTTTAATGAAAAAGAATATGAAAATGAATATATGTATGTATATGCATGACTGGGACGTTGTGCTGTACACCAGAGATTGACACATTGTAACTGACTGTACTTCAATTAAAAAACAAAAAACAACCCCCCCCAAAATGCCTGTTGAGTAGCATGTTTGTCTAGTCTTCCTTTTAATGAAATCTATCTATTGAATTGTTCTTATGGTGTACATGTTATTGGTTTTTCAAAACTTTTTATTTTGAAATAACTAGTTTCACAGAAGTTGCAAAGACAGCAGAGAGGCGGCCTGTGCCCCTTCCTCTGGCTTCTCCACTGGTTGCATCTTCCATAACTAAAGGATCATATGAAAACCAGTAACTGACAGTGGGACAACGTTGGTGTGCAAAGCTCTAGGCCACTCAGTCATGTGTGTCAACACCACCACTGTCAAGATACAGCACTGTTCCATCACCCCAAAGATCTCCCTGATGCTACGCCTTTTAGTTATACCCTCTCCTCTCCTACTCACCATCCTAACCCCTGGCAACCAATAACCTATCCACCATTTTTATAATTTTGTCATTCTGAGACTATTGTATAAATGGAAACATACAGTGTGACATTTTGAGACTGACTTTTTTCACTCAACGTAACATGACTCAGAACTTGGTTCTTGAGGTCCATCCACGTCTTTGCAGGTACCATCCTTTTTCATTGCTGAGTAGTATTCCACATATTATTACTGTGTATATAATATTATATATTATATTATTTAAATCACTCCCAAATCACTCTAAGCCAAAGGCAAACTATAAATAGGATATTTTACCAAAAAAGCTCCCTGTGACTGTGTGCCAGGCAGTGTTCACATACTGACTCATATGATCCTCAAAACAGCTCTGTGAGCTGGTGGCTATTATTATCTCCCTTTTCTAGATAAAGAAAGTGAGACCCAGAGAGGTTAAGACACTCATCTAAGGTCACAAAGCCAGGCAGTCTGGCCCAGAGCCCAGGCTCTCAACCATGACTGCTAATTATCTGCACTGCTATACATCTGCAGCCTCATCCCCACGTCTCCTGAGCACAGCCAGTGCAATCGGCTCTCCTGGGAGACCATCAGCACCACAGCTTTCCAAGCAGATGTGATTCAACATGTTCAAACAAAACAGCAGGAGTCAAATTCCTCAGGCTTAGTTTTCCTGACTACAGAGTACATCTATGGATAGAATTCCAGACACGAATAAAATTTTCGTTCCATTTTGAGATTCACAGAACCAAAGATGAATGGAAGCAAGATGAAATACATCAATCTTATGGGTACCATCTGTGTTTTTTACACAGAATTATGCCAGAATCAGGTTTTTTTATAGAGTCTTTAAAAAAAAAACATCATTAATTATGGTAAAATATATATATATTATAAAGTTAGCTATTTTAATCATTTTTAAGTGTACAATTCAGTTACATTAATTACATTGACAATGTTGTGCAACCATCACCACTATATATATCCAAAACTTTTCATCACTCCAAACAGAAACTCTAACCATTAAGCAATAACTCTCCATTCTGGTAGCCCCTGGTAACCTCTATTCTAGTTTCTGTTTCTATGAATTTGACTATTCTAGATTATTTCCTATAAGTGGACTCATACCATATTCATCCTTTTGTGTCTGATCTCTTCCACTTAGCTTAATGTTCTCAAGGTTCGTCCATGTTGTAGCATGCAACTTCATTCTTTTTTAAGGCTGAATAATATTCTTCTGTACACTTACATCACATTTCGTTTATTCACTCACCTGTAGATGGACTCTGAGGTTGTTTCCACCTTTTGGCTCTTGTGAACAGCACCGCAGTGAACACTGATGCTCAAGTTTCTGTCTGAGATCTTGTTTTTCAATTTTGGGGGTTGTATCTAGGATTAAAATTGCTGGGTCATATAGTAATTCTGTTGAACTTTTTGAGGGACTGCCTGATTCAATTTTTGAACAGAATGTTTCCCAAAAGGAGGAAAAGAAATAGACAAACAAAAAAAAACCACACCTGAACGTCAGAGCTTGGCTCAGAATAGGTGTTTTGCAGTGATTATGTGGAGTTTTTTTTTTTTTTCCCCTTCCTATCAAGCATTCCATCTGTAATTCTGCTAGTTAACATTCAGAAAGAGACTCAGAAAAATAGAGCCTGAGGTTTTCTTTTTTAAGTAAGTGTTTTCTTCGGAAGTCCTGATAAAGTAAAATTTCTCTAGAACTTGAAACTATTTTAAAACCATGCTTAATACTCAAGTCAAAATAAGTCTCTTTTTCCAAGTGTATCTTTGTTTAATGTTTGAAGATACACATGAATAATTACACACTAGACCAATGTTAGGCAAACTGCATTGATACAGCTCTTTCCTCAAAGATGTGTTTCCTTGAATTTTTTTTTCTTTTTTCTTTTTTTTTATTGAAGTAAAGTCAGTTACAATGTGCCAATTTCTGGAGCACAGCACAATGTCCCAGTCATGCATGTACATACATATATTAGTTTTCATATCCTTGAATTTTCAAATTTCCTGGACACACAATTAGTGAATTAGTTTTCCTTGCAAGATCTCATTTTATAAGTAGGCAAGGTACTCTCTGTCTTAAATATGCAGCATTTGATTTCACCACATGTGTGACTTCTCTAAGACTGAAATTCAGCCCCCAGGCATCATCATTGGAGGATAAAATTCAGTAAGAAACTCAAAAATATTTCAGGAATCTTAAATATTCTATTTACAGATAGGGTAAAATATGCTCTCAATCCATGGAACCAGAGTATGTGGTAAACAGAATTCCCTGAAGAAGCAAAAAAAAAAAAAAAAAAAAAACCCCACCGGGCCTCTCCACTCTGCACTCTGGCGTATGCATGTTCTTGACTTGAAAGCTCCCTTCAGTTCTGAGAAGCAATTTGTTATTTCCCTCTAAACCCCTCAGTGATGGTTAAGACTTTCTTCCCAGTTGAATCAGTCTGCTTCAAGAATGCACTTGCAATGATGTTTAATCCCTTACTGGGAGCCTAGAAACGGTTTCTTGCCGGAAGTAGGAATGGTCTCGTCTAGAAATTCCCCTTCCTAAGCGGGACATGATAACCCACATTTGGGGCCAGTAACACCCCATCAGTGTACCTTTAAACAAGAGAAAAGGGCTCTACTTGTATCACAAACTACAGTAACACCGTTTCTAACCCCAGACGTGCAGTTCACAGGAGCAGAAGCAGTCTAGTCGATTTCAGATCTCTGGGGTAAGCAGACACTTTCCAACACTGCACAGCTGTCAGACCAGTGGCATGCTGACAGACCGGCTCTGGGGGAGCCTTGACTGTGTTTGCCAGTCTCAGTGGTGTAAATGTTCCCACTCTGGTGACATCACTGAAGGCAGAGCTGGGAATATACGTGCAGATGACCCTCCAGAGCCAGTCCCAGGGCTCCAGGATACCACTCTCTCAAACTCCTGTGACTCAAGACCGAAGAACCTAAATCTCTTGAAACAGCAACATCCTACTCTTTCTTGGAGAAAGTGAAAAATGAGGTTTTGCTACACCCATTATCTCCATCACAAAATCCCAGGGGCACTGCTAATTCTTTCCGAGGAAGAGAATTTAGTTAAATTATTCCAAGGTGGATGTTAAACCTCAACCACTGTTCTGATCCAGAGGATAAGCATTTTGAGAAATCAAATTTTTTTTGGTATTGGAAAAAAAAAAAAAGCATCCCATTAGTGCCTCCCTGCTGTGAAATTAATCCCGTTTAAAAATAATTGTCACATGTGCTTTAGGACTTGGAGTTATTTTAACAAAATGTTCTTGTCATGTTGATGTCATTCTAATGACATGTTATTGGTATTTTTGTTCTCAAAATGTGGATGTTTCCCAGGAAACTGACCAGTGGGAAGGAAAGTGGGTGGGGAAGTGAAAGTGTGTCAGAAATTGCAAGTTAACGTTCTGGTTAATTCTTCTGGTTGAAGTTCTACGGTAACTACATGTTTCTAGGGAAGAAGAACTTTCTGATTTCTTAGGGAAAAAAAATCCTTCTTTGGGATCCTTTAACCTTCCTTAGCAAATGTCTGTGGAACACTTACGTAGCGTTTTCCACACAGAACTGGTGTTACTGATTTCTCTCCTTATTCTATTCGACCAGGCTCTTCATCAAATAGCCGGTTTCTTTATCTCTTTGACACGCCCCTGTGTGCAGAAAAGCACCTGGGTTTGTTTGTGGAATAAGCGACCTGAACTATTTCCAAAATTAAAAGATATCATCAAGATTCTAATGGATTCATCTTTTTCATGAATTCATCCTATGCAGCTGAGCCCCCTTTAAGCCCACTACCGTCATGGATTTATTTAGCAATCACCTCTATGGAAAGTTGTGTAAGAGGTGGCGGTTTTTGCAAATGGCTTAAGCAAATGACTAGCTGCTGTCCTGTGGGTTAAGGTGGTAGGTTAATAGTGTGGGCAGAGAGCCAGGGCCATGGGGTTGAATCACGGCTTGGTCACTTGCCACTGAGACGGGCAGTTAATGGTTCTGAGTGCTGGTTTGTTCATCCATAAGCCGGGATCACACCTAACATTTCAGGATATTGTAAAGATTAAATGAAATTGTGTATGTAGAAGATCAAACAGGTTGCCAGGTTCAGAGTCAGCATCATTCAATGAATGTTCCTGTCCCTGTCCTCTGTCCTCCTCCCAACACCCACCTTTTTCTTCCAGCTATTTACAAAAAACTTCCAGTAAAATATACGTAACATCAGACTTGCCATGTGAGCCATTTTAGGTGTATAGTTCAGTGGCATTAGTGTACGTCAACACCACTGTGCTTCCATAATCTTCATCTGTCTCCACGACTGAAACTCTATACCCACTAAACAAGGACTCCTCCCCTGACCCCCATCGCCATTCCCAGCCCCTGACAACCACCATCCTACTTTCTGTCTCTATCAGTCTGACTACCTTAGGTCCCTCATAAAAACAGAATCATACATTATGCGTTCTTCTGTGTCTGGCTCACTTCCCTTAACATCATGTCTCCAGGGATCATCCACAATGTAGCGTGTCTGACTTTCATTCCTTTGTAAAGACTAATATTCCATTACGTGTATACACCGCGTTTTGTTTATCCGTTCATCCGCTGATGGATATTTGGGTTGTTTTTACCTTTTGGTTATAGCGAACAGTACCGCTGTGAACATAGGTGTACGAGTCTCTGTTCGAGTCACCTCCCCTTTCAAAAGCGTGTGTCACAATCCTGGGCTCCATTTTCACCCAAAACATTGACAGTATACATTCTAGAACAACTTCAAGACTCCTTCCTCCTGTCGGTGTTCCCCGTCCCCTCTGAGAGAGTCCCGGTTGTCACTCTCTCGCCCTCCACTCGGCTGTGTTTTCCTCCTGAGTTATCACTCATCTTATACCTTAGATATTGATCTGTTTGTTAACTGTCTCCAGGCTCTACTATATAAATGCCAGCAGAGTAGGGACGGCCTTGGCTGTATTCCAGCCCTTAGGACAGTGCCTGGCATACAGTAGGTGCTCAATAAAAACGTGTTGAAAGGCCAAGTGACACTTGGTTGTCTTACCTCTGTCTACCACCTACTCCTCCTGGATCACCAC
Source organism: Camelus bactrianus (assembly GCF_048773025.1). Lineage (NCBI taxonomy): Eukaryota > Metazoa > Chordata > Mammalia > Artiodactyla > Camelidae > Camelus > Camelus bactrianus. Next base: position 25,990,852 of record NC_133557.1, read on the forward strand.
AGGGGGCACAACCTAGTTTAAGAAAGATGTCCATAAGGCAGGTAGGGAAAGCCGGCAGCCCTGCCCCAGAGTCCGCCGGACAAATGCCTGCAGCCAGAGGCAGGAGCCAAGCTCTCGAGTCATTCCTTGAGCATCTCAAACAATCCAGATGTGGCACTGCTCCTCCCAGAGCCTGGTCTGACACATGGCCTTGATCCTCAGGATCCGGAGCCAGCTCTGACTCACCTTTAAGGTGAGTAAGGCTTAGGAAAGGACAAAACAGGACACACGACAGTCTTGTTTCCAAACAAACTGACCTCACCTTGCTCCAGATTGTTTTATTGGGAAAATGTTGTCTGGTGGAGTCTGCTGGCTCAGCTGACTGCCTGCTTCATTCCTGATGTATTCATATGGAGAACTTTTTTTTCCCTCTCTGTCTCTGTCTCTGTCTCTTTTTCTTTTCTGTTCCTGAGGTTTCACAAAGATCCCCAGTTGCTTTTGTCCGGATGGGTGGCAGCCAGCAGAGGGACAATCCTGTCTTCTCCAGGCATTTAGCAAAGTAGAGAGCCCCCGGGAGCAGACTGGGACTGGGACACAGGCCCCAGAGCACTGGATTTTACCACTCAGTCTCTGAGGTCAAAGGGGACAAAATGAATGCCCTTTGCCAACTCAAAAATGTATTATTTGTCAGCATTCATACTAGCTTGCGCTGATTGGAATGACCTGCTCTGCGGCTAGCTGTCGTAAACTTGGACTAGTCACTGAACCCCTCTGGACCTTGGGGTCCTTATTTCTAGACTAAAGCAGCTGGATTAACAACAACAAACTTTTAAAAAAGGTGTGCCTTGTGTGTGCACGTAACACCAGTGTGCTCAAACTCCAAAAGACTTGCTCTGAAAGGGTCTTTGCAGGAAAAACGCAGGTGTCCCAGCTTTGCTCTGATAGTCTCAGCCTGGGTGTTGTAATAAGTCCCAGATCCACCCAGAGATGCTGGAAACCAGCATCTCCAGGGTCTTAAGAGGTGAGGAAAGGAGAGGGGCAGCTGACCTTACTTTAAGGCCATGGTTCTCAGCAGGGGATTTTGCCCCCAGGGGCCCTTGGTGAAGTCTGAACACATTTTGGTTGTCCCATCACTGGGCGGGGGGATGCTTCTGGCATCTAGTGGGCAGAGGCCAGGGATGCTGCTGAGCATCCTACAAAGCACAGGTCGGTCCCCACAATAAAGAATGGTCCAGCCTCCAGTGTCAGTAAGATGAGAAACTGCCTGATGGTGGGCTTAGATGAGCTGATGGCAAACACTACTCTTCTTTCGCAAGCCTGCTCCTTAAGGGCCCAGGGCCCAGGCCAGGTCTCCTGCACTGACTCTTCCCTAAACCAGGATGTCCTCCTTACCTTCTCCTCCCCACCCCAGGGGCCCTTGCTTGTTACCTCACTCCAATAATGTGAGGTTCAGCTGTGATGTGTTCAATTTCAGTTATTCACTCAACAACCAGTTACTGAGCACCCACTGTGTACCTGATCTTGCTGCAGGCACTAGGAAGGTAGTGGCAAGCTCTGCCCTTGGGTCCCATCCCTTCCCCAAATGATAGTTTAAAGGAAAACAAAGAGGAGCCCCCCACGATGGTGCAGGGGTGTGGGTGAGCAAAGGCTCCCGTGCGGAACCACCATCCTCTTCTTCCTTCAAACCACATCCCTGCAGGCTGTGCGGGTGCTTCCCTGGGCTCCGCGTGTGAATGATGGGGAGTTTGGAAAGCCCAGGGTTAGCGATGCCTTTGGAATGCCGCCAGCTCACAATGACTCCAGAACCACTCCCCCGTCGCCGCCGCCTCCCCTTCCACGGACTGGGTCCCCAGCCACCCGGCTTGAACTGGAGATCCTGCTCTTCCAGCTACTCTTGACTGAGTCAGGGGCAGGTGAGAACTGTGGACACTTTATTATTTTGTTTGTTTGTTATTTTTCTCTTTATTCTTTTTTAAAAAATTTAATGTAATTTAATTTTTAACACCTTTATTGTGGTCCCGCTCCTGTATAGTAAACTATACGTATTTCAAATGCACAATTTGATGAATTTTGATAGATGTAGACACTAATGGAACCACTGCACAACCAAGATAGCTAACATTTAGGTGAGAGCTGTGGATTCTTTAGTCTCACTGCCTTCTTGCCTATATTTTGTATGTGTCACTGTCATACTACAAACGAGTGTGTCCTAAACACTTCAATAACTGTATTTGAAAATACTTGCCTTCCTTTGTCATCGTTTGTATTTTACTTTCTGTATTTAAAAACATCATCCTGAGAAAAGGTCGACATCTGTCAAATGGCCCATGGCACTTAAACGTGCTGAGAACCTCTGTATCTAGCATGCATCTCAGATGGGTGGAGGGCCAGGTTTTGACAGGTGTTGAACTGCATCCCTGAGCTTCACTGAAGTTGGGACTTAAATGTGGGGATGGGCCAGGCTGTGCAGAGCGCCTGCGGAAGACGCCCGCCCCGGGGAGGAGCATCAGTGTCAAGGTCCCAGGTAGGAGCTCTGACAGAAGACGGGCTGCATCTGGTTGCAGTTGTGTCCAGGTATGAACCAATGTCCTAGCTGCTTTCAAAATCAAGGCAGTTCCTTTTCTCCCGACTCTTCCTATTGGCTGAGGATGGAGCCAATAATAAAACACTACCATTCGACTGTCACTGATTGGAGGAGACCAAGGAGACAAGAACCCAGTGGGATATTCTGAATAGGATCCTGGAACAGCATAACCTTCTGCAGGTAGGAAAGCTGGTGCAATCGGGATGAAGTCTGTAGTTTACTGAGGAGTACTGCATCGATGTCAATTTTTTTTCATTTAATAAATGAACTCTGATCTATAAGATGTTAATAATTGGAGACGTTGGGTAAAGTCTATGTGGGAACTCTTTGTAGTGTGTGCAGATCTTTTGTAAATCTCAAAATACTTCTATATAAAAATACCAAAGAAAAAAGAAAACAGTAAGTTTAGACTGTTTTCCATTCTCCATCAAAATACATCAATATCACGATAATTACACATTTTATTGGGGGGTATTATTTAACCTTTTAAATATCCTATTTATTTTAAAAAATCAATACTTGCTATGATACATAAGGTACAAAAGGGTGTCAAATCTCCTAAACCCTGTTCCAAGTGACCCAGTTCTTTTCTGGGAGAAAAACTTATGTTACAAGTTTCTCCTGTATCTTTCCAGACTTACTCTATGGCTGTGTAAGCAATCTGTGTGGTGTACATTTTTTGTTTATTTTATTTTGCAGTGTATTTTGGAGATTGCTTCGTATCATAGTGAAGTACTTCCTCATTCTTTTTGATTGCTACATAGTATTCCATTTAATTAATTCGTGTAACTTGTGTCCCATGGATGAGAATTTAAATCATTTCCTCTCCTATGCTGACAAATAGTGCTGCAATAAATAGCCCTGTGCACTATTTCACGTCAGTGGGAGTACATCTGAAGAAGACATTCCTAGGAGTTATGCATATATTTTAGAGAAAAGGAAAAACAAATCTCAGCTGAATGTTTTCATTTAAAACTTGAGAGGTGATAAACATATTCTCAAGCACCAGCATTTTTTTTTTTTTTTTTTTTTGGTGGGGTCGTGGGGGGAGCAGGGGAGGATTCCGTGTTCAAGAAAAGGCTTCCCTCTCCAGGGCAGGAGGCAAGAGAGCAGGCTTCAAATAGCTAATCTGGCAATAAAAACCAATAGAATTTACACACTTAAGAAATGACTTGAAAACAGTTGGGGTTGGTAGGCATCTGCCTGATTCTTTCAGGAGCCAACAGGTTGACTCCTTGCAGGCACCAGGAGAGCCCCGCCCTAGCGTTGGCAGTAACCCGCATGTTCCCTGGTCACTCTAAGGGCCCTTAAAGCTCTCACACTGGTCCCCAGGCTGACCTGGCCTTGAAAAAAGATGCTCCGCTCCCCTTTCCTCTGTCTGCCAGTGGAGGAAGAGAGCTTGTTTTGCTTGTTAGCTTTCTAAAATGTTCTTAAAACCTTTTCAATGGCTTGTGACATCCAACTTTTCATTTCATTTGGAAAGAAAGACTATTTTGTCAGCTCACAGGCTCTTTACCTCAGCCCCAGCAAGGGGTAACTGTCTAGGCTGCTCACACATCCACTCCACAAAGCCCAGAGTGGGCCCCCTGCCACCAGAAGGTATACTGATAGTTAGTCATGATAATACAATTATAATGTCTACCACGTCTCAAGAATTTATTATTTCACAAGCACTGTTGTTTAACTCTACAGCAATCCTATGAGACAAAACTGCTATTATATACATGTTCCAGGAAAAAAAAAAACCAAACCGAGGTCTCATTTAACAGGGGTTAAATTATGCTTAAGCTAGTAAATAGTAGAGAATCTGAATCTGGGTCCAAAACAAATGTTCTGGAACATAGTATAGCAGTTGATTCTCAACCAGGGGTGAGGTTGATTCCCAGGAGACGTTTGACAATGTCTGGGGACATCGTTGTTCGTCACAATGGGTGGACGGGAAGTTAGTACTGGCAACTAGTGAGCTGAGGCCAGGGACGCTGCTAAACAGTGCACAGGGCGGCCCCACAACAAGATTTTTCCAGCCTAAAATGTCAGAAGTGACACGTTTGAGAAATCCTAGGATACGTGGACAGGTAGTTCAAATCCAAAATAGTTCCGAATGGCATATGTATCCTCTATTCTTCTGGAAGCAATGCATTCAAATTAAACACCGTGTGATCAACATTATAAAATTTTGAACTGTATTAAGATCATGTGACATAAAATATTAAAACTGTCCAATCACAAAATTCGATATGTTGTGAATTTCCTCTCAAATTACAAATTTGTCAAGAAACACAGTTTTGAGGCTGTAAGGTTGAGTAAACGTAAGCTGTCTATGATACAGCCACAGGACAATGCCAGTAAGCTGAAAAACAGGAATGTTTTGATTTATGGGTTTTTCAGGTGCAAATCCGTTGCAAAAATACATCTGCCCTGTATTGAGAACTGAATTAAAGAACGGCGTGCAGATTTTTATGTGCCTGTAGGTACATACATATTTTTGATTTGTCTCAATCTATAGAGATCTGCTGTAAAATATTCTTTAACCAATACTCTAGGACTTGTGCATAATTCTTCACAGAAATTATTCCTCAGATAATTTGCTCTTATCAAACTTGTAATTATCCCAACAAATACAAAGTTGCCTTTGAATGAGACGATTTCCATAGCGTACAAAGCTGGATAATTTTAGATTGTTCCCGTGTCTGAGTCCCCGGGAACGTCTGTGGGCATCTGGAGGCAGAAAGTATGCTTATTCTCTAGCGAAAATGATTGCCATTGTCGTGAGAGATGCTGGGAGATGACAGTGAATTGCTCAGCCCTTGCAGCAGATGCCAGGGGAAATGCCTTTTCCATCTCAGATGTTCCTTGAATGGTCTTTGTTAATTGGAGCTTTGGCAGGAACGACGGAGACACTGAGATCAAGACTGGCTCACCTGTTCCATTTGGGCCCATTCGCATTTCAGCAAATGAGTCACGGTGAGGTACGATGTGCTTCTCCAAAGATAAAAAGGGAGATTGTAACATAGGGGTTAGCAAACTCCCTCTGTGAAGGGCCAGATATTAACTATTTTAGGTTTTGTGGGCCAGATGGCCTCTGTTGCAACTGCTAAACTCTGCCCTTGTGGTGTGAAAGCAGGCAGAGACAATAGATAAACCAAAGAGCATGGCTGTTTCCCAACAGAGCTTTATTTACAAAAGCAGGCAGTGGGTCTAGTTTGTCAACCCCTGGAGTAAAGCATAAATATTTAAAGATATAATATGAATAGATAGGTATAAACAGATACTTGAAGTGTGGCAGGTAATGTTAATTGCCTTTCCACCACCCACTGCCCCCTCTTTAAGAACAGAGGCTCCATACTGTTGGGGCCAGCAATGTCTCCTGTTCAGTATATCTATATCCTTGTCTCTCTTGCCAAAAGGAGTGACTCTTGAAGTGAAAGCAGAAAATATAGATGAGACAGATGTCTGGGAATGCTCTTAAAAGAAGCCTTATTTAGCTGCAGATGCTATTTTGCATTTCACCTTTCTCTCTTTTCATGGCTGGAACATGAGAATGATTGCTGGAGCTCAAGTGGCCATTTTGTGATCAAGAGGGCGAGTACAAGAACATGTCAGAAACCTCAGCCTTTATATCCTAAAGCCAATGAACCAAAGCCAGCAGTAGCCGACCTCTGAACTTTGTTATATGGAACACTTAGGCCACTGTTGAGATTGTGTCTCTACTTTCTACATGACCAGAATTCTGATATGTTGATAGCAGAAGTATAGTGCAGCTTACAAATACTAGATGTAATAGCAAGTTAAGGCTATTTTAACTATGAGGAGGCAGTATTTATGACTGAAGACTATGTCCATCACAACTGGTGGCCAGCCCTGACTCTAATCCTGACCTTAGATAAATAATCTCTATACTTCAGTTTCCTCCTCTGCGGAATCGGGATAATAATATTACATGACTTGCAGTATTGTTGAAAGACTAAAATATGATAATGTGTGTATAAAGTAACTGGCACATCATAAGTACTCAAAAATATTAACATTATTGTTACTGTTACTATTATTATTTTGTTGATCTGGTGAATGACTGTTCACTTCTTTGAAATAAGGATGTAGATGAGAACAGTTTGTGATAATGCTTTTTTTCCCATCCTCACTTTTCAGGTGCCCCCTTTATTACTAGAACAATACATGGAAATCCACCCACAGTCTCAGGGTTTTTCATAGTTATTATATGTCTGGCAGAGTGCTAGGTTCTGGGATTTTTGAGATGAGTAAGACAGTTCCTGTCTTCATCGGGCAGTGGCAACTTGGACAACATTACATATAATCGTTGGGTGGATGACAGAAATATGAATGGGGTACAGGGGGGAGAATCACAGGTGTTCAGTTCTACTGTGTTGAGTGGAAATGGTCTAAAAATATAAAGGAACTGGGATCTAAAATATGAGTAATGAAGAGAGTGGTATTTTATATTATGCTATTAATAAGTCATAATAATAAGAGGAAGGATTTAAAAATCAAAGATGACATGTTAAATATTTCTCATTTCCCCCTCGCCAGCCACCCTCAATCTGCCCTCCCTGCTCTGTGAGTGTCTTTCCTGGACTCTGTGAGCAGATTTCCCCGCTCTTTTGTTTCCACCTGAGTTTGGCCAATGGAAGGCCCCTGCAGAGGACTGGAGGAAGGAGGAGGATGAGGTCTGGGTGTTTCTTTCCCCAGTTTTCTACCTGCCCCGGCTTGGCTGCTTCTCTCCACTGAGGGCCGCAGGGCTTCTCAGGTGACCTTCCCCCACTGCCGCTTTCTTCAGGTTCTGGCAGCCGCTCCTACCTTTGCCTCTTCTCCTGGCCTTGGAGAGTCAGCTCAGTGCTCATGCTGCCAGCCCCATGGTGTCCACGATCTCTTGTTCTTTCCTCTTAACTCTGCTCGCATCTTTAGAATCCTCCCTTTGTTCATCTCTCTTTGGATACCTACCCTGTTTCAGGATGGCTGGATCCTGACTGACAAACTCAACTGCCAACAAGGGTAAGATATGAGTGTAGTGGGCCAAGCCTGGTGCAATGGGGAGGGGTGGTGACTGCAGTAAACAGATGAATACCGAAGTGGCAGCTGCTACTTGGCTCTACTAGCTTGTGCCATTTGAAAACAGGAGCCTAGTGTTGCCAGAGCTTCTAATTTATCAGTAGAAGCTGGACATGCACATTTTAAAAGAAGAAATCTCCCCATTTCTAAAAACATTCTGTGGGTCAAAGAAAACATGTTTAAATTTGACCGATGGCTGCTACGGCTATGGGCCAACAGCCCTGGTCATCAGGGGACTGGGCTACACTATGGTAATATTCATGACGGCCACCTTGGGCAGACACAGCACACATTATTTCATTTAATCCTTTCAACAGTACCAACTTGAGGGAGGTCCTATTATCCTCCTCTTATAGGGGAGGACACTCATCTATAAATAAAGGGTTTCAAGCAGATTAAGGGATTACTAGGGACACACCTAGGTAAGAAAAGGCAGTAAGGTTCTGGAGCCCCAAGGGCTTCATCTCAGACTCTCTTCCCCATTCTTCTTGGCCAACTGGGTCACCTTGAGTGAGGCACTGAGCCTCAGCCTTCCTCATCTCTTTACATCTGGGACTGAATCAGCCTTTTTTTTTTTCCCCCTACAGGGCTCTTCTAATCTTAACCCAGGCTCCACAGACCCCCTAGATAACAAATGGGTGATTTCTGGAGAGATCTATGAAATCCTTGGCAATTTTTTACATGCATATGTACATTTTTCTGAGGAGCTGTACTGTAGCTTTCATGAGGCTCTCAAAGGGAGAACCACAAACAATTAGGACCATCTGTCAGGGTGTTGGAAAGCAAATTAAAAAAAATAAGCCAGACCCACTAGGATGGTTGTAATAAAAGAAGATGGAAAAAACAAGTGCTGGTGAGGATGTGGAGAAATTGGATTGGAACTCTCGTATGTTGCTCGTGGGAATGTAAAACAGTGCAACTATTTTGGAAAACAGTTTGGAAGCTCCTCAAAAATTAAATATAGAGTTACCACATGACCTACCAATTCCACTCGTAGGTATATACCCAAGAGAACTGAAAAAATATATCCACACAAAACTCAAATGTTCACAGCAGCATTATTCATAAGAGGCAAAAATGAAAACAACCCAAATGTCCATCAACTGATGGATGGACAAATAAAATGTGGACTATGTACATAACAGAATATTATTTGGAAATAGAGAAGAACGAAGTACTGATAATGCTACAAAATGGAAGAACCTTGGAAACATTATGCTAAGTGTAGAAAGCCAGTCATAAAGGACCACCTATTATACATTCCTTTTACAAGAAATGTCTAGAAGAGGGAAATCTATAAAGATATGACATATTTATGAAGTGAATGTTAGAAAAATCTGTTTCGTTCATTCATTCACTCACCCATCCATCCATTGATCTATCCATGTACCAGTGTGGCCTTGCACACCCATAAGGCTCTATGTACTGTATTAAGATATAAGGATTAAAAGGTGAGGAAAAACAGCCCAGCTCCTGCCTTCCAAGAGCTTGTAGCGTTGTGGAGGAGACCATCAACAAACAGAAGGGGGGAAGTGGGTGGTGTAATGAAATTATGTGATAATCCGAGGAACCTGACTTGGTCCTGGGGTAGGGGCATTCAAGAAAGGCATCTCTGAGGGACAAAGGAGTTGAAATCTGGAGGTGAAATGGGAGTGGAGGTTGGAGAAGGGGAGAGAGCACTCTCCTTAGGGGGAAAGCAAAACACCTGAGCCATGGTTCTGTGGCGGGAGGCAACCTGGGTCACTGGAAAAAGGCCTGTGTGGATGCAACCAAAAGACAAATTGGTGGGAGAGAAGCTCAGAGAGGGAGGCAGGGGCCTGGCCAGGCAGGGTCTCTAAGGGTTGAAATGTGCCCGTCAAAAAGATATATTGAAGTCCTAGCCCCCAGCATCTCAGAATGTGACTTTACGTGCAAATAGGGCTGTTGCAGATATAATTAGTTAACATGAGGTCAAACTGGCGCAGGGTGGGCACCTAATCCAACATGCCGTGTCCTTCCTAGAAGACACAGACACACAATGGAAGGCCGAAAGATGGCAGAGGCAGAGATCGGGGTGATGCAGCTGTGAGCCAAAGAATGCCAAGGACTGAGGGCCAGCCAGGAAGTGGCAAGGAAGGCCTGTCCTCGACAGCTTTGCAAGGGAACATGCTCTGTTGACACCTCGGTTTTGGACATCTGGCCTCCGAGCTGTTAGGCAATACGTTTCTGTTGCTCTCAGCCGCCTAGCCTGTTGTACCTTGTTACAGCATCCACAGGAGACTAGTACAAAGGCCATCACAGGATTCTGGCTTTTGTCCCAAGAGCACTGGGGAGGCCTGGCAAGAACTGAAGCGAGGTGGGGAAGCGGTTGGTCTGGCTACACTGGGAAGATGGGTGGGAGGAGAGTGCATGCAGGAGAAACTGGTTAGGTGACTGAGGGGGACTGGTTAGGAGCCCACAGGGAGACTAGTTAAGAGTTTGATCACCCAGGAGAGAGATGACAATAGTTTGGAATAGGGGCTGAGGGTTAAAGATGAAGCCGAAAGAAGGGATTTGGATCCCTAATGGTGAATGAGAGATGGACATGTCAACAACGGCTGCAAGGCTCCTGGTGGGTCAGCTGGATGGAGGGTGGCGCCCACTGCGGAGCAGGCGAACCCCAGGGAAGACCAGACTCCACTCAGCACAGGGTCTGACAGCAGACTGAGATTCCATATAGCGAAATACACACACACACACACAATAAAGCTCTTTTAATTTATACACACAGGATTCTAATAAATACACCCTGCAGTGCCTTTTATTTTTACAGAATAACACTTCCGGGTGTCTAGTACAAATCAGCCCACGGAAATTGACCTCTTTCTTATGAATGACTGACTGCCTCATAATCCATTGTATGGATGCAGCTTAATTTACTGAACCAAATTCCTACTGATGCATTTAGGTCGTTTCCAGGTTTTAAATTACTTGATGGCAGGTTTTTCCCATTTTTAAAAAACTTGACCCACTAAAAGAAATACATTTTTATATTGAGATACCCAGTATGCAAACATATAACACACACACTTACATGTAGTGCGCGTGCGTGCGCGCACACACACACACATATATATTTTGAAAAGTTTTAAAGAACAGTACTTCCCCTTCCTGTGTATCCTATACTCTGCTCCATTGCATTCCATTCTACGAAAAAAGTGAGAGCTGAGACCCGCTGACTGCTCTCACCACCTGTTGGCAGGTCACAGCCTGCAGTTTGAAAAACACTTTCAGAGCATATTTATTAAATGAAAAGGGAAAATGCTTACTTACACGCTGCCATTCTGAACATTTTCCAAATACAATTTATTTAATCCTTACAGAGTCCCAAGGGGCTAGGAATCATTATTCTTTCCACTTTTCAGATGTCAAAACTGAGGCACAGAGAGGCTGGACAAGCAGCCCGAGGTCATGAGCTGCCATGTGGGAGAGCAGTGCTTCAAACCCAGGCAGTCTGACAGCAGTTTATTTTCTTAACCATCAACCCACGGTGCTTCCTCTAGCCTTAAGAACTGATGTGAGACTAAGCAAATATTAGAAATGTATGATTCTAAACAGCCTGATTCAGTGTCAATACACCTCATTCGGGGAATGTACGTTCCTTTACAAGACAGTTAAACAGGCCGTGGCAAGTGCTGCTACTCACACACCTTGATGACTACAGAGCTGAACAAAAACTCCCCAAATTTATCAATCTTCTCCAGAAACTTAGCATCAGCAATGCCCCACCACCACCACCACACTCCCAAACCCCCAAATCCTCAACCCTGCGAATGATCACTGATGATCACTGTCAGCGCTGGACTTACAATAAGATTACAGAAGCACTTCTTATTCAGAGGGAGTGTGGAGCTTCCCTATTATTTATTGATTTCCCCCCAAAGTTATCAAGTTCTAAAGCCTAATTATTAGTGTAATAGTTGGCCGAGATGTTTGGAGAATTGTAAGCCCCTTCAGCTAATGCATGGCATATGTCGGAGGGATTCAGCTAATTCACATATCTGTCTGCACTATTAATAGGGAAGGTTACATGCCAATTATCCAGGCTTCAATCAGCCTGTTTGGATACAATAGAGGCAGTATTCACACACTCGATGTGACACATTCCTTCCCGGCATCAGAAGCAGCTGGTCCAGATAAAGACCACTGGGGTTTTGGTATCTAGGAATCACGTCCGTGGAAGAGCTGGAGTCGAGACTTGATTGCTCCATCGACTGCAGGTATCTTTAACCTGGTTTCTTTTGAAAAAATGTCTAGTGGGTTTGTAGTTCACTGGTCTTTAAACATTTCCTGTTCAGACTGGTTGGGTGGGTGGGTGGAGGTGCAGAGGAAGAGGAGAGAGACAAAGGCACAAATAGCTTAAACGACAAAGGAGAGAATAATAGGAACGGGTGAATGGATTCCAATAAAACACCCCTCACACACACATTCTTGTGCCCAGTTTTAGAACCAAACAAGCTAAGACTTTCCCCCTTAAGATTTCAACCTTGTGTGTTGAAAAAAAATATATGTATATATGTATATGTGGGGGTTACATATATATAATTTCACCTCCATTTTTTTTTCTTTTCTCTTTTCATTTATTTTTTTCTCCTCTGCTTCAGAAACTGGACTAGAAGTGCTGTAATCTCAACAGAAAATGCTGCTTCCGGTGGTATCTTAAACCAGGAACAGAAGCAGAAGTATCTGGAGTCACTCGAGAAAGCCCCAGCACTCCTGAGAGCTGTTCTCGAATTTTTGTTGGCACAGAGCATGGATCAGTGATCAGGGAGTGAAAATGGCAGATGTTGGGGGTTTTGGGGGGAGGGGAGGCAGATACCTGAGACTCTCCAGCAATCTCTCCTACCCTTCCCCTTCCCTCCTTTTCTCAAGATCACAATATTAAAACAGCACTGCTTCCCACTTGCGTAAGGTCACACAGCCCAACACTGGCACAACAGCCACAAACAATCCAAAACGGCCAGTCCCAGGTCTTGCCTCCCAGGCGGTTGTGTTACCCTGCTGACATTACCCAAATACGCCGGCAGACCGCGATACCTTAAAAAAAAAAAATTACCAACAGCTAATAGACACCAGGCAGATGCAACACGCCAGCCGCTGTTTTGTGCGCTATTTCAGCTCAGGGTGTATTTTTTCCCACCCTCCCAGATGAAAATACAGTAATTAACTCCATGCAGAAGGGGGATGGGGGAGGAAGCTCTTTTTTTTTTTTCCCTTCTCCCTAGACTTGAAAAGAAATTCTGGCAGATAATTTGGCTGAACATGAAAAGGGAGAGGCTGCTTACAGCCGTCCAAATAAAGTGCTAGGTCGGTGAAGCTCCACAGGCTGAGCTGGTTATTTCACGGCATGAAAAGCAGACATTTATCTGTTCCCATGGAGATGTGTTTTCTACTAGTCAATCAGGCACTGAGGAGGTCAGACAATAGCCGGTAGATCATTTTTTCATCTTGAGAGACAGTTGAGTCCCCTTTATTTTAACATTTCACCTCAATTTAAAGGCATCTAAACGATGGCTCAGAAATACCTACAAACACAGCCATTACAATTTCAACGGATCCAAATTAACAAGAAACTCCAGCTGCCAAGGAGGAAGAGGGGGCGTGACCGGCCTCCCTCCTCCAATTTCAAATCATCGGTTGTTCTGGTCACACCCCTTATTTATAAATTTGGCTTCTCAGTCTGACCCCTCCCTCCCGAATAAAATAATAAGGTCATGACTTAAATGTTGAAAATTTCCAAACGACTGTTGGGAAGCAAGGAGGGACAGTTCAAACAGAACACCGTGGAAGCAAGAAAAAGCTGCCCCAGAAAAGAGAAAAAAAAAACCCCACAAAACCCAAAGTGCTGGAAGTTGGATAAGTTGTAAACTTCATTCTCAGCATTTCCTTGCCCAAAAAGCGCACATGCAGAAATGATTAGGGCCGCTCTTTGACCTGTGTGTTTGTTATCAACCCCAGAAAGCAGATCACATCCATTTGCAAAATATGTTTATTTCAGTAGGTGGACAGAAGTGTAAGCGCCTGGAAACTGGGACTCACATAAAGACTAGTTAAACTATCTTCTTTCACGTGTGCCTTTTCCCATTCCATTCTGGCACATGCCTAAGGCAGAAGAAAATGTGAGAGGTCTTCCTAGAGCTAATTGACAAGGGAGAGGGTATTTCCACGGGATCACATCTGAGGCAGACTATCAAATGCAACTTAAACAGAAGCCCGTTCACAGGACGGCCACATAACAGAAAACGGCAGCCAGCCAGCGTCAGGATTTTATCATTAAGTAACTTCATTCTTGTTAATGGAGTCATTCAAGTGCAGCTCGGCGGCGCGAGGCAGGAAAGTAAATACAAGTATGACTCCTGCTCACAAGCCCGGCCTCCAGCTTGACTCTGCATTTCCATCTCCCTGAAGGCAGAGGCTTCTGCTGCTCCCCGCGGGCTCGCTGGAACAAAGACACCAACTGGGCCACCTCGGAAAGCCATTTGGAGCAGTTCCAGCAAACAGCATAGAGGGGAAGGGGGAAAACCCCCGGCCTCCCTAATCCTGGATATCGTCTCACTGTTCAGGAAGCAAAAAGCAGCAATTTACCTTGAGGGTTCTCGGGAGTTTGATTTCCCTGGAAAGACATGGCCCTCATTTCTCATGTATTGCGGGGGCAGGATTTGACCATTTCCCTCCCTCCCTCTCTTTTTTCTCACTTTAGTTTTTAAAATTTAAAAATAGAAGCAATCTGTCATCTCTCTAAAAGATTCAAACAGGATAAAAATTAAGGTGAAAGATTCCAAGTTCCTCATTCGCTTTATTCATGATCCCAATCGAGATAGCTGATAACTGCTTTTAATAGTATGACACATCTCCTTCCAAACGTGTTCCATAAATACACACGTGTGTGTAGACTCACACAGACACGGTCTCTGTTTTAAATATACCACTGGAATCATTTATGGACACTGCTACACAACTTCTTTTTTTTTAACTTAAAATAGCTATCAGGAATTGTCTATGTCTGCATGTTTTTTTTAAATGAGCTATAAGTTTTTGAGAAAAAATGATGTAATGTGTGCTTCTGGGGTGGAGTGGGAGAGGGAATTCAAATCAAGGGGTTTGTGGTGAAGGGGGAGCCTTCCCCTCCCCTCCAGATAATCACTTAGTTTTTAGTGTATGGGGACCAGTCTCCCCATTTATTAGCATATATGTCTATCAAACACTCACACTTTTCTTTGTCTTTACCAGTATCTTTCACCTTCCATTTTTCAATTAGCTTTCTTGGAGAGTGGTCCATCTTAGGAAAAACTGACGTTTTAAACGGTGGCATAGTATATCTTTGAAGGATGTTCCTTAACGTATTTCACTTGTCCTTTTTGATGGGCTTTGGGTGGACTTCAGTCATATTTCTAGTCTAGTGTACAGCCTGTGATTCTTTGCTCAAACACACTCACCTCTTCCTGAAGGCAACTCCTTTACTCCACACCTGTCTTCAAATTGATCTTCATCTGAACAACTGATCTAATTAATTTTACAAAGAAGGTTTGAAAGTGTTATTAACCCCTTAAAAATCTATTAGCAGCACATGCCCTTTCTTGTAGTTTTTAATCTTTCCTCCAGCTTGAGAGTGAGAGGCTCATGAAAAAGAAAAACAAGTCATGTTTCCCCCCAACCCAGGAGTCAGTCAAGCCAGGCTCACTGCATAGCTTCCCTTGCCCGCTATTATTACAAGTGCGTGCTTCATACTGACTAATTCCTTCCCATCAACTCCTTTTATATTGGGCTCAGAGAGAGATCGCAGCTCACTCTTACAACTGAGGTGCAGCTTCCTGCTCTTTTTTTTTTTTTTTTTTTTTTTGCATGCAAGAGTGACGGCATTGGGCCTTTAGAACACAGTGTGTCCTTGGAAAGAAGTGGGTGGGAGTTCGCGTTCAGTAGGTTGGCGAGGGAACACCCCCTCCCGGGGGAGGAGTCTGATTTCATTATCCAGTTGGAAACCTGGTGAAATCATGGATACGACTGAATCTCTTTGCTCAGCGAGTGAGGTCTTTTTGTTCTTTGTCTTTGCAGTGTGTACTGCAAATTTCTGTTACGCCTGGGAAGAAGGAAATTTGAGTTAAAGAGCAGGGCAGCCTTGTAACAACTCAGCTAATTGAAAAATTTAATTCAGGAAGAGATGCTACGAGGCCGAAACGAAAGAAGAACTGGGCCTGTCAACGTTCAGAGCAGGAAAGCCGAAGTTACCATCCCCAAGTTAAAAACTATGTGGGGCTGGAAACTACGTCGCCTGCTGTACTTGTCATTGTAATTCACAATCCTGTTTGCTGTTTACCTTGAGGCTTGGGGAGCTCGCCTGCTGGTTAGGAACAAAGAGGTGGGGTCTAGGAAGAAATGCTAGTAATGAGAAAGGGAGGATTCGAAACCTCAGAGAGAAAGGGAGGTGTAAATAATAAATGGGCATTTGACAATCAGCACAAAGAAATGAGAGACGAAGCTAACGCCCGATGCCAGGAATCCTAAAAACTCCAGTGGGAAACGCAGACGTAAGAAAAACGTCCCAAGGAAAAAAAAAAAAAGAAAGAAAACAAAATCCCAGGAGATCATTGTCCTCTGTGATGCTGGTTCATGGAGTAAATAAAGGTTGGTTTTGCCACCATGCTCACGAGCAGCGCTGTATTCAGAGGAACCAGCTTCATGATATGCCTTCAGGGATTCTCTCCGGGTCAGCGGGAGCCTTTGGACAAAATGGGTAAACTTGGGAGACAGAATTTGCCTCCTTTTTGGAGTCGAGATTGGGGCAGGAGGAGCACTTGGCGGGGGCAGAGTTATCCCTCTCCCTGAAAAGCCCAGTCCACTGGGTCATCTGTCCACCTCTGCGCCTGTCTTTTTTTTTTTTTTTTTTTTTTTCCTCCCAGTACCCAATCTTGAATGGAATTGCTTAGGAAAGATGGAAAAGGCAGTTTAGCCAAGAGCTAAGGCAGGACCAAGTTAAACTCGCTGGACAAGGGAAATCTCTTTCAGAGGCTGCCCTGTGGTAAGTGTGACACTTCCTAAATGCATGACTTGGGCAGATGACTATCTCTACGGTAAGAAAATAAGAGGAGGTAACGTTTCTAGAACACCTACATGGAGCAGTTTATACATGGACCCATTTTATTCTCTGACCCTAATGAAGTGGTAGGGTTATGTCCATTTTACAGACAGAGACTCCGCCAGATCACCAGCTGGAAAACAGGGGAGGCAAAATATGGTTCTAGATCAGGGGTTGGTAATTACAGCCTGATGGACAAATCTGGCTCAAGGCCTGTTTGTGTAAATAAAGTTTTATTGGAACACAGCCATGCTCAGTTATTACATAACCATTATATATTGCCTATGACTGCCTTTGAGCTACAATGGCAGAGACAGTATGGCTCACAAAGCCTGCAACGTTTACTGGTCATTCTTTTACAGAAAAAGTTTGTAAGGGGGGAGGGTATAGCTCAGTGGTAGAGCGCATGCTTAGCATGCACGAGGTCCTTGGTTCCATCCCCAGTACCTCCATCAATAAATAAGTAAGTAAACCTAATTACCTCCACTCTAAATGCCCCCCAAAATAAATAAAACTAAAAGTTTGCAGATCCTTACTGTAGATCACCCAAGCTTATGCTCTTAAACCCGTGTTTCCTTCTGCTCCAAAAAAGCCTCTTTTTTTAAAAAAGTGTTGTTTAACAGGAAAAATGAATCTAAAATGTCAGAAATTATAATAGGTATTGGAGAACTGAATCTGTCAGGAGCCCAAGAATCTTTAAAACAAATTAAAAACAAACTTTTCTTCCATTTCCCTTTTTGCTTGGCCTCAAAATTTGAAAACGCTTTTATCCTAAACTTAAACCGAAAAAACCTTCATTGCTTTATCAGCTTTATCAAAACGGCATACAAACACTCATCTAAAAACCCACATTTCTAGGGTAATTTCCAAAATCATGAAGAAACAAAATATGGTTTTCCAGGAGACTTAAAAAAATGTTTTTATATATGTTATTTTCAAAACTGTAAGTACAAATACATTGTTAAAGTGAGAAGCTACCAGATTTTAATCTGATGTTTACCCAATGAGAGTAATACACAAACTCTCAGCATTTGGAGCTTTGTTTATAAATGTAAAAATTCTGTAACCAAAGGAGAATGAAAACTAAGGGCAGCTGGAGCTCCTTACCCAACAGTTATTTCCCCTTCTTTTCCTACTAAAAACTGGGGACCTTGGAAACTGATCATGTTGACACGTGAGCTAAGTTTCTCTGTGTTGTCGCAGTGGCTTAATTTTTCACAGGTTTCCAGGATTGATGAGTGTAGCCAGGGATCCAGGTTTAAAAACAACGTAAGTGAACAACATTAATAAGTCTGTACTGTTGCGTGGCCCTGCAGGCTGTGAGTTCTGAACCCAGGATGCCAAGCCCTCTTGGTGACTCTACAAGGAAGACCTTACTGTTTTCATTTACTAGACAAGAACAACAAGGTGCCTCAGCTAACACATGACGGAGTGACCCCCAAATCCATACTCTTTCCCTTCCAAGAGGAGGTCGGTCATTGATTGTTCATCCTTTTATTCGGCCAATTCTTACTTACTTGGTACCTACCATATATCAGGCACAGTCCTTGGTTCTGGGGATTCCACAGTGAGCAAAACAGGTAATAAGTCAACAAGTTAAAGAATAGGGTATTTTCAGATGGGGAGGAGGGCTGGGAAGGGAATTAAACAGGACAGATGGGATGGAGAGTGTCAAAGTTGGTGTAGATGGGGGGAGCCAAGGAAGAGACTTGCATGAGGAGCAGAGGTTGCAGGTGAAGACCTAGACTCCAGGAGAAAAGTTCCAGGCAGGGGAGAGAGCACAGGCATGTTCCTTGAGCTGAGGAAGTTCTTGGTATGTTGAGAAGTTCTGCTGATTCCTTCTGGATCTCACCAATGAATCATTAAGACCTGTCCAAGCTTGAAGGTCTTAATTACTGCTTTCCAGGTGCATGGTTAGCAGAGGGTTTATCCTCAGATCTAAGACATTTGGCTCTGATTTCCTAAGCCTGCTACCTCCTTCCCCTTGTCAGATAGGGGAGAAAGATGCTCCTCATTTATTGGGGACCGGAAGTAATAATAATAGTTACCAATTCCTGAGTACATGCCGTGCAGTGTAGTAATTGCTTAATTGTGTTATCTCATTTAATCTGCAAAACAACACAATGTACCTCAGTAGAGCAGCAGTCTTAAAACAGGAGGATGTTATACTGATAGGTTTAAGGGAACTAAGTTCTAGAATCTACAAGTTTATACTTATGTGTACTTATTACTAAAACTGTCTAGGAATGTTCCCGCATGTCTACATTCATAATGACCCTTTTTCTACATTACAGAGAGGTCTATGGAGCATTGAGGGGGTAGCTGGTGCAATAATCTTCCAGGTAACAAATAAACGGATTAACCCAAATGTTGGTTTTAGGAAACCCACCTTTGATGATTAATCAAGGCACCTAAAGGTAGGCACTCCAAATTACTTTATCTTACGTGCATTTCTTTCTAGAGAATATTCCAAACAATGACAGAAGTTTAACAATATTGTTTATTTTTACAAATGTACCTGGAATGTTTTCTAGAACCATCAAATATTTCAGGATACACTGGATATGTCTCAGGATAAAAAATTTATATATATATATTTTCAGATTTAGTGCATGCTATTCAATACATTTGTTAAAACTTATTTTATCAAATCATATAGTGAATTATGGATCCCAATTACAGTCACCCACTATGTTATTTTTTCATACAAAATGCTTACTATTTTCTATTTCTTGTTAAGAAAAAATGGGCTTATTCAAATTGTGGTAAAAAAATTTAGGATGTCAACTTAAAAATACGCAAGGGACTACATTTTTTTTTTCTTTCAAAATTATGTTTAGCAGATCCTGATTTTTGGTTAGTTACCTAATAGTAATCACTGATTATTTTCTTTGTTGATAAAACACAATTTACATATATCTATATCTGTATCTATATATTTTTGGATTGCTATGTGCTTCAGGGAAAGCTGGAACCTCAACTATCCCAGGGGATGGAGTTTTGTTTGGTAAACATCAATGGTTCTCAACCCTGGCCACAGGTCAGATCATCTTCAGAGCTTTAAAAAATTGTCAATGCCTGGACCCCACCCCAGCTACTGTGGTTAAATTAGGCTAAGCAGTTAAGATAATTTTATTTCCGTTGCTAATAACTGATTAAGGAACTGCCATACGATGTAATTCTAACCAATGAGCAGTGAAGTAAGGGGGCCGGGGTGTGTTTCTGGGAAAGTTAATCTTGCTCTTGAAAAGATAAACAA
Organism: Camelus bactrianus; assembly: GCF_048773025.1. Taxonomy (NCBI): domain Eukaryota; kingdom Metazoa; phylum Chordata; class Mammalia; order Artiodactyla; family Camelidae; genus Camelus; species Camelus bactrianus. The sequence goes on from NC_133557.1 coordinate 26,010,832, forward strand.
GGGAAGGCATGTCCTCTCTTTCAATTTTTAGACTTTTTTTAGGTGGATAAATGCCACCAGGCACTGTGGCAGCCATTTTGTGGCTATGAGAGGCAAACCAGAAGTTCAGAGCCAATACACCAAGGTGGGCAGAACAGGATCAAAAGAACCTGGGACTACACTAATTGAGTTAATCAACCCTGGAGCTGCCCTAAAGGGAAGATATTTATGCCATATTTTAGATGGCTTCTCTCTTTCCCAAAGGTCTAAGCATTTTCAGTTTTACAAAATAAGGAAACTGAAACACAGAGAGGTTATGCTATCTGTCTGCAGTCACACAGCTGGTAAGTGACAAAACCAGGGTTTGAATCCATCAGAATCTAGCTCCTGTGCTCTGAATTCTGTGGTATAGAACAGTGATCAGCCAACTATGGCTTGTGGGCCAACCCCCACTCACCACCTGTTTTTGTAAATAAGGTGTTACTGGAGCACAGCCAGATCCAGTTATTTTATGCATTGTCTGTGGCTGTTTTTTCCCACTACTACAGCAGAATAGTTGTGAGAGACATCTTAGGGCATGTAAAACCTAAAACATTTACTGTCTGGCTCTTAATGGAGAAAGTTTGCCGACCCCTGCTGGTGTAAACCAATCACGGTAATCTTATCAGTGACTGTCCAGAGGTAACTAAATAAACCAGTTTTGGCCAATAAGACTTAGGCAGAATTCTGCTGGGGAGACACTTCAGAGAAAGACATTTCCCCATCGAAAGAGGTGTTTAGGAAGGTGACCACCTCCCTGCTTCCTGCCTCTGGATGAGGACAAGATGACGGAGTTGCAGCAGCCATCTTACATCCACAAAGGGAAGGAGTGTAAGTACATTGAAGACGGCAGAGAAGACACATGGAAGGAGGCTAAATCTTTGATGACATCTTTAATCCTCCTGTCCAGTGCTGTAACTCCCTACCCCCGGATTTCATGTCGTGTTAGATAGTAAATAGTTTAATTCACTTTTTACAGGCTGTTCCACTAGTTGCAGCTGAATTTATCCCATATGATAGAAACCCTATGTCTGGAATTACTTTCTGTATTTTACACTTAAGAAACTCAGAGTTCAGAGAGATAAAAGGACTTGCCTAAGGCTGTATGCATCAAGCTAAATCTGTCTAGATCCAAAGACAACCCCTGTTCCATTACCCCTGATAGTCACATGTAAACTCTCAGCATCTGGGGCTCTGTTTATATACATTAAATTTGGTAATCAGAGGAGAATGAACACTAAGGGCAAATGGAGTTTCTTCTTCTTCCCTGCTAACAGAACCTGCATTTAGTTTGGCCAGCAATGCACCCAGCTCCAAGGGAATGGAGGATATTTGGTATAAGCCAGTCATGAAATTCTTTTTCCCCTTTGTGGGAAGTTTTACCCTCTAAATACTCTGATGCCGGGGTGGGCCCGGGGTGAGGCAGGAGAGCCTGCGTATCTAACAAGCTCCCAGCTGATGCTTCTGAACACACTTGGACTAGGACTATTCCAGGCCAGAGGTCGACAGTCCTTCCTCTATAAAGGGACAGACAGTAAATATTTTAGGTTTTGTAGGCCAGTCTTTGTTGCAACTACTAAATTCTGCTATTGCAGTAGCTCAAAAGCAGCCACAGACAACACATAAATGAGTGGGTGTGGCTGTGTTCCAATAAAACTTTATTTACAAAAACAGGTAGAGGGCCGGGTTTCACCTGTGGACCATAGTTTGCTGATCCCTGGCTTGGACTAATCATGGTTCATGTCCTGGTCCCAGGCTTGTCTTCTCCGACCACACCGCTGACTAAAAGCAGGACCAGTTGCAATTCTCTTAGGAAGGAAGACATGGGTGATGGCTGTTGGATGCCAGGTAAATTCTTGTGATCTAAGCCAATTTGCATGAAACAGTTCTTAGGTTATTTCTGGCAGAGGTGAAGTTAGTTGTTTTCCCACCGCCTAGCTACCAGTGGTCATAAAATCAAGTCTCTGTCCAAATTCTGCTACTGTTACAGCCAAACGTTCCTTAGCAAAGCAGGTGCACAGCAATTCATACAGCCTGTCCCGGAAGCTCGACTAAAGTCCCAGCGCTCGATTCTTTCAGGTGCTCTGGTCACACCCTAAATACAAGGCAGGCATAACAACATTCCAAAAGCAGGATTCTGTGCGCCCTGGTCAGAATGACATCATCAGAAGTCTTCCTAAACCAGTGGCTGGACACAGAATTAATTCGGGAAGAAGCGGGGAAGGGCGTAGGTGAAGGATGGATTGTTATATCCCGTACCGCATTCTAGTCAACTCATGAGGCTCCCATTCCTTTGGTTTCACCGATGCAAATCCATCTCTAGTATCATCATGCGAATTAACTAGTCCTTAGTTTTACCAATGAAAAGCCTATTTCTGAATTACAAGAAGCATTAGTTATAGCGGCTGCCGAAAGGTGGTCCTTTCTGCCACGGTGTTTCTAACTGCCTCTAAATAAATCCTTCCCTGTCGTCAGTTAGTTGACCACAGTCCTACAGCTGAATTTGGACTAACTGCATGGACAGCTTATCACACTGGTTATACTGAAGTATGTTAACGTAGACTCTATAACTGAGAGATAACCACCTGAGTCTACTATGTGCTGCAGAATTAGAGATGGTATGTTTCAAATTCTGGCTGAGAGTGGACACTCAAAAAAAAAAAAAAAAAAAAACAGTGTGCCATAGTTACCATTCAGAGAACTCATAAGAAATCAAGTAATACCAGCTCTTGTTTTGTGAGCTAACTCTCAGCCCAATGGCTTCCTGTGCCTTATGTAATTTTTCACCTCTACCAGGTAGAGATACAGATAAAGAGAACAAAGCACAGATGGGGTGAAAAAGCTTGTCCTTGGCTCTGCTATCAGGAAGCTGGGTTCAAATCTAACCTGCCGCTTACTAGCTGACGAGGTAAGTTGCTAACGCTCTTTACAGGCTGCCGTGCAGCGCAACAAGGTGTCCCCTTGGGTGGAATACGGTGCTATCGGTTTTGCTTTCTGGGGTTGTCAAGAAGTGGCCTCGTGTAAAATGGAGACAGTATTGATTGTGAAGCTTAAGGAAGCCAGGCACGGGCAACAGCCTAGCATCTGCACGTGGTGAGCTCTCAGGAGAGTCTGCCTGCTGTTTCCCTTAGCCCGATTTCCAGATAAGTTCCAGTCTCCGAGAGCTTAAGTTATTTTCCCAAAGACAGAGGCAGAGTCTGTGAAAGTAACAGCTGAACAATAGTACCACCCACTCTGAAATCATATATTCCAGGGGGTTGGGTGAATCTTTTATCTTAGGCTTTTTAGAAAGTTAAGGACACCTAGCAAAGGTCAAGTTTCGCATTTAAGTAAGAAAGTTGGAAAAATATTTAAACATGGTCTTTGGCCAGTGTAGACTGAGTTAGATCCAGGAGCTGCTTATCAGAGTTCTTGCTCTCATGTGTCCAGCAGAGAAAGTTCTGAGAGAAGGTGTCCTCATCAACTTTAGTGGGTGTTGATCCTTTTGTTCCGTCACCCACCATGTGAACCCACTTCCCAAACTGGGGGAGTTACTCCCCTGTGACTCTTGGTAGGAACAGAGCCCCACTTCTCACCATAGAAACCGAAAATGTTGAAAATTCATTTCCAGCCTCGCTGGTAGCCAGGGTGTCACATGTAATCTAGGACTTGACCTAGGACTTGCCAGTCAGAGACAAGTGCCCCAGACTTTTAATTGGGACCTAGTGATGCGAAGAAGGATGGGCTGTGTGTGTGGAGTGTGTTTTAGTGATTTGTGACAATAACATTCAATTATTGGTGGCCTTGACTTTTGTTCCAGTAGCAGAACCCAACATCCACAACCAGTATGGGTGGTGGGCCCAGTGCAGATTGCAAGCTGTAGACAAGGGGCCAGCAAACATTTTTTAATAAAGGGCCAGGTAGATATTCCAGGCTTTGGGAGGCAAGAGGCAATAGCGAGGCTGTTATGGAGATACTTCACAGCCATGGAGAAATGTACAAACCACTCTAGCTCCTGGGCCCTTGGACTGGCAGGTGGCAGTAGGGTTTGCTTGCTGATCCCTGATCTGGAGCCCGGAGGTGCCATTAGCGCTGTCTTCACTACATCGCTTCAGAGTGATTCTGGACATCATTCCAGCTGCCCAGGAAATGGGGTCTTTGCAGATGTAACCAAGCTGAGATGAAATCACACTGGATTGCGGTGGCCCCCAGCCCCCCTACTGGTGTCCTTATAAGAAGAGGAAAATTTGAACACAAAGAAACAAGGGGAGAAACACCATGTGAAGAGATGGAGGCAGAGATTGGAGTGATAACGGCCACAAGCCAAGGAACTCCAAGGACGGCTGGAAGCCACGGGAAGCTGGGGGAGAGGCCTGGGACAATTCTCCCTCAGGGCCTATGGACAAAACATCCCTGCCCTCAATTGATTTCGAACTTCTAGCCTCCAGAAGTGGGAGGGAACACATTTCTGCTGTGTTAAGCCACACAGTTTGTGGTAATTTGTCAGCGTGGTTCTAGGACACTGATACAATTACCAGTATTTTTAAAAAAGAGGTTCCAATCAGAGATACATGGGTATCCTGGTATCCCTTAGGCGCTGAACTTGAGGGTTTCTTATATAAAAATCCAGGCTCCCCGTGGCCCTGAAAGGACATCTCTATTCTGTTCCAGGATTCCCAGATGGGTTTGACCAGTCTTAGTGCATGACCCAGGGCAGTAGTGAGGACCTCTGGGGTCCCTGAATTCTTTTCAGTGTATTCATGATGTCCCACTATTTCACAATGACCCCGGCACGCTATCTGCTTCTCTTACGTTCATCATTTCACAAGTTAGAGTGAGTTTTCCAGAGACTGAGTGATGTGTAATATTACAACCATCTGAACAAAAAGCAAATCTGTGAACGAGCGGCCTTCTGCGAAGCTCAGTGTTAAAGGCATTTGCAAAAAATGTGAACACAAAGCCATGCTACTCACTAAATTTGAGGGGGAGAGGATGAGAGTTACTTTTCATAAAAACATATCAATGTTAACATGTGGGAGGGTTACTGATATTTTTTAATCAATTAATAAACATTTCAAAAATTCCTCAGATTTAATTCTGAATTATAGGTAACTGTAGATAGATCTAATTCTCATAAATAAAACTTCTTTGGGGTTGTCAATAATTTTGAAGCATGTGCAGGGATCCTGAGACTAAACCATCAGGGAACTGCTGACTCAGGGAAATGTCATGCCTCCTTCCCTGGAGATTTTATAGGAGGGAGACTATTTCCTGTCATTTCCTGCAAAGCAAGAAAGAATTGTGGTTAAGAGTGCAGGGTTGGGATTCTGAAGGCTTGAGTCTAAAACTTTACTCTAGAGCTTACAAGGTGGGTGACATAAGACCAGGGACTTAAATCTTTGGAGCTTCAGTTTCTTCATCTGTGAAATGGACACAATAAGACCCACGTTTCAGCAGGGTAATAACGATGAAAGTGGTGCTCCCTCCCTGATAGCAATGTAAAGCCTCACTCTGTGGAAGAAACGTGTGGACCGGAGCGACGGGGCTCAGACAGTAAGATGCACACGCATCGCCTGGACTTGTTGAATGCATGTTCCGACTCAGCAGGGCTGGAGTGGGCCTGAGACTCTGCATTTCTAACAAGCTCCCAGGGGATGCTGATGCTGCTGGTCCCCTGACCACAAGGGAGGAACCCTGATCTCAAGAGTATCCCTCGAACACTCTTCAGTTCTTCTTATCCATATTCAGCGTCTATGTATTTTAAAATTCCAGCTTCTTTCTTTTCCTTTTTTATTTCTTTTGTTGCATTTTGAGTGATGACTTTTCCTAACCTGGGTTCCTCTAATTCTGACCGGTTTCCCCCACTTTACTCTTCATTTAAGGAAGACAAACTGAGCATCTCCTTGAGCCCTGGCCCTCAAGGTTCAGGGATGCCTTGAGCCTTCTTTAACGTGTAATCTGCTCAAAGTCTTCCATAGCTTCCCATCACTGTTAGGATCAAGTCCAGACTCCACGCATGGCTAAAAAGCCCTGCTGGACGTGGCCAGATGGAGGCTGGCTGGAAGGAACTGTCTTTCCCCTGCTGCATGGTTTTGATGCTCAGATGAGCTAACACCTATAATGGCTATAGCTCAGCACTCGACATTGAATAGGTGATGCACACAAGGGAGCTCTGTGTTGCTAAGATCCGGGGTTTGTTCTCACCTGGGGAGAGAACTTCGCCCCACCCAGGCACGTTGGCAATAGCTGGAGACGTTTTTGGTTGTCGTAATGGGGGGCAAAGTGCTCCAGCATCTAGTGGGTAGAGGCCAGGAATGCTGCTTAATATTCTACAAGGTATGGGACAGCTTCTTCCATCCCTACTCCCTGTCCTGCAATGACAGGGAATCATATGACTCCAAACGTCAGTAGTGCTGACGTTAAGAAACTGGATGAGGCCACCAGGAAGAACTTTCCAAAACCTCGAACTCCACTCTTTTACACCTAAGATCAAATCCATCACCATTTCACACTTCTCTCCATCCTACTGTCTTTTCCCTGAGCCCACCAAAGCAACCTTTGTCCTTTTGCTGGGAGCATTATTCCTACAGATCTTCTTCGATGGCTGGTTCCTGTTCATCCTTTGGGGCTCATTCAAATGTCCCCTCCCCAAGGAGCCTTCTCTGATTCCCTCTGCAAGGTTATGCTGGTTATGCTCAATTAGGCAGCCTATTTATTGCTTTGTAATATCTATCACAATCAGATTAGACATGTATTTTCTTAGTTGATAAGTTGATTGTCTCCTGCACTCAAAAGTGGGCACCATGATGAGCTAGAGTCACGTCTTTCTTGATCAGGGGTTTGTAAACTACGGCTCATGGGTGACATTTGGCCTTTATCTCTTTTTGTAAATAAAGTTTTATTGAAACAGCCATGTCCATTCTTTCATGTATTGTCCACGGCTGCTTTTGCTCTACCACAGCAAAGCTGAGTAGTTGTAATAGAGAATGTGTAACCCACAAAGTGAAGCTATTTACCTTTTTCAGAAAGCATGTGCCAACTCTGGTTGTGGTTATTGGTCACCTGCTCCAGCACAGTGCCTGGCACTTACTGGGCACTCAGCAAATACTTACTGAATATATTAAGTGCCCTTTACAGGCATTAGCTCATTTATTCCTCCTTACCACTCAGAAGAGCTGGATACTATCCAAGCTCAAGCTTAAGGGTCCACAGAGCTGAATCTCCAAAGGCATACCTAAACAAACAAACAAACAAACAAACAAACAAATTTGGCAGCAAAATCTGATCAGATCTGACCTGACTCACTTGGCTGCAAAATATGATTTGAAAGTGCTCAATATCACTAATTATTAGAGAAATGCAAATCAAAACTACAATGAGGTATCACCTCACACTGGTCAGAATGGCCATCATTAAAAAGTCTGCAAGTAACAAATGCTGCAGAGGGTGTGGAGTAAAAGAAACCCTCCAACACTGTTGGTGGGAATGTAAACTGGTGCAACCACCATGGAAAACGATGGAGTTCCCTTAAAAAATTAAAACTAGAGTTGCCACACAATCCAGAAATTCCACTCCTAGGCATTTATCCAGAAAAGATGAAGACTCTAATTTGAAAAGATACATGCACCCCAATGTTCACAGCAGCACTATTTTACAATAACCAAGAAGCTGAAGCAACCTAATGTCCATTGACAGATAAATGGATAAAGAAGATGGAACACTAACTATGGAATACTACTCAGCCATAAAAAAGAATGAAACAACACCATTTGCAGCAACATGGACAGACCTAGAGATGATCATACTAAGTGAAGTAAGTCAGACAGAGAAATACAAATACCATATGATATCACTTATATGTGGAATCTAAAATATGCTACAAATAAACTTATTTACAAAACAGAAGCAGACTTACATAGAAAACAAACCTATGGTTACCAATGGGGAAAGGGGGTAGGGGAGGGGTAAATTAGAAGTTTGGGATTAACAGCTACAAACTACTACATATAAAATAGATAAACAATAAGGTCCTACTGTAGAGCATAGGGAATGATATTCAATAACTTGTAATAACCTGTCATGTGAACGATTCTGAAAAAGAATATATATATATATATATAAATCACTTTGCTGTACTCCAGAAATTAACACAACACTGTAAATCAACTATATTTTTAAAAAATTTTTAATGACTTGAACAGGTGGGAAGCTATTTATTGCCTATATTTATCTCACTAATTCGACCTTTGTTTCTCTGCAAACACATCAGCAAGGTGGATTAACGGTGCTGCCCCAGGCCCTGCTGGAGATGCTGTGTATCAGATGGCATAGCACCGGTCCACACTTCTAAAATCTGAAAATTCAGAATTTCAAAGCATATTTGGCTATAAGGGTTTGGATAAGAGATAAGAGGTGCAGATGTGTATTCTTCCTTATTTTAAAGCTGAGGAATAGAGAGACTAAACTGAAAAACAGTGCTTTTTTAGTGGGTGACAGAGCCTCAATTTGAACCCAGGAATCTGATTCCTGAGTTGTGTCTGGAACCACTAGGCTCTCTTAGGAGAGGGGGCTGGTGCTCGTTGGCTGGCTGAATTAAGGGGTACATGAAGCTGCCTGGGCCTTGTTCCCACCCTGGGCTGGTTTGCCTGCTGCCGGGGAGTGCCTTTTCTGTGTCAGGCCAAGTGCTGCAATTGTAAATGCGTGTGTAAAACATGCAGTGCACACACACACACACACAACTCAGAAAGGGCTACACACGATGATGTTTCCTGGAGCTCTGTGGCTGCCTGTTGTTCTCCGCAGTCTCATCTATATGAATCAGGTGACAAAGCCCACTAGTAACCAGGCAGGGGAAAGAAAACAGATGCTTTTCCAGCCAGGCAGCATTGAGCCGAGCAGTTTGTCATTGTGGTTAAACTCTGCCTCCATCAAGGCACAGCCCTTTGTGAAAAAATTACTACTGTTTTCTCTCACTCTGGCTTTGGGAGCTGCTTCGGTCCTGAAGACTCAAAGCCACAGCTAACAGGAAAAGTGTAATTTGAGAATAGGGTGATGGGGTCCAGTAACGCTGTTTCCGAAAGCTTGAAGGCATTATTTCCTCCAGTCAAGAGGGGAAGTGAGCCTCCTCTCGCATGCTTCAAAGCTTCCTTAAGAAGTTGCCTCTAGAAGGCAACGGAAAATCCACATGGTTTTAAATGTGCCGGAGTGTCTTCAAAAAAGGAGTGAGATGGGCTGGAGCTCGGCCAGGGGCTGACGGTGTTGATTAAAAGACAGTTATAGATGCGTGAATACTATATTATTTCCTCTTTGTTTAAAAAAAAAGGGCACGTTCTGTGTGTGTGTGTGTGTGTGTGTGTGTGTGTATGCTTGTGTGTAAAAATACAGAAAAAGGATAAGAACACTCGCTCGGCATTAACACAGGAAGTAAATGAGAAATAGGCGGGGGTGGAGGAAGGCGTGCGTGTCAGAGACAGAGGGCGATTTTCTATTTCCAATCATAGGCACTGCAGTATTCTTCCTCTTCTTGTGTAATCAAAAAATATATAAAAACGAATGAAAGTAACTTGCAAAAACAAACGAACAACCAACCAAAACCCCCCTCAAGGCATCACTTCAACACAAACAGAAATCCCTTTAACTTTTAAGAATTAGGAGGCTCTGGACACAAAAGGACGTCCTGGTTTGGGGCACCCCTAGTTCTCTCATGTTTGGAAGCTGACTTCAAATGCTACCCCATCTCCAAGCAAGGTGGACTCCCCAACACCGTTGTTGAAACCTGCCTGTTGAACAAAGGGAAAACGTTTAATTCCCGCTCTCTTGCTCATACTCTGCTTAAAGTTATTAATACTTTTTTTTTTTTTCAGAAATAGGAATCATCCAAAGTGACTGATGGTCTTTGTAATTTATCCTTTAAAACACACATCATGCTAGACTAAGGCATCAAATCCTGCCTCTCTGACTACTGAAGAGAAAAATCACATTTTACAACCAGCCTTTTTCAGAGACTAAAAGAAGAATGCACCAGATCCTGGAGGATCCTTTAGATTACACACAAAAACACTTTGGTCTGGCTGAACCATAAAACAATCTACTTGCCCTTTTACTTTCAGGTTACCTTTCAGTTGAAGTTTCGCTAGATTGCCTGTTGCTTTTTTCACTTTATTTTTTATAAATCAGGTTAAACAGAGAGGCGGGTGGTGATGGTGAAACTGAGGACCGGCCTCCCCCTTCGTGAATCTGTCTCTTTCTGCACAGACAATAGAACTTCAGCCACAGCAAGCCACGGACTGAGAAGCTTTTCCAGCTATGAGTTTGAACCTGGCTTCTCTCTTAGGAGAACAGTGTGCTTAATTACTGGAGCTTTAATTGTATGTGCTGAAAGAATAAACGACCAGCCTGGGCGGATCTGAAAGATGTGTGAAGCTGGCAAATGATTCTTTCAAGACTGGGGCATTTTTTTAACTTGACAGGATACAACTCTGGTTGGCAAGTTTGTCAGTCTCCCTGAGGTTTTCAGACTTAGGGAACTGTGTCAGAAAAAGTCTATTTGCACCCACCTTTTAGAATATGTTTTTATTAAACGAGGATGGTACAAGAAATTTGTTTTCAGTGATCAGACAAGATAGAGGTCCTTTGAAAGCTTGATCTAAATGTTCGGTTTTGTTCCTGTCCTTTTTAAAGCACCATTATCACATAATTTCTTATTTGATCCTTAGAGCAACATGGAGGCTGTCAAAGTAAGCAACCTCCGCCTTACAGATGAGGAAAGAGAGGCATAAAAGGTTAATTCATGCATGTAAACAATTAGCCAGGGAGCCTTTAGGGTTCCCAGTCTCTTGTGCTCAACCTTTTCAGCGAAAGCAGGTATCCTTTCTATCAGGCTTTATTCAGGTGGAGTTCAGTCAACTCCAGGGCTCATCTGGTGCTAAAGGTTCTGGAAAATTTTCCAAGAGTACAATCAAGTTCAAAGAAGAGGTTTACTTAAGCATGATTCATCCCCAAATACCTACCTCAGGCTGTGGGGAAGGGACTAATTTTACCTTTGTCATCAGGTACACACCATGAGCATTTGCAAGCCCTGCCAGGAACTTGTCTATTTTTACTTTGTTTATCATCCGAGGTGACTGTACAGCTGTTGATCTTAGAGGACCACACTAGATCGCCCTGAATGGCCTGCAACACGATTCTGCAGACGGAGAAAATAATCCAAGACAATCTCAGGCTCCCTTTTACTCTGGGGGTGTGCCCCTTCATTTACAGAAAGGAAGACTGAGTCACAGAATGGAAAACAACTATGACACGGCAGGGCAGGAAACAAAAGAGTGGGACTGACTTTTATTTCCCTGAGTAACTTTTCGGCTACATTGTCTTGAAGGCAGACTTTGATCCAAAACATCAAGAGTCCTTTTTCATTACAACAGGAACTCAGAAGGCAGGATCTAGATGTCTGCGTGGATGATCAGCTGGTTTTGCTTAAGGGAAAACAAGTAAAAGTAACCTGGTCCAAACGCAAAACACGTAAGCCAGGAATTTAGTGGTGGGGGTGGGGGGACAAGTAATAGGTTTGAAGCATGTACAAAAGTGATACAGAATTAACACAACAGTAAAAGTAATAATGAATAGTAATCATAGCTCACTTACAGTGATGTGTCAGGCACGACTTCAGGTACTTTGCAAGTACTAGTTCACTGAATGCTCACATCAACTCTATAAGGTAGGTGTTAACGCTACCGCACCGTCAACGGTGAGGCTAAGAAACTTGTCCGAGGCTAGTAACAAAGAAACACCTCAGTCCCCATCCTTGCCCTGGTGACTACGGATATGAGTCTGGGCTCCTACTAACTCAGTTTTAGTTGGCTTCACCAATGCTAGTCCACTTGGCATCTTCCGATTTAGGAAGAGATACTCCCTCAGGGCAAGTGCTGCCTCTTTTGAGTTGATGGCTTGACAGGCACGCTTCAGGTGCAGATAAACGGAGGAGGAACTGGATTTCAGCTGACCCTCATTCCCCTGCGCTAGGTCCCCCTGTGTAGGGCCAACCTTCATGTTTGTGGTGCCGCAGACTTAAGGCAGCCTGCTCAATGTCTTCCAGTCTCTGTGTCTCCATCGATCAACCAGGACGAGACTGACTTTAGACAGAGGCTTGTGGGGAGGATCAGGCACTGAATTTACTTGGCATGTGGGAAGCACTAAGGAGGCAAAATCAAACGTGAGATAGAGTTCATCCCTTGTTGGGTGATAAACTCCTCAGAGACAGAGTAGACATTTGGAGATTCATTTTGAAATGCCATGGACTCTATATCACAGGAAAAGCACTGGTGTTTTTTAAGCAATAGATCATATCTTCAGTTCTTATCACTGAAAGATGTTGGTGCCTGAATAACTCGTATGATTAAGCTATGCTCTGAAAGATTCCTTAGACTGCTGTCCTGAGAGCGCTGTATTAAAATAGAGTCAATACCACTAAGTTTGAGAATTGCCTTCAGAATGCCTTTCACTGAGTTTGAATGGGTACACGGCTATCATGTGTGATGTGAAACATGCTGGTGTGGGGGACCAGATGGCCCACATGTGCATCCCAGGGCTGTCCCTTTAAAGCTGTGTGACTCTGGACACGTTTCTTTGCCATGTTCTGCATTAGTTTCCTCATCTGTAAAATGGGGACAATAACAGCTCTTCTCTCAGAGACTTGCAAGGTAGACACCAGAAGAAGCCTCATAAAATGTGTCACACCATCCGTGGCAAATAAGCAAGAGCTCAAAAACTGCTGGTCTCATCAACTGATGATGGTGATTAAATAGAATGTAGACCGAAGGGCAGCATTAGCACCTTCTGATTTTCTTAAATTCTCTAAGTTTAACCTCACAGGAAATGACACTCAATACATCCACGTTACATAACTGATCTGTGTTCTCTCCTGCCTTCTTAGGGGATGTGATTTTTAAATTTTTCTTCAACCATTAGATGAGTGTGCAGTTTAGTTCCAGACTGGCATGTGAGTTTCTGTTGCCAGGAAGAGGTTCAAGAGCAGAGGATCAGCTGGCATCTTTCATTGCTTAACCTCCTGGACTAGGGTTCTTGGAAGCTCAGAAGTCAAGGGTGACTGTTTCCTGTTTCTCTCAGCATTTTGGCCATACTTTTCCTTCTCTGGGTGCATCAAAGGCTGTGGTCTAGCCTGAACTTGGAAGGCTGATGAAAGCCAGTGAAGGTATTTCTTTTCCCCTTTGCTCATTTGCTAAGTTAAGTGCATGAATGTTGCAACTCCACTATCTACTTCTGTATGTTGAGATCTCCCCCTGAGCTCTGCTGAGGGACCTGGATTAGAAAAGATCACTTCAAGCCTTCCTCATATGGAACATCCAGGCTCCTCGATGTGGCAGACACTACTTACTGGCTAACAACAAGTTGCCTTGGCTGAATGCTGTGAGAACTACCAAACGGTGGTCAACCAATAGGGTATTTTTGTCTTCACATAAGATGTCTTAGATTCCAGGGCTGGTGGAACACTCCAAAGAAGTCACCAAGGATGCAAACTCCTGCCTTCCTGGTCAACCATCCTTTGCACACGGCCCCTAACTTCATGATTCCAAGATAGTGGCTCCATTGCAAGAATGGGGACATACTCCACAGGGGAAGCAGAAGAGAATGTGCATACTGGCAGAATCCATGCCTTTTTATCAAGGAAAAAAAAATTACTAAAAAGAGAATAACAAAAATTTGGGGAGAGGATATAGCTCAGTGGCAGAGCACATGCTTAGCATGCATGAGGTCCTGGGTTCAATCTCAAGTACCTCCATTAAAAAAAAGAAAGAATAAGAAAAAAAAAAGTATTACAAGGGAATTTGGGAAATCATTTTTTAAGCTTTTTTTTAAGCTTCAGGGGCTTAATGGCACCCTGAATAATTTTAAGATTCTGTTAATAAAAAAGAAGAGAAAGTATATTTGCTGAGCAACTAGCAGTGTCTACCAATTACCACCTGACTATTCCCTTCTGCCTAAAAGATACCTATGTTCCTCGGGGCAGTCATGCTTCAGAGAATAGCTGTACCAGCCCCCGGAGATGGGCTCTGATTAGCTATTAAGCTATTCAGGGCAACCCTCTTCCTCTTATCGATGATGAATTGATGTACTGACAGGTGACATCTTTTTGGGCAATGAGATTTGAGGGAAAGGGTGCCAAGGGGTCTTAGGGAAAGGGTTCTTTCTTCCTAAAGACAGACTCCAGGAACTGAAGAGTTACTTTCCGCCTCTGGATGTTGCTGTGTGCCGATGTTGATGGCTGGAGTGACACTGCACACGTGACGACGGGGAGCTTGGTACAACAAGGCCAATACACCGGGGCCGGCACTGAGGAAGACGGGAAATTCCCGTCTTATTTGAGAGGCTACTGAGCTGCTGAATTAGCCGGAGCTACTTTGCCTCCAGACTTCTTTTCTATGTGAGATGATAACCTTCCTCATTATTTAGCTTTTTTGAGCTGGATTTTCTGCTCCTTGCACCCAAGGGGATTCTAACTGAGACTTTTGTATGATGAGACCAATGCAATAGGTCAATATTTGTGTGTGTGCACATGCCTCGACATAATAGAAATGACTCTCTGACTTGGTTCTCTCCCACTTCCTCCTAATTCGCCGCTGTTCTTCTACCAGGACAAGGGCGCGCCTGCCTCAGGGCTGTCCTCCTAGTGCTGTTCCCTCTGCCTGGAATGCTTTTCTCCCAAATAGGCACTTAGCTTCATCCATCACTTTATTCTGTCTCGACACCTCATCAGAAAGGCTGACTGCCATACCTGAAATACGGCGAAGACCCCTTCCCCGCCCCGCCATCTCCTCACTCGGCTTTATTCCTCTTCGCCTCCATCATCAGTGCCCAGAACACAGGCTGCCTGGCTCTTTGCTTCTTGACTGTCTCCTTACCCAGTGGGTAAGCTTCCTGAGAGAAAGGGCTTTTTGACTGTTAACTAGATCCAGGTCCTCATAGTGCCCGGTACACAGGGGTTGCTCAACATATATTTGATGAATAAACAGAAGTCTGTTCAAAGATTCATTTCTAGGACTTCCATTTTGACAGAGGCCGTAGACTCTGGTGGTGATTAAGAGTGCAGGATTTGGAATCAGACACACTTGACTTTGAACTCTGACTCTGCCACTTGTGTGTGAAGCCTCCATTTCTTCATCGATAAAATTTTTTTTTTTTTAAGAGATCTCATCCACTTGCCCTTAGAGACGAGTAAGCTCACGAATACGACACACCAGGGATGTCACGTGAGGTGAGCACGTCAGTGGTGGGGGCATCACTGTGCAATCAGGAAAGGCAGTCGCTCTGTACCCGGGGGCCAGTGTCTTTACTTTTCCCAGGTGAGAGCTTTGAAATGAGACTGGAAATATTTCATCAGGCAGAACGTGGGAGGATGGTGAGAAACATCAAACTCAACAAATATCTCGAAACTGCTGTCCGCCCAGGTCAGTGGTAAGAAAACGGGAACATTCTGCAGAAACAGCTGTTATTAAAGATGAAGTTTGCCAAAGCCGAGGATCGCGAGCCACCTGCCACCGCAAATCCTGCTTCCCTTTGAAGAAAAGCTTATTTCCTCCTCCTTCCCTCCTAAGGTTGACCAGTATAAATACTGCTAATAGCAATATAGTGAAGGAATAATCCCACTCAGCTATTTTCAGTTTCCCCTTGAAGTCTTACATTTCGTATTTTAAGTTTGTTTTCAAAATTCTCTTCCAACCCAAATAAACCCAGGCTCAGGAATGAAAGGACTTAGGTTATTACTTTCTGATTCTCCGGGGAGTAGGCAAGGAGGCTAGCTTCCCTTGGAACCCTCGGCCAGCGTGTCTGTCTTGAAGAGGGTCCTGCCGGCCACACCCGCCACTGCGCCGTGCGGGGCCTCTGTCCCCAGCTGCTCCCGGAGAGGGGAGCCCCCTTCCTCTGACCTTTCACAATAACCCACTACAATATAATCTTTCGGGATTTTCTATTCTGATTCTGTAAAACCTTCTGTTTGGATTTCCCCATCCCCTGCTGATAAAAGGAAGCCCTGCACTTGATACAAAAAAACACAGCATTTCATAAATTCACTCATTCTTTCATTCATTCATGCCACAAATAATTATGAGGTGCCTACTGCATGCCCAGTACTGTGCTCAAAAGTCCCTGCTCTCAGGCCACTTCTTTTCTACTAGGGGAGCTAGGAAAATGCTAATAAGTTAAAAAAAAAAAAAAAGGAATGAATTTCTAAGTCAGTATGGAATTGAACAGATTGCCCTGTTATATTTATTATAACTACAGTGAATGGAACTACTGTATTTATCAGCACGTGACAATCTTGACGCAGCACTTACTACGTGCTGGGTGGTACCCTAAGCTCTTTATACGGTAACTCGTTTCAGGTTTCCCTATTTTACAAATGGGGAAACTCAGACCCAAAAGGTTAAGTACCTTCTAAAAGTCCCACAGCCAGTTGAGTGGCCATAGGGATTTGAAGGTCATGTGGATTTAGGGTCCATCTGGTGACCATACAGTCCTCAGTCTGATCTTTAAGATGCCCGTGAACAAAGGGACAGGACGATGGCAGAAAGTGACAAGTGTCACAAAGGAGGGTGAGCTGGGGGAGGAGGAGTGTGATGGTGGGTGGGCCAGGCAGAGCCCTGCGGGACAAAAGGGACACACAGTGTCAGAGAGAAGGCCTGCGTGACCAGGGCGTGTAACTGGGACAAGCTAACTTATGGGGAGTCCGGTGAGGGAGCGAGTAGGCAGTGGGGCAGATCCTGGTGGGTTTTCAATTCAAATACTGTTCAAACAAGGAAGTTCCTTCCTGGAACATCTCACCCAGGGTTTTGTGGGGGCTTCTGGGGGCTGGCATTTGTCACCAAGCTCAAGGACGTGCAGAAAACCTAATTCACATCATTCTTCGGGGCTGAAAACCTTAAGCATTTTCGAATCTTTCCTCCCTCAGCAAGTCTCTGAACAAAAGTGAGTCACTTGAGTGACTGGTGGTCTGACCTGGGTTACAATTCAGGACCCAGTGACCCAGATTTAGCTCCAGTGAACTTGTAACCATTTGACTGGCACTTACACTCACCTTAAGACTTCCCCGAAGCAGTGTTTCCTTGGTTGTGGTACAAAAATAAATTCTGAAGATTAGGTTATTTTCATATGATTTACATAATATCTAAAAATGGGGCAAGGGACCCAAAAATAAGAAAAAAAGGAGGTGGACTTTATGCAATCTGTTTCCAGTGAATCAGGATTTTTTCCTGTCATTTGTGTGTGCCTTCACAGCAGGGACTCTCTACCGACCTATGGCTTGGGCAGAGAAATAGAAGACTTGAGTTAAAGGAAAATAAATCGCCAGTGACCAAATACTTGGTAACAAAAATGTATGCACTGGCACCGCCTGGAATGGATGCCATTAGTTAATAGTCTGAACGGAACAACTGGTACACACCGCAGTCCTGTTAGTTGAAGTGCCTTGGCCAAATCCTTCACTCTGCGGGGCAAGAGAAGTCCATTTTGGTTCCTCTTCAGAGGGAAATGCTGGGGGTTTTTAAAAAACATTCATCATCAGGAAACGAACGGTTCAGGCCAAATTCCTGACTCCCTAATACGTGACATTGGGAAAGTGACTTCACCTCCCTGGGCCTCAATTTCCTCATCTGTAAAATGGGCACCTACTAGATGCCGGTGTCTCCAACCCCCCGGCAGTTGTGGCACCGCAGATGTCTCTGGACATTGTCAAAGTCTCCTGGCGGTGGAGGGAACCTCATGGGACATTTAAAATTTATTGTTTTTTAAAAAATCATTAAGTTATATACCCTTTTTGCCTTGGAAAGAGAGGAAGAGAGGGAGAGAGGGATGGAGGAAGGATGCACAGGAAGGAAGAGAGGGAGGGAGGAACTGTGCACAGACAGAGCAAAAATGGAAAAAAACACTCCTATATATCACCACAAACGTTTTATAAAACGTTCTTGAAAACTAGTTTTCCTATGTGTGAATTTATAGATCAGATTATCTCTGGACCCAGCTACCACACTGATGTTGACAGCACAGGCTCCTAGATCCGAAACTGATGGGCTTGAATCTCGGCTCCACCCCCACGAGCCCTGGGACTGTGGCCAAGCTGCTTCACATCCCCAAGCCTCAGTTTCTTCATCTGTAAACAGGAACCATCATAGCACCTAATTCAGCAAAGTGTCCAAAACATTCCATTCTCGTGGGCTCTTTATATTTGCAAAATATGTACAGCACATGCCAAGTGCCAAACACAGCCCTGAGTGCTCTTACAAATCGACCCATATGCTGATCAAATAACCGTATGAAATAGGCATTATTTTGTTCCCAGTTTATAAGTAAGGAACCTGACAGAGTAACTTGCCGCGGTCACACAGCCAGAAGAGGGGAAAGCAGAGCATAGCAGTCAGCTCTCTCACCTGTTCCGCTAGCCTGCTATTGTCCAGAATTCTAAACCTTCTCTAACCACAGCAGAAGATAGTTCAGTTTCTCTTCATCTCCAGGATCTCTTGCCTTGGAAAAATCCAGGAATCTTAGGGCACTTTCTCCGTTGATAGGGTCAATTATCTTCTGTTGTTACCGGCTGAAGGGACAGGCCACTTGGGAAATTCAAGGACATATCCCTCATTCAAAAAGGTGGCAGAATCTTTGGAGATGCCTGTGCCCTGGGATTTGCCGCAGTGGCTTTGATAACCTAATCCCGGAAGGGACATCCTATCACTTTTGCATATTCTGTTGGTCACATGGACCAATCCTGATATGATGGGAAGGGGGTTACACAAGGATGGGGATACCAGGAAGCAGGGGTCCATCTCAGAGGCTGGCTACAGCACCAATTATACACTGGTACGTAGAAAACCTTTAAAAGAAGACAGAGTTTGGAAAATGGGCTTTTGTGAAAGATTTAGCTTCACATTGTAGATGACCAATTCACTTGGAAAGCTACTGCTAGGAAATACTGCAAACTCCCTGCATGTGAAAGATAAAAAACACAATATATTAGATTAGCCTCTGTTTGAGTTTAGATCTGGAAAAGCAAATTAGCTAGAAACCTTGACGCTGATGAGCAGATATTGAGGCTAAAATATGTGGTTCTAGAATTTAATATCTGTTTAAGAATAGAGGAAATTTCTAACTATTGGTAAACCTAAATCCTTTAAAAGTATATGTTTGGTCGACCTTTGAGATTCTTTTAGAATGTCCAGGGTTAAAGTTTGGATGTGCACCTCTACTGAGAGGAAGAAATAATTTTTTTGAGTTATCACCCTTAATTTTTCATAAAGTATTATTAACCTGCATGATCTGGTGTCTGCTTGGTGGTGAGACATAATCTCACCACTACAGTCTAGTTACAGTGGGCAACTTTCTGATCCTCAAACACAAGCTATTTCCTACCTCAGGGCCTTTACATTTACTGTCCCTGTGCTGGGAATGCCGGTTCTGAAGACTGCCCATCACTGGCCTGGCCTTCTTGGATTTCTGTACATACATGACTTCTCCAGAGAGGCCTTCCTCCAGCCCCCTCAGTTATTCTCTTTTCCATTATCTGGTTTCATTCCTCATAGCACTCACCACAACTTGATTTATCTTTATTTTTTAAATTGTTTATTGCCTATCTGCCCCTAAAAATACAAGCTTCTCACCAAACATGCTTGATTGTCTATCCCCAGTACCCTCGCACAATATCTTGCATACAGTAGGTGCTAAATAAATTCTCTCTGAATTTGTTTTTGACTCTGGATTTATAAATTGGTGATCAATATTTGATTGCAATCAAAATTTTGATTATTTCCAGCTGCCAAACGTTGCCCTGTTTGGGGATGACAATTCCCAAACATTTGCTGTCACGGATGTGAAGCTGAAATGTCAGGTGACAGCAGAGGAAGAATCAGTCATGGCAGCTCTTTAAACACACAAACATATTAAACATTCAGGGCATCAGTACCTGGCTCCTGGAGAATTCCACCCCTTCCTTAGCACAGGACAAGTTGGGGTTTACAGTCAAAGTCCACTTAGCAAATGTTTATTCTACGAGTGCTTTCCTTTTGTTTCCTGTAAGTACAGCTTCACGCCCTGCCAGGATCTGAGGTCAAAGAAACACGAGGAGGTTATTAACATATCAATGGAGGGATCTCTTTGGCATCCAGAATTTGGAATAATATTTGCATCTCAAGCTCAGAAGCTGCCCAGGCAAGCCTGCTTATTGATTGCCTTTAATTTCCCCTTAAAACAGTGTCTGTTTCTGAATAAAAGATTAATAGAGGAGAGCTCCGTTTGTCGAGTGATTTATACTCAAGTTCGGCCTCCTCTCCATTCAGAAGCACGTTGCACACACGTCCCCACCCCCGAGACGTTTGGATTCAGTTCTCCAAGAAGAATAGCTACTGGTCACCAAAGCCTGCAGCTTAAGTGAATTTGTCTTTGTCCACTTAATCTTCCTGCATACAGAGAGTGAGGTGGGTGGGATTTGTGCAGGAAACACACACCTGAGAAATGTAGATGATCACTGGGAGGACGGGCTGAGAAGAGAGACGAAAATGCACTGTAACAAATGAAAACCAAGGATGCCAGTGGGAACGCCTCTGCTCGCTTCCCTTTGCTTTAGTACTAACGGATACACCAGTATCGCCCCAGTATAAACATGGTGACCTAAAAAGTAAACTATTGCACCAACTTGGAGCAGTTCTATCATTTTTGTCTTGGCTGCAAATTTTTGTTTCCTTTTGGGGAAGAAAACACAAGAGAGCAAAGTGAAGATTTCTGTTTTGTGTAACGTTTGGAGACCTCTTTCTATAAATGAATGGTTGTTAGTAACATTAATAATAGCAATCATTTATCAAGCACTTTCCCCCTCTAACCATTGTACTAAATGCTTTATACTCTTCATCTCATTTAATCTTGGCTCCCACACTCTAAGGAGGTCCTATTAATAATTCCATACAGACAAGGCTTGGAGAAGGACAGGAAGCCCAGTTTGTAAAGTGGCAGAGCCCGATAGTGAAGCAGGATGCAGCTGAATTGAAAAATCCCAGACTGTAATCCTACCAAGAGAAGTGCATTCCTACGGGCTTGCCTCCACCTACATTTATTTCCTCAACATAGCAGACGTCGCGGCAGTGGGGGCGATGAGCTTTCTAGGTGGGCAGCCAGTTAGGACTCAAAGGCTTGAGCTTTGAACCCCCAATCTGTTTCTTGCTACCTGTTCTTAACCACTAGGCAGTATTATCTCCCAAGGCCAAGCAGGACTCCTGGAGCCAGCTTTCCTCCAGGCTTTTTCTACCACAGAGTCACTTTCTGTGCAAGTGACTTATGATGCTGCAGAGATGCAGGGAGCAGAGGGGACACCTGGGTCAGTAAGAATCAGCATAGGACAGCGACCCACAGCAGAATGCGTCTCACCCCAGAAACAAGAATTACATCCCGGGCTCTGATGAAGGGAATGCCGCTCCCAGGATGTCACTTACCAAGAGGTTAAGGATGTTACTCTAGATAGACCTAATGACATTCCACGCTGGAGTTGCGAGTGTGGCTGGCTGTTTCTTAGTTTCCCTCTTTGATTGGATGCATGCAGAACAACTTTTGATCTAGGAATCAACATGAAGCTCGAACAAAGTTTCTGGAAGAATGCGGTCGGATTTTGGAAGGCAGGAAGTGAATGTGCCTGCTTTCTAGTTTGGGATGATGACTCCGTAACTTTGTGACTCTCCGCACTTCCCTTTCCAATGATTGCTTCCTTGACTCCAACCAAAAAAACCAAAAAGCAAAACAAAAGACATGAGTGGAGCACTGACAATGCACTGGCTCTGTCATAGGCACTGGGCCGGCCCAAGACAGTAAGCGAGACAAGATTCTTACAGATAATTAAGTGGAGACATACACTGAATAATTCCTCAAAGAATAATTTAATTGCCATTTCCCTACTTGCTAGGATAAGAAGCCAGCATAGGATGCAGTGAGGTTCTATCTGAGCTGCATCTAAACTTGCATCCCATCTCCTGCCTCCCTCTGCTCCCTTTTCCATTTGCTCACTGCAGGGGACTGGCTAAGTATGTAAACTCTGCAGCCCCACCCTAGGGTTTCAAATCCCGTATTATTGCTAAGTGGCTGTGTGGTCCTTAGAAAAGTTACTGAACCTATCTGAGCCTTAGGTCCCTTAGCTGTAGAATGAAAATACTAGAAGTGCCTACTCTTGGAGTTATCAGAATCAAATGAGATGATCTAAGTGAAGCGCCGAGCCTTAGAAGTGGGCAAACAGAGGGGGTCCAATTAAGGCTAGTGATCATTAGCCTCTGAAAATGAGATCTCTGCTCTTTTCTCTCCTGTGTCCAGAGGTACTGGATTGTTTGCTCAAGATGTGACAAGGGGCATGATTTGGAGAATGACTTGCCAGGGTCAGAAGCCTGGACACCCTTCAACAGCTGTGTGTCTTTGGGCAAGTCAGGCGGCCTCTCTGGACCCATTTCCTTCATCTACAAAGGGAAGCTCTCAAATCCATTCGAGAATTAGAGCACATAGAACACTTAGCTCGGTAAACAACAGCTGCTATTACTATTACCTGATTATTATTTTTAGACTTTGTATAAAACATAATAATGCCTATCTATGGCTTTTAATCCCACAGTGTTAGTGGTGTTTAGACATCAGTTTCACAGTGGGATTCTGAATGTCTTTCCCCCTAGAGTGAATGGTCTTCATCCCCATAACGTTTCCCCTGAAAGCTCTCATTTGGTGAGTAAAATTTACAAGAAGGAAGGGAGATAAGGGATTCATGTGGTGTTTGTCCTTAAAACACTTCTTTAATGTCCACAGTTGCCATGGAATTTGTGTCATTTTTTGCTTGGGTGATTAGATTACGATTCATAAACAATATCCCCTATGTTTAAAAATCTTTAAACAGCCAGTTGGAAGTGGCTTGACGTGGACCACAGTTAATGCCTTGTCTGACGTGTATCTTTCACTGTCGACAGGCTGACAACCTACTGTTTATGCCAGCATCGGACTCCAAGTGGAGACCTGTGTTTTTCTGAATATTCTTTTCTTATTTGAAGTATTTCCTTAGTTTTCTGTTATCCTCTTGTTGGGAGAATTTGCACATATCGACTGTCTCTTGTAACCTTCCCAAACAGGAGTTATTGCTGCCTTTTTAGACTCCTTAACTTCCCCAGTGCTCATCTTCGCTGTCTTCATTCCAAGTTTCAGACAAAAACCGCCAGCTCCCCCCGTTCCATCCTCTGCCTGGGGCAACTGGGGAAAACTGGGTATTTTAAACAGCATTTTTTAAAGACTCTTTTTTTGGGGGGTTGTTTTTTGTTTTGAGGGGAGGGGTAATTATGTTTGTTTATGTACGTATGTATGCTTACAGGTGTTACCAGGGACTGAACCCAGGACCCCATGCATGCTAAGCACGAGCTCTACCACTTAAACTACGCCTGCCCTCACCTCTTAAACGGCATTCTGAAGTTTGGTTTTAACTAAATTATAACTTGCAGATTGAAGGACTAAAACCCCTTTTGCCTGTCGGTGCTTTTGTCTACAGGCTGCTCCTACAGGTGACTCAGCTGATCTGCGCTCTCCAACTAACTCTCTTCTCAACCGAGTCCCAGTGCGTTTTACCTTCCAAAATCTCTCTCAGATTATCTCACTGGTGTCCCCCACCCCTCATTTGGAGGGTGCGTCTACCTGCTTTTCTTTCTGTTAATTTTTTGGGGGGAGGAGGTGATCAGGCTTATTTATTTGTTTTAATGGAGGTACTGGGGGTTGAAGCCAGGACCACATGCGTGATAAACACATGCTGTACTGCTGAGCTAGACCCTCTCCCTCTACCTGCTTTTCTTGCTTCATTCTTGCCCTCCTTCAATGCATCATTCACAGAAATGCCAAAATGTCTTTTGAAAACGCACAGCTGATCATGCTAGCTCCCTGTTTAAAACCTTCCCGTGGATTCCCCACTGTACTTTGAACAAAATGCAAAATTCTTAGCAGGTGGTCTGGCCCCCGCTCCTCCCTGCATCCCCTCCAGCCCCCTCTGCTCACTCTATTTCAGGAAGTCTCCTTCCTTCTGTTTCCTGAACCAGCCAAGCTCAGGGAGTTGCCCTCCCTTTCCTCTGGGCCTCCAGTGTTCCCAGACACCAGCTTGCCTGGCTCCTTCCTGTCAGTGTTCAGCCAAAATGTCCTGTCCTCAGGGAGGCTTCCCTGATCCCCTCTGCTCCCCCGCCCCAGCTACAATAGATTTCCAGGTCACTCCAGCCCATTCCTGGGTGTACTGACTTCGTAGGACACAGCAATATCACAAATCATCTTTTATTTGTTTATTCTAACTTTGTTTTCTCTTTCCCTTCTAGAACAGGGTAGGGCAGGAGCTCTCAGACTCGGCTCTGTTGACATTTGGGGCCGGATAACTTTTTGTGGTGGGCTGTCCTGTGCATCTCAGGGTCTTTGGCTGCATCCCTGGTCTCCGCCCACCAGATGCCAGCTGCATCTTCCTCTGCTCCCCACCCCTGAGTTGTGACAACTGAAACATCTCCAGACGTTGCAGTGTTTCCTAAAAGGCAAAACTGCTCTCTGTTGAGAAGCCCTGGTCTAGAATTTAAATTTAAGAAGTTAAGGTCTTGTCTCACCCCAAACCAGAGCCTGGCACATTATTAGTAGTTAAAGGCTCACATGGAGAAGGAATGAATAAACAGCCCCCATTCATAGTACGTAATGATCCCTACGACACGCAGCTTCCGAGGACCTGGAATTGACTTGACCTGCTCCAGGTAACACCGCCAGCTAGCGTTGGAGCAGGATGCCACTCAGGCTGCTATGAAATCCAAGTTCAGTCTCTTTACTGGAGGCCACATTAATACACAGAGAACACGGTGATAATGCTACCCAGGCGCCTTCCTTGTTGATCACTTCTAGGCGCTGCCGCGAAAGGCCTCAATTCATACTCCTTTCTGTGCCGGAGATACCATCCCAAGCACGTTATTTAGCTGATTTCATCTAATTTTTACACAGTGCAGAGAAATAAAGGTATTTTCACATCGAGCAGTAACATTCCCTTAGAAAATTATCATTGTTCTAAACACCTTGATAGCTTTTTAAAAAAATTCAAGCTTTTGAACAGTTAATGCATTCACATGGTTTGAAAAGTAAGCAATATAAAAAAGGACATCGTGAGAAGTCATGTTCCTGTTTCCATCCAACCCATTACTACCTCCGTGGGTCCCTTTTTATTAGTTTCTTGAGCGTCCTTTCAGAGTTTTCTTTTGTACGTGAAGCACACATAATATTTTCTTGTTCAATCTTTCACTTTAAGGCAAACTCTGGTGTAACATACACCCTCCTAGACACCTTGCTTTCCCCACTCATCCTGGTGTCTTTCCACATTAGAGCAAAGAGAGCTGCTTCCTTCTTTTTTGCAGCTGCAAAACATCCCACTTTGTGATCACACACAAGTTTATTTAACCAGTTCTCTGTTGCTGGATATTTGGGTGGTTTCTTTCTCGTCTGTTATAAACAGTGCTGACATGAATTGCTTCAATGTACAGTATTTTCCTGAACCTATCAGAGAGATAAATCTTCGTATGCTATAGAGTTGCTAGGTCAAAAGGACAATGCTCTTGATAGACACTGAGATGATTTCTTCGAGTAGAAGAGTCCAACTATGTAGGTATGGTATCAGTGGGGTCAAGGGAGATGGAGAATTGATGAGGATCAGTTCGAACAACAGAATGGGAAGGAGGTGGGATTTCCAGGTGGGTGGAAGTCTCATGAACTTAGGGGAGACAGAGAAAGGAGAAAAGGTCAGAGATGGGAGGGAGTGGTGGTGGTGGTGGGGTGGTGATGGGAGGCAGGGTAATGAGCACCACAGATTAAGGAAAAATCTCCAGCAGCAGAGATGGGTGAGGGGCTTCTGGAAACACCTCCATTTCCTCCAGATGCTTGGAGAATTTCCACTACACTGGGGGTAAAATCTAGCATCTCCGCAAGATTGGAGAAATTGAGAACACCTGGTGGTATGTACAACACGTGACCCAGGTTCTATTCATATCCCCATTTTACAGATGAGGAAGGTGAGGTTCAAAGAAGCTGGGCTCACTCCACAGCTGAAATCCACCAAGTGGCAGAGTTGAGATTTGCACTGCCCGTCTGATGTCGGCTCCTGCTTTCTTAAGCACTCGGCCATAACACATCTATTAAAGGCTATTAGACAACAAATAAACAAGTCTTTTTTTAGCATCAAAAAATTAATAAACCTGATAAAAGACGTCCAGGGCTTTTGTTATTGTTACCTATGTCTTCTTGTGTCATTAAAACCAGTCAATTATTACTGTTTATATTTTTTATGTGTCTGAAGGTTAAAGCAACCTACCAGTTTGCCTGAAAACTGTTAACACTTGAGAGATTTCAGGTTAAGCTGGCCGGTGATGTACAGGACAGCCTCGCCTACAAAATGCCCAGTGAATATCTCCAGTGCCTGCATTTCCTGTTTGCAGGAGGCTCCGTCTCTGGAAATGCTCACCTTCTCTGGGTCAGCATTAAATGCCTGTTTTGTTCTTTTCAACTTGCTCAAGTTCGTATTGCTCTGGTCCTGATTTCTTTCGCCTGTTCTTCAAAATTGTGGGTGAGTTCTTCCCTGGTCACAACCCCTTTATCCTGCCACGGGACATCCATTATACCTGAATCAATCTTCACTCTTCTGGTGCCCAGGCCATTTCCTTGTTTTCACTCTAACTTCCAGTAGAACTCTCTGTTTTTTGGTTTTGTTTTGTTTTGTTTTGTTTTTTTAAATGCGCGTGAGAGAACAAATAGGACTCATTATCAGTACAGCACTCAGGTCTGCATCGTAGAATGCTAAAATGCCCTGGCCAGAGAGGAAGAGTGTGGCCACCAGGAAGCTGAGATAATATGCTTGGACTCAGAGCAAGGGGAGGGGTGTGAGTGCGTGCGTGTGTGTGTGTGTGTGTATGTATTGGATTGTTATAAATTTATCTTGGGGATTTGTAGAAAAAGGTATCAAAACAAATGGCCTTACAAGGTATTACTGCCATTCAGGGCAGCACGAAATAGGAAATGAATGGATCTTTATGTATTTTGAAAGTTGTCAGTCTTGTTGGCTCTGGCTCTGATCTCCATTTAGCCAATAACTCAAAGTTCTTCAGTGAGATAAACTGACCTACCAAATCAGAAGGCATGATGGCCGAGGATGGGTTAGCAGGCTATGATCCATGAAATCTGGTTTAAAATCCACAAATTCTGGTTTATGTCTAGTTTTGTAACTTAAAGGTCACATTTGAGCTGCAGATTTGAGTAGGATTTTGCCATGCAGATTTGGAAGGAAGAACATTCTAGGATGGGTTGGTAAACTATAGTCCATGAGCCAAATGGGGCATTCTGTAATAAAGTTTCATTTGAACACAGCCTGCTTTGGTAAATAAAGTTTTATTTGAATGCAGTCACACCCACTTGTTTATGTATTGTCTACAGTTGCTTTCATTCTACAAAGGCACAGATTGTACAGTCCCTAAAGCCCAACATGTTTACTGTCTGACTGTTAACAGAAAAAAAATTTGCCCACCCCTGGTGCTGGGATTAAGAACTTAGGCTGTGAATCAACAGCCTACATTCAGATCTCAGTTCTGCTACTTACTTCTGTGCAGCCGTGGCTGCTCACCTGTACACTGGCAACATGAGCACCTCCGGGCTGATGCGAGAGGGAAGTTCCGTAATCCCAATAGGTGCTGACTCAAGGAGCGTTATTGTAATTCTTGTAAATTAAAGACGTCCAGAGGCTTTCCCAGAGCCTCGATGCCCTGGATTATAATCATACTGGATGTTTTCTGTCCTTATAAAAATTAAACATCAAAAATATCAGAGGAATTTGCACAGCCACCCTTCCTGTTCCAGGAATATAAGACCATAAAATACTTGCAGCATATTTTCAGTGTATTTGATGTTGACTAACAGAGCCATGGTAACTGAGGAAGGGTTCGCTGGTGTGCCGTGGGGCAATGATTTAGGTCTATTCTGAATATCATTTTGGTTCAGGACTGAAAAAAGAAGATATACAGATGAAGTTTCTAGGAGACAAAAAATTGATATAATGTGATCACGATTCACAATGGTCTCGGTAGCACCAAATGGGGAATTGGAAGAAAGAAGAGAATG
Organism: Camelus bactrianus; assembly: GCF_048773025.1. Lineage (NCBI taxonomy): Eukaryota > Metazoa > Chordata > Mammalia > Artiodactyla > Camelidae > Camelus > Camelus bactrianus. The sequence goes on from NC_133557.1 coordinate 26,038,996, forward strand.
TTTACCAGGGACTGATGTGGATTCTGGCATCAATTATTAAAGTCTGGGAATGGGGAGACTTGGCCAGACAGCAGTTCCTGGGAAGTAGATCTGGGGCTTCTAGTTGGCCACAAGCTCAATTTGAGCCAGATGTATACAGCTGCCAAGGAAATGATCTTAGGCTGCATTAACAGAATCAGTACATGCCTTGTGGGTCTAAGGAAGGTAAAGGAAGAAAACAATTTAAATGAGCTAGACAGCCCACATTTGGAGAAGGGAGGTTAGTTATGGAGACAAATTACAAATTTGAACGAGGATGTTGCAAAGTTGTGCAGGCTGGGGGGGGGGGGCGCGAGTAGTCAGGTTAATGAGTCATCTGGGAACTGTCTTGGTGAGGAATGACTGACGGGTTTAGGGATGCTTCCCAGGAAAAGAAATGACCACAAGGGAAGAGAGCTTTTTGAAAGCCCAAAAGTTATTCCATGTGGAGGAAGCTGCTTTACTATCTCTATTGCTTTTTCGGCAAACCTTGGGGAGATAAATGCAGTATCTCTTGGACTATCAGCTCAGCCCACAACGGCTCCTCCGTCGCTCCCCTGTGCACCGAGTCCACTGTCTCCGGCAAGATGAGTCTCTGGAAGCCATATTTGTTCTTTGCAGCCCTGCCTGCCTGTTGATAGCCGATCATACAAGGGATGGATGCCTGCTAGAAGCCAGAACAATCCAATCCTTTCTCGGGGGAATGTAGAATTCTCCTTGAGGACTGCCAGGCTGCCTCTCTATGTGACTGGGTCTGCAATGAGTAAATGTGGGACAGCCAGTTGCCACCAAGACAGTGGCGTAGCTGACAAAATCAGTCTACAGAGAGAAATGCAGAGGGGCAGAGGTGGGAGATAGAGGGTCTTGCTTGGCTGGATTATTTTCAGCTTCCCGTTTCTTGGTATTAGTTCTTCCAGAATCTTAACTGCCTTCTTGGACACAGGCCTCATGAGATAGCTTTGTGTCCTTGTAATAGACCCCCCGCTCCCCTTCTGCTTCCACTAGTTCAGCTGAGCTGCTTCACTTGTAATTAAGTGTCTCACCTCCATCGTGCAGCAGGAAGTAGCTCAGTGCATGGAAGGCATCATGGTGGATCCTATTCTGCCTCTGAACGAGCAGCCTCGGAAAGTAAGGATGTTTCTGTTTCTGGGATTATTCAAGCAGAAGCTGAGTGACCCTAGACAATTGGGGGGTACAAGGAGAGCTTGGACTCGAGTTTCAGAAAGACCCGGAACTGACTCTGGGCCCTGCCACTCTCTTGCTGTGAGTCTCTGGGCCATGCTCCTAATCATCACTGAGCCTGCTTCTTCTGCAGGGTGGGGAGAAGAGGCACACCTCACAGAACTGCTGTGAGGATGAAATAACCTGTCAGTTTCCTATTGCCCTGTAAGAAACTGCAACAAACTCAGTGGCTTAAAACAGATCAAATTCATTATCTTGTGGTTCTGGAGGTCAGGAATCCAAAATGTGCCTCCCTGGGCTAAGATCAAGCTGTCAGCTGGGCTGTGTCCCACTGGAGGTTCTAGAGGAGAACCCACTTCCTTGGCTCTTCCAGCTTCTAGAGGCGACGTGCCTTCCGTGACTCACGGCCCCTTCCTCCATCTTCACAGAGCATCACGTCAGTCTCTGGCTTCCATCATCACATCTCCTTGGATACGGACAACCCCCACCCCCCTGCTCCGCCTCCCTCTTTGAATTACAAGGACCCCGTGATTATACTGGACCCACCTGGATAATCAGAGATCCTCTCTCCTTTAAAAATCCTTTACTTCACACCTGCAACATCTCTTCTGCCACGTAAGGGACCCTACTCACAGCTTCCAGGGGTTAGGATGTAGACATCTTTTGGGGGCTGTTACTCTGCCTCCCACGTCTAATGACAGAAAGAGCTGATTTTTATCGAACGCTTTCTATGTGTTAGGCACTATGTGCTAAGTGCTTTTCTGCAGATTATTTTATTTAAGCTTCACCACGGTTCCAGGAGAGACTCAAAAAGGTGAAACAATTTGTCTCAGGCCACCCAGCTAGGAAGCCGCAGCGCCAAGAACCAAGACTTGTCATTTCACTCCAGAGTCCTCTCTCTTAACCACCAGTGAGAAATGGTAAACCCACAGGCCTTCCTTCAGGCAAGCAGAGAGCCTGTGGTGAACCAGAAAGGACTCATGCTGTCTTGTGAGGTCAGTGGCCCCACAGCCCCAGCCCATAGGCGCCAGTTTTCTGGGAGACGCCATGCGTTTAGATGATGCATGTGAAACGTCCCAGTTTTGAAATGTCAGAAACCAACTCAAATGTTTAAAATAACATTGTGCAGCCAAATAATACAGGTTGATCAGTAAACCTCACCCCTACACTATCAACTTAAGATAGCTTCAATAATATACTATATATATATGTACAATATACAATATTGTATATATACTATATGTGAGAGTGTGTGTGTGTATAGTGTATATATATAGTATTTGAAAATACTGGCTCAGCATAGTGACTAACAGTTGGCAGTTACTATATGCCTGGCATGATGCTACATGCTTTACTGTCTTATTTCATTCCTAGTGTGTGGAGGTTTTCTTTGCTTTGAGTTCTTTATTACTGAGGTATAATTGACATACAACATTATATTTGTTTCAGGTATACAATGTAAGGATTCAATATTGTATACGTTGCAAAATGATCACTGCAATAAGTCTAGTTAACACCTGTCTCCTTTCTAGTGTGTGTTCTTAATTAAGAATTTAATCCCCGAGTTGGGAAATTATTTCTACTTTTAATAGTACTCTTATTGGCAAGCGTAAGACTTTCATGAAGGGTCTTAGCGAGCAAAGGTTCAGTTGATCTTGGTTTGCAAACCTGGCCTCCTCGATTTAACTAACCGTGTGATGGTGGGCAAGTTAATGCACCTCTCTGAAGCCATTTCCTCATCAGAAAAGTTTGTTCATAGTTTTCTGGTAGGGTTTCTATGACACTAGGATTGTAGGCGGAAGCACTTGCCAAAGCACCATACAGATACCACGTATGATTCATAGATAATTCACTAAAAGAACTTAATTAGGAGGTAAACCGCACAGAGATGGTGGCCCCCGTTATAAACAGACAGTTTTCATTAGATGTGAAGTTTTCAGCTAGAACTAGTCACATATCAGGTCCCAGGGCTGAAGGGAGACCCCGCGCACACCTTCAACTGTTCTGGAGCAAAGATGGACATTTGCTGGCTGGGAAACAGCTCCAGTTCCGCCTTGAGATGACTATTACCTTCTTGAGTTTCTAACTCATTGAGAAGGTCTGTTTTCTACAGCAGAGACTTCCGTGCCGGAGGTGGCAGCAAAGACAGGGAATCTGGGTGCTAGTTGTAGACTGATCACTAATCACGTGGCCTTAGGACTTTTTCATTTTCTCAACTCAGTTTTCCCACCTGGCAAATGTGGCAAACTGGAAAAAAAAAAATCACGTAATCTATGCTCTATCCTGTTACTTTAAAAAATAGACTAAAAGGAGACAAGAGGATTCTTTGTCAATGGATCTTTTTTTTTTTGTATTTTCTGAAGTTGTCTCTGTTTTGGAGAGTAGAATGGTGGTTACCAGGAGCTGAGGTGGGGAGGGGTGATGGACCAGGAGAGATGTGCAAGGGTGCCAAATTGCAACTAGGAGACAAGTACGTCCCAGTCACCTGATGCACAGCGTCATGATTACAGGCAACAATGCCGTGTTATAAATAACAAACTTGCTAGGAGATTAGATCCTAGTTATTTCTGCCACACAAAAAAAGAAATGATAATTATGTGACTTGATAGAGGTGTTAGCTAACACTACAATGGCAATCATATTGCAATTCTAAATTAATCAACATGTCGTATATCTTCAACATATATAATGTTACATGTCAAACATATTTCAGTTTAAAAAAGTGGTTTCTGTTTTGAAGGCATCTGGACACCAGAAAAAAAATGTAAATGAAACTGTTTTATAACATTTATGTGTTAAAAGTTCAAACAGGTGAAAATAAAGTTTCCCTTCCTCTTTTGGTCATGGTCCTCTAGTTTTCATCTTCAGAGAAAGCCGCAGTTACAGCTTTCTGGTATATTCTTCCAGAGATGTTCTGTGCTAGTGGTTCTCAACTGGGGGGTGATTTTCACCCTACAGGACAGATGGCAATGTCTGGAGACATTTTTGGTGTGACAACAGAGGGATGGGTAACTACTGACCTCTCGGGGGTCTTAACAATGCACAGGACAGCCCCCCATAGCAAAGAATTCTCTGGCCCCAAATGTCAACAGGGCTGAGGTTGAGAAACCTTGCTGTATGAATACATGAGCAAATACAAGTGTGCGTGTGCACATGCACACACACACACTTTGTATATACAAATGGTAGATACATCCCACACTTTCATCTTCTCCTTTTCACTTAACCACAGAGATTGTTCTGTCTGCACAAGCAGATCCTTTCAAGCTGCAGAATCTCTCTCTGTATAAATGATCATTAATTTACTCAGTCTCCTATCGAGAGATATTTAGATTATTTCCAGCATTGCTGTTCGTAACTGCCCACAGGCTAGCGTATCCATCTGATAATTCCTCTAAGTGGGAAAACCGGATCAAGGATTATGCGGCTTTGAAACGCTGGTAGGTGTTACTGAAGCTTCTGCAAGGGCAACTCATTTACATTCTCACCAACGATGGAGAGAGAGAATCCTGCTGGCACCTAACCAACAGAATACAGCCCCTCAGTCTTCCAATTGACTTAGCCTCAACTAATTACACACTTTGAAACAATTGTAATTTCTAACCATTCATTTTTCAACAAATATTTATTCTTTGTGTCAGGCACTGGGGCGGGGTGGGCGGGGAAGAATAAATCTTAGTGTCCACTCTCAAAGGAGCTCCCAGGAGACTAGAGGGATGGTGTGGACAGGAGTGTGATACATTCTATGGGCTTTTGGGGTGCTCAGGGTGGGTCCGATCTTCTAATTTTTCAAGAAATGCTTAGAAACTTAAGAGTTTTATGTGACAGCTCCTCATTTTGAAGTACAGGCAAAAAAAAAAAAAAAGATTTAAAAACATTTTGGGAGACAGAGAAATCAGGTCTGAAGGGCGGATCTAACTTGTGGACTGTTAGCTGTCAACCTCCAATGTTCGACTCTTATGCTTCTCAAGGAGACTAACAGATGCAAACCTTCCCTCCACAGGGACCAAGGCTGTGGTATATATGTTTGCATGCATCCTGATTTCTTCAGGATAAGTGCTCAGAAGTGGAATTGCTCAATGACATAAAAGGTTCCAAGGCATTTGATATACACTGCCAAAGCGGCTCCCAGAAAACACTGCTAACTCACATTTCTACCATCAGTATTTGAGTGCTTTTCCCTGTTCCCTTGCCAACACTGGGTATTAATAATGAAAACATTCTCCTGCCAGTTTCACAGTTAAAAATATTCTCATTGTTATTTTATTATTTATGATATTCTTGGCTAAAATTCAAATACTGACTTTACCAAACGTGGGTGACAATGCAGAGCTGGAATGCTCTGCCACCACTGGTAGGAAAGCAAAAAAGCAGTGCAACCACTTTGGAAAACAGTTTTCCAGTTTCTTAAAATGTTAAACACACCCAATATCTATGACTCAGCCATTCCATATTTAGGTGGTTATCCAAGAGGAAAGGAAATAGGTCCACAGGAAGACTTGTACAAAAATGTTTACAGTGGCTTTGATTGCAATAGCCCCAGACTGAAAATAACCCCACATAAATATCCATCAACAGAGGCATGGATAAACTAATTATGGCTTATCCATTCAGTGGCATACTACTTGGCAATAAAAAGGAATGAACTATTGAGACATGTGATAATATGGATGAATCACAAAGTCATTATGCTCAAAGGTGCTAGTCAAAAAAGAGTTCTATACTCTCTGATTCCATTTAACTCCAAAAACGGAAGTATACACTCACCTATAGTGACAAAAAGCAGATGTGGTTGCCTGGTGATGGCAGGGGGGAGCAGAAAAGTGGGGTTACAAAGGAAATTTGGGAATAAAGGAAATGCTCACTGAACTGTTGGGTGGTGATGGTTTCACAGGATATATACATAGGGCTGAACACAGCAAACTGTACTCTTTGAAAATGTGCAGTTTTGGGGGGAGGGTAACAGCTCAGTGGTAGAGCACATGCTTAGCACGCATGAGGTCCTGAGTTTAATCTTCAGTGCCTCCACTAAAAAATAAAGTGAAAGAAAAAGAGAAAAAAAATTTTTTAATTGCAACTCCCTTTCTCCTCCCAACCCCTCAAAATTTTTTTTAAAGGAAAAAGAAAAAAAATTGTGCAGTATATTGTGTCTCAAGTACATGCCAGTAAGGCTGTTTTTCAAAAAAAAACTCCCCAAATATTACAATACTTATGGTTGTTTTGTTACTATTATTGTTGTTGTTCCCTAAGCAGGGACACCGAGTATGATCAAGCTGGCTATGAACTGCACAACTCTGAGGGTGCAGTTCAAATAGGTTAGGGTGTGAGCATCGCCCCCTAGAGGTGTGCAATGAAGGCAGCAGCCTCACTAGTGAGCTGAATGAACACCATGGCGTTCATTAACAGCCTCTTCTACTTCTTATGAGTGTCGCCTTTTGAAGCCATCTATGGGCTCTCATTGCAGACTCAGGTTCTTGAAAGAGCGTCCGCCGTACAGGAGGCAAAGCTGTTCTCCACCTCTGCGTCTGGAGCTCTGTTTTGCTGCTGCTGAACCAGAGACATTTACTCCTGATCTGATAACTCTGCCCTGTGAACTCCTTTCTTGGCACCTAGGAGCATGGCGTCAGCGCCTGTTATTTTAGCAAACAGGTCTGTCCAGCAACTGGTATTTGTAACCTTCCTTGTGATTGGTTTGATCAAATCTACTGTCGCTGAAGTCAGGGTGCCACTGGCTTATAGGTCAAGTGCACTGAGCTTCGATGGGCATTCTGAAGTGGTTACCAAAAAACCGGCTCTTGCTAGAATAACTGTCAAGAGTGCTGCTTCTTTTCTCTTCTTTCATTTTAATTTCAATTACAGTGATCGGCCTCGTTGATCTTGGTACCATTAGCCTTGTTTTTCTCATAGGACACTAACTTTAGAAGTGAAGAATCTTATTCAGGATCACATGCAGAGGAGGTGAGGAAGCTGAGCTTTGTAATCATACTGGTTAGACTCCAAATCTCAAACTGTCTCCCATTTATACCCTGGGTTTCAATCAGTTGCTTAGGAGTCTGTCTTCCTTTATCTTAAAAGACAAAAATAGAAACATGCTTCATCTTTGAACCCTGATAACAAACCTAAGGTCTTGTGCACAATAGGTCTTGAGATGGAGTGGGCCTGAAGAGGGAAAGTAACAGTTTGTGTGGGGTGCGGTGAGGGGGGTTTCCTAAAAATGTTTTCATTTCGGTCCCACACACCAACATCTCATGGATAAAACGTAGTGAGACAACAAGCACCTTTGACCCCACAGGCCTCCAGTGGTCAGATCTTGCGTGATAACAGCAGGAGTGGAGCTTCTCAGCCTCAGCCCTGCTGAGCTTCAGGGCAGATACTTCTCTGCGGTGGGAGCTGTCCTGTGCATGGTAGGATGCTTACAGCACCCCTGGCCGCTCCCCGCTAGATGCTCTGTCGTGAGTACCAAAATTGTCTCCAGACTTTGCCAAACGTCCTCTGGGTGGTGGGGGAGGAGACTGTCCCCAGTAAAGAACCATTGGTCTGTGATTAATAAAGGCTTCAATGATTTTTCAGAGCTCCAACGAAGTCTCTTTAGATTACAGGGCCGGTAAAAACTCGGGGCATTTCCCTCTCTTTCTCTCTCTCCTCCCTCACCAGCAGAACTTCCTAGTGGAAGCTGAATGTTTGATTAGCATACTCAGAAGCCCGAGAAATGTTTACTTAAGCATATGGTTGACTCAGAGAAATCATCTGTATCATCCTTTTCTCATTACAGATGACACTTACTGAACTCCGACTATCTGCCAATCTCAATGCTAAGTCCCTTAATGCGTGTTATCTCATTTAATACTCACAGCTTTTAAAAATAGGCATAAACATGATCCCCATCTTACCGATGAGGAAAGAGAGATTGAGGGAGATGAAATAACTTCTTCAAAGTCACTCAGAAGAATGGGTGCAGCTGGACTCTGCACCCAAACCTGTTTTATGCTGGGGTTCGCTCACCGTACTGATTTCCAAAATTATACTCATTCACTGTAGGGCATTAAAAAACCCCAAAATGAAAGGAAAATAAAATCACTGCTAATCTCATCATCTAGCAAACTGCTGTGCCGACATTTTGTTGTGAATCTGTCCAGCCTTTTTTCTCCGTATTTAAGAGCATATGTACTTTAGAAAAGGTGGAACCTGTTTAATATTTTGCTTTTCCAACATGATGTTCAGTATTCTCCACCAGCCTCCTTTAAAAGGCCTGCAGCATATTCCAGTGGGGAAAGTGTAAACAATCTCCAGTGTTAAAGACATTCGGTCGTATTTTTTTCTCCTTCCTTTTCCCCTTCTGTCCTTCCTTCCTTTCTCTTCTTCCTTCCTTCCATAAATTCTGGGCAGTTGAATCCTGGAGTAGTGGTTGTCGTGTTATTAAGGTTCTTGATGCATGCTGTCAAACTGCACTCTCCCCTCGGGCTGTGCTGGTTTACAGTTTACCTGCACTATGTGGTGGATTTATTTGTTTCTTCCAAGAAACTCGGGACTTTCAACTTAAAACATACACACACACACACACACACACACACACACACACACACACACTTGCAGATATCAAAGAGGAAATTGCATTTGGTTTTTATTTGCATTTCTTTGACTACTAGTAAGTTTGAAATTTTTTTATGAACATATGAGAAATGTCTGCACTTAAAAAAGACACAGTGGGGCAGCAGTGGTGAAAGGCAGATTCTGTGAAATATGAGTAATATTCAGACCACTTTCAAAGAAAAAAAGTCTTACAGACTCAAAGTGTTAACATATACATTTAATTACACAACATAAGTGCACAGCAACGTAAGAGAAGGCTTACTATGCTCCTTACGCTGACACCAGTTCTTAAGATCAAAGCAAGTTGACAGATTAATACAAACAAAACTATGAAAACTGTTAAACCAAAATCAGCCACAAGAACTTAATATGGTGGTTGAAACAACTGCACAGAAATGAAATCTGGAAATCTCGGCAGACAGCGTGGACTCCTAGTCGCAGGCACTTTCTGACCCGCGGTGACTCAGCCCGCCCACCACTTTTCTCCTTTGGAACCAGAGAGAGAAACAAAGCCATCCAGGGGAACAAATGCACCCTTTACACATTCAGCCTGATTCTCTTTTCTTCCCATTCACTCCACAAATAAAGTAATATAACTCCAGGGTGAGTGATTATCAACCCAAGTGCAGGAGCAAGCGGGATGCTCAGCTGAACATGGAAAGATTGTTCTTAGATGATTTGCAAAAGGAAACATGAAATGTAACTATTTTCATACAGGCAACTCCAAAACCTCACTTTGCTAAACTTTGTAAGCATAGAGCAAGCATCAGAGAGAGCAAGTCAGAGCCACAACTTTCTCATCTGTAAAATGGAACAATAGGATTCGAGTCGGTTGAGTGAGAATAATGCAGGCAGGCTGCTCAAAACATGCCAACATGTTCTCAGTTCCTCAGTTGGTTTCTGAGGGATTTAAAAATGACTCAGACTATGTTGTCTTTATAGGAGAGAGGCTGCATTCCAAATTGGGACCATGAGTTATTAAAAAAAAAAAAAAAGTCCCCAAAGCAAAAATACACATCACAAGGTCCCCACTTTGCCCCAACGTAGCCTGGGAGTAGCTTGCAGGTCCTGCACCAGGATTTGTGTCCATTTTTATGGTACAGCCCAATTCAAGCACAGAATGCTCCTTCGTCTCCCTGATCAAACAGTTGGATGCATTCTGAGTGATGTTCTGAGTGAGAGAATCATTGGCTTCTACGCAGCACAAACACCAGGAAGCTGATTCACAACTTTCTGTGTGGGGTCTGACTCCTACAGAAGGCTCCCCGCAGATCTCTGCTCTCCCTCCTGCCATAGGACTCCAGGAAAGCGGCGAGTCAGCCTCCTCCTGCCAGCAACCTCCTGGGAAAATAAAACCAGCCTCCCTGGAGGCTAGCTAGCTGGAGTTAATTTTTACATGCACATTTTGTTGACGTTTCCTGCGTGTCTCTAGAAAATATAAAAGAAATCATCTCCCTTTCTGTAGTCGCAGGAGCAGGTGAGGACACATTTAATGCTTGCAGGTTTCCCTGCGGGCCCCCAGGCCCCCTGCTCAGGTTTCCCTAATGCTGTGACGCATGGAGTCTCACGCTCACAGTGAAACCCTGCTGGTTCCTCCAAACCTTTCTAACAAAGACTTTGATAGCTTGACTGTATTATTATTGTTGTTGCTGTTGTTGTTACTTGGGGTCCAATTTTCATATAATAAATTGAAAAGATTTTTAGTACAGTTTTATGAAGTTTGACAAATGTCTACCACCTTGTAACCACTGCCCAAAATGAAACAGAACTTTCCAGGGCCCCAGTACACTCTCTCATGCTTCTTCCCAGTAACAACCCGCCCACCTCTGTGGTTTTGATTTTCTGTCCTCACAGCTCAGGTTTGCTCAGTAGAGCTTCTTGTAAACAGAGCCAGACAAAACGTACGCTTTTGTGTCCGGCTTCTTTCAGTATTACAGCGCTTCTGCGACTCACTCATGCGGCTGTGTGCCTCCTTAGTTTGTTTTTAAATTGCTCCTGGGTCATAGTGCATTGTGTGAATGTACAGTTCTCTGTGTACCCACTTATCTGCTGATGGACATTTATTACTTCTTTTCCAGTTTTTGGCTGCTATGAATAAAGCTGCCATGGATGCATCCATCTAACTCTTTTTGGAGACATGCACGTTTATTTCTCTTGGATAAATACCCAGGAATGGAATTGGGTTTTAGAGTAGATGTATGCTTAATGTATACATAAGAAACTGCCAACTGTTCTCCCAAGTGGGGAACTTACTTGGTTTTGAGATTCCTGGTTAAACTGTGTGCCCCATTACCTGCCCCTCAGTAACACAAGAGCTTGTATTTTCCTTTGTCTGGGTAGAATGATTGCAAAACAAAAAATGGCTGTATCTCTTTACCCCTCCTTACATTCATACCCTTTGCAATATCATCTCTGCAATGCCATCCATCCAGAGGTGGAGTCCACACAGACACAGAAAACAAACTTACGGTTACCAAGGGGAAAGGGAAGAGGAATAAATTAGGAGTTTGGGATTGGCAGACACAAACTACTATATATAAAATAGGTAAACAACAAGGTCCTACTATATGGCACAGGGAACTATATTCAGTATCTTACAATAAACTATAATGGAAAAGAATCTGAAAAAGAATATATATGCAATATGTGTGTGTATGTAGGTATAACTGAATCACTACACCAGAAACAAACACAACATTTTTAAAGCAACTATATTTCAATTAAAAAAAAAAAAGAGGTGAAGTCTATTTGCCACTTCTTGAATATCAGATTTGTTGCTCTGACCAACAAAATGCAGTGGAAGTAACAGTATGCCATTTCCCAGTCTATACCTCAAGAGGTCTCATCTCTTCTGTGCATACTTGGAACCTTGCTACTGCCATATGCACAGACCTGGCGTGGCCTGCTGGAGGATGGCAGATCACACGCATCAGGGCTCAGGTGTCTCCATGGAAGCCATCATGGACCAGCCTACAGCCAGCCTGCCTCCTAACATGAGAGAGAACCCACTTTGCATTGGGAGGGACCACCTACTGAACCCACAGCTGACTATAGAAGCCTGAGTGAGTTCAACTTTGAAAAGAAGAACCACTTGACAGAAGCCATAGACTCATTAACAACAAAAAATGCTTATTACTTTAAGTTATTGCATTTTGGGGTGATATGTTACACAGCCATGCCTGACCAACACATTTCTATTAGGACAGACCTTCACCTCTTCCTCTACCACTTACTACTTGCATAAACGTGGTCAACTTAGTTAACACCTCTGAACCTTAAGATACTTCATCTGTAAAATGAGTATTGTAATGAATTGTTTTGAAGATTAGATGAGTAACTGAAATGAAAGAACTTAACAGTGCCCAGCAGACAGTAAGTACTCAATGAATTCTTGCTACAGTAATAACGATAATTCTTTTAAAAAATCACCACATGCTCTTTTTGCCACAACACATTTTCTTGTAGCTGAATATTCTGTGATTTTAGAAATGGAAGGGTCTGGACATTCTGAAGATTTGTCCTTCCAGGTTGGAATATGAGCTCTTTTTTTTTTTTTTTTTAACCAGACATTTCACAGTTACACGATATAGCTGAGCTATTTGTTTTCATTGATTGAGAAAAACATAATGGAAAATGCAGAATTGTAAATTCTCAAGCACTTTTACAAGTGGATTTGTATTTTGGGAAATTACAATAGCATTGCCAATACATTGAAAAGCTAGTGGTACATGAGAAACGAGATGATGTATTTAGTTGACAGACACTATTTTGTATATATACCAAATCATGGGATCTTTATACTAATTTCTATCTTGTGAGTCCATCAACTTTGGCCACCACTGGGGACTGTGGCCAGGTTTTCCTAGATTGGAAACTACTGATCAAGGGCAATAGTGGCCTGTAATACAAGGCCCTGGGTGGCCCAAGCTTTCTTCAGGTTGCTTACTTTTGATCCTTCTTAGGTCTCTGTATTCATTTCTATATTCATTCATGTCTCCCACTTACCATCTTGTTCCATCCACGCTAGCCTTCTGGCTGTTTCTCAACCACCCAAAATTAGTTCTTTGCTTTGCTGTCCCCTTGCCTGGGAAGCTTGTTTTCCAAGTCTTTAGAAAGACAGCTCATCCTTTTATACAGACTGATGCTCAAATATCATCTCCCTAAAGAGGCCTTACTTCCAAGCTAAGTACAGAGACCTCCTTCCACTCGTTCTTCTGTTTCCTCTGGTTTTGCCTCCTTCGTGCACTTCTCCAGTATTATTTCAGTGGCGTATCTTCTCTGTCTTTTTCTTGATGATTTCACCCTGCTCCACAATGAGCCTCAGGAGAAAAGTCAAGCACCGTTTAATACCTGACATGTAGTGGTGCTTAGTAGATTTTAATTTAACAGCTTAATCTTGTTTTACAGATGAGGACCCTGAGGTCCAGAGAGGAAGAAGACAGTTATATCACCTGAAAGTGATTAAAATTGAGGCCTCTAAATCTCTCGGTAATGCCTGCTCATACTGTCACCCAGCCTCATTCAACCTGAATTAGTAAGGATTCAGTGTAGATGCAAGACAAGCGATAGTTTTAATGATTTAAATGTAGTAGAAAAATACTGTTCTTTCATAAAGAATTTTGAAGGTAAGCAGTTGTTCTGGGTTCTGGGTAACCCTGAGATACCCAGATACCCGTATCACAAAATGTCTATATTTTGTGGCTTAAAAGAATTTTTTTTTTCATTATTCTGAGGTTGTCCAGGCTTAGCTGGACAGTGTTCCTGCTCCATCATGTCAGCTGGGGCTTCAGCCACTGAATACAGAGTTGGAAGGAGATGTGCAATAATATCATGTATTATTTCCACCATGCAAGTAACCTCGAGAGCAAGGGTAAAACGTAGGAAAAGCATTAGAAAAGTGATCTTTGAGTGTTTGTTTTCTTTTTTTAAGTTATATATATACACGTGTGTGTATTATATAAAACACATATATTGTTGTAAAATACACATTAAAAGTGTACCACTTTGGCCATTTTTAAGTCTATAAATCAGTGGCATTAAGTACATTTATAATTGCATAACCATCGCCACTGTTTCCAGAACTTTTTCATCATCTCAGACAGAAACTCTGTCCCCATCAACTAGTAACTCCCACCCCCTGCCCCCAGTCCCTGGGAACCTCTGTTCTTTCTCTCTCTGTGAATGTACCTATTCTAGGTACCTCCTAAAAGTGGAATCATATAATACTTGTCCTTTTGTGTCTAGTTTATTTCATGTAGCTCATCCTTTCTGTTTGATATCATTTATTAAATTGTAAGTTTGTAGAACTTAATTTTTTCAAAGGCTATATTTAACAACCAGCTTATGAGTTTCCTGAGAATGTCAACCATCCGCTCTCATGCTCCAGTAGAGACTGGCTGCCCCACAGCCCTGGGCCAGCCCGTGGTCCAGCTGCCATGGACCCAGAACTCCAGCGCAGGACGCTCAACCCTACCACCCTGCTCTTCGTCACTGGCCCCAGAGGACGTCCTGACCCCATTCTGTTCCATCTTCAGTGACCTCATCACAAACCATGGATGGCAGAATCCACGTATCCCAACCCTCCTTTAGAATGTGGCTGAAGAACACGTGGGAACACTGAGGGTGCTGCATGTAGCAAGGCCAACCCTCACCGACTCACGTTAGGCCAAATACATACTAACTCCCCAAAGCCATTATGCATTTTTAAGGCAAGAATATTGAGAAATTGAGAAAATGACTCGTTCTTGAAATTGCAATGTCATATAAGATTTTCCATCACTTAGAAATTGAAGTTTCTCACCAGGAAACTCTTTGCTCATCAGTCATTCACCTAAACCTAACTAGTCTGGGGGAGAAGTCTTTTAATACACACAGACTGTGCATCCACCCTAGTGTTATAAATCTTTGAACAGAAGATGAGGACACAACTCACATATTACACTTTAATTTTTTTCCCCCATTTTCTTTGCAAAGGTTCAGCCACTTTCCTCATAGGAACACAACTTTATAGTGAAATGAGTCAGTCAGTGACTGTGACAATGAGATCAGGAGGGACGGACAACCTGTAAGACAGCAAAGGACGGAGGACACCCTGCACAGGGGCTGGAGCTCAGACTGGGCACCCACTCAGCACAGATCTTAAGATCAGTGGGGGATTCTTATCCGTGGACTCCAGGCAGGTTTCCCAGCCCCTCTGAGCCTCCCTCGGTCATCGTCCCAAGGTCATCTGGGGTAAGTGGCGGCCACGCCAGCCTCTCACCGGTTTTCCCTCTGCCCCAAGCCACACATGCTCCTTGCTGGTCCTTAACACAACCACACGCTCCTGCCACGGGGCCTTTGCCCTCGAGGTGCCCTCGGCGGACACTCTTGCCCCAGATACAGGCGAAGCTCATTCTCTCACTTCATTCAGTCTTGGTTGAGATGCCACCTCTTCACCCAGGAATTTCTTGACCACTTCGTCTGAGAGAGCACCTCTCTCCACCAAAATCACTCTCTCCCCCTTTCCTGCTCTATTTTCTCCATAGTAATTTTCTCTGTGATGGGCCAGGATGTAGTCGTTTTGTTTTTAACAGACTTATTGAGATATAACTCACATACCATATAATTCATCCATTTAAAGTGTACAATTTAATGGTTTTTAGTATATTCATAGCCTTGGGCAACCATCACCACAGTCAATTTTAGAACATTCTCATCGTCTCAAAAAGAAACCCAGTACCCTTTAGGTATCATTCCTTATTACCCCCTTTCTCAGCCCTAAGCAACCACTCGTCTACTTTTTGTCTTAGACTTGCCTATTATGGACGTTTCCTATACATAGAATCATGTAATATGTGGTCTTTTGTGACTGGCTTCTTTCACTTAGAATGGTGTTTTCAAGGTCCACCCATGGCGTAGCGTGTGCTGGTACTTCACTCCTTTGTACGGCCTAATAATACTCGATTGCACACTCCCACTTAATTCTCACAACTGCAAACAAATCTATGAACTCACATCAAGGCCGCAGAGACAAGGAGGTCAGCCCACGATAAGCAAGGCCACTTTCGAGCGCTCCACCCCCTCATCATCCGATGCTGGGACAGAGCGGCCTTAAAGCGGGGAGACGTGAACGCCTACAAGCACGCTGGCACGGACGGGCTCCTCGCGCTCATTTCCTAGTCCAGCTCCGAGGATCTTCAACCTTGCACACGTATAAAAAGGAGCCCAGAGCTGCATGTGCCAGGCCCTACGCACACCACGGGAGACCTAGGCAAGGGATTTTCAAGCGTAACTTGGCTAATGTGATTTTAGGTTAATCTTGACTCCTCAAAAGTATCTTCCACCCCACATCCTGCCTCCGAAATGATGCCTCTTCACTGTCCTTCCAGAAATGCGCTGGTGCTGGAGATTGAACCCAGGACCTAATTGCACGCTAAGTACGAACTATATCCCTCCTACCAAGTCTTTCATTTGTAAACGATATGGCACCTGCCGGTCACACTGATAAGTGAACTGGCAAGTCTCACGTGACGCACACACAGGTACCAGCAGACCTTCCCAGCACTTTCCCAAAGAATTACAGAGGAACGGCCACAAGGACGGATACCACTCCCTGAACTCAAAAGGCCCTTTTGCTGTGTAGGATGTGTTCATTTCTTTCAAAAAGTCCTGCTAGCTCGTGCCCTGTGCTGGGCACTGTTCAAGGCATAGGGGAAGTGCAGTCAGTGATTCAAAGCAGGTACATGCTTCAGGGAGTTTACAGACTGATGGAGAAACCAGGCAAGAAACGACTAAATGTGATTTATAATATAGTATCCAGTGGTGACCAACACTGTGAGGGGCAGAACACAGGGTGTAAAGGAACAGGGGGTGACAGGAGGAATACGCTATTTCAGCTGGTGGGACCAGGGAAGATCTCGCTGCAGAGATGTCATCAGCGCCGAGGCTGTGATGAGGATGTCTACAGCAAGTGCAAAGGCCCGGAGGAGGAACAAGAGTGGTGTGCAAGGACCAGCGTGCAGGCCAGTGCTTGCAGCAAAGGGGTCAAAGGGAGGCGGGAGACACAAAGGATCAAGTTGGAGAGGACCCAAGGGCCAGACTGTGTAAGACATCGTAAGCCACAATAAGGACTTCGGGTTTTATTTTAGGTTTTATTTGGATGGAAGTCACTGGAGGGGTGATTATATGGTACTTCCCTTAATCCTTACAGAAAATATTATCTTACTTAATCCTTATAATAATACAGTGGGGGTAAACATTGTTATCCTCACTGGATGTCAGAAAAGTGAGGCTCAGAGAGAGAAAAATAACGCGTTCAGGGTCACACACATGGTAAACAGTAGAGTAAGGATTTGATTCCAGATAGCATGACCAACCAGCCCAGTTTTGCACTGAAAACCCTGCATCTTGGTCAACCTCGCAGTCCAAGGCAGAGCGCAATGGCTGGTCACTCTAATTTCAGGTTTCTTTGCCTCCAAATCCCATTTGCAGTAATAATTTCAGAACCCTGGAAGAAAAGGACCCGAATTTCAGGGGCTGTAAGCTTCCTTTCTGAATTCTGCCAAGGAGGGGAAAATATGTTATATTAACTGTCTCCTCAAAAGAGTCTCATCAGGAGCTTGGCCGCTCAGAGAGAAGGGGGCTCCGTCTCTATAGTGACCATCTGATGTATCACACCAACTGGGATGCTCTTAAGAGTGAAAGGGATGTTATTAACAGGCACATGGAAACTGCAAGCATTAGCCAGGGCAGTGCTAGGCAGGTCAGGCCGGAAAATCACCCAATCTTTATCTGACTGCAGAATCTGTAGGGTGGATCTCCTCGGCAAGGCTCCAGCCCTTGTGTGTGTTTCTCTTCGGCCTTTAAGCTCCAGAAACTCTGATCAAAGTGTTTTTCTGATAAAAAGCTCGAAGGCCTTTTAGAAGAATCGGTTGAGACACACGGGCCTCGGCTCTGTCCCATGTTACAGTTTTCAAGCTTCAATGGTCACAAGGATAAGATCTCTTCCTTAAGTCACCATGGATGCAGTTTGATTCTTTTGAAAGCCCTGGAGTTTCCCAGGTCAAAAAGAACAGGCAGAAGTAAAACAGAAATAGTAGCTACTATTTCCTGAGCGTCAGTTACATGTCAGGCACTGTTCTACATCATTTAAGCATCGGAACATTTCTTGGAGGTGGCTGCCAGTAGCCCCATTTTACAGATGAAGGCTCTTAGGCTCAGAGTAATTAAGGAACACACCCAAGGTCACACAGCCTGTAAGAGGTAGGCAGAAGAATCTGAATTTGGAAACATCTGACAGCAAATCCTGGCTTTTCATCCGCAGGCCTCTTTCTTGTGTGGAAATCTTTGCTCTATATCCCCTGCAACCCTTGGGCTAATTGGTGTCTCCACAGGAATCCTTAACCCAGTGTCTGTGGGTCTTCCCAAGTGATACTTGGATAAAATTCAGGATAAACAAACAAACACATAAACACTAACCCGAGTGTTGTTACTATTTTTTCTCCTTTTGAAAATGAGTAAAAATGAGCAGTCCTTGAAACTTTGTCAGCAATGGAAACCAGACATTTTCATATCACATCAGATAATCTGAAATATCTTTTATGGTTATTGCCACTTCAAAATTACAGTTGTTAGCAGACTTCCCATTGGATCTTGTCATTTATTGAGTTAATAAAAAAAGTACATCTATTATAGTATTATACATCTGTTTAAATTTTTTTCAGTAACTGTATTTTAATATAATTGGTTTTCTTTGCAAGCCTATGCATTTTTTGTACATTTAAAAACAATTCTGAGAAAGGCATCACAGGCTACCCCAGACCCCAACAGGGTCCATGACATAAAAGCCATAAAAGCAAAGAGCTGGGAAGTGGGTCATTTGTTTAATAAATGATTCACTCTTTGGGCACAAAATTTTACATAATTTCTTTACAGTGTTACCAACACTTGCACATTTAAGAGGTAGGGAGACTCTTAATGGAAGTATCTCATTCATTTATGCATTCCTTAAAGAAACAACGGGCACCTACTGTGTACCAAGCCCTGCGAGCGCATGGGAGACGGGACAGACCAGAACTCTGCTTTCACAGAGAGCTGACCTTGTAAAGGGTCAAGACAACAATAAAACAATCATCACACGTATAATTAGGTAACACAAGGGTGACAGGGCCTGGGGTGGGGTGTACTGAGAATTCCCTGAACAAACACTGCTTGGCTGAGATCTGAGGGGTGGGCAGGCATGAAATGGGCAAAGAGGAGGGTGAAAAGCGAGCTGGAGTTGACTTACACAAGCTCACTAGAGCCGACAGATCCGCTTTCAGGGATTTTGTGATCTGGCTGTTAAACACAGCCATTATCCAAACTTAAGCTATAAAACTTAACAATTAAATGAATTATAGTTAAAACAAAGAAAAGAAATACCTCTAGCACTGCTCTAGAAGTTATACCCCGCGCGGCCCACTGTATTCCTACGTCACTCAGCGATGGCAGCGGTTAACGCTACTCATTTCAAATGTCCCCTTTCCACCGAGAACCCCCTGAAACCCACCCCACTCCCATCACTTCCTGTTTCACTCTCCGGCTTACCTTACTTTCCCCCATAATTTTCATCACCTTCTAACGTGCTGTATAACTGGATTATTCATTTCCTGTCTCTACCACTCTAAGGTTAAAATCCATGAGGGTGAGGATTTTTTTTTTTCCCTGTTACCTTCCTTGCCTGGTCTCTAGTTCTAAAATGGTCCTGGTCTAGAGGAATCTAACACAAATATTTATTGGACAAATGGATGATGGGATCTGAATGCTTGTTACGAGTTGACTGACAATTTCAGAGTCTTGTTTCCTTAACCCCTGTCCCTTCCTGGCTGACTTGAACTTGAATCCCAACTCTTCATCACCAAAAAACTAAAGATACAGATCCAAAATGCTTTACAGAATTTTGAAGGGGAAAAAAAGAAAAGTCAGAAATGTGACCAAATGGCTCCTAATGTCAACTGCTCTTTGACATCAGTTGTGCAGGTCCTTAGCTGGAAGGACAGTAAGGACAGGAGTCCTAGGACAGCCTGCCGGGGTTCAAATCCCCGCCATGCTGTTGGCTTTGCAACCTGGGGGAGTGAATTAACCTCCTCCAGCCTCAGTCTGCTCATTTGCCAAATGGGGAAAATGATATTATAGTCAACCACTCCAAGAAGCCACCGAAATGCAACCTTATGAGCCAGGAAGAAAGAAAAAAAAAATTGTTCTGAATTATGAAACAACCCACTGACTCTAAGACTTACACGAATTTTAGAAATGTTTTAAGTAGCGTTGCCACATAAAATACAGGAAGTCCAGTTAAATTTGAATTTCACATAAAAAACTGAAGGATGTTTTAGGATCAGTTTATCTCATTTGGGGGTATCCGACTTGGGACATCTCTAGACTAAAAAATTATTCACTGTGTATCTAGATTTTAAATTTAATTGGGATGCTGCATTTTATTTGCTTACTCTGATAACTCTATTTATAAAGACCAAAAATGTGTCTATGTCCTAGGCTCAGTGGAACATGGTAGTGTATGTCTCATTAGAAGGTGTGGGTTGAATGGGTTAATGTAGGAAAAATGTTAGATCAGCACCTGGCACATAGTAGGCCCTCCGTAAATGTTAGGCGTCATTATAAGATACCTCCTACCAGTTCAACAGACTCGTTTCCACTCACCTGTAGGTCCTGGAGGCTCCCTGTTCCATCCCCAGGCCTTGGCGCAGATCTTCTTACCCTTAAAGAATCCAATGTATTTATTCAGTGAAAGGAGACTTTTTTTCCTCAATGAATGGGGGAAAAAAACAACTTAAAAAAATTTAATGAATGGAGAGCTTTCTCTTTGTTTTTCACCTTTTTGTACTGATTCACCCATGGTCTCAATCCTTTGAATGCCTTGAGGGTGGGGCGGGGAGTGCAGTCTTGTTTCAAATCTTCTCTGAAGGCCGGGAAGAGAATACTTTTCGATGTGCCCCTGCACTGAGCCCCTCTCCTCAAGGGTACCTCCTCTTCTCCAGGACCTTCCAGCAGCTCCCTCTGAGAGCTCAGGTGTCTGCTGCCAGGTACACCCCCATCCTACTGGTGAAACTGCTTAATTAGCCTAACTGAAGGCAGCCTGGGAAGGGGTATTAACCCTGTATTTCCCATGCCCACCGCAGGCTCCCAGAGTCCTCTGTGGCCCCTTTTTGCCAAGTTCTCTTGCTGTGGCCAGAACATACTACAGTTTGTCCAGAGTCTCTTTCAAAACAACAATAACGGGGAGGGTATAGCTCAGCGGTAGAGCACACGCTTAGCATGCACAAGGTCCTGGGTTCAATCCCCAGGACCTCCATTAAATAACAAGTAAGTAATTAAACCTAACTACCTCCACCCCCAAGGGAAAAAACTAAAAATTAAAAACTAATTTAAAAATAAATAAATAAAACTTAAAAAAAAATTCCTGGGAAATAAAAACAGAATCTAGGTAATAAAGTCTAACCTTCTTTTTCCTTTTCCTTGGCGCTTGGTCTCGTCTCACTCGCTCGCCGGCGGCCGCTGCAGACAACCTGCACCTGGCACTTCAGACCTGCGTTCCTAGCGCCAAACGGCCGTGCACGACACTTCCGCCGGGAGGGCCGTGTGCAGAAGCGCCGTTTACGACACTTGGACCCCCAGCGCTGTGAGCAGGACAACTGCGCCTGCTCCCCAGCGAGCTCCGCCCCAGCGAGCTCCGCCCCAGCGAGCTCCGCCCCAGCGAGCTCCGCCCCAGCGAGCTCCGCCCCAGCGAGCTCCGCCCCAGCGAGCTCCGCCCCAGCGAGCTCCGCCCCAGCGAGCTCCGCCCCAGCGAGCTCCGCCCCAGCGAGCTCCGCCCCAGCCCCGCTAACCCTATAAATTCGACCCCGGGGACCACATGTGTTCTAGATCGAGAATTTGGGCCTGTTCTTTCATCAGAGAATGAAGCTTTCCTTTGCTTCTGGACCAAACTCGGTCTTGCTCAATTGGCTCGAAGGATACCAGGCGGGAGGGCTCTTGCTGGGGCCTGACTCAAAAGGTGGGTGACGGATGGTTTTCCATTTGTCACTATTTATTACAGTGCAGTTTAGCATTTAAAAATACCTGTTTACCAAATGGAATGGTGCCTGGGGGAAGGCCTCGTGAATATTCACGTGTTTTTGGGTGGGTTTTTTTTTTTTTTTCTATTTTCATTATCATTATTGGCTCATTCGATCTGTTGCTCTCTTGGCCCTGACCCCATGGGAAGTGTTTTGAGGGCAAATCTAGTCCCTAATTCCTCCCTTGAGATCCCCCAACCGCAGTAAGACACTGAGCATAAGGTGGGCGCTCCGTGGAGGAGGACAGGTGCGATACCCCCATGGCTAGTAGCTGATTGCTATAGCTTCTTTTTTTTTTTTTAATTAAAATTTTTTTTAAAATTGAAGTACAGTCAGTTTACAATGTGTCAGTTTCTGGGATACAGCATAATGTTTCAGTCATACACTTACATATATTCCTTATATTTTTCATTATAGGTTACTACAAGGTATTGAATATAGTTCACTGTGCTATAGAGAAGATACTTGTTCTAGCATCTTAAAAACATCGCACAGTGTGTAGTTTTTTTTTTATTAAGAAGTAGATCATTGAGATAACTATTTTTATATTATTTAAACATTTTATTATGCATTCATACATATCATAAATGTATAGCTCGATGGATTTTCACACCTGAATAAGCCCGAGTAAAGAACAACCAGATGCAGACATAGAATATTCTAGCATCCTAGAAACCTCTCTTGTACTCCCTGACACTCTGTACATTGGTTTCTATTTGGCTTTGTTTTATTCTGATTCGCTTTGTGGTCCTTGTAGTTGCTTTTCTTTTCTTTTTTTTTCCTTTTCTTTTTCAGACTCAACCTTAGCAAATATAATCTTACCTATAGCCTTGGGAGAGCAAGCCCTCCTCATTGTCACTTGCTGGTTCAGGGCACTCTGGGCCCATCGGGGGGCTGCTGATGCAAGAAGACAAAATTTTAACAATAACAAAAAATTAAGTCATTTACAAGAGCTGATGAGATGCAGTTGGAGGCTAAGAACATTTACAGGAATGCAGTCCTTCTAACCTCTTAGTGCAGACCTCCGTGGGAGAAAATTTATATTTGGCCTTATATGGTTCTGAATTTAGTAGTCAATCATACATTCATTTCATCTGCATTCATTTCATCCAACACATATTTTGACTGATTGCTTACTACAGGTATTAGAGCATTTTGCATGCTGGAGAGCGAGCAGGAGTCAAAATCAATAAAGCCCCTGCCCCCAGGCACAGACCAGCAAATGGATAAGAAACGCATATTGCATGTCAAAAGGATGCGGTGCTACCTAGAACAATGAGGTGGGGTGAGGGGAGAGGGAACGCCAGCAAGTGGCCCTGTTTTCTGCAGGCAGTCAGAGGAGGCTCTCATACAAGGAAGACCTTTAGAAGACAGTGTGGGGCCACACTGGGGAAGAGCATTCCAGGAAGAGAACCCAGCAAGGCACAGGCTCTGAGGCTAGAGCTCTTGGACATAGTGGTTGGAGCCTGGGCTTGAGGTTAGTTTTGTTTTTTTGTTTTGTGTGCATGTGTGTGTGTTTTTTATTGGGTCTAATTAATGGCTGGGATTTCTCCTTCTCCGGAGAGGGGGAGGGTGAAATATGACATCGGGATGTTCTAGACGTGCCTTCAGTGGGAAAGCACAAAGGGAAAAAACTTTGCTTCATTTTGGGGGCCCAAGTATATTTCACCGGGTGGGTGGAGAGGCGTATGGTGGCGGTGGGGAGGGTGGGGTTCTTAGAGTTGTTGTGGAGATTTTGTTCACTCTGAGGGAAATAGGGAGCCATGGGAGGCTTGGGAGCATCACATTTACACGACCTGGACTAGATTACAAAGATCAGTCTGACTGCTATTGAGATATTTATAGGGGGTAAGAATGGAATCAGGAAAACCATTTTGGAGGCCAGTACAACAATCCAGAGGAGAGAAGATATATGTCTTTTTGGGTTTTTTTCCCCAGTTATTTATTATTGTTTAACAAGCCACCCCAAAATTTGTGGCTTAAAACATCAGTAGTTTATTATTTCTCATGGTTCTGGGGGCTGCCTGGCAGTTCTGTTGCTTCACAATTATCAGCTGGGTCCTGTTTTCCTCCATCTTTGCCTGCCTGGCAATTTTTCTTTTTGCTGTTTGCCAATATGCATTTGACCTTGTTGAGTGTGGGTGTTTTTATGTTGTTTCCATGAATATTCTCAAGCTTTGTTCTGGGATACAGTTAAACGACCCAGAAATAGTTTGATCCTTTCAGGTCTTGCTTTTAAGATCTGTTAGGCAGGATCAGAGCAGCAGTTAGCATCCGGGGCTAATTATTCCCTACTACTGAAGCAAGACCCTTCTGAGTGTTCTGCCCATTGCTGGGGAATTAGGAGGTCGTCCATTCTGGCTCTGTGAGCCCCAGTATGGTCCCCTCTAATCTAGTGGTGGTTCTCTCCGAAGCTTCGTGATGTTTCTCCTGGTGGGTGTGCTGACCAGCAGTCAGCTGAGGACCTCAGGTGGGTCCTTGGCAGATCTCTGGAGTTCTCTCTCCCTGGCCCCCTCTTCTCTCTGGTACCCAGCCTGCTGAACCCTAATTGTCTCAGTCTCCAAACCTCTCAGCTCCATCTCTTCAACTCAAGAGCCCATCCTGCTCCTCCTGGGTTCTCTCTCCCCAAACATGTTGACTTTGAGATGCCTCTTAACCATCCCAGTGGAGATTCCTTGAAATGTTGTCTAGAAGAGGTCCCTTACAATGCCCCATACTTCTCTTGTTTGAGATGAGTCAGAGAGACTCAGGTGGGTCTTCTCTGGAATGGAACGTTTCCTGTCAAGTGATGGCCTTCATACTTCGGATCTGACTTTGGGCTCACACTGGCAACTGTGACTCCTTAAATTATTTCAAATACTAGGTTGATGAGCTTCAAACCTTAGCTTTGTGTCTTCCCTGTTCGGTAAAGGAAAACAATACATTGGTGATTCTGGTTATCCCTTATTTTAAATTCACGTGGAAGAGACTTTACTTCTGACTAACGGACTGCAGTGCTATCTGTTAGCAGTAGTAGCCGAAGTACTGCCATTGGTGAGTGATATGCTCTTAAAAATATTGGTTAGAAATGATTTACGATAGTCTTAAAATAGTATTACTCTCATTTGCCGCCTTCTACATTAGCCAAGACTCTTACTTGGAAATCATAGAAGTCCACCTCAAACTAGCTTAAGCAAAACTCCTAAGAGAAATCCCTTTATAAAGAATTTATAGGCTTACATAGTTCAAAAGCTTAAGAGGTAGGGAGGCAGGACCTGATTCAATAGTCTTTAGATCTCTGTCTCTGTCTCTGTCTCTCTCTTTTCTTTCTCTCTCCCTCTCTTTTCTTTCTCTCTCCCTCTTGGTTCTGCCTGCCTTGTCCTCTCTTCATTCTCAGTCTAGTGGGACTAAGATTTTGTTGGCCTTAAGCTTTTGATCTGAGAGAAGTAGAGAACACTTTCCTCGTTGTCGCTGGGAAAAGTCCTGTGGGCAAGGGGGTCCCAGCTGGCCAGGACTGGGTCCTGTGCCTGTCTTTGGTGTGGGATCAGAGGACAGGCCCCCAGGATGATGGGACCGGAGCAGGAGTCCTGTGCAGCAAGGTTCCTCACCGCCGGCCGCATTGATATTCTGGGCTCTGTCATTCCTTGCTGTGGGGCCACCTGTGCGTTATTACGTTTAACAGTACCCTCGGCCTCGATCCACTAGATGCCAGTACTAACCCCTACCCACTCGCCCATTGTGACAACCAGAAATACCCCCAGCTGTTGCTAGATGTCCCCCTGGCAGGCAAAATCACCCCCACTTCTATGCAGTGAGAGTAGTTTTCTACAGGAAGAGATGCTGGCTGGGAAAATAGGCCTGAGACCCGTTCCAGGGTGTTTTCTGAACAGAACAGAAGGAGGTGGACTGGTTGTTGGCATCTGATACTGTGCTGTGAACCACTGTAGTGCTTACAAGTGAGTGCAGTGCTCTGATTCTTACAAAATAATTTTGTGTCCGGGTTCCTAAAAATTGCGGGATACCTATGAAAATGTGAGCAATGCAGGAATGTTATAGCATAAACAGAAAAAAACCCCTCTGGTGTCATGATAAGGAATGTAAACTAAGACTGAAATACCAAGGTCCATTCTGGCTCAGCCTTGTGTTAGGTGCGTGATCTTCCTTAAATGATTCGGCCTCCTTTAATCCTTGGCTTTCTTCAATATAAAAGATGATTAATGATACCAGACAAAACAATTAACAATAGATGTGAAAGTCCCGGATAAACTCTAAATGGCATGAAAACCAGAGGTATTATTTAAACATACTCTTGTATTAATTGAACATGGTAGCTACTTGAGTGACTTCTGAGTTTTTAGACTAGTCTACCCAGATGTTGTCTCTGGGTTGTGTATTCTGTAGCTGTGAATCATTGTATATATTTTTTTAATTGATGTATTTAGTGGGAGGAGGTAATTAGATTTATTTGTTGTTTTTTTTTTAATGGAGATACTGGGGATCGAACTCAGGACCTTGTGCATGCTAAGTATGCACTCTACCACTTGAGTTACACCTTCCCCCACATTGTATTGGTTTTCTTCTTGTCCTCTCTCTTCCTCCCTCCTTCCCTCCATCCTTTCCTTCCTCCTCTCTTCGTTTTGGTTGATTGATGTAGAGATGTCAGTGTTGAGATGTCGAAGTTATAAGAAAGAGGATGATTACTTTTACTTTCTAGTATGTTCCAAGAGGCAGAAGAGTTAATTAACCAGTTAATTAACCTGGTTAATTACCAATCTCTTCTATTCCTGCTGTTTAAAAAGAAAAAAAACAAAAAAACAATAGGAAAGAAAAACATTCTCAGCTCACTGAGCTAACTGGTGGGTGAGAGTTCTAGGAACGATACTACCTTTATGAAGGCAGACAGTATGTCCCAACAGAACATGCTGTGTTACGTTTTCAGCTTTCTGGCTCTGTTCCACTTTGGTAATAACCCAACCGGTTAATTCAGTGGGATTGAAGCTTCCGGTCTTTGTCTGAACAAATCAGAAATTGCCAGAAAATGTTTGAACAAATTGTGGAAACGAGTCGTAGTCAAGGGTAGACTATATCCCAGAAACAAACGAATGACCTAATCCCGTGTCAGATGCAGGGGCGAAGTGATTCATCTCTTAAAAGGGACTTATAGCCAGTGTTTACTTCCCAAGTGAAAAGAGAGAAAATTTGCTTCTTGATCTAAACCAGTTGTAGGAAAATTTCAGAGTGTCACCTTTTGGAGCAAACATGGTTTGACGTTTGGATTAGATTCGCCATTTATTATGCAGGACTGTCTTTAGAGTTTTGGGTTAAGAATGCTGTGTTTGTTCCTCTTCTGTTTGTAGAGACAGGCTTTCCTGGGTTATTTCTCTTGTGATCACTATCAGTGGATGGTGTTTTCATATTCTTGCTTCAAATCTAGCAATTGCTGAAATGAACACACAGATTTCTTGGCCAGTCAAATAACTCCTAAAAGATGCTTTCTTCTCAGCAGGAAGCTTTGGAAACTTCCAGAGAAAATGCAGCATCAAGTCAGAGACCACACTAATAATCATCACGATTTACACGTGAATAGTATGAACTACAGGAAATCAGAGCGAGAGACCACATGCGCCACACACGCACACACACGGAAGAAATTTTTATTATGCGCTTGGCTAGGAGTCTCTGAATGTTTATAGTCTGGGAATGGATACTGCGAAAGTCTTTCTGTTGTTAGGGAGGGCCCACGTTCCCACCCGACACCCTCATCTACGGCCTTGGCTTTGGAGTCAGACTAGCACTCTTTCTCTACTTAATAGGACTAGGGGAGATGTGGTTTTTTTCCTCTTGGCATATTTCTACAACTGGAAATCAAGGAAGCAAAGAGGCTGATTAATCACTTTCTAGCTAAGCATGTTAATCTTTCTGGGCCCTTTGGGGTTTCCTTTTTGAGCGGAGGAGGTAATTAGATTTCTTTATGTATTTTTAAATTAATTTTTTATTTTATTTTTTAGTGGAGGTACTGGGGATTGAACCCAGGACCTTGTGCTTACTAAGCACACACTCTACCAATGAGCTATACACTTGCCCACCTTGGGGTTTCTTTTATCCTTGTTCTTTTTGACTGGAGAGCTAATCATATATACCTGTGGGTTCTGCAGACGCAGGAATCGTGGGCGAGTTAGAAATGAGATATACCAGTGTGTGGTGTGGGGAAAAGGAGGAGTCACATCTGTGTTTCCAAATCAGCCCTCAAACACACGTGGCTGTCCATTCATGGTGCATAGACTTCCTTATTCCAACTGCTTTCAAGTTTTGAAGGGCCAACGTACAGAAATACATAAATCATT
Organism: Camelus bactrianus; assembly: GCF_048773025.1. Taxonomy (NCBI): domain Eukaryota; kingdom Metazoa; phylum Chordata; class Mammalia; order Artiodactyla; family Camelidae; genus Camelus; species Camelus bactrianus. The sequence goes on from NC_133557.1 coordinate 26,067,197, forward strand.
CTTCTTATTCAAGGGTAACTGGGAGCTCTGGCCACAACCTAATTTTTAAAAGTGTAATATATTATTGATTAGAACAAAATTAATGAGTCCCTAAATAATGTCTCAAATGCATGAGTCAGTCTCAGGAACTGACCATTAAGCCACTGGCCATACATCAATTTTTAAGAATCACTAGGAAAGGGAAACAGTTTGAGAAAACAAAGGAAATACTCTCTGTGTTTTCTTTTTTTCTTTTTTGTCCTTGTGGGGAATGAAAAGAGACAGAGTCTTTGATTCATGTACGGCCAAGATCTAGGAATAAAACAAATACAGTAGAACTCTTTCCTAAGTGGTAGGCACAGTCCTAAGTCCCACGTTTAGGGATCTGGTCTACAGCAGGATTTTAGTGTGTGGGGCTTGTTGTCAACAACACAGTGTGATCTGGGTATGTATACTTAAGGTTCACTCAATATGAAACCAAAAACTTTGAAATAATTTATTTTACTGGATTTGAATCCACTGAACACAGCACTTGAGTCGGTCATGTACACAGTCTCATTGTTCCATTATCAAACACAGTGTCCATTGTCAAGTTTAATTAAAATGCAATGAACCTGTGGCAACCGTAGATGACGGAATCCGTCAACCAGTAAACAGCTCTCTGATCGCGCACCACACCTGACATTTTAAGGGCTTCCTGATGATCAAAGTTCAACCACGTTTTATAGCTTCACAGTTGCACTGCTTCGATTTGTTTATTTTCATTTCCCCTGGGCAGAACTCTCTAATCTGGGCTTACCTTTTTATACTGTACTTTTGAGAGGGGCTCAAATTACCCTACTCTAGTAATAGCAGTACTCTTCCACAGGAGATTTTAGACATGCCTCTGCCCACTTGAAACAGACTGCTGTGCATTTACTCTGTAGATACAGGAAACAGTTCTTGTTTGGAATTGAACTAGGCCCTTAAGGGACGTGAAGCTCTGGTGGTGGTCCCCCCCACCCCATCATCAGACGTGAGTTTTGTTTTATCAGAATTAAATAAAAATGGATGATGTGGTTGCAAATAGAGACAGGGAAGGGAAAATCTATTTGTAAGATCTTTACTACTTGTGCCCAAATAAGATTGTTCTCTGATTGTTTGCTGACTGTTTATAAGAGAAAATCATTATTCCTGGCTCCTAAGTTTAGAAGTCATTCATACCAGGAGGAACAAAATATTTCAACTGTTTTTATTCCCTCAGTTTTCCTATGAGTATTCTTTCAATATTTTGGCTAATAATACAGTGAAAGAACAGGCTTATCTAAGCAGTCTTTTCCTAGAAAAATCCAGATTTAACTACTACTTTGGATAATCAAATATTGCTTCCTCAGAAGGGGGCGTTCCATGAACAGCCTTTATGAAGTACTGCCGGAGTCCCCCTCCCATCTCTCTGCATTTTCTTGCCCTGCTTCACTTCTCTCCAAAGCAGTCGTCAATACAAGCTATTATATTGCCACTTGCATGCATCCACTAGCTTAGAAGCCCCTCGGTCAGCGCCACCCAAGGGAAATCTGATGCGAGCCACACAGGACATTTAAGATTTTCTAGGGAATACATTCTAAAGGTAAAAAGAAACAGGTGAAATTAATTATGATAGTGTTACCAACCCAGGCCCTTGGACTCTTTAACCCATAGAAATTGATAAGGGGCCAGATGAGAATTCCTGCAACACTTTACTGGGGCTTGTGCTACAGCACGAGGGAGCAAGACCAAACAGGTGCCCTCACTCACTCCCTGGGAGGAGCCCCGTGGGTCCGTAACTGGGGTAACAACAGGGGCAGGTGCTGGATCGGGCAGGAGGGGTGGCTTAGGTGGTCTGCGCACCCCCTTGGTGGTGCCGTGTGCAGGGATCATGCGCAGTGCCCTGCTTTAGCTCCTGGCACCTCAGAGATGGCAGTTGGTTTGTGGCCTATATGTATCCTGTTGTTCATAATAGGTTGCATGCAGTTACTTTTAGTCCCTTAGAGTTTCTTTATGTCCTGTTGCTCAAGGAGACGTTAGTCCAAGTGCAAACACTGTGGTAGAGGGTCCCGCGTCCCAGCCTATCTCAACAGTATGTTTTATTAAATGCAATACATCCATAATATTATCATTTCAACATCAAATCGATATAAAACGATTGCTAATGAGATAGTTTAGATTCATTTTTTGGACTAAGTCTTCAAAATCTGCTGTCTGTTTTACACTCCCAGCACATCTCAGTCCCAACTGGCCACCTCTCCAGTGCTCAGTGGCCTTGTGCGGCTGCTGTGTTGGGCTGTGTGGCTCTAGAATATACTCTCCAGGTTGTTAGTGACTTTGTTCGCTTTTTTATTTATTTGCTTAGAAAGTAAATACTAAGCACATATTAAGTGCATAGTAAATAGTCAAATAACAAATGAATATTAAAATTATACAGACCACAATTATTTAGCCAGACGTCTGTGGATCAGATGTCATCCAGCATGTTCCAATGCCTCAGGTTTTCTCTTTCTCCTAACATTTCCCTCCTGCCTACTACTCTAAGAGTATCAAAATGCAAGAAATGTCTCTGTGACCATTTATTCCACCAGTGACCTACTTTTGCTGGGGAGAGTCAAATGCTATATCCTGTGGTGACACTCTCTGCCCACACACCCCGCAGAATGGGCCCATTAAAGCCCCATTCCTGCTTGCTTTCTCCCCTCTTAGTTCTGTGCTCCCTCTGTTTAAATCAGTTCTCGAGCTGCCTAATCAGCACTGGTTCAAGACATTTTAAAAAAGATCGCACACCCCTTGGTATTGGGGCGGCACCTCCTTACCGCCTCTTCCTCTGTCAAGTCCGGTAAATAAAAAATGCGTTTGGCACCTTCTTTGTGCCAGATCCCATTGAAGGAGGCACCGCACGTACACCTCAGGCAAGCGTAGACACTGGCCCTGCCTTTGAAGAACTTTCAGTCCCGGGGAGGCGGGGAGACAACAGTCATTACAATGAGGACACAGGAGAGTGTGGTGGGAAAGGCATGGGCTCTGGAAAAATATAGGATTCGAATCTTGGGGCTGCCACTCACTAGGCACGTGGGCTTGGGCTGATCACAACACATTTCTTTGCCTTAGCTTTGTCATCTGTAAAATGGAACTAATGGAAGTATGTACCACCTAGTGTTGTTGTGAGGATTAAACTGTTTTACTGTTATTTTGCACTTTGTTCTTTGTAGATATTGCATTTTTTGTTGTTTTTGGTTTTTTCCCAAATGGAAGGTTTAAGGCAACCCTGCATCAAGCCTATCTACTGGTGCCTTTTTTCCAACAGCTTTTGCTCACTTCGTGTCTCTGTGTCACAATTTTGGTAATTCGGTAATTGTTGCAATATTTCAGACTCTTTCCTGTTTATATTCATTATGGTGATCTGTGACCAGCGACCTTTGCTGTTACTACTATGACTTGCTGAAGGCTCAGATGATGGTTAGCATTTTTTAGGAATTAAGTGTTTTTTAATTAAGGTATATTACATTGCTTTTTTAGACAGAATGTGATTGCACACTTACTGGACTACAGTGTGGTGCAAATATAACTTTTATATGCGCTGGGAAACACACTAATTCATGTGACTTGCTTTATTGCCATATTTGCTTTATTCTGGTGACCTGGAACGGAACAGGCAGTATTTCCGAGGTGCCTGGAGATATCTTCATTGCACCATTATACTCTAGTAAAGAGGTGGCCTGGGATCGTTGCCAGCTATGATTAAGAGACATGCATAGCTAATATATTAGACTTACTAGAAGAGTGTCTGGCATCAGTGTGTAGTAAATTCTATAATAAGTAAATAAATGTTAGCTGTCATTATCTATATTGGAGGAAGATGGCCCTTTTGAGAGAATTCAGGGGACACAGCAGCCCTGACAGTGAAGTCAGGTGACATTTCCTGGAGGAAACTTCATCACCAGTGAAGTCTGGGGAGTAGTTTAAGGGGGAGGGAACAACATTTGTAAAGGCCTGGAAGCAAGTTCTCTGATGGCAGTTTGAGGAACAGAAATAAGTTAAAACTGCCTAAAACACAAGCCCAAAGGCCTCGGAGGGCCAGATAGAAAACATATTAGGGTGAACCATATGAAACTTGACATTCAACCATTTTCAAACTATAAAAATGGCAGTTGTATGTGGTTTAGACTAATAGCTCAGCTAAACAGAGCTAGCTATGCGTTAAAAAACCAAACCATAAACCAATACAAGAGCAAGCTCCTTGATAACACAGCATGTCATGGGGATACACACCAGGTCTCACTGGGACACCTGCTGCCCCTGGCCTGGGAGGGCTTGTGGGGAAGAGGACAGTGTGCAAAGGTGACCTGGGTGCATGGCCGGCTACAGGTGCCCCGTGGGATTACATGTGCTGGGTGGTGCCCATTTTAAAAGAAAAGTCCAAAAAGTGAACTTTCACAGGTTGTCTTTTGATTTTAAGAGGTTAACTCAAATTTTGGGAGGTGGGCATAGTAGGAACCAAAGTATTTGTCAACTGAACGTGGCTCCTTAACTACTAGCTGCTAATCTTTGGCCTGAGTTTAGATGGGAGGTGGCAGGAACGAGGCTGGACTTCTGAGTCAAGATTATCATTTAGGAGGGCCTTACTGAACATCTTCCCCACTTTCCCTTACCCTGCCTGCTGCTATCCTCATTCAAAGTCATTTTCTTCTGAAGCCTTCCAGTTGCTTCCCACCCCACTTAGAATCACATTTAGATTTTCCACCTGGTTTATCAGACTCCACCTGACCTGCCACCTCTCAACTTCCCCTGCACAGTGCTCCAACTACACTTAATTTTTTTTTTTTTAATTTCTAAAACCCACCAAGCTCATTTTGGCCTCAGGGCCTTTGCACAAGCTGTTCTGTCTGCTTGAGATACTTCTGTCTTAGATCGTCCCAGGGTTGGCTCTTTTCTCATTTAGGGGTTAGCTCAAATGTCATGTCCTCAAAGAGGCTATGCTGGGATTTGAGGACTCACCAGGAGGACTCCCAGTACCCAGCACGGCCATGATTTACTACAGTGAAAAGATACAAAGAAAAGTCAGCCAAGAGAAAAGCCGTGTGGGGTGAAGTCTAGGGGATCCCAGAAGCAAGCTTCCGGGGGTCCTCTCCCAGCAGTGGCAGGCAGAGCTGGCTTAATTCCACCCTCAGTGAGGAGTGACATCCTGTGTGGAGCACTGTCCAACCACAGAAACTTATTAGAGACCCAGTGCCCAGGGTTTCCAGTAGGGGCTGGTTAAGGCAGCACCCTGTACCTAACAGGTACCCAGGTTCCAGACCCCCAGGAGGAAAACAAGTGTGTGTCACAAGCCACCTTTAAGCACAGCGAGCCATTCTCACTGGGACTCACTGGGGGATTCTCCTGAAACTAAGGTCCCAGAGGCAGCCCAGGGCCAGGGTGCACACAGGCCTCTGTCAGGACAGCAGTCTCCGCCCCGCCAAGTGAACCCTTCTGCTCCGAGGGCTTTTCTAAGCTCGCCACCTGAAGTTACTGTCCTGAGTCACTCCTTCACGTATAATCTTGTCTCATTTTCTCCTGGGTCCTTGCTAGGACCCAGTGTTATCCCATTTATTTCTTGGCTTACCTGTGGACTGTCTCCCATGTCAGGATGTGAACTTCCTGAGAGAGAGAGCCATGCCCGTGTCCACAGCAGTGCCTGACTTGGGCAGCCAGCGAGTAGTCACTGGATGGACGGATGGACATACGGATGATTTATTTTGCCTGTCCCGTTGCTCAAGGGCCACGGCTTGCTTCTCCGTCTTTACTGTCCTAAGACTTGTCTTTCAGGCTCGTTCCTTTGGCCTGTAGGGGTTCTGTCCCAATGCCCGTGCCGAGCTGAGAGACAGCTTTTTTGAGTGAGAATAGTTAGGTTTTATCCCGTCCCTGACCAGGTTTCAACTTTCCAGGCTGAAGGCTTTCAGTGTATTTCTCAGCAGCATCCTAGCATCCCTCTGCCCTCAACCCTCGCCTCCTCCCTCATCCCTTTGATCAATGGCATTATCCTTCTCTGGCTGAGCTGCTGACACACACTTTACAAGCAATGAAGCAGTAAAAAGGCAGAACTTTGACCCTTACTCTGTCTAAAACTTCATGGCAAACTTTTCCTAAGAGATTCAGCTGAAGCAGTTTCTAGGAAACTCATTCCTTCCTCCTTTCCTCTCCCCGCCCCTCCCCCCTCTTTCCTTCCCTCCTCCCTCCCATCGTTCCCTCCTTCCATCCTCCACCTTCTTTCCCGCTCTTTCTTGAAACCCCCTGAGCCAGGCACCGTGCTGGGCCTGGGAGACAGATGTGAACAAGACACGCACCTGCGGTTTTCATCTTTTAAAATCTGGCTTTCAGGTTCTGAGGGCACGGACACTAACAGGTAAGGAAACAGCAAGCCGACATCATTTTGCAGACGGTCCCAGAGGGGACGGAGCTGCTGGGGTTATAACTGCTGGGCCCTGCCCTGCACTGAAGGTAGGGCCACGCGTGTCTGGACTGGCCACGCGAGGGAGTAAAAATAACACCTCTTTCCGGCTGAGAAGCTTAAGCGAGCACGGCTGCCTGCGGCCTGCTTGGTCAGTCTGGGTCCAGAGCCCAGTTTCCCCACCGGAGAGGGGTGGTAGCTTTCCCAGGCCGCGCGTGCAGTAGGCTGTGTGGCTGTGTTTCTTGCTTCTTTCAGTGGCGGCCCTAGAATTTGCAATATACACTTATGCACATACACATTTACACACACAGATATATACATTTATAATTGATCCAAGTCCAACTTTCAAATAACACTACACCACTTCACAGGCAGTACAAGCATCTCGTAACATGCGTCATCCTGATTGCTCCCCATCCCTTGCGTCATTGCGGTCATTCACTTCACTTATACATGAGCATGTATATACATACAGACACATCTATACGTGAATACATTGTTGCTGTTATTATTTTGAACAAACTGTTATCTGTTAAAGCAATTAAGAATAAGAAAAATAAACATCCTTATTTTACCTTCACTTACTCCTTTTCTGATGCTCTTCTTTCTTCATGTAGCTCGGAGTGTCTGACCTATTTTCCTTCTCTCTAAAGAACTTCTTTTTACATGTCTTACCACGCTGCTCTGCTGGCAACAAGTCTTTTCAATCTTAGGTTGTCTAAGAAAGTCTTTATTTCTCCTTCACTTTTGAAGGATAATTTTGCCCGGGACAGAATTCTCAGGTGTTTTGTTTTTGTTTTCTCCCCTCTCAAACCCAGTATTTCCCTCTTACTATTTTTGCTTGCTTAGTTTCTGAGAATGCAGATATCTTTCTAATCTTTGTCCCTTAGTCAGGTGATTTTCCCTCTGACTTCCTTCAGGGATTTTTTTTTCTTGGTTTTGGTTTTCTGAAGTTTACATATGATATGCCTAGAGGTGGTTCTACATAGAAATACGATGTAGCCTGGATGTAGGCACTGATCCTGTTTGATGTCTCTGGGCTTCCTGGATCTGTGGTTCAGTGTCTGACATTAATTTGGGGGAAATTCCCTTCATTAGGGCTTCAGATATTTCTTCTGTTGCTTTTTCTCTTTCTTCTCCTTCCCCTCCCACACATGTTCCCCCTTTTGCAGTTCTCCCACAGTCCTCAGACATTCCATTCTGGTTTGTTTCGGTCTTCATTCTCTATGGTTTTTGGTCTATGAGGCTCCTATTGATACATTCTCAAGCTCAGAGATCTTCCGTCAGCCATATCCTGTCTACTAGTGAACCAATTAAAGACATTCTTCATTTCTGTTAGTGGTTTTTTTTATCTCTAGCATTTCTTTTTAATTATTTCTCAGAATTTCTGTCTGCGTACAAGACCCATCTGTTCTTACACGCTGTCTACCCACTGAAGTCCTTAGCATCTCTTAATCATAGTTGCCTTCAATTCCCAGTCTGAGAAGTCCACCATCCTGGCCACATCTGAGTCTGCTTCTGATGCATACTCTCTCTCCAAACTGTATTTTTTGCTTTTTAGTATGCCTTGTAATTTTTTTTTTTTTAACTAATAGCCTGACTTGATGTGCCAGGTAAAAGGAACTGCTGTAGGTGTTCAGTGATGTGGTGAGGCGGGAGGGGAGGGGAAGTATTGTGTGGTCCTCTGGTTAAGCCTCAGTCTTTTTTGTGAGCCTGTGACTCCTGCAAGTGCCTTTCGGTTCATCTTCCTCACACCCTTAGGTGGGGCGGGTGGCTAGAGTGGGCTCGAGCTGGCTGTTTCTCTTTCTCCCCGTGGAAAGCTACAGGGACCTGAAGTTAGGTACTTTCCTTTCCATATGTCATTTAGGCTCTGATAAAATCCCAGCAGGTTAAGTCCTGCTTAAATAGTTTCTCCTGAGGGCAGGACTGGTTAAGAAGAACAGACTGCCCTGGCCTGGTTCAGCATGGCTCCTTTTCCCTCCCCTGCTGGGAGCCCGAGGGAGCTTTTCACAGATATTCACTGTGAGAAGCTGGTCAAATAAGACTCATAAGATGTGCCCCCCCCCACCCCGTGGCTGGGTACCCCTGGAGTTTTTGAGTCTCAGATTTGTCCACATGAAGCTGCCCACAGTTCGTCAATTTCAATTCTGGTTTCCCTACCCTGGCACTGGCTCCCGAGAAGATCGGTGGTCTAGTAAGTTGTGATTTTCTGTGTTCACCTGTCTGTCCCTCCAGTTTGGGGGCAGTGGTTTGCCCTGTGATCTCACTGTCTTGCTGATCTAAGAAGAGCATTAATTTTTCAGTTTGTTCAGGTTTGACCTGTTGCTATGAAAAAGTGGTGACTTCTAAGCGTCTTACATGCTGGACCAGAAACTGGAAGTCTGCTGCCAGTTTCAAGAACCAAAGAATTAAAAAAAAATGTCAAGAATTTTTTTTAGGAGGCGGGGCATTTGTTGGGTTAGAAATAGAAACTTTAGACTTCTGCTGGAAGTTTCAAGGATGCCAGAAAAAAAGGTTTTTTGACTAATATTCTGGCCACATGTGGAAAATGCTGTTACTGCAAATCATGTGAGTCCTGGGAATAGTAAAACGGGAGCTTGAAATCTGCTTCTGTCAATACTCCGTTGTGTGTTCCCAGGCCAGTCACTTCCCTTTTCTGAGATTCCTTTTCTTATCTGAAACTGGGTGTCAGGACATTTACTGGAAGCTGTCAAAGGGATTAGAGATAATTTGTATCAAGTGCATAGCTGAAGGCATATTCCTGGTTATTTCATACATAATAGAAGAGAAATATTATAGATCATTACAGACATAAAGTTTTTTCTTCCCTTTACTATGGAAAAAAACCCTAAAAGAATGTTCACTTAATTCTCCAAGAACACAGGAAGCGATTCAAGGTTACCATAATACAAGCCACGCTAAAGAAGAGCATGTGGAAAAGCAAATCTGAGCAACGTAGAAAACACAGTTCATGATTTAAATCTGGTGGGAGATCCTGGGCACCTCTGGCAAAGTGTGAGAGGGTGAGCTTTTCCCCTTGGAGTCTCGTCTTCGCTGGGAAGTTTCCCCCTTGAGGGAATCACTTTATAATATAGTAATAGACTAGGAAGAGAGAAATCTCTTGCTAAAGCAGTAAAGTAAATGGCCGGGCAGCAAATCTTAATCAGGTATCAGAAGCACCACTAAAAGAAAATTCTGTGTGCTACTAAGCTCCAGGCTACTCTTTTGTGGCTGGGAGAATAAACTTAGATAAAACACAGAGGTACCCCCTCCCCCTTTGAAAAATCTCCAACTTCTGTTTCCTCCCACTTTGAGGGAAGTGATAGACTAAAATTAAGCGGTGGCTTCTCATTGCGGTTAGCAGCATACACCCGGAGCCAGTCTGTCCTGGATTTGCAGCCAGGCTGGCCACCACATGTCCTCATGTGACCGAGGGTGAATTAACCGACTTCTCCGAGCCTCCAGTTCTCACCTGTAAAATGGCAGTTGTTGAAAAAATGAAATATTGACAATCCTTGAAAAGAACCGAGCTCAGTGGTTGTGAAGGTTAGCCATCTCGATTTTCTAGCTGGTTTAGGACGTTTTCAAAGTGTGAATCCTTCTCTGGGAACAGTGACTCAGAAGGACCTTTGAAATTAAAGGAACAATTCAGAACACACTTTAAAAGCTGGGAAAAGTACGGAATTAGGGATGAGGAGGAGGAAGGAATCTTGCCACCTGGAAGAGAAGCGGACATTGTCCTGTGGTTTTACTTTCCTAGACTCACTTCTGCTTCTAGTCTGTAAGTGGACAACAGTGGAGAGAGATTGGGGAAGAGCAAAATGAAAGTAAAATTTTCCATTTTCAAGAAGGGGCCAGTAGAATAATGCAGCTTCCCAGTTCTGGGTATGCCCGGAAATCAGCGTGTGAGCAGAGGGCCGGGCGAGGTGCTGCCGGCAAAGCTCCTACAGCAGCGCCTGGCCCCAGCTCAGCCCCGTTTCATACTCTGCTGCTGCTGCTGCCACCACCCCGACACCCACGTTCCCAGGGGACACACAACTGCCCTCAAGGGGGCCACACTGTTTCTTGATTTCTCAAAAATTATAGTCTTTTTACAGATCACACAAATATGCACAGTACATGAACAGATACACAGTGTATCTGTGGTATTAATGTATCGAGGGGGAGGTAATTAGAAAAAATGTCTAAAACTCTTCCTTGGTGGGGGGGGGGTGCAAATGAACAACATGTTGAGTAACACTGGCTAACATAGCAGGGTGGGGGGTGTAGATGTGGGGGAGAGGCAGGTGCCTAATAGAAGACTAAAAATGGAGGAGCTCAGCCGGCCGGAAAGTGGTGGTGGGGATGGGAGGAAGGATTTTATGTGTGCAGGAAGCTTGTTAAATAAAGTGAGAAATTTCCCCTGAGGGAGCAACATCACTCTCTCTGCTGCTGTGTCTTCCCGGTTTGGAAGGCTGTATTGTGTAAAGAGGAGACAACAAGCATCTTGGAAATTCTGGCTCTGCTATTTATTTGCTGTGTGGCCTTGGGCGAACTACTGACTTCTCTGAGCCACATCTATAACCTGGGACTAGCAATGTGAGAGTCCGAGTGAAGTACCTGAGAAACAGCAGATGTTTGGTAAATGTGACGTTGTTTTCATACCATCCTACTGGTCCTGTAAAACGGCAGATGACCTGGTAGTAGTTGAAATTTTTAGGAAGAGAAATTAATTCCTTTGAGGTGAACTCCTCTACAGTGACATTTGATTCCGATTTTAGTCCCTCTCTCTCCTTTCTAGCCTTCTCTTCTAAAGCTCCGGTTCTTAATTTTCTTTTGAAATTTTCAATAATGTGTATTAGGGATGTGTTATTTGCCCCGTATCAAACACATTATTTTATTTAATAAGACATCAGCTCTATTAAAACTAGCACTTGATATATTTTTTTTTAATTTTAACCATTCTCATAGGTTTGTAGTCTCTCTACATAGTGACTCAAGATGTTGAACATTTTCTCATTTGCTTGTCATCGGTAAGTATTCTTTTATTCACGTCTGGTCAAATTTTTTTCCCACTTAAAAATATTAGGTGGTTTGTTTTCTTCTTATCTTAGTTAGAAAGTTTCTAAACAGACATTCTGGATACAGATCCTTGGTCATATATGTGATTTGCAAATATTTTCTTTTAGTCTGTGGTTCATCTTTTTATTGTCTCAACAGTGTCCTTCACAGAGCACATGTTTTAAATATTGATGCTGTCCAATGTATCAAAATTTTTGTCTGTGAGCAGAGGTTTTGGTGCTGCAGCTAATTTTTTTAGATTGAAGTACAGTCAGTTTACAATGTGTCAATTTCTGGTGTACAGCATAATATTTCAGTCATACATATACAGACATACATTCCTTTTCATATTCTTTTTCATTATAGGTTACTATAAGATACTGAATATAGTTCCCTGTGCTATACAGTATAAACTTGTTGTTTATCTATTTTATATATAGTAGTTAGTATCTGCAAATCTGGAACTCCCATTTTATCCCTTCCCACACCCTTTTCCCGCTGGTTAACCATGAGTTTGCTTTCTATGTCTGTGAGTCTGTTTCTGTTCTGTAAGTTCATTTGTGTCTTTTATTAAACACCACAAGCCAATCAAAATGCACTTGCAGGCCATGTTCATCCTGTTGGCCCCACATTTGGGTGGGATTTTTAGACTAAAAGGAACCCCAGGGGACGTGGAAGCCATGGACATGTGTCTCTCGGGGCTCCCAGGGCAGGGGCTGTAATTGCCGGGGGCCCGGATGCCTGCTCTGAAATCCACATTTGTGCTGAGCCCACGGCTCCTTCAGGTTACTCCTTTCCAGCGGCTGCTTGCGACCTGGGAACTAAAGCAGGCTCCCTTCTGGGAGGCATGGGCTTTGCCAGAACTCTCTTAGAACTGCGCCACAGTCTCAGACTCCCCCTACCCACCGGTTCTCTCTTCTCTCCTCTGCAGGGGTCAGACCAGAGCTGAGGTCTCATTCTTCTCCTCTGGCTCCCTCCCCATGTTCCTGTCCTATGAGTTTCCCCCAGGAAATGTCTTGTGTGTTTTCCCCCAACTTGGCATCTGCCGGTCTGCTCCTCAGAAGAACCAGCCTACTGCAAGGGGTCATTGTTTCAGGACCACGGCCTCACCTGCCATGCCTGATCCGGGTGAGGCCTGGGGTGAGCGGAAACCCCATCCCTGTTCATGAGGACAGTGTCTGTCTAATACTGATTGTTGCTGAGTAGAATGTGAGCCCAGGGTGAAACATCACAAGACTTTTAAGGAGAAAAACTACAGAAAATTACAATCCCCAATTCAACCCTTGTCTTTGATAGAAGAAGAAATTGAGGCAAGAAAGGGAAATGCCTTTTCTAAGACCACCGATGTAGTTGGATGGTAAAATGTGGCCAGAGCCCAGAGATGCTAGCTCCTGATCCGGCTCTTTCCTTTCTTCCTCTTTATTATGGGTTGACTGGGTTGGTCTGTATTCGTTATCTTTTGCTGTGTAACAAAATATCCTCCCTGCCCATAGCAGCTTATAACAAGGCACAGTTATTTTCTCACGGTTTCTGCGGATGGGAATCTGGACCCTGCTTCACTGGGTCTCCCACAAGTCTGCATTCAAGGTGTCAGTGTAGTCTGAGGTCTCATCCAGCTGGAGAAGAGTCTGCCTCCAAGCTCATGTGGCTGTTGGTACATGGGCTTCCTCGAGGGCTGTTGGATTGAGGACCTCAGGTCTTTTCTTGCTGCTGATCAGAGGCCTCCCTCAGCTCTTTGCCACAGGAGGTTCCCAGCACGGCCACTTGCTTCATCAAAGCGTACAAGCTGAGCAGGCGATGGAAGCTGTGAGCAAGGTGGACGTCCCGGTCCTCGGTCCCCTGATTACGAAGTGATGCTCCACCATGTCTGTCTGTTAGAAAGTCACCAGGCCAGCCCTCATCCCAGGGGACATGAAGACCGGGGGGCCACGTTCGAAGACCACAGGTCTTCCTTGGAAATTAGGGAACCGCCGGCTGTGTTCGGTCTTTCTCCTATAAACCAAGACACTACTTTTGAGGAGTGAGATCAGGCATCTATTTTAAAACAAAGTGCTGGTGTAGCTGCAGAACAGGCTTGAGAAGGGAGAACCAGGCCAGTGAGGACAAGAGGGGAAGTGGTCGCAGGGGACAGGGTGGGGTAGCAGAAATAACCTCCCAGCCAGGCCAGCAAAACCCTCTGCTCTCCACCCCCAGGCATCCTCACCGTGTTCTCTTTGCATTTTGTTCTCTGCCGTGGGTACAGAAAACAGATTGTTTTTTAGCAGAATTCAGGACATTTTGCTTTTGCAGAGATCATTTGCTGTCGGGTTATGACATATTCCTTCTAGTACTGAGAGCGCACCTAATTGTCGAGAAGAAATACCCAGATCAAAACAAAACTGTCTCCGTTGCATAGAGGGAGGAAATATGGTGCAATGATTACAATAATGGTAACCGTTCATACTCGTCAAGGGCTGGCTGGGCAGCCTGCCGGGAGCCCAGCAGCTTTGCCCCATGGAGTTCCTGGAGCAGTTCTAGGAGGTTGTATTAATATTCTCTCCATTGCATAGAGGAAGAAACTGAGGCTTAGAGAGATTGTGAGATTTCCCTAACGTCACAGCTAGATGGGGCTGGAGCAGGAACTGACCCATGTTTATTTCACGTCCACACTGACCACCAGAGCATTTCCCCAGACTTTATGCATTCATGTATAAACTGTCAGAGTTGCTGCCATGTCCAGGACGATTTAGTCTATTATCACATATGGGACCCATTTTACTGTTCCCTCCCCGTCCCCTGCAGTGGTGCAGGCTCTAGGCGATGGCAGGGCTGAGTTTAACCCTGACCCTGCACCCTGCAGCCTTAGCTCTAAAATGGAAGATAGGAGTAAATGAGGAGGCACATTGTTGATGCCCCATATTTTCCTGAAGGGACCCTCAAGGAATGGGATCTTTATTAATTTCCTCTGAAAGATAAATCCACGGTTAGCATATTTTCAACATCATCATGAATATTAAAGAATTCCTCAGCACTTTCTATGGCCGCCCAGAAATTTGCAATTAAGTACTTGTTAAAACTGAAATGTGGATTGAATGTCCTAGAGTTTGAGGCAACATCAGATAGTCTAGTTACTCTATCTGGAGCGAATACATTTGCTCGAGTGTTTTTGCTTACTAGTGGAAAACCACAGTGACAACGTAACATCATGATGAACAGTCTAGATTTCGAGGTCAGTTAAATCTGGTTTTTCTTTTGGCTCACTCCATTCATTGGCTTTGTGACCTTGGCTAACGAATCGTTCTCTGCTTCGATTTTATTAGATCAGTTGGGAATGCCTTCAGATGTAAGTGGCAACCACCACCACAAAACCCCATGAGAGACTTAAGTTATTTACCCCCTCACTTAAAAGGAAGTCCAGAAGCAGGAAGTTATTGTTATGTTTCAGTGGCTTGAGAATGTCAGAGCTTTGCTATTCTTTCTTCTGTATGCTTCCAGGAAGACTCACCGCTTTCCTCTCAAGGCAAGGAAGACGGACAGGTCGAACCAGGGACATCTTTTCCTTTGTGAGACAACGGACCTGCCCAGAAGTCTCACAGAGATCTCCTGCTCACGTCTCGCTGGCCTGAAGTGTGTCACGTGGCCAGGTTGCAGGGGAGTCTGGGAAGGGCTCCAGCATGGAGGTGGGTGAGGGAGAAGGGGCTGTGGTGGGGATTAACTCAGATAATGCACATACCTGGGAAACGGAGGCGTGGTTCCAGCGTCCTGCAGTGAGTGAGCATCAGCGACAGAGCAGAAACCTGGTTTTCTACCAGACTGGAAGCCCCATGAGGGGAGGGTTTTTCTTTCTCATTTATTGTTCTAGCTTGATGCCTAGAACACAGATCAACATAAGGTGCAGCTCAATAAATATTTGGTAAACAAATGGATGATGATAATTTGATACATTTATTTAATTTACTGTCATTCATCAATTTCTCAAAAAAACGTTTATTCAGTGCCCACCAAACAAACATCAGAATGTGAATCATGAAGCCAGGACTCTTGTTGGTGCATTTATCTCTTGCTATGTAACAAACAACCCCAAAACTTAGCAGCTGAAAAGAACAGACACTTCTTATCTCCCACACTTTGAGGTCAGGAGTCACTGAGAACAGTCTGGATGGATGGTTCTGGCTCAAGGTCTCTTGTAAGCAGTCACGATACAGTTAAGATGTTGGTCGAGGCTGCCAACATCTGCAGGCTTGACTGGCGTTGGAGGACCTGCGTCTAAGATGCATGCTCACATGGCTGTCGGCTGGAGGCCTCAGTTCCTCCCCATGTGGACTTTTCCATGATGCTGATGCTTTCCAGAGGGAAAGAGCAAGGAAGAAACTGCAGCGTATCTTAGGGCTAGTCTTGGATGTTGCCCAGTGTCATCTGCACGGGTTTCTGCTCCTTAGAAACAAGTCCCGAGGTCCAGCCTGAACTCAAAGGGAGAGGACTCTGCCTTTCAAAGGCGTGTCAGCATGCGGACATGTGTTAAGGTCACCAAGTGTCTGTTCCATTCAGGGCTGTATTTCTAGCATCCAGATACGTCTGGCTCACCTGATAGGTGCTTAATCAGAGCTCGTTCCAGGTCAGTAGGCCTTGAAGATTTTACAATTTGAGGGCTCTCTAAGAAAAAGGATATAGTTATGAAAAAAGTTGTAAAAGTTAACATTTATTTAGAATAAGGAATACATTACAGATTACAAATTTTTTTTATTATAGTGTAGTCAGTTTAGAATGTGTCAGTTTCTAGTGTACAGCATAATGTTTCAGTCGTACATACACATACATATATTCGTTTTCATATTCTTTTTCATTATAGGTTACTACAAGATATTGAATATAGTTCCCTGTGCTATACAGAAGAAAATTGTTTATTTTATGTATAGTAGAATCTGCAAATCTCGAACTCCCAGTTTATCCCTTCCCACCCCCTTTCCCCCCGGGTAAGTGTAAGTTTGTTTACTATGTCTGGTGAGTCTGTTTCTATTTTGTAAATAAGTTCATTTGGTTTTGGTTTTTTAGATTGCACATATGAGTGATATCATATGGTATTTTTCTTTCTCTGCCTGACTTACTTCACTTAGAATGATAATCTCCAGGTCCATCCATGTTGCTGCAAATGACATTATTTCATTCTTTTTATGGCCGAGTAGTGCTCCATTGTATAAATATACCACAGCTTCCTTATCCAGTCCTCTGTTGATAGACATTTAGGTTGTTTCAATGTCTTGGCTATTGTACATAGTGCTGCTATGAACATTGGGGTGCATGTGTCTTTTCAAATTAGAGTTCCCTCCAGATACATGCCCAGGAGTGGGATTGCGGGATCATATGGTAAGCCTATCTTTAGGGCAGTGATGAATCGCAAATACTCTTTGAATGATGACACCCATTGGCTGGCTGCCACCCTCTTTGTAAAGACGGAGCATTCCTTTTATCTTTGCCAGTATTTCTCTTTCCTGGGTGATCATATCATTTGCTCCTCTTTAGCAGATTGTAATGGTCAGTTTTATGTGTCAACTTGACCAGATCATGGGTTGCCTGTAAACTGGTTAAATGTAATCTCTGGGAATGTCTGTGAAGGTGTTTCCAGATGAAATTAGCGTTGGAATCAGTGGACCCCGTCAAACAGTGTGCCCTTCCCTGTATGGTGGCATCACCCCACCCAGGAGGGCCTGAAAGGAACAAAAAGGGCAAGGAGGGAAGGGGTCAGCCCTTCCTCACTCATTGTTTGAGCTGGAACATTGATTTTCCTGCCCTTGGTGCTCCTGTTTCTCAGGCCTGTGGACTTGGACTGGAACAACAGCACGGGCTCTTGGGGCACCAGCCTGCAGACAGCCAACTGCAACTTTTCAGCCCCCTCGTTGCATGAGCCCATTCCCTAATAATGTCTCCCTACACCTGTACATCCTATTGACTCTGTTTTCCTGGAGAATCCTGATTAGTAGGATGATTAAATAACCCAATAGCCTAGTCATTACTTTTATTCAAAATTACCTCTTGCTTTTACTGGTGTGACTTATATTTTGACAGAACCTACCCGAGTTCCAAGGTCACGATGCGTCAAATATCATAAGAGGTTACCTGCTCTGTTGGAAATGTACCTAGTGCGACTGTCCCATGTGTCTTCACAGACATACGTGCCATTTGTGGAACTGTGAAAGTTAAACTTCAGTGTCTGTACATACAGTTTTCTTGGAACACAGACACGTCATCCATTTTTTGTGTACGGCTGCTTTCACGCTACGGTATCAGAGCTGAGTCATTGTGAGGCAGCCCACGTGGCCCCCGAAGCTTAAAATATTTGCTGTTTGGTGCTTTACCAAGAAGTCTGTTGACCAATGTCCCCCCACCCCCATGGCAATGAGACGCACTCACCCTGCTGGCCTCTGGAACTCAGCAATGGCCATTTTCCCGTCTCTAAAACACAGCAAGCCGTGCACTGCCTCAAGACCACCCCTCTGCTGAGCTGTCTTCTCTCCCAGCCATCTTGCCATTTTGTGTCTGATCATATTCATCCTTCAGACAATTTCACCTACATTGAGAAGCCTTCTCTAGCTGCCTGTCTGAAAGTGTTTCCATTATTCTTAACCACTGTTTCCCTGTTCTTTTCAAACCTGGTCTTGCCCATGGTTTGCAATGATCGACTGCCTCCTTAGTTAAGGTTGCTGCCCCTTTTTACTCTGTGGACTCCCTGTCTGTATCTTACCAGGGTGGGTAAGCATGTGAGCTCTGAACCCAGACAGCCTAGGCTTGAGTCCTAGCTTTGTCAGTTACAAGTCGTGGAAGCTTGGGTGAGTCACTGATCCCCTTGGCTCAATTTTCTCACCTGCAAAATGGGGATAATCATAGTACCTAATATTGAACCTAGTACCACATTAAGTTTTGAGGATTCAGATAGTTGATGTAGATGAAGCACTAAGAACAGTGCCTGGCCTCTGGTAAGTGCTTGATAAGGCTTAGCTATTAATATTCAGTGCTGTGTCTTCAAGGTCAAGCACAAGAGTACAACTAGCATCTCCTTGAACACATTTTTGGAATGAAGCGTTTGTGGAGTGAGCGCTTAATCTGGTGCTAAGTAAATAAATGAGTGCCTCAAGCCACTTAATCTTCAATCGTATGTTGCTGCGTTTAATCACGAGCCCCTAGCAGCACTGTTTACAACAGCCAAGACATGGAAGCAACCTACATGCCCTACACGCCCACCTACAGACGACTGGATACAGAAGCCGTGGCATACAGACACGACGCACTACTACTCAGCCGTAGAGAAGAATGCAGCCGTGCCGGGTGCAGCAACGCGGATGGACCTGGAGGTCGTCATACTAAGTGAAGTCAGTCAGACAGAGAGAGACAGATACCATATGATACCAGTTATATGTGGAACCTAAGAACATGATACAGATGAACTTTCTTAACACGGAAAGACTCACAGACAGAAAACAAACTTACGGTTCCCAAAGGGAAAAAGGGAAGAGGGATAAATTAGAAGTTTAAGATTAGCAGATATAAACTACTATATATAAAATAAATAAGGCCCTAATGTAGAACACAGGAAGCTATATTCAGTATCTTGTAGTAACCTATAAATGAAAAGGAACCTGAAAAAGAATGTATATATATAACTGAGTCACTATGCTGTACACCAGAAACTAACAACATTGTAAATCAACTATACTTTGATTTTAAAAAAATATAAATCAACTAGACTTCAATAAAAAAAAACTTAAAAAATATTATAGGCCTCAAGTTTGATTTAGTCCATGAAAGGCTATAATTAATCTTGATGTACATAACAGAGTCAAATCAGTAAGGCAGGCGTTCAAAGCACCTTTTAAAAATTGTTTTGTTTTGGTAATTTAGTATCTTGTCTTGGTATGCCCACAGACAGATTAAGACCCGTAAATGTTCTGGGGCCTACACCAGTCAGCTATTGCCATAATAATGTCACGTAACAAATCACCCAAAGCTCAGGAGCTTAAAATAGTAATTATTTAATCTCACAAAAGCATCTGCAACTTGGCTGGTTTTCAGATGATCTAGGCTGGGCTGGGCTTCAAGGTGTGGGTTGCAGCCAGGTCTGCTCTAGGTGTCTCTCATCCTCCTCAGATGAACAGGCATAAGCTTCCCAGGGCAACGTGGGACCCGCAAAAAGGGGAGACCCACGGTGCGAACGCCTTTCAAGGCTTTGCTTGCGCCCTGCAGGCTGACAGCCTATTAGCCAACAAAGTCACATGACCGAGCCCGGACTCAGTGGGGCAGGGAAGTATGTCCCATCCAAAGCAGGAGTGGGAGGGGAGTATTTCCTGCATCACACACACCATCCAGGACCTGTACGCAAATAAAAATAAAAAACTAAAATGAAAAATAAAATTGTTTTTCAGAGGCAAAAGCATATACATGTTGAAATCTAAAATAGCTTTTCTGGTCCTTCAAGTGTGTGTCTAGCTTTCATTTGGGGTTGGCCAGCACTGATGACTACTGTCTGTATCCTGGTGCCTTGCACACAGTAAGTAAGTGATAAAGTCTGTTGAAGGCAGTTGTTGAATTCTGTAAGTGTACGGAGATGGCATCAGGGCACATTAGCTCTATTTGCTTTACGGAAATCCAGAGGCACTGAAGGTACCGCACGTTTCTACATCAGAGCTTCAAAAGGAGTCCTGGGGTGTGGAGGTGCACACAGCTTCTAACACTCCGTGCATACCTGGGAGGCCTCCACGCAAGTCGCCGCCTCTGGGTTTTCTGTTTTGACTCCCCTGCAGTGGAAACGAACTCACTTTCTCATCTGATGTTG
Organism: Camelus bactrianus; assembly: GCF_048773025.1. Lineage (NCBI taxonomy): Eukaryota > Metazoa > Chordata > Mammalia > Artiodactyla > Camelidae > Camelus > Camelus bactrianus. The sequence continues at coordinate 26,087,455 of NC_133557.1, forward strand.
CTCAAGGGAAATGCATGCCTGGAAAATAATCAACGGGGAGGAGAGGGTAGACAAGCAAATAAACAGTCCGATGAATATAAGATAAAACGCAAACTAAAGCCAGCCTTCAGAACCTCGCGTTTTCCTTTCATCCACTGTTTATTTGATAATTGCACAGTCAATTACAACGTGCATAACTGATTTTACAGACCCATTAGTCTATAAATATCTACAGCATATATGTATTTGTAGATAAGGAGGGTGGAGACAATCATGACTGAACAAACATGTTCTGACACAGAAATAACTTTGCAAACACTATCCACTTCAGATTCTACCAATGCTAGTTTCTCCTGGCCCAGAACTCAGTGTTATGAATTTTGGTAATCGTAACTGCCTTTAAGTGAGAGCACAGCATATGCCTCGCATCAGGGTGAGAAATATCTATGTATGTATGATTTTTAAACCAGATTACAGTCCTGCCATATTAAAACATCCCCATTGTACAGAAGGGAACACAGAGACTCAGTAAGTAGCCTGAGCCTGTATTTGAACTCTAACACACTTCACTAGAAAATAGGGCTGTTTTGAAAGCTGGCCACTTACCTGTGTACAGACAGGGCCACCCGAGGACCAAGGAGGCACACAGATATCCGGATGACTGTCACATCTTATATCTTGCAACAGGATTAACGTAACAGAACAGCCGGTGTGGGAAGCCACCCTGCAAATCTCTCTCTGTTTCTCTCCACCATTCTGTTTTCCTTCAGTTGTGGAGTGCAGAGCTGCTTTTATTAGCTGACTAGACTAGGCGTGGTAAACATGTCACCTGGATTATCAGGTGCCTCTGGTTTGGAAATGTTCACTCTCAGAGCCATCAGTGAAACCCAGAGATGACATCTGACAAGCTGGTGATAAAGCTTCAAGGAGCTCCCACTGGAAGAAGGGCTTAATTACGTGTGATTTTTCAAGCAGTATCTGTAGATTACACAGATAAGATGTCTCCTTTCTGTCTGGTGTGTACTTTGGACTGGTAAGCTTATTGAATCATGACTGTTAGGTCTCCTTGGCTGTGAATTCGGGCACCAGATACCTCCAAATCAGGTTTAGCCATTGTCCACGCAAAGCTCCTTATTGCTCTTTTGGTTGAAATTTGTAGGAAAGAACACTTAGGTAACTGCAATGTTAAGGGAGCAATTTGGTTTGAAAAAAATCTCAAAAAGAGCCTTAAGAAAAAGTCCAAAACAACCTTCTAGGGCACTTCCTGCTTTTTTGAAAAAGTTTAGGAGTACAAATAAAATAAGTTGTTTTTTTAAAAAAATATGAAAACAAATATATGCGTGTATATGCATAACTGGGACATTGTGCTGTACACCAGAAATTGACACATTGTAACCGACTGAACTTCAATCAAAAAAAAAAAAAAAAAGAACCATGAGTTTCTGCCTTTCCAGTTAGAAGCAATCTTTAAAAGGCATCCAAAAAAAAAAAAATTGGCTCTGTTTTCTGAATTGCTAGTTGGGAGAACAAAAGAAGCAAGGGAAAGTTTGACTTGACTTCCTCTGCAATTTGTTTATATCATCGGAGCAGAAAAGAATCTCAGGGCTCAGCTCGCCACTTCCTGAATGAAGAGAGAGAGAGAGAAATAAATGCCCAGTGTTGGATTCGTTGAAGAGTGCAAAGCGAATAGCAGAAATCCCAACCAACCCACTGGAGGGGCCCAGAGGGCAAAGGAAGGACATGTGTCCATTCAGCTACAATCTGACGAGATAACTGCAGAGCCCCAGTCACTCACAGCAAACGTCCTCACATACTCCCCCAGCCCCGCCCAGTGGCCACACAGAGGCCAGCTGGGTGGAAGGTGCAGTCTTTCCTGGCTTGTTCCTATAGAGTCGGTTTCATCCAAGACGGTGTTGTCAGTCAGGCCAAAGACAGCAGAGGGGGTAATGGAATAGCATTGAAATGACCCGTGTTTACTTGAAAATCATGTCCAAGTCAGATGTAACTGCCATGATAAGGTTCTATTTACCTCTCCAGTTAGTAGCCAGGAAACAGCCAAACCAGTTAGGTAGGAAATTTTCTTTTTTGGGGCAGGTATGGACTGAATCACTGGCAGCAAACTTCAGGGATTTCTAGGAGAGTGCATTTCTTTTCTCTCTCGCTTCTCCTGGGCAGAGCGCCTGTAATTCCTCCCCTCCACACACACACTTTTTAAAAAGAACCAATTTGAGGCTGGCTGAGCTCATTCGATTATCGCTGTTAGCTTCCTGCCACTTGTCTTTGTGGGGCTGGAGCGAGGCCTAAGGATTCAGATGAAAAACATCAGGCTGCTCTTCTCTTCGCGAAATCGCCCCAGTGCGGGTTTTCCAGCTTGCCTTTTCCTCGCTCTGTTCGGGTGAGGTCTGCCATGGCTGGCCTATTAAACAGAAATTTGAAATCAGTGGGTGAAAGGGCTCAGAAAGAGGAAAAATACAGTTGAGCAGTGAATGTACTTGGCTGAGTACCCTATGGGGGACCGATTTCATTGGCCTTTGGAAACGGGAGGGGATTGCAACATGCAGATAGGAGAGGGAGATAGAACGCAGATGGAAGGCAGAGGCAGGATGGGGCGACGCAGAGGTTTTCCTTTCCTCTGAAAGGGTGGGTCCTTGTTACCAAAGTACATTTCTTGGGGCAGCTCAGAAGCCCAGAGAAAATGCCATGTAATAAGGCTGGAGACTGTTTGAATAATGAATAATGTAACCTGCAGTGATTTCAAACCACAGTTTATTGGAAGTTTTTCTCCCAGTTCAGAGGACAGGTTTCCATCAGTTCTCTCGTCTAATTCCTGCTTCCTGCCAAGCTGCTGCTGTGGGTGTTTTCAAAAAAAAAAACCGGCGGCATCATTTGAGAGCTTCAAAAACCTCAGCGTTCAAATTAGCCTTCTTTTGAATCCCTCTGGACAGTTGGTTAAATTTGGGTCCAAAGTGCTGTCCTTAAGTGGAGCTGATCTTCGGGTGAGGCAACTTAATTGTCTGAGGGTTAAGAAACTGAAAAATAATGTTTTAACAGCACCATTGCTAGAAAATTGGAAACTGCATTCTTCTAGGCTGTCCTGTTCAAGTCTGTTTTATTGACATCTGAACATTTCCGAGTACAAAGGGCTATTATGTAAAAAGGACACTTGGATATCCTTCTTAAAGGTTCCCTTGTATTTCATAGAATGTTTACAAGGTTACTAAGCTTGCTTTCTCATCTTGGTGTATTTTAAATGGCTCAGCTATCACTCCCACGTTTATTTGAGAATCATTGAAACTGCTTGAATGGACCGGGAGATATCCTTTGTTCCCCATTGATTTGAAAACAAAAGACTCAGGGGAAAAAAAAGTTTCCTTTGCTGTTGAATGCCATATGCAGATGAACGTATTGTTGATTAAATTAAACCAAGGCTCTGAAGACTTTTTCAAGTCTTAGAACAGAAAGAATGCTCTTGTAGTTATGGTACGAGTGAGATTTGCCCTCCAGTTCTGGTTTATCCTTTGGGCTTAGGTCTAACATGGGGTTATTTAAGTCACACACCCAAGTCTGCAGGAATAATGTAATCAATAGAGGAGAATCAGCGTTGAAAAAGACAAAGTTGTTACGTTGTTTCTTGGGCGGGAAATGCCAGGTGGATCGAAGTCGGCAGCGTCCTCCACTCATTTTCCAATTTCTCTAGACCCCAGGCTCTCATTCCGGCACTGCTGACATTTGGACTGGATCACTCCCTGTTGTGGGGGCCTGTCCTGCACATTGCAGAGTGTTTCCCAGCTCCCCTGGCCCAGACCCACGAGGCCAGCAGCTCCCCCTCCACAGCCGTGACGGGCAGACTCGTCACCCACAACTGCCAACTGTCCCTTACAAGCGAGGGGGCGAGCGTGGGTGGGTTTGGATCACCTCTGGTTGAGAACCACTGTTCTAGACCCACCCACCCAATCCTGTTTAAAGAAGGAAGAGAAGATTAACCTGGTGCCCAGCCAGCGACTGTGAAGGATCACTGGTTACAAAGCAGTGATTTTAATCAAAATTCATACAGTTAGAACTGAGTATGAGAGAAAGGGAAAGAGAATGCATCAAAGGACTTAGAATCCTTAGGATCCAGCCCTTCATTTACAGCTGAGGACCGGAGCAGGAAGTGCATGCTGAGGGACGCAATTGGCCAGTGAGCTAGTAAGCTTGGGACTATTTTTCTCTCGTTATTGTAAGAAGCTCATGGGTTCACTTACCTGTCAGCATGCCCCTCCCGCTGGTAAGCATTTCAGAGCCGACCGGAAACAACGCGTCTCAGGATCCTTTTCCTTAAGACCTTGAAGTAATACTCACTCATTTAATTTTCAGTAGATAAAAATGGGCACATACTGTAATAATAAAACACATATTTTATGAGATTAGAATAATAAATAAAAACGTAATGACTGTGAATGAATACGGATAAAGAAGTTTAAAACATGTTTTTTATATATAAAGATGTATCTATTCTTCTAGGACGTATAGTTCACATTGACAATTTTTAACTGTTGAAAAAAAAAAGCAATGCTCAGAACCACGTAACCTGAGTCCTACATATACGAAAATAATAAAGCTATCAGTGCTCATTTTTACTGTTTTTTAAAAGTTTTAAATTGTTTTTAAATGTATTGAACAGTGTGATAAGTGAACAGAATAAACAGCACAATGGTGGTACTCCTGGCTAAGATGGACAGGTTTCCAGCTCTCCCGCTTCAGGGCCTTTCCTGGTCCTTTTGGCAGAAAATCATCTTCCTTCATGTATCTGCTTGAGTCATTCCTTCCTTCCCTCCACCCAGGTCGCTGCCAAACGACACCTCCTCACTTGGGTCTCCCAACCTGCCTTTAGTGATGCAACTACAGAATGTATTCTGTATAAAGAACAAAAAGTACCATCCAGCTCCCCTGCTTACTTGGCACCCAGCTTGACTTTAATTTTTTTTTATAGCACTTATATACTTGCATAGAACATACATTATATACTTGGTTTACTTATGTATTGCCTGCTTCTGCCAACTCGAATCTAGTCTGATTCCCCGAGGGCTTTGTTTTATCTACTAGGGCTCAGAACAGTGCCCGGTACACAGCAGGTGCTCAGTAAATACCGATTGAATGACAGTGTTATTGTCCAGGCAAACGTTGTAGGCACGAGCAGGCTGGTAACAGTTTGGTGTGAGTTGATGAATTCTTGCACCCTCGTAAATGACCTTTGTCTTTTCAAGTGTAATATTATATTTAATATTTAATTGGTTTGGCATGACAGGTTAAATATTTCAAGCAGTTAGTCATTTATTTTAAATAACAGGTTTTGTTTTTCAATAGAGAAAAGTCTAATGAAGAAAATAAAAATGGACCCTCACCCCATCAATCAGGGAAGCCCTACTGACATTTAAACAAGAACACAGATAATAAAAATACATGCTTATAGTTAGAAACTTCGAATTATATAGAAAAGTTACAGAATAAAAAGTAGAAGGCATTCCCTTATCTGTTTTTCTGGTTCCTATCACAAAAAGAAACCCTTGAAACCAATTTCTTTTCTTTCTTTTTTTTTTTTTTTTTTTTTTGCAGGAGGAGTTTAATTAGGTTTACTTATTTATTTACTTTTTTCATGGAGGTACTGGGGCTTGAACCCACAACCTCATGCATGCTAGGCATGCACTCTACCACCTGAGCTATACCCTCTCCTTGAAACCAATTTCTTGTGAATTGTTCCAGAAAATTTTTCTATGCCAGAAAATTTTTCTATGCCTATAGACATAAATTTACTAGCAAAATATACATTCTCTTAAATTGCTTTAAACACACACACATACCAGAATAGTTTCTTCCCTACCACTTGCTATTTGTACTTAGATATTTATTTGCTCAACTATATGTTGAACGTCTGTCTCTCTTCCACCCGACCCTGCCTGCCTATCCACCATCCAGTCCCCAGGGCCTCACACACACAGCAAGCCTCATGCCCTATTATTACTGGTTGAGCAATTGGTTAAACTGGTACACACTCTCCAACAGCAGGCACTATGCTTTTATTCATGTACTTTAGCCAAGACAGTCTTCTTACACCACTAGTGAAGTTCTCTAAGATTCATATTTAATGAACATTTATAGATTTTTAAAAATTGTTAGCAGTCTAGGTGTTTTCACATGAAATATCTCCTGTGATCCTCGGGCAAATCTCCTGAAGTGATTATTTTCATTCCTGTTTTTCAAAGGAGAAAACAGACTCAGAGATGTCAAAACTGAATTACAGATGAAGATTATAATATTAGGAAAAAGTTCTAGGCTCCGTGCCCCATTTATATTTCTAAGTATCTTCTTTTTTACCAATCTCAACAGTCAGAATGTTATCAACTTTTGAGCTGAACTCTAAATAACACGTATTTCTGTATAGTTTGTCATGTCACAAAGATGTATTTCGTCTCTCTAATTAGCTCAGCAGATGCAACAAAGATCTGAGGGCTAAATACTAACAAAACAAACAAACAGAAAATTCCTCTAACACGAGAGAAACTTCTTGACAGTGTAAAAACTAACCCACCTGGCTTCTAAGAAGCAGGCCTGAGCAGCTCAATCAAAATACAGGAAGTAAGTTGTAAATGGCAGAATGAATAAAACAACTATTTTGGGGAGTGAAACAGAATCTGCTCTCTGCTCCTTAGATGTCACCTTTCAAAGTGAGGAGGGAGCACATGGGGTCAAACCGTTCACCCAGTGGCTCCATTTTCAAAAAGAAACAGCCTATATACAACTGGGTAAATAAACTAAAAACCATTGAATGACACGCTTGAAATGGGTGAATTTTATGGCATGTAAATTATATCTCAATTAAGGTATGAAAACAGAAAGAAGGAGCCAAATTAACAGCGAAGAGTTGTTTTATTTTGCTAGCAGTCAGCCAGTACAGATTTAGGTTTTGTGTGTGTGTGTGGTTGTGTGGTTGTGTGTGTGTGTGTGTGTGTGTGTAAAATGTGGTCTGTGAGGCAGGAGCATACCAGGATGTGGGAGGCTCAAAGGTCTGTGTGCAGAGCCAAAGGGGCCAGAACAGTTCTCTAATAAAAAGACCCTGGGACTGGGGTCTCCTGAGAAGTGAAAATAAACGAAAAGATGAACCTTTTGTTCTGGCCCTGTCACCACGTCTTCCGACGACGGCGAAACCGCAGAGCGTAAAGCTCGCCTCCCACTTGCCGCTTGCCTGTTGATTCCGTTCCCTCCTAATAGCAGCCTTGTTCCATCTGCTGGGATTCAGAGATTTATGGAGACAGAGTGAGAGGGGAATTATTTCCAAAAGAAATAATCAGAGGAATAGGGAGAGGGGAGGAGGGGGAGAGAGAGAGACGGAGGGAGGGAAGAGAGAGAAACAAACAGAGAGAGGAGAAATTAACTTCCAAGACAGAATAAAATTGGCTATAATGTCATTAAAATATTAAAATGAACACTGCAAGAACTATAAACTGACAACGATGCCTTAAGAAGAACCATCTGTTGGGTCTGGACCAGGAAAATGAAACTCGAGGGGAAGGGGGTGGGCGGGGCGGGAGGAGGACCTGCTTACTGCAAGGAGCAGGCTTTGCACTTAAACCTCGTGGTGTGATCTGATGCCCCTCTGACTTACGGAGGGAGGAGGAAGGCTCCCCGCCCCCTCGCCAGCCTGGGGTCAGGCGAGCCCTCACTCACACTGCTCATTAGCGCCTCCTGTGGGGAGAAGGAGGCAAGGACACACAAACCTCAAAATTACTAATGAAAAAAAACCCAACAAAACCTTATTTAGTCTTAAAAAAAAAAAAAAAACCGATGAGGTAATTTTCTGAGAATTACCTAAGCAAGTGCCTCACGCGTACCTCTGATTATCATCTCTTAATCGTAGGTTTTAAAATGTCGATAAAACGGATCACGCCAGGCTAGGACAGTGGTTACCTGGGCGAAAGAAGAATGACTGGGAGGGGGCACATAGGGACTTTCGGGGTGCCGATTACCTGGATTTGTCACTTTAGGAAAATTCATCAAGCTGGATATTTCCCATCTGTCTGCTATTCTGTATGTATATTTTATTAACATTTAAAAAATGACAATATGAGTTCCCTGTTGCTAGTTCCTCATTCATTTCAAACTGAATGTGACCAAAGAGGACCTGGATTCTTCTCTTGCTGTGTCTCCCCTCACTTAGCCCACAGTAGCCTTCAACAAGGGACTCCCTCCAAGACTTCAGCAGCATCCTGGACTCTCTCTTCTCTCACCCTCTCAGCCGACGTCTATCCTGTGGTCTCTGCCTCCAAGACAGGCCCCGAATCTCTCCAGTTTACTGCATCTCCCCCAACCTTCTGAGTTAATGTCCACTGGGTCTGGACAGTGGTTACCAGACTGACAATCACTCCCCTGCTTGTCTCCCTCTGATGCTAATCCATTCTCCAAAGTTACCTTTTTAAAAAATGGAAATCAGGTGACCGCATCCTCCCTCCTTACAGCTTCCTGATGACTTCCCGTCACATTGAAAGTAAGACTCAGCTGTCGGTAAGTCTTCTGGAGTCACCTTCGTTCTGTTCCTCAAACTCACTAAGCTCAGTCCTTCCTCAGGGACTTGGCTGTGCTGTCCCCTGGTTTGGGTCTCAGCGCACCTTCTCACCAACCCCCCCCATCACACCTACGACACGGTCACCACTCCCCATCACATTACCTCCGTGGTGCCTGGCCCTGTTTGACATCTTATGTTATCTCTTCGTTTTGCTGCTGACTGGATTTCTCCCTCGCTAACATATAGGTTCCCTGGGAGGCAAGGACTGTGTCTGTCTTGTAAATATCTCCACTTGGATGTTTAAAAATAGTTTCAAATGTCACATGCCTGAAACCCAGTTCCTTGAATTCCCACTCCCCGCCATCACCACCTCCCTGCCACGTGCTTTCCTCTTCAGTCTTCCTCTGCTCACAGCAACTCTGTTCATTCAGTAACTCAGGCCCGAAATATTGGAGTCATCCCTGACGCCCCACTCCCATCCCACACCCAACCCATCAGCACCTTCTGCTGGCCTTACATTCAATGAGCCTGACAAGTCATAACCACGTCCTGCCCCTGCCCTGGTCCAGGCAGAAGAAGGATTCCCAGCACTTCTCGAGTGTCCCCTACATCTCCCTGGGCCTCCTTCCATTTCAGTCTCCTGTGTGGGATTATTTGAAAATAATTTAAAATCCCACACTGCTTTCCAGATGTGTCTTTCTGATGACTCCGCATCTTGGAGCAAAATCTAAAGTCCTTCAGTGAGCTTCACGCATCTGCTTCTCCCTGACCCCCTCCCCCACCCACCCTCTTTCCCTTGCTTTCTCCACTCTAACTGCAGTAGCCAAGGACACACCCCCTCAGGCCCTTTGCACCTGCTGCTCTTTCTGGAATGATCCCCTAGATGTCCCACGCTGCCTCGACTCGCCTTCGGGGTCTCTGCTCAAGGAGGTTTTCTCCAGCATCTCTCCTCAAAATTGCTCCCCTCCATCCTGACCCTATTTCTCTCTTCTACTTAATTTTACCCAAAGCACTTGGGACTCCTCGGACATATGTCACAACGTAAGTTCGAGGAGGGTGGAGATTCTTACCTCCTTTTGTCATGGCTGTTTCCTCATTGCCCACATCAGTGCCTGGCAGATAGTAAGCACTTACAGGTGATTACTTAACTGAACGAACTTATGATGAGATTCATCACGAAAAGTACATGCTAAAGATTTAAGTCCTCACTGAGTGAGTGAATGAACAATAACAAAACTACCAAAGTCATTATTAACTCAACAAAGACATACAGAGTTTTTACTGTGGGTCTGAAACCAAGCTAACCTGATCTACAGTTGTATATACAACAGAGAAGATCTCTGGTCACCTGGAATTTGCAGTCTATTTGGGAAAAGCAACAGATGCAACAATTACAAAAGACACACCTCATTACAAACTCGGTATTGCTGGGGAGAAAAAGAATGCTCTGAGAGTGTAGCTCTATTAGAGAGATCTGGGAAGGCTTCTTGGCGGAGGTGACATTTGAGCTGAGATGAGAAAGTTCAGGTGTACAGGGGAGGGAGGGGCCAGGGAGCTGGGAGAACATTTGTGGAAGAAACTTCCAATGCAAGGGCCTCCCAAAACTTCCAAGCCAATGGGTATGGATTAATCATTTATATCTTACTTTTTCCAGGATCCTAGTGAGGTTTGATATTTTGTTTCAGATATTTACCATTAGGCTGATTTTTTTTAGCTGCCGATAGAATATAGTGATGGTTGTGATTTTTTTTCTCTAATGGAGGTGGGAACCACCTCCAAACTCAGGAATCTGATTAAATTCAGAGACATCAGAGTTTATGCAGTGCGTGGGGTTGGATTTTTACTTCGTCCTTGTTTGTTTTCTTCTTTTTTCCAGTCCTTCAACACTGGCTGGTCATTAAAATTTAGAGCTCACCCTGGGTTAAGTGGATGATTTCCTGGAAAACAGCTGGTTGAGCTTCCCCCTGTATGCCTCTGAAATAAACATCCCCTTTGGAGAAAGGCTTTCTTTAGTGCCTTCCTGCTCAGAATCTTTTTTGCAATTTACATTCCTGTTTTGCATGACTTCTCAGAAGAAATCTAGAAGAATAATCACTGAAATAACAACCAAAGGTTATTGTGCACTTCTCTGCATTACCAGCCCTGGGAGCTGGGCACTATTATTATCCTCTATTCAGAGACGAGGACCTGAAACTTGGGAAGTGAGTAATAGGTCTTGTATCCATCAATAACTAAACGTGGCAGAGGTGGGTTTTGTGTCCAGACCAGTGGACTCAAGAGCTTGTGCTCCTAACCATCAAGCCTCAAGGCCTCCTTGACCCCTAATTTGAAAGTCTCCTCTGAAGTTTAATTTCTCCCGCTGTCAGATGAAGGCGTGGAGGCCAAGGTTCTAATTCTTACAGTCCATGCGCAGACAGATGGGTTGGTATTTTCTCTTGCTAAGGCAACCAACTCTGCCTTGTGCTGAGAAGAGTTTAATGGATTGATAGTGAGTAACTTGCAGGTGGGGATTTGAGAACTAAGAAGGGAAGAGAAGTAGGGAGGGAAGGAGAGACAGAGAGAGACCTAGAGCAGTCCCATGCATCTAGGGAGCAAGCAGACATCTCAAAAATGTTCTTCTGAAGTTGGGGAGCTGTACCGTGCTTCCCACCCTGCCTCACTCTGGGGAAGACTGACCATCCCAGCACCTAGAGTGTGATGATTTACCTTGGCCGTGGATTCATCCCTCGGATAGGAAAGGGCAGGGTGCCCTGACAGTCCCACCGGGGTGACTCACAACGGGGTGGGTAATTTCTCAGCAGAAAATCAGTGCACTACAACCGCAGGAGCGGGAAATGGATGCTGGGCTTCTCCAGAACTGCTGACCCCACTCTAGCTTCCTCTTGCTCACCTCCTATAGAAAGGCTGGGGGTGAAAACTCCAGTCTTGCCCCCACTTTGAATGGCTCATCCTTATCTAAAGGATGCCTAGTGCAGCACCAGGCCCGGGGTAGGTACTTAGCAAGTAGATGTGGAATAAATAAGTGAACTGAGAAGAAAAAAGCACATCCCCAGGGCTGAATCACTGCTCCTGCTCAGAGACCAGACCTCACACCTCACTAAAGCTCGCGTCCCCTGCGATGGGCTTTTGGGGGGAAGTCCCTTCCCTGCTGGCGTTCTTAACCAACTGAGAAACAAGACAAAAGAATAAGCAGGTTGTCTCAGTCCTTTCGAGCTGCTATAACAAAAATACCACAGACGGGGCAGCTACCAACAATAAAAATGTCTTCCTCACTGTTCTGGAGGCTGGAAGTCGGAGATCAGGGTGCGGCATGGCCAGGGGAGGGTCTCTTCCAAGGGACTGACCTCTCACCGCATCCTCATGGGACAGAAGGCCAGGGCACGCTTGGGGTCTCTTTTATAAGGGTGCTGATCCCACACATGAGGGCTCCACCTTCGTGACCTACTTCCTTCCCAGAGGCCCCCACCTCCTAATCCCGTTACATTGGGGGTTAGGTTTCAAGACACGGATTTTGGGAGGGGAGGGACACACAAAGAGCCAGCCTATAGCAGGGATGGGCGCCAAAATGTCACCTTTATTGCTGATAAATCTAGGTATCTGTGGGCTCCTGGGCTTCCAACACTGACCCCAGAATGAAGTGAGTCTTCCAACCCTAACACGGGAGGAGAGAACAGCTCCCCGCCCCACAAGGAGACAAGAGCAGAGGACAGCTCAGTTGCTCCCCAGTTCATGCCTCCCCGCCTGCAGGGGAGTGGGCGAAGGGCAGAGAGGGCCGTGGGGCAGCCTGGGGAGGCTGCACAGCGGGTGCTGATCTGGGCTGATAACATCTACTCCGCAGTCCACTCCTAATTCCTTGCTTCTCTGCTGATTGCGTTTTTACAGCGCTGGCTAGAGGTTTTCCCCACACTCGGGAGACACCCAAACACCTGGTATTGAAAAGCGGAAAAGTTTGTCCAAGCGCAGTGAAAGTTCTCTTAAAATAGAAATGTTAAAAGCCCCAGAAAGGAAGATATAGTAATTATGATCATCATCAACTCGGTGACATTCGAAGGCCTGTCTGCGCAACGCTGAGGTGACGGGCCCAGAGAACAGCGGACACTGAGCTTCCAGAAGTCTGAACTTCGGCTCGCTCCTTACTCACCGTGTGAGCTGAGGCTGGCTGGTGCTTCTGGACCTCGTTTCTGCAACTATAAAATGAGAATAATAGCTTCCATTCCGAAGTTTTTTTTGGTGACGATCCACAGAGATAACGCACTTCAAATACACAGACCAGGGCCTGGCACAGCATGAGCTCTTAACGCATCACAGTTAATGCTATTATGACAATTTTTTGGTCGTTGGTGATGACAGTTAGGGTCCTTGTGTTCCCAAGAAACATTCTTTTTATTCTTTTGCACCATCCTCTCGTTGTCTGTTTGCTAATGTGCAACAGAAACAATGCTGGGAGAGGAACCTGGGGGAGTCTAAGTTCAAATCCAACCTCTGACACTTTCTAGCCGCGTGGTAATTGACAAAAATCACAAACCGTCCCTGTACCTCAGTTTCCTCATCAGTTGTGGGTGACAAAGAATAACAGGAGAGCTTAATCTGAACTTGGAACACGAACTTTTCCTTCCTTGAAATGTTCTTTCCTCACCTATTCAGAAGTGTTCAGCCGGGGTCTCAGTTCACCTAGCCCCACTGCGGGCGGCCCTCCCCCGACCCGTTGTATGTACCCATTCACGCCATGAAGTTTAACCCCGTGCGCCACTGTCCTAGAGCCAGAGCGATGGGTAAGCAAACATGATTTTGGGCTTTCAGAATCAGGAGGAAAAAGTCAGGAGACTCTTCTCTGTATTGTATCCCCCAGAGTAACCACCTCTCCTGGGTCAGGCTTGCTCTAAGTTGTGGACACAATCAAGATGACCCAGATCTAGAAAAACACACACACACACACACACACACACACACACACACACACACACACACACACTCTCTCTCTCTCTCTCTCTCTCTCTCTCTCACCTGCTCCCTGGACCAGGGCCTTGTAAATCTACTTATTGGATACCAGCTGACAACATATTGAATTTCCCCAACAATAAGTTCTCGAAGCCTCAGGCCTCCCCTTCACCCCACAGGGGGTTATTCAGGCTCATTGACTAACTTCTCTCTCAGAGCATATCTGGGCAGTCATGACATTATAGGGGCACCAAGTTCCTGACTCACCTGAGAGGTCTTGCCATAGGCAGACACAATCAGAAAAGCAACCAGAAGTGGGTAGGACCTGTCCTTTCTCACTGTGCCTGCTGAGAGGCCCTGGGCCAGCTTCCCCGGGCAGGCAAGCTGGTGAGCTGAGCTTGGACAGCACGCGCTTGGGCTCCCCCTCTCTTGGTGCCAGCGTGACCTTGGGCAAGCAACTGACTTTTTAGTCCTCAGTTGCCTCATCTGTAAAATGGGGATGATGGTATTTACTTCCTCTGATCATCATGAATGTTAATGGAGGTAAAGTATGAGAAGTGTCATGCTTGGGGCACAACTGCTCAATAAATATTAGCTCCTATTCCTATGCGGACACATGGCATTATTCTCACACAGGGAACAGACCAACATGGTTTGCTAAAAATGCATGATGCAAAGTGCATGGCCTGCAGCGGAGCCTTCTCCTCCTCCCCTCATGGCTGAATCCTGTTCACTTTTGAGGTCACAGCTATAATGTTACCTCCGTTATTCTCAACCTTGGCTACACAGTGGAAGCACCTGGGAGTTCTTACAATTAATGACGCCTGGTCCAACCTCCCGAGGTCCTGATTGAACCAGCCTGGACATGGGGATTTTCAAATGCTCCTCCAGGAAATTTGCCTATTTTATGTTACTTCAAGTAAGTAGAATCATACATGATTCGTCCTTTTGGGTCTGGCTTATTTCACTCAGCATAATGTTTTCAAGTTTCATCTCTGTTGTAGCATGTGTTAGGATTTCATCCTCTTTATGGCTAATTGCACTGTATATATATATACATATATATATATACACACATATATATATACACCTGTTTATTCACTTATCTGTCAATGGACATTTGGGTTGTTTCCACCTTTCGGCTGTTGTGCGTCGTGCTGCCGTGAGCACTGATGTACACATATCTGAGTCCCTGCTCCCAGTCCTTTGGGTGTACGTCTGGATGCTGAATCACATGGAAATTCTATGTTTAACTCTTTACTTTTTTCCTTAGGGGCTGCAGCATTTTACATCCCCACCAGCAAGGCACAAAGGGTCTAATTTCTCCACATCTTCCTCAACCTTTTTTTTTTTTTTAATAATAGCCATCCTAATGGGTGTGAGGTGGTATCTCCTCGTGGTTTCGTTATAATTCCTTTTGATCTCATCCAAAGGAGATTATCCATCCCCTATTATTCTCTCCCCCACAGAACACAGCCCTTTACTTTCACGCTGTTCTCACAGCGTGTCCTTCTGTTTGTTGAACGTCTGTCTTGCTGTGTAGCCCAGGACTTGGCAAACTCTGGCTCGAGGCTGCGGGTCATGTCCGGCTACTGTTTTTGCATAGCCCACGAGCTAAAAATGATTTTCACAGTTTTCACTGGTTAAAAAAAAAATAAGTAGTTTGTGAAATGTAAAAACCATAGGACATTCAAATCTCCTTGTCCGTGATTAGTTTCCTTGGAACGCAGCTACGGCCGTGTGTTTACACATTGTCTCCGGGTTAGTGCACTATGCATTTGCACTATGAAGGCAAAGTTGAAAAGTTGCAACAGGGACCATCCGGCCTGTAAAGCCAAAGACAGTCCCTACCTGGCCCTCTTTCTATGTAAAGAAAAGATCTGCTGAATCCTGCACTCGACCCTGAACTTAGGAACAGCCATCCTGATGTCTGCACAGTGCTGGCCGTGGAATTTGTTGATCCGGATCTCCCCCACTAACTCCAGACACACAACTTTGAGATGGGTCGGAGGACCAAATGTAAAAGCTAGAACCAGTACTCTTCTGGTAGAGAAGAAGACAGAAAAATAGCTTTGCAAACTTGGGTCAGGCAACGACTTCTCAGGACACAAAATGCACTAATCATAGTATAACTTGGACAACATCAGAAGTTTTAAGTTTTTGCTTGTTCAGAGATACTATTAAGAAAACAGACCAAGCTACAGATTGGGATAAAACTTTTATGCCCGCATGTGATCAAGAACTTGCCTCTAGAATAAACAAAAATTTCCGACACCTAATAAAAGACAAAGATAACCTATTTTAAAAATGGGCAAAAGACTCAGGCATTTCACAAAAGAAGATGGAGGCACGGCCAATCAGCACATGAAAAGGTGCTTAGCGTCATTAGTCATCAGGGAAATGCAATCTAAACCCGCAATGAGATACAATCAATTTCACACACGTTAGAAAAGCGGAAAGAAAAAAAAAAACACAAAACAGTGAGTGTTGATGATGGGAGAAGCAACTAACACCTTCACTATGGCTCTGTTATTTAACTGCTGCAGGAAGCACGGCAGCTTTGGGGAACTCTGGCAGTTCCTTACAATTCTACTCCTAGGTAATACCCAAGAGAAATGAAAACAAATGTCCACACAAAAGACCTATACATGAATGTTTATGGCATTTCTATTCACAACAGCCACAAGCTGGAAACAACCCAAATGACATTAACAAAACAGATTTTTAAAAAATAAGGTGCATTCATTGGACGGACCTACTCAGGAATAGAATGGAAAGAACTGATAAATGAAAGGACATGGATGAATCTCAAAATTATGCACAGCAGGAAAAAAAAAAAACCAGACACACAGGAGCCCAGGCTGTATGAAGTCATTTATATGAAGCTCTAGAAAAGACTAATTTTCAGCAACAAAAGCGGATCAGTAGTTGCCTCTGGAAGGTGGGTGGTGGTCAGTATTGCTTAGAAAGGGGGTTTCTAAGGTAATGAGCACTTTCTATCATTAGTTTGGGGTGGATGTTAATTACAGGGGTGTACATAAATCGTCAAAACTCAGACCAGTTAAGATCTGGGCTTAGTATGTAAATTTTACTGCTATTTAAATAATGAGTGGATGGCTGAACTTGAAAGGGAAAAATACCCCTTTATAGTGACCAGTCCCTAAGGGTCAGCCTCTCCTGCCCCCGATGAACCCAGTCAAATCTGCAAAGGAAAAAGAGAACGCCGGTGCCCCGATGTCTGTCAGCCCTCCAGT
Source organism: Camelus bactrianus (assembly GCF_048773025.1). Taxonomy (NCBI): domain Eukaryota; kingdom Metazoa; phylum Chordata; class Mammalia; order Artiodactyla; family Camelidae; genus Camelus; species Camelus bactrianus. The sequence continues at coordinate 26,104,165 of NC_133557.1, forward strand.
GTCCCAACAGCGCGTTTCCTGTTTTAATCTGAGCTCTCGTGTGAAGGAAGTAACAGCCACCGCTCCTCCTCTAAGCCTGGAACTGGGAGACTAGAAAGCCATTTCCTAGTCTTGCAAAAAGACAGCTCCCTATGCAGGGCTGGAAACACCATCCACCTGTTCCCGCATGGAAACTGCCGGTGGCTGGGGCCCCACCGGAGGGCAGCCTGGCCGCTCTGGCTACAGAGACCCCCACCCGCCCCCCAGCGAGCACGCGGGTCCCCACGCGCAGGGCGGTGGGAGAGGCAGAAGTAGTGGCTGTCTCTGTTTTTTTTAGAAGACAAGTGAAACCCCAGCTGCCTCCGGGAGACCAATGGTCCAGACCCTAATAAACCTGGGGCCGGAGTCTGAATCCTTCCTTCTGAGTAAGTTTCCTAGGCTGCTGGAACACATGACCATAAACAGAGTTGCTTCAAACAATATCAACGTATTAACTTACATTTCTGGAGGTCAAATTTCCCGTGCAGGCCTCCTCGGGTTAAAACTAAGGTGTTGGTGGGGCTGCGTTCCTCCCGGAGGTTCTAGGGGAGAATCTGATTCCTCGCCTCTGCCAGCTTCAGAGGCCGCCACATTCCTAGGCTCACCACCCCGTCCTGCATCTTCAAAGCCAGCAACATCGACCCCACCATGACTCGCTTCTATCGTTCCCCCTGCCTCCCTCTTTTAAGGACCCTGTGATTACATTGGACCCACCTGGATAATCCAGGCTCCGCGCCCTAACTTCCATCTACTCCGTACTTTCAGCTGATGAGCAAGCTTAGTTCCATCTGAAACCTTTATTCCCATTGCCATGCAAGGCGCCGTATTCACAGGTCCTGGGGATTAGCATGTGGACCGTTCTGGGAGCCATTAGTCCACCAGCTCCACCTCCTGATGATCAATTCCAACGTTAGCTCCCAGCCTCTTCACTCCCTTATAGTGGTCCTGGATGGATAGTTCAATTCTGAGATTTACAAGTTGTGTGGATGACGACAGCCACAACAGCAACAGTTACAGCGACCCTATATTGAGAACGTGCGGTAAAGCAGGCACAGGGGACACCAGGTCTCATCTGATCCTTCCAGGACCCCTGTGGAGCAGATAGCACCATCCCATTAGAGATGGGGAAACTCAGGCCCAGGCAGTATAAATAGCCAGCCCAAGCTTTTAAGTGGCAGATCCAAGATTGGTGCCCTCGTTTATCTGGCTTTAGTGTCTTTGGTCTTAACAGCAACTGTCTTAAGAGCAAACCTCTACTACATCTCCAAGTCACCTTTTTTCTGGGCAAAGATTTTATATGATGATTAAAGGTAATGTCTGCTCAATGCTTAGCACGTGGTAGACCCATGACATGGAACTTTTACAGGTCACTCAAAGATAGCCCTGTTGCCTCTTTATGCCTCTCCTATTCCTTCCTTCCATCTACCCAACCACTCATCCATCCATTCATCCATCCAAGGCACCTTTTAAAGTGGATTCAATGTTGTGTAATAGGATCTAGTCCAGCAATCCCACTCCTGGGCATCTATCTGAAGAAAACACTAATTCTCTAATTCAAAAAGACAAATTCACCCCAATGTTCATAGCAGCACTATTTACATTAGCCAAGACATGGAAACAACTTAAATGTCCATCGAAGATGTGGTATACATATACAATGGAGTACTACTTAGCCATAAAAAATAATAAAACAATGCCATTTGCAGCAACGTGGATGGACCTGGAGATGGTCATTCTAAGTGAAGTAAATCAGACAGAGAAGGACAAATATCATATGATATCACTTATATGTGGAACCTAAAAAATGATACAAATGAACTTATCTACAAAACAGAAAGATTCACAGACATAGAAAACAAACTTATGGTTACCAAAGGGGAAAGATGGGGGGGAGGGATAAATTAGGGAGTTTGGGATTAGCAGATACAAACTACTATATATAAAACAGATAAACAACAAGATCCTACTATATAGCACAGGGAACTATATTCAATATTTTGTAATAGCCTAAAATGAAAAAGAATGTGAAAATATATATGTAACTGACTCTGTTGTACACCTGAAATTAACACAATATTGTAAATCAACTATACTTTAATTTTTAAAAATGTTTAATTAAAAAATTTTTTTAAAAACTGGGATCTGGGCTCAAAGTTTAGGCTGCTGTCTAGCTTCAACTGCTAGTTTTAGCTGCTTCCACCTGGGCCCACATCACCTCTGCAAGCCTCAGATTCTTCCCCGTTTATGAAAATTGGCATGTAATTATATCTACCTTATCAAGTTATTGGGGGAATTAGGAACAATCATGCATTCATGTAACACACAGTAAACCGTCATGATTACGTCACTCCCACGTGTCCACTGCTGACGCAGGGAGTGTGCATACGGAAAGACAGTATGATCTTTGTTCACAGGGATCTCTCCCTCTCTCTTTCACACACACACGTGCCAGCTAATGACATAAAGCGGGAAGTTAGGAAGGACTTAAAATAGGAGCCCAAGACAGTTGATAACATGGTTCTAATTTGTGGTTAGGAAATCCATTAAGGGCAAGGTTGATGTGTACCCAGAGAAAGGAAGGATTCCGTGAGAAAGAACGTAGGGTGAATCACACAGGCTGTCACTGCCTGCAGCCCTTGAAGAGGCCCCTTGACCGTCTTGCCGGGCTATTTTAATCACCAGATGTGATCCAGCACAGAAACTCACACCCAGCCCTTCACATCTGAACGTCATGATTTTTTGCCAGATCTGTCCCTGCCTTGTCTACTATTTAACATTTTTCTTTAGATAATCCACTACTTAATTAACATTTATATCAAAAGGAAACTTAATCAATGGGAGACTGACTCTCTTGCCACAGGTAGAAAGAAACTGTGAAAATAAAACCAGTGTTAAAATTAATTTAAAAATTTTGTCCATACATCCCCCAGTGTCATTCTGTATCCCACCAGTGGCCATCATAACATCCTTTGGGATGCACCATTCTTACGGAAACACACAGAGAGGGGAAGTGGCTTGGCCCCATCACACAGCTTATGACCAGAAGAGCAGGAATGTGAAGCCAAGTCCATCTGCGTATTAACTCTGGACTGCCGTGCCTCTCTGTGCTACCACATCCTGGGGGCAAGGAGCAGTCAAATTAGCTCATGCTTAAGAGAATGTCCTGGGAGAAAGAGGGGAGGATATTTATGGGTGATTAGCATGGCCAGACCTCTTCTACACACTTTCAGTATTCACTCATCCCATCCCCAGAGCAGACCGTGATGGAGGTCTTACTGTGGTTCCATTTTACAAACAAGGATGCCAAGGCACAGAACCTGTAATTAACCTGCTACTAGTCCATGGTGACCCTGGATTGGAACCCAGAGCCTAGGACTCCACAATTCTATCAAGGCAAACATCATGCAGATGGCACGACTGTTTATGTCACTGCCTGTGACAGTTCCCACTTTGCAACTGAACATTTATCAGTTGGCCCCAGGTCTTACCTAGCCCCTTGCCAAGCCCCACCTTGCTTTATTTCCTGTTTAAGGTAGAATTTAGATGACGTTGGCCTTCTAAGAAATTAACCTCATGCCAAGAAAGGGCTCGTTCATTCATTCAACCCTGTGGAGGCTGACTCTCTGCCTGGTGCTGGGCTCGGTGTCTCAGAAACAAGGAAGCAGCTGGGGGTGGGGTGGGGTGGGGCTCAGATGGGAGCCTTGCGATCACAGAGACCCAGGATCCACACCCAGCACCAGCAGTTTGCCAGCTGTGGAGCTTTGGGTTCAAAACCCTCTGAACATCTGTTTCCTCACCTGTAAAATAAGATTACTAGAACTGCCCATAACTTTTTTTTTCCCGCATAATTTACTTTTTGGAGAGAATTTTTGGAGTGAGTGTTTACTTAATGATACCCCCTTCCTCCATTCTGTTCTGTGGAGTAGAGGAGTTTCATGATACTTTCCATGTTTTTGTTTGTTTTGCTGATTATAAACGTCACATGGACCCACGGTCTTACGTCTTAGATGGATTGTGTAAGCCGGATTTTTTTTTTTCCGATTTGAGGTATGTTCTTCCTACACTGAGTATCAAATAACACATTAATACTTCTTTAAAAAATATATGCATTTTCACATCACCTGAGACCATCAGAGCCCTCAGATAAACTCAGGAAAGTTCAGATTTGCTGTCCAACAAGGTCTGTGGATTTTTGAATTGTGGGTGAGGGATAATGTATAAGACCTGCACAGGGCTATGGTGGAAAATTTGGGAAAACACAATGATGTATTAAAAGCCAAATAATCATATTAACAAGAGATAATGACTAAAATTTCCACCTGTCTTTCCTAATTCACTGAACTATTCAACAATATTATTGAACACCTATTATATGGCCAGGCCAGTGGTTTTCCACCAGGGGTGGATTTGCCCCCCAAAGGACATTTGGCACTAACTGGAGGTATTTTATTTGTCACAACTGGGTGGACAGAGGGTACCACTGACATCCACTGAGTGGAAGTCAGGGATGCTCTCCACATCCTATATTGCACAAGGCACCCCACAACAGAAAATCACCCAGCCCCAAACATTAATAGCACCACGACTGAGAAATCCTGGTCTAGTCAGGACCTTGATTTGAAAAGTCACATTTTATCTGAAACTAAGTGACAACAGCAATAATATCATGTAGAGTAGGGGTTGACAAATTCTCCATAAAGAGACAGACTGCAAATATTTTTGTGCAGAACTCCAGGCTCTTCGTCAGCTGCTGAACTCTGCCTTGGTAGGCTGAAAGCAGTCACAGACAGGATGTCAATAACATGCATGGCTGTGTCTCAATAAATCTTTATTTATAAAAACAGGCAGGGCCCAGGGAGCCTGGTTTGCTGACCCCTGATCTGGAGATGTGGGAGAGAGGCCGTGTATAAGAGTGAGGATATTCCAAGAGATCCAGGCTCAAATCCCATCTCTACTACTTAATGGCTGTGTGACCCCAGGCAAGTTGATTAACTTCTCTGAACATCATTTTTCTTGACTCTAAAAGGGGACTCCCTGGAGTATCCACCTTATGAGTTTGTTCTCCGAATCAAATAGAACAATGCTTGAGTAACGTCTGGCATAGGCCTGGGCACATAAAAGTACTTAAATAAAAGATAGGTTAAAAAAAGAAAAAAGAATACAGGGGTTGTTAAAGTTCTTATCTCATTGTGTTTGGGTTTGTGTAACTATTTTCTCCACGAACGTGAACGCCTGAAGTTCAAGGACCACATCTCATTTGAGTGGTCATTGCCTAGTGCCTTGGCACATCGTGGTCTCTAGAAGCGGAAGTAGGGATGTGGACTTGGGGCACATGGTTTAGCCCGGGAAAGCGCAGAAGGGGAGGGAGGGAGCAGGACATGGCAGGGGACAGAGTTAAGCAGGACTTGGAGTCTCACTGCAGTCTGGTCCCATGGGGATGTCCAAAGTATATACTGCACCACAGTGTCGCCTGGAGGCAAAGGGGCTGGCCCTGTCCCATGGATTGTGAGGGACAATCTCCCGAGTGATTTGTTGCCTGTGGCGCTGATGGGCACCTCTGAGGATGAGCAGCTAAAGCTGCCATCAGCACCACAGCAGCCCGGGGAGGTGTTCTGCCCAGAAGGGAGATCCAAGGGGACACAGACCACCTTCCAGACAGCTCCCAGTTATTGCTGGTTTCGTAAACACCGATGTGTTCTGAGGTTGTGCTCTCAGCCACCTGTGAGACACAGCTGCTCAGAGGAAAAGGGAGAAGGGCAGAGCGGGGGTGACTAGGTCATCATCTGTCACGCCAAAGACAAATTGTTTAGCTTAGAGGCTGAACCCAGTGATGATGAGGACCTCGAAGGGGATGTTCTCATTCTGCAGGGACAGGAAGTGGCTTCTTTCCCAGTCGCCTGTGGCATTTCCTTTGCCCTGAGTAATTAATGAGTGGCATCACCTTGATGATCCAACAGGGTGCTTGGCACAAACAGCAACGACATCACCGTTAACGCCTGCCCAGGGTGCTGATGTCTGGCGGGAGTAGGGTTGAATCCTGGCTATGCCACTGTTGCCGTGGCACCTTGAGCCAATGACTTAGCATTCCTGAGCCTCAGTTTTCTCATCTGTAAAATGGGGATAGCAGTATTTCCTAATTCACAGTGTTTTTGTGAAGATTAGAGTTAAAACTTAGAAGATACTTTATAAGCGGCAGGTGCCAGGCATCTAATTAAGCTTTAATATGTGGTATTTTTTTTCTTAAGGTGGATTCATTGTTTTTGTTTTGTTTTGAGAAATGGTACTGTCCAGCTCACTGTCATTTGCAAATTACTTTGGATTTTTGCCATATCTGTTACCACCTGCACTATTTTTTATTTCATGTACATGAACAGACTCTTAAAAAAAAAAATCTTAAACACTATAAACTTGCAAATAAGACCAGGGCAATAATGGTTTAGATGAACCAGGGCCTGGCACTCGACAAGTTTGCTATAAATGAGAGCTACTGTCACTATCCACGTCGAAACTGAATGCCTGTCAGTTTGGCTCATTTCATTCCTTCCTTTTAGAATCAAGTCTCTTGCATTCCCCCCTCTGAATGAGGTCACATCTTCGCTCCTGCATGAGCTCGTCGATGTGTTCTTAAAGAGGCTGGCCTGGCTAGGAATTTTATGCATAATATTATCAGGGGAATTTTTTTATTCCTGTTAAATAACTTGGGCTCCGACAGATTACAAGGAAGTGGTTACTCAGAGCCGAGAGCTCACAACTGATTGGGGGAGGAGTGGAAATCCCCCTTCTTTGCCTAAAATAGCTAGAACTGGAACACGACAATATGAGCTTTGTCCAGGCTTGAAACAGTATCCTTTCCAAGCAAATTTTGTACGGAAATACTCACCAATATTTAGTGGTAGTTCTCACTGACAGAAAAAGGTTAGTCATTCTGTGTGCGTAGCTAAAAGGGCCATTGTTAGGGACCATGAGTCCCAGGGGAGTGGAATTGAAGGACGTGGACGTGGTAATATTGGATTCACCTGACTTCTCTCTGCCCCTCAGCCCCTTTGATTTCTTTCCTATCACACACACACAAAAAAAACTAATTCTGGAAATAGACATGCTCTCCACTTATTTAATTATTTTTATTGCGAGTCTGTTCGTGACAACGTCCTCCCGGATACTCTCAGGCAGATTCGGAGGAAATGAGAGAAGGAAATGCCCAGGTTCTTAGAGTGGAGCAGAGTTCAGAGTGGCTGAGTCAGGACACACGTCTGTGAGTTCAGATTCCATTGCACTTCTAATCCCATGCCTGGAGCTGCCTGGGTCAGAAGGTCCGTCATTAGAACGAGGGCAGGTGCTCTGCCTGGGTCCGACCCAGGAGGAAAAGAGCGGGGACTTGGTTTGGACAAGTATCCTAACGCTGAACTGTGATTCTGACTGTTGCAAACTTTAAAAAAAAAAAAAAAAGGACTGGGCAGGATCTCAAGGAGTACTTCACTGTCTGTGTTTAAAAACGTTATTATCATTTACAAAAATGTAGTAAAGGTTAAGAGGAGAAGGGGGGCAGGAATGAGAGGGGGGCTCATAAATCAGTTTTTTTAGGCTTGAAGAAACTCTGTTATTTCTAGTTGTGTTAGCCAGTGTTAAGATTTTCTCTAGGCCTGAAGTCTACTGTGTATGATTTATTACGATGAAGCATCCATGTCAAGGAAGTTTTCCTGCTAAAGGAAGGAGGCAGAATGTAAAGGTCCTTTGACTTGGTTTTCCTGGCTGAGGCTCTGTCTGTCCACACTCTGGACACAACAGCTCCAGCAGGGTCCCCCTTCCCGCTGGTGCAGGATGGAAGCAGTCAGGACAGGGATTGGCTCCATCCACAAAACGAGGCTCATTGATCTGGGCATTTAGCAGTGACAGCTGGGACTTCAGAGCTCACTCATGCCTTCAGCCAGTGAGATTCCTCCCTGGGACTTTTGTTCCAGGAATTGGGAAGAAGGTGCTTGTGTGTTTCCTTTGGACTCACCAGCCATGAGGATCGTCTAGGCCTGAAACTACAGATGATTACGCCACAGTCACATGGAGAAAGTCTACCTGAAAATAATGCCAACATAGGGGAAAAGAGAGCCAAGAAATGGAGACTGGCATGCTCCTGCTAACAGTATTTGACACCTGGATCCAGCTATACCTGAAGTCAGCCGTAAATCTGGATGTGTCAGTTACATACAATGATAAATTCCTTTTTATTCTTAAACCAGATTGAGTTATGCTGCTGTCACTTGCCACTGAAGTAGTCTTGGCTATTACCTCATCCTTCTGATCTGAACTCCAAATGGATAGGTAAATACTTATCTTGGTTAATGACCAAACTTTGTAAGAGAGAAAAATCCACGAATCCAAGAATCGTGTTCTTAGGCTTATCTACGCGCAAGGTTGGACTTTCATTTTAAGAAATTGGGCTGCTTCAATTGTAGACAATTTGTCCAAGGGAAACAGAAAGATATACTAATTGAAATGTCTACTGAATAGACATGGCATAATTTGGGATCAGTCAATGTTTGTATCAAATGCTGACATCTGTGATAAGTGCAAAGATCTCTTTAACAACCTGTTTTCATCACAGACATATAAACTCACCCTCTGAGTCACTGCTTGGCTAATAGTTCTTTCTGCCACTGTGGGATGGCTTTTCACCCAGATTCTGAGTTTATGGTAAACACACGCACTCCCAAATATCTACCCCCAGTGAGCCTCGTAACGCTCTGGCACGTGGGATGTTGCCTCGTAATCCCGCGGCTTGAGTCTAACCAGGTACCCATTTTTCGTGGCTGCCCACTGACGGAGCGCTGATTTCACCATCCGGGGCACAAGCCTCCGACTTGTTTTTCTCGTAGAGATAGTGCTTCGTGCTAAGTCATCCACAGAACAGCATGTCACTGGGGACAAGGCTGAGCTGTCTAGAGATGCAAAAGGAAAATTGTGTAAGCCGGTTGCATAACCATTACCTCCTGTTAGGGCTTGTGCCTGAGAAGTCTGTCTCTCTTACTCAGCCTCCCAGAGAGCTGTGTGGCCCCCGGCAACGAGGATGACGGGGTTCTATCTGGAAGAATATGGATATTAAACGGGTATAGGACTCAGGACCACAGAGAGTCTGGGAGAGGCCAGGCTATGCCTACTTGCTGAAACTTCTGCCACCTCAAGAAATGAAAATGAAAAATTGCCAAAGCAAGGGCTACCAAAAATTACAGAATATTTTCAGGTTTACACTGGACAAAATAAAAGTTTGAATACACACACAAATTACTGCGCCCTGCACTGACATTGTGCTATATATGGAATTATAGGATTTATGAGACATAATATCTTAGAATGAACTATAGGCAGCATGATCTGCGGATGGAACACAAGTGCAAAGTTGTCCTATTACCATGTCCCTGTGAAGGCCTGCAGTATCTTTGGAGATGACATCAGAAGATCAATACGAGGCCCAGGTCGAATGTCCCCTAGACCTCATTGCCAGCCGCACTCCATGACATTGAAATTAATTTTTAAAACTTAAGATTAAAAATGATTCAGGTGTGTCTTGTTACTCTTGACTTCTTAGACCTGGAAATGAGGGCAGCTTAAAGTAGCAGAACCGTCACTTGATGGGGATCCAAAGGAATTCAATGCTGCCTTTGTGGCTTTGCTCCAGCCAGCTGTGTGACCTTGGGGAAGTCACTTAATCTCTCTGGGTCTCCCCATCTATAAAAATGTAAGCCTTGGATGAGGGCCTTACAAGTTCCTTCTACAACTTTATGATCCTACCAGTTCCATGTGAGCCGTCTAAGTACTAGGGAAAGAGTGGCGGGGGGGAAAACCCCACTCCACCCAGATTCAGTCCCTGCCCACAGGGAGCTTCCATTCTACGTGGGGGTTGGAGGATGAGGACGGGGGGGGGGGGTGTGTGTGTGTGTGTGTGTTGACAATCAGCAAAAATGATACTATACCATGGAAGAGGGGGTGAACGCCACGAGGAGCAACACAGGAATGAAAGGAGAGAGAGCGGTCAGGGAAGTCCTCTCTGAAGAGAAGACTATCAAAGCTTCCCATCTGATGTGATACTCCTTCAGCAAGACACCAGTAAAGGATGCGCCGTCCTGGTAGGTGGAGGCCTCAGTGGGCAGAGAGGCCACTGAAGGATCTACTGAGACAGGAAATGACTCCTGGTGAGTCAAGAACAGAAGCGAAAGAGGAGAAAGGAGAGCAGTGATGATCAGAGCAGGATTCCTGCAGCTCTTCTGAGCGCACGTGCCGTCAGGCAGGTCTGGATTTGAATCCCAACTCTCACCACTTTCCAGCCGTGTGACCTTCTGTCCGTCCACCGGTCTGATCCTTAGCCTCACCTGTAATAGCGGAGTAAGTAGGTGAGGGTGAGATGGAATCACGTCTCCAAAGGGCTGAGCACAGGACTGGGCATGTGACTAAATGTCCAACCTATAGTCAGTATAGTGCTTGCCAATATGTACTGAGCACCAACCAAGTCATACTCAATATGGATTACCCCCCTCCCCCAAACAAGCCTCAAGGCAGACATTACGATGATCCCATTTTACGGATGAGGAGGCCAAGGTCCCTGACTGGGTCAAGGCGTGAGCATTAGTCATTGCTATTATCTGCCCTCTGACAACAGCAGAGGAGGTTAGGGTGACCCAGCAGCTTAACAAAAACGTCAGCAGAGACAGGCACCGGCTGCTGAGGGTGGCGCTTCTCCAAAAGTGGAAAAGGGAAGAAATATCACAGTTGCCAGAAATATGTTTTTTTTTCAATCCAGCATGCTTGTATCTTATTGTAGTCTGATTTACATGCAACACAACGCACCCATGTTAAGTCTTGTTCGGAATTCGGACAAAGACATATCGCCCTGTAACCATCGCTACAACCTTGGCAGTCACTGATTTGTTTGGCCTCTTCTAGAATGTCATATCATACGTGTCTTGCCCTGAGCGTCTTTTTGAGATTCACGCATGTTCCTGAGCGTGTTAGTAATGCCTTCTCTTACGCTGCTGTGTCCTAGCCCATCGTAGGGATGTACAGCAATCTGTGTATTTCTTCATCAGTGGATGGACCTTCAGGTTATTTCTAGTTTGGGGCTTTTATAAAAAGAGCTGCTATGAATGACGTAGCACAAGTTTTTGCGTAGACGGATGCTTTCATTTGTCTCTGTGACGCCTTGGGAGTGGGATTGCTGGGTCTTGTGCTGAGTGTATGTTCCACTTTATCAGAGACACCGAACTGCTGGAGCAAGTGGCCGCACCATTTTGCATTCCCATCAGCCCTGGATGGAAGTTCCAATTGCTCCACACCCTTGCCGACAGCTGGTATTATCAATCTTTAAAATTTTAGCCATTCTAGTGGGAGAGTGGTGATATCTCAGTTGTGGTTTTAATGTCTGTCTCCCTAACGACCGATGATACCGATCATCTGTACATGTGCTTATTTGATATTCTTATTTCTTCTTTGGTGCAGTGTTTGCTTAAACATTTTTTCCACTGAAAAAAATTTTGTCTTATTATTTATATATCTAGAAAATATAAGGCATTCTTTATATATTCTAGATTCGAGCCTTTTATCAAACATATGCTTTGCAAATATTTTCTACACTTGTGACTTGCTTTTTCATTTTCTTAATAGTGTCCTTTGAAGATCAAACGTTTTTCATTTTTATGAGGACTAATTTATCCATTTTTTCTTTTATACAGGTGATCTTGTGTCGTAAGAAATATCTGCCTAACCTAAGGTCATAAAGATTTTTCTCCCACAGTCTTCTAAAAGTTTTGTAAGTTTATGTCTCACATTTAGGTCTATGAGCTCATTGGTCCATTTCAAATTAATATTCGATGTATCCTGTGAGGAAAGGGTCAAGGTTCATTATTTTTTCATACAGATACTCAATTGTTCCAGCATCATTTGTTAAAATGACTACCATTTTCCCATTAAATTGCTACCTTTTTATAACATCAATTGATCATATTTGTGTGGGTATATTTCTGGATGTTCCACTGATCTACAAATCTTTCCTTTTATCAATAAAAACCCTGTCTTGGTTATTGTAGCTTTATAGTTAAGTCTTGAACTCAAGTACTCGAAGTCTTCCAATTTTGTTCTTCTTTCCAGGGCTCATTTATGGAGTGCCAACTGTGTATCCAGTCCTGTTCATTTGTTCACTGATTCATTCAAGAAATACTCTAGAGTGTCTGTTATGCCAGGCTTGGCTCTAGGAGCTGGGACACAGTGATGATAAAAATATACAATTCCCTGCCTTTGTGGAGTTTGTAATCTACAGGGGGTTGGGGAGATGGAATGAGAAACAGAAATCTGTGTAGATTATATTTGTCTGACACATACTCCGTGTGTGTGCAGTCAGACAGTAATAAGTGCTGGAAAGAAAAATAAAACAAAGGAAGGAGGAGGCTGTTGAGAGAAGGGCTCCCTGAGAGGGTGAGAGTGAGGGGGAGGGGTTGAGAGGAGCAACAGTATCCTCTTCAGGGCAGAAAGAAAAAGAAGAGCCCAGAGCCTGAGCAGAGTGGGAAATGTTCAGATAAAGTTTCTGCACCCTATTTGTATGGAGCTTTTTAAAAAAAAAAAAAAAACTGCACATAGGGGTTATTTCTGTGATAAATGGAGCTGGACAACAGGTGGCATTGAGACTGAAATCATCTTAGAAGATGAAGGCAGTTATGTGAAGCACTGGATAAGAGCTTCCCAGGATCAGGAACAGCACGTGCAAAGTCCCTGAGGTAAGAAAGGGCTCGGCGTGTTTGAGAACCAAAAAGCAGGCTAATGTGGAAGAGTCTTTGAGACAAAAACCCAACACAGAAAAAAGACCTATGGGGTTTCGTGAGCCAGAGGTTGAAAGTTTGGATTGTATTCTAAGGGTCAATAGGCACCACTGGGAAGCTTTAAGGAGGAGGAGTGAGAAGATTGATCTCTGTTTTTAAAAGGCTGTGTGTCCTTCAGTGTCACTTAGTGGCCTGTATTTCAGAAACTTCTAGAGTCCTGAGAAACCGCTGGGGTGTGGCTATGCCATCTGGCAGCTTCCTGTAAAGCCCCTGATTGGGGAGAATTTATGAAAATGTTAAGGAACAAACTTTATATTTTGACTGTCTTGGTGCAAACAGGAATGCTTCCTTTTATTGAGGTGAGAAGCCCCATGAAAAAGACCAGCAGGACCCCTAGGCAGGGCCACTACTCTCCTGCCAGCACCATCCAGTTCCCTGGCGCAGGGTCTTTATCTCACATTTTGCCTCTAAAATGGCTTACAATGAGGAAGTGGAACTTACCCCTAAGATTCTATTGGTTCCCTGAGCTAACTCCTGATTGGTCCATTTGTAGCACCTCATTTGCATGTAGCTCACTCCTGGTTGGTTCATTTCTGTCACTCTTGATTGGTCTATTTCTACAAAGCTGGTTCCTAAGTAATCAACTTTGTTACACCTTATTTGCATATGATGTTGCAAAGTGTAAACTGGCAGCCTATAAAAGCCTGTGTAACCCTACAGACGGGGTCCAGAGCTTGGAGTGTTAACTCCTCTGGGTCCACTGGCATAATAAACCTGAGTTCTCCAACTCTCCGAGTGCTGCTTGGTCTCTCACCCGGATCCAGGTTGCTGCCACAACTGAGCTGTAACACACTTTGTTGCAACATTATTAGTAGGAAGTCTGACTTTGATACATGGAGAGGGGGGTGTGTGCGTGCGTGTGTTTGGAATTCTTAATCTTGATGAGTCACCAAGTGTACTTCCACATTTCAACTAAACGAACATTCTGTTTATTGTTTACAGTCTTTCTCTGTCCCCAGCTTTTAAAACATTTTTTACTTGAAAATAATTTCAAATTTACCCACTAAGTTGCAAATACAGAAATCTTATAGATAACCTGTATACCCTTTGTCATATTTACCTATTAATATTATTAATGTTTTACTCCATTTGCTGGATCATTTTGTCTCTTTCTACACACACACACACACACACACACACGTCTTTTGTGATATTAGCATGAAGACTACAATCCTTCACAGGCCACCTGCACCATTGTAATAGAATGTTCCTCAATTTGTGTTTGTCTAATGTTTCCTTGTGACTCGGTGTAGGTTACACACTCTGGGCTGGAATGAGGGGCAGGGAGGGTGCTGTATCCTTCTCAGGATATCAGCTCTGCAGGCACGTGATGTCCATCTGTCTGTCACTGGTGATGTTAAACACCCACAACCTTTAATCCCATGTTTGTGGATGACATGAGGTGGGGGAGGGAGGAAGAAAGTTGAAAAAACAAGGAGGCATATGACTCAGCATTAATTAAGTTCCTGAGTCATCTGTGTGGCTGATTTAATCACACAAAGGAAGGTTTTGTGTAATCACAAGGGACGAGTGCACACAGACACACAGATGCACAGACACACACAAGACACAGACGCACAGACACACACAAACCTAAGCTCAGTTCTACTCTGCATTTATTTTTTAGCTCCCACCAGAGTGGCACATGGGGCACTGGAAGAAATAACATGGAGAGATTTCCAAATTCTGCATCGAAGCTTCACATATAATCGTTTCTTCCTAATAATTCCTTGGGTCTTAAAGGATGTGGTGCTATGTTTAAGAGATTTGTGGGCACCAGCCAAGCGTAAGTATTAGCTTAAAGCAGCAGTTTTCAGCTTTGTGCATTACATTCTCCGGGGTGTCTTTAACACCCGCTGTTGGGCAGACCCCATCCCAGATCCACTGAATCAGAACCTGACGGTGGGGCTCAGGGATGGAAGAGTTTTAAGGTAAAGAACCACAAAGACAAAGAACCACCAGCTTAAAGATTCTGAAGCTTCAACGATCCCCAGTGGTCTTTAACTTTCGGTCAGCTGCTCCGTTTAATAGCTAAAGTATATCAAGCACTTACTGCGTGTCAGGGGCATTTATAGATTTTGTTTACACAGCATCTGCTTTCCATCCTATGGGAAAAAGCCCCCTGGCCTTTCTCTGGCTACCATCACCCTCGCCTGCAGCTCACATGGTTTGGAGGGAGGCTGACCCTGAATCCTGACTTCAGGGATGAACGTTATTTCCCAGGCTTGGCAAATTGATCCATTCATGAATGGCCTAAGTTGATCAGATGAGACCTGGGCTAAGACTTTTGCAGGAATTGTTGGCAAAGAGGTGTTTTATTTCCACTGGGACTTAAAACTGAGAGAATGTAAATGTGAAGTTACCAGGGACACCCCTAGAAAGGGGACCTACCCAAGAGTGAAGCCAAGATAGAAGAAAACAGAAAAAGAGATGAGCTTGGTGGATATGGTTTGAGCCTGGGTCCTGGATCCAGCCATGCCTGAAGCTATCACCTCCTAGATCTTTAAGTTATATAAGCCAACAAACTCCTACTTTGCTTAAGTCAGTTTGAGTTGAGGTTTAAGAAGCAGGTAAGACAAATCTCAGCTATAAGGACCTGATAACTTGACCCAAGTGAAAAAGTATCAGAGGCAGGAAAGCCTTAGGGAAGGAGGAGAGCTAAGACACTGGCCCTCTGGCCCTTGGCTGTGGGACATAACAATCGCTCAGTCTCCCTGGGCTCCTGCTTCCTCCTCAGTGGGGCAGGGGTGGGATAATGGGGCTGATCCCACAATGTGGCCTCAGGATTCGGACCCACAGCCTGGTAAGACCATTTTTAGGAGCCTAGTAAAATTTAAGCAGGCGTCTGGGGAATTGGTGAAGCAGGAGATGTGGATGTGTCTGAAATGAAAACTGCTTCCTTCAGCTACTGCCACATCCGCTCTGTTTGGGGGTAAATGTGAGCAGGACATGGGCAGGAGGTCTGGGCTCCTGTTTGCAAGGTCACTTTGTCTTCCCTCCCCCTCCTGTCCCCCAACGTAGGCAGGAGACATCATGCATTATCCTTGCCCCTGTCGCATGGTGTGTGTCCTCCACCCTAGCCCTCTCCCTCTGGGCCGGCTGTGTCACTGGCCCTTTAGATGAACCTAATCTCAGAGTTGAGCCCTAACAATGTGCAAGGCCATCTGAGAGGTACCGATGGGCCCCTCTCCCCAACCCCAGATGAAGTTCAAAAGAAAAATATACTAAACCATTGAACAGAATCCTATCCTTGACCTGACACGCAGTATTATATGCTACAATTAAGTTCTTTCCTTTCAAGGTGTTCTCTTTCTTTCTTGGGGAGGTGAACCCCTTCCTCGCTAGCCTTCAGCTGAGCCACTGGTTGCCTGCTGAGAAAACCCACGCTGACCATGCACCAGCACAGGCCAGAGCACCTGCCGGCTGGTCACCCCGCCGGCTCCAGAGGTGGGTACCACCCAGCAATGCCTGGTTTCAAATGGAAAAGTGGACACGCAGAGAGATGAGGTGATTTGCCCATGGTCACGGAGCTATTCAGCTCCGCAGGTACAATGTGATGCCTGGTCCAGCTCTGTTTGTCTCCTGTTTGTCTGTCTCTCTCTCTCATTTATCTATCTATCTATCTATCTATCTATCTATCTATCTATCTATCTGTCTATCTATCTACCTGTTTCATCTCTCTACCTACCTATCAACCACCTATCATCTGTCAGTCTATCTGTCCATCCATTTATCTATCACCTACCTATTTATCTGTCATTTATCAATTCTCTCTCTCCATCCTCTATTTATGGATCTTTGTCCCTTACTCCTGACTTCACGCTTACCCACGCCTGGTGTTACATATCCTGTAGGGCACCCTTATCGGCTACCTGGTCGAGCACAGCTGGGGCGTGGAAGGAGGCACAGTTGGTACGGAGGTGAGCCCTGGTGCTGCCCCAGGCGCCCTGCGGTGCGTGGCGGTGAGGAGGGCCGCGGCGGGCGCTTAAGGGCTCCACAAAGGTGTGTTGCGTGTGTTTTATCAGCAGTCTCCGAGGGGTGGTAAGGAAAGAGTGTTTGTTTCATTCAGAGAGAAACTGAATCACAAAGCCATGACGCGCAGAGGAAGTCACAGTCACACAGGTGAGGTGGGGCCAAGCCTCTCCCGCAGGTTCCCAGCTCAGGTAAATACAACGCTCCTTCCATCAAGTGTTTGCGCTCAGAAGCCAAGCTCTAGCCTCCTGGAAGGAGCTCAAGGCAAAGAAATAATAAACTAGCGCTCGCTGGTGTTCAGCGAACCCATGCCACGCCTTCCGTAAGCGCTTTACCTGCCCTGTCTCACTTATTCCTTAAGGAAGGAGCGATTATTACAGAAAAGGAAACTGAGACTGCAGCCGCCAGATCACTCGACCCCAGGAGACCAGCCGCAGGCTTGAAGGCTTGTCTCCTCCGGACAGGCGCAACGGAGTAGTGCTGGGCTTGCCCCTGAGAAGCCCCTTCAGAAAGCTTTTCCAGGAATCTTAAAAAGGGCGATGAACGTCCACTCAGAAAGGAGCTTTTTTAATCTCATAAACATGTTCATGGCACCCAAACAGGCAAACAAAATAACCCAAACCCAAACTTGCCTCCGCACCTCTTAGATACAGAAAAACAAATCACAAACTGTGCTCAGTAATGAATTAGTAACTCCGAGGGGCGGAGAGCAGGCAGCTAATCGCTGGGAATTTGGGCCCCCTGCCGTAGGGGGAGGGGGACACTGCTGGCAGAGGATGTGGCGCGAAGAATGAGGAGAGAGGGAGATGGGGGTGGGGGTGGGGGAGGGAGAGAATGAAACAGAGACTGGGAAGGAGGGGGTGGGTGGGGGAGAGAAATAGATTGAGAGAGAGACTGGGGAAGACAGAGAGAGAAATGGGGGAGGGGAGAGAGACTGAGAGGGAGAGAGATGGAGGAGGGAGAGAAAGAAAGACTGAGACAGATGCTAGATGGCAGAGAGATGGACAGGTACTGGAATGTTGAGGGTGGTGTGGAGAGCGGCGGCTAGGCCAGTTGCACACAAGTCCACATCTGGTCCCTGCAGCCACCTCCTTCCAGTCCCCACCATTTTGTTCGCCGGCCGGGGTGTGAGATGCCAGGCTGATTCCAGAATCCCCACAAGCAGCAAAGCCAGCATCGGTGGGGAGCTCCCGGGGGCGGCCTCCAGCCCTCCAGCCCTCCAGCCCTGGCTCGCGGGGCGGCAGGGACTGCATGGAGCACAGCCGAGGTCCTTCCCTCGGAGCTCCGTTCTGCAAAATGGTGTCGCCGCGTTTGCACCGCGGCTGCCAGCGCTGGGCGCGCGCGTGCGGTTCCCCAACCAGCCCAACGGCTCTTATCTCCACGCTCTGATGACATGTCCTTAAGGTGACCTATATAATCTGGCACCTCAGATTGCTGCTCACAAAAAAAGTAACACTGGAAGGAAAAAAAAAACCCAAAAACCTAATGATTGTGTAAATATTCTTTCCCGAGAATATTATACTCAGATGCCCTCTGCTGGGCGAGCAGGGAAGCGCGCTGCTGGCCGGCCGGGCCCCTGCGCTGCGAGGTCTCGGGAATAGAGGCCGCGCCCGGGGGTCAGGGGCCAAGATGGGTGGGGCCTGCCTCCCCGCCTGGTGTGACCCACCGGCATCACTCGGGGCCACTGGGGCCAACCTGAGCTCTTTCAGGCAAGGGAAACTAAAAACCAAAACTGAAACTGCTTACAAGTAAATCATTCATCTTGGGAGAACTGACAATTTCTTCACGTGAATTTTTTTTTTCCTTTTAATAGATACTGTTGAATTTGACAGGTGAGAGACAATTGGGGAAAAGGGCAGGGGACTTGCTGACATTGCCAACTTTTTCATCAAAGCAAAGGATTTGGGGTCTCAAGGAAGTCCTGGTGGGGGGTGGGGCGCTGCAAGGAGACGGTGACCAAGTTCATTTCCATTCTCAAATTATTTCCTAACTTGGAGAGTAAAAGAAAGTGCTAATGATGACACCAGCTCAGTAGGTGGAATCCAGGAGAGCCCCAGTAAGGTCAGACTCTAGCCCAGCACTGTCCAAAAAGAACTTTCTACGATGATAAAAAAAAAAAAAAAAAAATTCCAGATCTGTGTTGCCCAGTATGGTAATACCAGCCCCATGTGGCTACTGGGCATTTGAGGCGTGGCTAATGCAACCCTGGAGATGAATTTGTAACTTCCTTTCATCTTTCTTAATTTAAATTTAAATCATTGCATGTGTTTAGTGGCTAGTGTATTAGGCAGAAGAACTCCGGTCATATTTTTCACAGGAAAAGACCAGAATCCAGACATAAAACTTACTGAGAAAGATCCTCAATAAGAATTTGTTGAACAAATAAAGTCATTCATCAAAAATCACTCATGCTGTATCTCCGCGGTGGCAGAAATTCAGACCATTTCTTGAAGATTTCCAGGAACTTCGAGAAACACAGCTTTGCCTGGAGACAGCCAAGATCGCATGACATTTCCTGTCAAACATTCAAGGCTAACCCCAGGTCTTGGGTCCACCCTGGCGTGTGGCACTGGAATCAGCAGTTGGAAAGATTATTTGCTGTTCCCAGTGCCTTCCTGGTAGTGTCCCAAAAGCCAGTGGAGTTTCCGGCTGATCAGAAAAGACCTCTTACATTTGGGGTTTCACTAACAACTTTGAAAATTTCTTTGGTTGTCTCCTGGTGTTCTAGATATGGAAAGAGATATTTTTGTTTCTAATTATAAATTCCTGGGTGATGTCATTGAGTCCCCCAACACCCACTGGGGCAGTGCTGAATAGGGGAAGACGGCATGCTAACAAGTTATCTGGAGGTGTCAGAAAGAAATGATGGAAAACAGTACAGTTTGGGGAAATGTTTTCCAGGCTGCTTTCTGGTTTTAGCAACTGCACTGGAAGAGATAAGATACACATGGCTCTTATAAGGAGGCAGCGGGATCTCCAGGGGACATGAGGCAGGAGAAAAGAATCAGGCTGAAAACATCCAATCATCACATTTTCACTGAGACACAGATTACAGTATAGCAAAGGAAGCTCTTCAAGGAAGGGCCCCTATGAGGACTTTTGGGGCAAAGATTCAGTGGGCTCTGGGACAACCTGACTTCAACTCCATGGTATTTGAATAATCTGCCAGCAAGAAAGAAGATACAGCACACACGGTCAGCGTTGAAACTCTCCGTTTGACTATGAGTAATGTTCAGCCATGCCCAGAGGTCAGGCCTACGCTCACTGAGAAACAAGCGGGGAATTGAAGCCGTTATTCAGAAATCCAAGACGTAGCTACTGGCCAGGGCTGCTTCCCTGATTTAGCCCAGAAACAGTAACACCATTATAAGCTGTTTGCGATTTGTAGGGCTGTCTTGAATTTATTAAGGAATGGAGATCACTGAAAAAATCCAGAATGTCAGTGGGACCTCAGTCAGGTTGAGTCACATAGACAGAGTGAAGTGGGAGGCTGAGGGGCTCTTGCCGCTGAAAGGAACATCTTGCTTTCAGCCAAAATGGGACTAAAGATTTGGGTTTAAATATTTCAGATGGTCAGTTCTTTATATCACTCTTTATTATATGTGCACAGTTGCTAAATTTCCCGTTAGATTGCACTTGGGCCGAAAGACAGAAAATGCTAAAATAGCACATTAAGAATTTGAGATACTATGGGTAAAGGAATATTTACAGCTGTCCCTTAATTAGTCCCTTCTGGTGATTTTTTTGGTGAGCTAGCCAGAGGTGGAAATGTTTTTTCTCCCTGCTTTTTCAAAGTAGCTTTGAATAGAATATAGTTTACCTGCCTATGAGAGAAAACCTAAATTCCAGATGCCTAAATAAAATGAATTTTTCCCATTTAGTGAGAAAAATATGTTGATGTAGTATGTAATGTGTTGGTGTAGGATGGATTTTAAGGCTAAAATTGTGGATCCTTTTCCCATAATCACAGTTTTTCAGCTAGCAGAAAAGGAGAATGGCAAAAGAGATCACCTGAGTCTTGACCACACCTCCCCACCCCAAACCTTAAGGAGATTTATGGGAAGTCCACCCAATTACTTCTGACTTCTTGGCCAGTGCCATGTTAAATGGCCCCAGGTTGCAAAGGATGCTGGGAAATGTAGTTTTTAAAAATGTTTTTAAAAAATAATTTTTAGAGGGGAGGTAATTAGGTTTATTTACTTATGTATTTTCAGAGGAGGTACTGGGTGTTAAACCCAGGACCTCATGCATGCTATGCCTGCGCTCTACCACTTGAGCTATACCCCCCCCTGTGAAATGTTATTTTTAATGCTGAAGTTTTTAGTCTCCCCCATCTCCTCCATTAGAGTTGGCATTCTGTTAATAAGAAAGAAGGGAGACTGGATATGGGATAGGCATTGAGTAGACTTTACCACTTCAAAGCATCTTCAAACAAACAAAATTTTAAATCTCGTTTTGTAAAAATAATCCTTACTCAGTCTTTCTGAACGATTTATTTATCACTAATTACTATGTGGCAAAACAGTGCTCACGCCCACTGTTAAATACACGTCTCAAGGAAGAAAATCAGTTAAGAGGAGCGTATGTGTCTCTGTGGGTTTTCTCCACGAGGGTGAGCTGCATTCCTACTGCCCGACAGTCTTCAGGACATTTTTCCTGGGGGTTCACGTGAAGTAGCAGTGCCTTTGTCCTTCAGCCCCCAGTCCCCTGCCAGTAGAATGTGAGCTGAGCGGGACATTCCTGAGAACAGACTGCAGAGCTTCAGTAGGAGTTTCTTCAGCCTGAAACGCACTGTCTACAGCAAGTTCAACTTCATTAGTGATTTGAAGGGAGATTTACTGAACCAAAGGGAAGACCTCAAGTGTGTCTACCTTGGTTTAAGTAACTAAAACAGTTACAGTATTTGAGTGGTGCTGAGAGTCAGGTCTGAAACAATTTCTTTGTGAGTCGGGAAAGGGGGAAGAAAGGAAGTTGAAGGGAGGGGCTGAGGGAGTCGAGGCAGGGTGAGAGTGGGGCAGAGGGGCGAGATCATCACACTAACAGGTTGAAATTCAGCCTGTGGTTCAGGGTCAGGCAGTAACACAAGTACATGAGGCTGGATGGGGTGAGAAAGTAGGGATGGGGGCAAAGCCCCCAACTCCCCACTGCTGCTGGGGGCCAGCCAATTAATTCCATGTGAGACTGCAGATCCAGTGCTGCCAGCCAGCCAGATCTTCCAGGAGAAGCCCAGTATCTGAATGTTTACATGAACTCCAATTTGATAACATTGGGTCAAATCTTATAATGCTGGACCAAGGGCTGATCAAATGTGGCTGCTGTTGGCAACTTTGCTTCATGAGCAACATGGCGCTAGTAAGGCTATCTGAGCAGGTCATGGGGTGTGAACTCTCTAGAATGGCGAGGAGGGTAGCACACGGGTGGGGGCAGTGGGGTATCAGTGGGTGGCAGGAAGGCCACCTAGAATGCTCTAACACATCGCAGTCACAGTCAGGGTGAGATTTGGTGAGTTCTGGAACTCAGGCATGAGGACAGAAGGCTGGGCTGGATTCCGGCACAATTTCTCAGGCAGAATCAGAGGATTAGTGATAGACCGGATAAGGGACAGGCCCAAGTAAGGACAAGGGGAATTGGAGAAAGAGACAGGTTTTATTTGAGGTAGAAGTAATCATCTGGCATCTTGGCAGCTGAATCATCCTCATAGGTGTGTTTTGTGGACCACATGGTACTAGAATTTCTTTTAAATTCCAATTCTTAAAATATGTGAGCATTTGACATTCCAGTCTAGATTTCCAAATCCTTTTGAAAAAAAAATTACCTGAGAATATTATTAAACAGAGATTCCAAGAAAGCAACCACGTCTAGAGTTGGGGGTGGGTCGGGGCCTGGGTGGTGGGGAAGAGGTGCCTGGACTCCCCAGGGTTTATTTTACCCCCCTGACTCCTACACGTATTTGAGTCTGTGACCCCTGAGGGAGCCAGTTGTGCAAGTCACAGGAATACAGGGGATCACTCAGGCAGAACACGAAGTGAGGGATTCCAGGCAACGGCTACATTTTAGGACAGAGAGAGTAGAGGAAGATTTCAAAGGGGGTTTAGAAAAGACAGGCTGGGAGAACGAAAAAGCAACAGGAAGGAGAAGCAGAGTGAAAGGTAGAAGGGTCAGTACTCCCTCACATCACACACAAACACAAACCCCAAATGGTTTAAAGACCTAAATATAAGACACGACACCATAAAACTCCTAGAAGAGAACACAGGCAAGACATTCTTGGACATAAACTGGAGCAGTATTTTCTTAGATCAGTCTCCCAAAGCAAAAGAGATAAAAGCAAAAATAAACAAATAGGACCTAGTCAAACTTAAAAGTTTTTGCACAGCAAAGGAAACCATCAACAAAACAAAATGACATACAGGATGGGAGAAAATATTTGCAAATGATGCTATGGACAGGGGCTTAATATCCAGAATATACAAACAGCTTATACAACTCAACATCAAAAACCAAACAATCCAATAAAAAGGGCAGAAGACTTGAGTAGACATTTCTCCAAAGAAGACATGCAGATGGACAATAGGCACATGAAAATATGCTTAACATTGCTAGTTATGAGAGAAATGCAAATCAAAACCACAGTTAGGTATCACCTCATTCTGGTCAGAAGGGCCGTCATCAGAAAGTCTACAAATAATGAATGCTGGAGAGGGTGTGGGGAAAAGATAAACACTGTTGGTAGGAATATAAATTGGTGCAGCCACCATGGAAAACAGTATGGAGGTTCCTGAAAAAATAAAAATAGAGTTACCATATGATCCAGCAATCCCAATCCTGGGCATATATCCAGAAAAGACAAAAACACTAATTAGAAAAAATACATGCACTCCAGTGTTTATAGTAGCACTGTTTACAATAGCCAAGACATGGAAACCACCTAAGTGTCCATCAACAGATGAATGGATAAAGAAGATGTGGTCTATAAATACAACAGAATATTACTCAGCCATAAAAAAGAATGAAAATTGCTGTTTGTAGCAACATGGATGGACCTAGAGATGAGCATACTAAGTGAAGTAAGTCAGATAGTATCACTTATATGTGGAATCTAAAAAATAATACAAACGAACATTCTTACATAACAGAAACAGACTCACAGACGTAGAAAACAAACAGATGATTTGTTTTCCAAAGGGGAAAGGGAGGAGCGGAAGAGGGAAAGGATAAATTAGGAGAATGAGATTAACAGATACAAACTACCATACATAAAAAAGATAAACAACAAGGTCCTACTGGATAGCACAGGGAACTATATTCAATATCTGGTAATAACCTATAATGGAGAGTGATCTGAAAATAATATAATTATAACTGAATTACTTTGCTGTACACCTGAAACTAACACAATATTGTAAATCAACCATATTTCAATTTAAAAGAAAAAAGAAGTAGGAGAGATAGTATGACTGTGCCATGCTACGGAAGAACTCAGCGTAGAAGGACTGACACCAGCTGTTCATGTAAACTGGTGCCGCCACCTTGGAGGCGGTGATTCATCAGCATGTGTGAACATTAACGGGAAGAAGTGAGCGCTCAGCGGCCTGGAGGTCCAGTCTCTGCGTTTGCCCTAGAGTAGTGAGATTCCCACACAAGTGCCCAGAGAGACGGGGTCAAGTATACTCTTTCCTGCATCCTTGTTTGTGACAGTAAGGAACTAGAAGCCACCTACTGTCTATTTGTAGAGCTACTGAGGTGGGAAGCCCCATAAAAAGACCAGCAGGACCCCCACGCAGGGCCACTGCTCTCCTGCCAGCACCATCTGGTTCCCTGGCCCAGAGGCACTCTCTCACTTTTTGCCTCTGAAAGGCCTTACTTACCCCTAAAATTCTATTGGTTCCCCGAGCTCACTCCTGATTGGTTATTTCCTTCACTCCTGATTGGTCCATTTCCCTAACTTTTGATTGGTCCGTTTGTAGTACCTCATTTGCATGGAGCTCACTCTTGATTGGTTATTTCTCTCCTGATTGGGCCATTTCTACAAAGCTTTTTCCTAATTAGTCAACTTTTGTTATACCTTATTTGCATATGATGTTGCAAAGTATAAACTGGCAGCCTATAAAAGCCTGCGTAACCTTACAGGCAGGGTCCAGAGCTTGGAGTGTTAACTCCTCTGGGCACAGTGGCGTGATAAACCTGAGTTTTCCAACTCTGAGTGCTGCTTGGTCTCTCGCCCGGATCCATGTTGCTGTCACAACTGAGCTGTAACACATTTTTCTGTAACACTACAGGTAAATAAACTATGGTCCACGGTATTTCTGAGCCAAGGAGACACAAGAAACACTTTGAAAGATAAGATACACTAAGAAACTTCCCAACAAAGCAAGTACTACCTGGCACGTGTTTTGTCTCCCTCTCTTTCTCTCGGTCTCTCTGTATGTGTAGGTACAGGACCTGAATCAGCCCCCGCCCCAGCGCCCCCACCATACCTGCAACGCTAGCTATCCTTGTTGAAGGAGAAAGTTTCCAAGATGAGGGATGGGTGTTTACCAGGGACTCTACCTTTATCTTTAAGTGATTAAATATTTTAACTAGGAAGATGCCTTTCTGTATCACTTGTGCAGTTAAAAATTAATTGAAAGCATAGTTCAGTGCACCTGGTGTTTTGCAACACTGTTACAGCAGGGCAATGTGTATGGAAAAGAGATGGCAGCATCCTGAGGGGTGGATGGGAGGTTAAGAGGCAGAAACTGAAGCAAAGGGAAAGAGGAACGCTAGGCTACAAAAAGGCTCGGTCGGGGGAGGGTCAAGGAAAGTTGTTTATTGGTTGGCTTTTAACTGGGATGACTGGAAAATCTCAATAATAGGGCATTTTAATATAGCACAGGGAAATATATTCAATATCTTATAGTAGCTCATGGCGAAAAAGAATATGAAAATAAATACATGTATATTCATGTATAACTGAAGAATTGTGCTCTACACCAGAAATTGACACAGCATTGTAAACTGACTATACCTCAATAAAAAAAAAAAAAATAGGGCATTTCGACTTCTTACAGGGTATTGCTTCTTCAGTGGAGCATGGGGTTTGCTTCTGATTCAAGATCATTCCTATGATTTTCCCCCCAGCTCTACTGATGTAGAAACGTCTAGAAGGATTTTGATGGGAGATTAAAATTGTTTGGTGGGATTGGACCATGATACCTGTGTAAAGCCAAACATTCATAAGGATAAAATGTTGCTTGAAATAGCATAAAAAGGAATGGCCACCAGTGGAGAAATGATTAAATGTTATAATAATTGGTGGGGGTAGACTTGTAGGTAGTTATTAAAAATCATGTTTTCCAAGTTTTTAAATTTAAAAACATGGGGAAATACTGGTAATGTAATGTTTCATTTAAAAAATGCATGCCACAAAACTTTATATTCAGTTTACAATCGCACTTACAAAAATAAATATATATGCATAAGGGAAAAAAAAAGAAGGAAACATTCAGTTGTTAACAGTGCTCTTCTCTGGGTGATGGGGAAATCGGTGATTTTATTTTTCGTGCATTTCTGTTGACACAACAATTTTCTATCGAAAACATGATTGCTTTTATAATTCCTCATAGGAATCGTTTTTAAAACTGTAGTTTGAAAATGACTTCCAAGGGAAGACAGCCAAGAGAGGATTCCTGTTTGGCGAAGGATCAGGAAAGCAGACCTCAAGCAGCCTTTCAGAGACTTTCCTCCGCCCCTTGCGCCCAAATGTCAATGTCAGGCATCCACACAGTTAAAAAGGACCTAAAACAATCAACTTCCCTAACGTTGGGTGACAAATGTCAACTCCTTCCCTCCTCACAACCCAAGGGGCTGTTGTGTGTTCTTAAATTTACAAGAAAAACACAGAACTTGAGTAGCCTGGAGTCACAAGCTGGCCACGGAGGTCTGGCCCCCGTCTCCTGAGACTGACCCTGATAGAGTTCTAGAATATGTGGACGGGAGAACGAGGCTCGCTCCCTCCCACTGAATCTTCCTCCTTCCCACCAACATGGCAGGAAGCAACACAGCCTCGTGATTAAGCCTGGAAATTTGGGAATCAAACAAACCCATGTTGGAATCCTTGTGTTTTTTTGTTTGTTTGTTTTTTAGTTTTTTTTTTTAACTCAACAGCTCTGCGGCTTCCGGCCAACTCTGTGACTTCTTTGTACTTCTGTTTTCTCATGTAAAATGGGGATGGAGATCCCCACCTCGTTGGCTTCCTTTGAAGATTAAATAGGATAAAAATCCAAAGAGTGGACACGTCATAATCATCAAGTCAGTGGCTTTATTCTCAGGTTACCTGTTTTTATGTTCTTCTCACCCTACTTGAGGGTCGCCATTCATGGGATGGAAAAAGAAAGGACAGTTTGTGGAGGAAGATGCTCTTGTTAACCTGCGGGTTTTCCTGTGAAAAGCTGAACCTCCCAATTCCAGGCTGGCATCCATTTGGAACCAACGAACCAATTTGTTGAGCATTACGACCTCCTAGCCAGTGTGCCAAAGCCCCCTTTCAGGCTCACGACCAGATTCCACATAGCTTGTATTATCCTGTCATGTTTTATTCAAAGAAGTCCTGAAAATGGCCACTTCTTGCCACCTCATCAGCACCCATGCTAGTCCCAGCTGACATCTTCTCTCAAGAGGGGAACAACAATAACCTTCTTGGCCTCCCCGCTTTCATTCCTCCCCTTTGCGGTGAACTTCGGGATCAACCAAAATAGGAGAACAACCAGTCTGGAGAGAGTAGCATTATATATGGAAGCCCAGGGACTTTGGAGACAGGGACACCAGGGACTGAACCGTGCCTTGGTCAGTTACTAACTTAGCTTCAATCACAACGTAGTAAGTGGCAAAGGTGCTTTTCATGCCCTTGGGAGCCTGGCTCCGGAGACCCGACTCTGGTCCCCCAGGCTTGCAGTCACCCATCATTGCTGTGACAAGTAAACACCAAGGTGCGGCTGGCTGTCTCTGCGTTGCTAGGTAAGTGCCTCTCACTTAAATGGACTGCTGTGATTCCTCCTTCCTCCCTGCTTTGCCAGCACCATGACAGGGGTGTATCCACCCATCACTTCCTAAGACGTGGGGGGCGCTGCTTCAGGAAACATAATACATGGCTGAGAACTTTTCTCTGTAGCTTTTTAAAGCAGATCTTTGAATCAGCCAGGGCTCTGATGAGCTTTTTTTTTTTTTTTCTTTTTAACATATATCTACTAAGAGTGAGTGTGTTGTTTTTGTTTATGAATCCATCCAAATATTCATGTCTTTGATTGGTCTGTGTTGGGGAAATTGTGGGTTTTCATACAGTTTTTGTTTTTGCTCTTTTTTTTTTTTTTTGACGTTTTAACTTTTTTTTTAACATTTTTTATTGATTTATAATCATTTTACAATGTTGTGTCAAATTCCAGTGTTCGGCACAATTTTTCAGTCATTCATGGATATATACACACTCATTGTCACATTTTTTTCTCTGTGAGTTATCATAACATTTAGTGTATATTTCCCTGTGCTATACAGTGTAATCTTGTTTATCTATTCTACAATTTTGAAATCCCAGTCTATCCCTTCCCACCCTCCACCCCCTTGGCAACCACAAGTCTGTATTCTCTGTCTATGAGTCTATTTCTGTCCTGTATTGCTTTTGCTTTTTTTTGAAAGAGTGAAAAGCAATATTTCAAAATGAAACTAGGCTCAGACTTGGTTTTTACCACCTTGTGGAGTTCATTTCATTACAACTTGGTCTTATGGAAGGAATCCCATATTGGTTTAATTTTCTGGGGGCTCCCTTCTCAGCTAACTTAAAGGTTTAGCTTGGAAGGTTTAATTACATAGTCTACGATTGCCTTAGGAAATTTTACAAAAGAGGCAAACCACCTTTTATGTTTACTGTAGTGGCGTCTCAGCAGAGCGATCTGTAGTAAGTCTGCATATGTCAGTACAGCAAGAGAGAAATGGCTTCGCTCAGCCAAAGCTTGCACGTTGACTTGAGATATCCTGGAGCCATAAAAATGATAATCACACAGCTTATGAAAAAACATAAGGGGAATGTACATGCTATAATGATAACATTATCATATATAATTACAATTTAGGTACACAAAGTGTAACACAAAATAGTTTGCATTGAATTGATCAGTCAGGCACTCAGTATGCATTTTATTGACCACCTGCTATATGCCAGGCACTTTCATAAATATGAAATAATCAGTATAAAAATATTTGAAGGGACTATGTGAAAATAAGACTGGGAAGTCAGGGAGATGGGATTATCATGAACTGTTTAACCTTTATTCTCCCCCAGCATTAAAAGTATATACATATATATGGTTTCAAAGGGACTGAATTAAGCTTAAAATCTTTTGCACAGCAAAGGAGACCATTAACAAAACAAAAAGGCAATCTACGGAATGGGAGAAAAATGTCTGCAAATGATGTGACGGGTAAGGGGTTAATATCCAAAATACGTAAACAGTTCATACAATTCAACATCCAAGAAACAACGTGATTTAAAAATGGGCAAAAGACTTGAATAGATTTTTGTCCAAAGAGGACACACAGATGTCCAACAGGCACATGAAAAGATGCTCCACATCACGACTTATCAGGAAAATGTAAATCAAAACCATAGAGTTATCACCTCGCACCGGTCAGCATGGCTATCATCAAAAAGTCTACAAATAACAAATGCTGGAGAAGGTGAGGGGAAAGGGAACTCTCCCCACTGTTGGTGGAAATATAAACTGGCATAGCCATGGTAGAAAACAGTATGGAGGGTTCTCAAAAAACTAAAAATAGAGTTACCGTATGACCCAGCAATTCCCCTCCTGGGTGTATATCTGAAAAAAATGAAAACACTAATTTGCAAAGATACATGCACCCCAACGTTCATAGCAGCATTATTTAAAATTGCCAAGATATGAAAGCAACCTAAGTGTCCAACAACAGATGAACAGATAATGAAGATGTGGTATAAATATACAATGAAATACTACTCAGCCATAGAAAAGAATAAAATCCTGCCATTTGCAATAACGTGGATGGACATGGAGGGTATTATGCTAAGTGAAATAAGTCAGACAAAGACAGATATGGTATGGTATCACTTTTATGTGGAATCTAAAAAATACAACAAACTAGTTAATATAACAAAAAAGAAACAGACTTACAGATAGAACAAACTCGTGGTTACCAGTGGGGAGAGGGGAGGGGGGAGGGGAAATACAGGGGGAGGGGATTAAGAGATACAAACCAGTACGTATAAAATAAGCTACAAGGATATACTGTACAACACAGGGGAAGTAGCCAGTATTTTATAATAACTATAAATGGAGTATAATCTTTAAAAAATACAATTTCATATTTTTTTTTAAAAAGGAAAGAAATATTTGAAGCAGCATGATGATACAAGTTGCAAATGCTAATTTTGGGCTAACTTAATCCCAGGCACTGCTCTGAGCAGGCTGTGTATTTTATCTAATTTACTTCTACAATTATGTTATTATCAGTAATATCATTCCCATTTTACAGTGGAAAAAACTGAGACAGGGTATTTTATACAAGCCCAATGTCTCAGAGCTAGCTCACAGGAGAAATGAATTCTAGAATGTTCTTAATTACTACTCCAAACATATTGCACAAGGGTACAGAACACAACTAGGCATGTGGGATTTCCTCCAGCGTTTCTTTGTTATTTGGCCTTGGGAGTGGGTGCTTCCTCAGCTAAACTGGAGTGTTCTCTGCTTGTCTTGTGTCTCTCTCTCCCAGGCCCAGACTCACAACTGATAATCAGTGGGTTGAGCAATACACCAATCCCACTTTGATAAAAAGCAGCCAGGAATTCAGGCATCCACTTCATTTTTTCAGAAGCATCTGCCAACTCCATGGGCCTTTCGTAGACATTTTTCTGTGCGCCCACCATTCCCAATTGAAACAGGTGATACCAACCTAGTTCACAAGATCAGCAAACACTAGCTGAGAAAACAGTGATCAAATCAGGGACACAGTTCACCCTGGGAATATTCCAGAAACCAAGTTTGAATAATTGCTTCATGTGCAGTAGGACACAGGTTCACCCCCAGGTTGACTCACACGTATAAATATTCCTGTCTTATGACTGCTCGTACAAACAACCCCCACACACACACCGACTCACACACTCTTATATTTCCAAAATGCTAATTATGCAGCAAGAATCAGTCACTTTTGATTTCAGAGCACTGAGTCCTTCAAGGTCAACCTTGCCTTCTGTCTTTCTCGCATACTTACATTCAATCCAACAGCAAACCCTGCCTGCCCCATCTTCTAAATGTGACGCCTCCTGTATAGGCCAGCACATGTCAATTTTGGTAAATATTCCATGCGTACTTGAAATAATATATATATATATTTTATACATATATGCAGTTATTGGTTTCTTTGTTCATAAATGTCAGTTAAACCAAGAGTGTAAACAGCGTTGGTCAAAATTTCAAAATTTCTATTGATTTGCTTTTGTCAGTTTGTCTGTTAGTGACCGATCTAGGAATGTTGGCACCTACCAGCGTGACTGTGGATGCCTCCATCTCTCCTTTTAGAGCTGGGGGTTTCTGCTTTACATCAAAGCTATATTAGCAAGAGTTTGTAGATTTGGAACTGTTCTATCTTTCTGGTGGGACTGATCCTACTTATTATAAAATATCTCTATTTAGCTAAGTTATTGCTTCTCACCTGAAAATCAACTTCGCCTGTTACTATCCTTTCTATACGTTTATATTTCAGTGTAATCAGAATATAGTTATTTTTTTAATTTAGTAAGACAATCTGTATTTTAATTGGAGTATTTAGTCTATTTACATTTCATGTAATTACTCATACATTAGTAATAGAATATTAATATATTACTAGCTCTTTTCAATTATTTCCGTCTGTTATAAGTTCCCTTTTCTCCCCTCTTTGACCTTTTACATTAATAAGGTCTTTTTCCACATCATTCCGTTTCTCTTCTCTATTAGCTTGTGATCTCCATATTTTCTTTTTTTAAAATTACCCTACAGATTACAAGTATGAGCCTTAACTTATTAGAGTCTAATAAAAATAGTGCTTTTACTACTTCTTAGGCAATACAAGGAACTTAGGACATGCTTAATTCCCTTTTCCTCTTATCTTCCTTATTTTGCTGCCATAAATTTTAATTCTGCATATATTTTAAACTTCACAAGACATCATTATTACGTTTTAATGCAGACAATATTCATTTAGATTGATCAACACACTTATCTTTCTGCTGCTCTTCATTTTTTCCT
The DNA here is from genome assembly GCF_048773025.1 of Camelus bactrianus. Classification (NCBI taxonomy): domain Eukaryota; kingdom Metazoa; phylum Chordata; class Mammalia; order Artiodactyla; family Camelidae; genus Camelus; species Camelus bactrianus. The sequence continues at coordinate 26,136,302 of NC_133557.1, forward strand.
AAATCTTTATTCTTCCATCTGAGATTATTTTCTTTCTCCTTAAAGGACTTTCTTTAGTCTCTCTTTGGGTTAGAGTCCACTGGTAATTCATTCACTCAGTTTTGGATCATCTAGAAATATGTTTAAATTCATCTTAAGTTTTGATGAGTATTTTTTATTGGATGCAGAATTACAGATTTGCAGCTATTTACTTTCAGCCTTTAGGATTTTTTTTTAATTCTTTTTTTTTCATTGATGTATAGTCAGTTACAGTGTGTCAATCTCTGGTGTACAGCACAATGTACATTGCATATACATACATATATTCATTTTCATATTTTTTTCCTTAGGATTCTTTTTAAAGTAGTTTTATATTTTGGCTTCCATCAGTTCTGCTGAAAGTCAACTTTCCAGTCTCAATGTTGCTTTCTTTTGAAGTAGAGAACTGTGTCTCTGTTCTAGGAGGCCTTCAGACCAATTTTTAAATTTTTTTGTCTAACTTTTGCAGTTATTTACAGTAGCTGAGATGGTCTGCAACTAGCCATTTGGACATTTTTGCAAAGAGAAGTTTTATGTGTTTAATGGCTTTGGTTTTCCCCCAGATGATGCTGGAGATAACAGTTGGAGGTTGAGGCGATATGAGGCCATCAGAGGGAGCGAGGTTAAGACAGGGGTACCTTTACTTAAGAGGTGTAGGCCCCAGAAGATTAGCAGCAGTCTGGGGCCAAAGGAAAGACACAGGGGACAGAATGACACTTCCTGAAAATAAGTAGCCCCAGAACTTCAGAGGCTACGATAGCCAACATTACATTTTACTTTCCTCTTTATTACACTGCACTTCCCTGAAGTAACTGAGTCCAGAGAGGCTAGTCAACTTGCCCAGTCTCACACAGCCAGTATACTTACTAAGACTCAAGCCCATACCAGTGGAGTCCAGAACCTACACTTTTAAACTTCTAAACTATGTAGCAGCCAGAGTCTTTTAAGCTTTTCTGATTATGAACCAAGGTAAGAAATATCTTGAGTCTATATTCATAGTCAAAACTAACCTTTCTCAAATCAGTATTACCCATATTACCTGTAATACATCATGAGATCTATTCCATCTCCATCCATCCCATCCCATTCTGTATACTGGATCAACGTTACTACGATTAACAACATTGATCCCAGTTTCAAAAACCACTGCTAAAGACAAGAATTAATAAAGTACACAGCTCTGAATTGCCAGGGAAAACTCAGAAAGTGAGAAGGAAAGGTCAGAGGAGCCACTCATTATTGTCTTTAGAGACTTTAACCACAGAGCAGGTTTGCTTGGCCCACTTCAGACCCTCCACCTCCAGTGGCTGCTGCGACTTTCTCACCCGGCACTGAGCAAGCGGGAGGTGATTGTGGCCACGTGGGAGCCCACCTCATCGTCTCAGCGCAGTGCCAGGGCAGATGGGCACTGAGCAAATGTCTGCTGCCTGAGTCAAATAAAGGGTCAGATGGGGGACAACTCAGTCTTTCTGCTCCTCTGCTCTAATAGTCTCTAGCCCCTCCAACATTTCCCTCTGAGTCAGAGTCAACAGCAAAAAAAAAAAAAAAAAAATCTAGCATGGTCATTTTCCCCGAGTTTCTATCCTAGGCTGCCACGGCACCGAGGGATTAAAGAAAGCTCACCCACCCCCCCACCCCCACCTCCCCATTCCAGAATTTCCTGTCTCATTCTGCGGTTGACTTAGAACATTTCAACTCCCGCCTCCCTGTTTCTCACCATCTCTTCTTCATGGTTAAAAAGGTTATACATTTGCAAAGGAAATGATTAAGCAAATCCAGAGATCTGGGCTCAGGGACCTGAGTTTTCAAGGCCCTGGTTTTTGAGAGAAAAGTCTGTCTGATGAAGGGTTTGCACATGAGTTTTTAGCTTTAGTCAGGACTGGTGCATAATTTCCTGTTTTTGTATCCTCAAAACTGCTAAGCTACTTGTGAAGGACGGGCAGGCCGAAGAGGGAGGGGGTGGGGGCTGCAGAGAGGGGGTTGTGAGCCAAGACAGTGGAGGAGGCGGTTTCTCCTTCAGTTCTGGCAGGACTTCTGTGAAAGTGGAGAAGTTTTTTGGGTTTTTTTCTTTCTGTTTAAAGGCAATGAAAGTGGGGGGGGGGGGTAATAGCTCAGTGGCAGAGCGCATGCTCAGCATGGGTTCTATCCCCAGTACCTCCATTAAAAAAAAAATGAAGGCAAAATAAAAACTTAGCAAAAAATAATAAAGCCAATGAAGTAGAGGCTGGAGGCAGATTCTGAGATTCTAGACTGGGAGTTGGGGGTTTGAGTGCTGAAGAAGAAGTGAGTTTGAGCAGGAATTTTAATGGGTTTCCAGATACTCCAGTGACAGTTGACTCTCAAATGTTCCGATAAGAGTGAACATTTATTAGGCACTTACTATGTGCCAGGCGCGGTGCTGATTGCTTTGCAGGGAACGTGTCACTCAGTCCCCACAGCAACCCCATGAGGCGGATTCCGTTATCATCTCCATTTTGTGGACAAGAAAGGGAAGCTGGAAGAAGTTAAGTGACTTGGAATTCCAGCCAACAGGCCTTTGGACCCAAAGCCCGGGGTCTTCACCACTCCTCTGTTCTGAAGATGAAGAAGGTGGCGAGGTTGTCACGGGGACTGGGAATATGCGTGCTCATTTATCTCGATTCAAGGGAGGGGGTGAGGCCCTAACCAGACTTGCTCCCTGATTTTTCTTTCTCAAAGCAGGGCCTCAGATTGTGCTGGGCATTCTCCTATTTGCTCTTCATTCCTCTTTCCATGCTTCCCTGCAAACTGCCTTTCCCAGGTCCCGCTGCCAACTGGCTTCTGGCTCGGTTCAGCCAATGGGAGGCACTGGCACCAAGACTCTTTTCCCTCCCATCAGCAGAGAAGCAGTGCTTCCGGACAGCCCCGCTCTGGTCCCAGCCCCGCTCAGGCAGTCTTCCCCACCTTCCCGCCCCAGACCCCTACCAGGCGCTCCGTTTCCCACAGGGCATCCAGGGTCTCTGGCGCTGGTAGCATCACCACTCCCTTTTATCTGTCTGGTCCAGGGGAGGGTGTAGCTCAAGTGGTAGAGCATGTGCTTAGCGTGCCTGAGGTCCTGGGTTCAATCCCAGGTACCTCCCCCAAAAATAGATAAATAAATAAACCTAATTAAAAAAAAAAAAAAGAGAGGAAGGAAACCTTTTATCTGTCTGGTCCTAACAGTAATTACAGCTTCCTTCTGTATCTCATCTCTGGTTGCTCACCTTGTCAGCTCTTCCGACACCTTTAAAACTAGTACCCATAAGAATACCCCTCTATTAAAGGACTTGGCACCAGCTAGGTGTCCCTGACAGAACCCTAAGAGGGATGCAGATGTGTGTGCTTTAGACACAGACCCTGAGAAAAGAAGTCGGAGGCAGGTAGTTTACTTGGGAAAGGATCCCAGGAGCACAAACGAGGGAGAGTGTGTTCATGAGGGTGTGTTCATAAGGGTGTTACCACAGTGAGCAGCTGGGTTCAACCTTGCTGGGGACACTTGTGGGAACATGCAGAAAACACCTTCAAATGGTCCTTAAAACAGAAGACATACATTCTACCGTGGGCAGATGTCTCCTGCATCCTCATCAATAATGCCTACTGAGCACATATTGCCCGCCAGGCACTATGCGAATGAGATCTAATTCATTGTCTTGCTTACTCTTCTCAGCAAGTCTCTAAGTTCCATCATTCTCATTCTGCAGAGGAACAAACTAAGGTGACATAACTTAGGGAGGATCTCACAGCCTTGTGTCATAAGTGTGGAAAATCGGGATGGATTTGGGGGCCAAATTCCAAGTTCACATTTATGATACTTGGAAATAAGCATTTAAGCATCCTTTTAAGGACCAAAGCCATTTAGAGGTTTTATCTAAATGAATATTTCTTATATGCATTAAAGAGTCTTAAAAATAAAATGATTACACACTTTATGACATCTAGTAAATACTTCAGGTCACTCAGTGAATCCAGTGAAGATTAGTTGAATTGAGTTTGTACTAGATCCTACCTGCAACCAAAATACAAATCTGATTATGTCACCCTCCCGCTCAGATCTCTACCATGGCTCCCTACTGCCATCAGGAGAAAGTTTACACTTCTGATTCCAGGCTCCTCACTGCAGGTCTTTGTTAATCTGGTCTGTGCCTCCTCTCCAGCCGTCACCATCTTCTCTCTCCTCCCACAGCCTCACTCCAGCCATCCTGAGCAACTTGCTGTTCACCCGGTGGACTCTGGGCTTTTGCATTTCTGTTCTGCTGGAAACCCCTTTGGCCATCGTTGTGAGTTAGCTCAACTGTCACCTCCTCAAATGGCCAGCCTCCATTCCCAGTAGTCTGGCGGCAGTGCCGTCTGCTGAGCTCCACAATGCCCTGCATTTACTTATCTGACATTATATTATGATGGTCTTTTTATTTGCCTGTCTCTCGCACAGACATGAAAGCATGCCTTTAAGAGCTTAGGTTGGGCTTCAGCCTTGGCTCTGACCTGTATGTCCTCCGGCAAAATTGCTTCACCTCTCTGAGCCTTGGTTTCCTCATCTGTAAAGTGGGCAGCAAACAGAGGGCATTGTGGGAAGCACAATATCTGGCATATAGTAAAGTCCAATGTTAGCTGTTATTATCTGTGCATCTTCAGGGCTGGTCTTTTTTAGTGGATGCTCAGTGAATTAATTGCTCTACCTAGACCAGTGATTTTCAGTTTTTTCTTTCTGCATCAGAACCCTCTGGAGGGCTTGCTAAAGCACAATTGCTGGGCTCCACCCCTAGAGTTTTTGATCTAATGGGTCTGGATTGGAGCTTGAGAATTTGCATTTCTAATTAGTTCCCAGGTGTAGTGGGACCACACTATGAGAACCTCTGGGCTGGGCACCTGGGGAGGGTGGACATCTGATTATAGTCATCAAACACTTGGACTTAAACTCATACTGGAGCATAAGGCAATCCACTTCCCAATGGATGTAAACATGGAATATTTATCTATCAATGTATCCATTCAACTGCTACTGATTGAGTATCTCTTAAGCCCTAGCATTGATGACAGAGCAGCGACAGAGACAAGACGGTCCCTCATGTTGACGAGTTCACAGTCTAACGACCCTGCTTTGTAGGGCAGATGTCTTAATTGCTCAAGTCCCATCAGTTTGAATCGCAGGGGCATGGCTGGTTTGGGGGATGGCGAACTGTAAAAATACTGATACTCATAACTGCTTTGCAACTGAGTGCATCACCATAGTTGCCTTCTCAATATCGATTTCAGCAAAACGATAAATCAAAACTGTCTGTGGTCATCCCACTAGCCCCTTGTCCGGCACCGTGGCCAGCATTCGGCACTGGTTTTAGGATGAAGTCAACTCCCGGAACATGGCAGAGTCCCAGAGAGCCAGAGCCAGAGCCAGGCTGTGACGGAACACCTGTCACATGAAATGATAAATATCCGCACCATTGTCATTATTGGTATTAGCCAATTTGAGGAGGAGTTTCTCCATTACTTGGAGCTAAAATTCCCTTTGCTGCAATAACTCTCCTTTACTGTATGTTATGCATCAGCCACCGCACGAAGTGTCTGGCATGTTCCATCTCGCTCCACGCTTACAGCAACTCCACCAAGTAAGCCCTGCTATTGCCCTGTTCTTTAGGGAGGAAACCAGCAGGTTAATTCATTTGTCCCCTCCTCTGGTTGGCTGAGGAGACGGGAGAGGTTAAGGCTGCTTTGCGGACCATGAGAGGCTGGTGAGGGTGACTTACATGCTTGGCAATGACACCGACTTAAATGGTTTGCAGTCACACCATCCTTCCTTACGCTTCTTGCAAAACTGAGCTGATAAGAACGGAGAAACCATGCAAACAAGCAACGTTATCTTTGTCTGGGGGCCTGGGAATCACAGAAGGCAGTTGACTCACCGGTCTGGCCCTCTTGCTTTAGTTCTCTTCATTAAACTTGACCGCTTTCTGGAAGTTCATCAACAGACACATTCGTAAGAGTTGCCTCAGCTCAACCTCCTGGTTAGGCAGTCAGGGTAAAGGGCGGGCTAGGGACTGCGGGACCCCTGGTCCTGGAACGCCCCCACGTGGCCAGATTGAAATGAAAATGTCCTTCAGTTGAGAATCAGTCACGTGGGCAATGAGCAATCATTGCCAGAATTGCAGCTGGGGGCCATTTTGTCAAGAAATGTGCCTTTGGGGGAGAGGAAAAAAGCCACACCGGCCCCCTCATAGTAAAAGGTAACAAAGGAGGTAATTAAGTTCAGGTGGGGGCATACAGCTTTACATTAGGTAGTGTATTCACAGAGCATCCTGTAGACTGTGGAGTGTGATCATGGAAGGCATTATTATTACCACCCTTAAGTCTGTGAAATCGCACGTGTGGCCCGTGCACGGCTCATTAAAGGGCCAGGGGATGGAGAGGCACCAGGGAGTAGCTTTCTGGGGAAAGGAAACAGCAGCGAAAGGGTTAAGCTCCCCAGAAAACCAATTTATGCAAAGGGCTGGATCCTGACTGGCATTCAGGCCAGCGAATGGAGATCTGAATTACAAATTTACAGAATTTGCTGCTCTGTAAGTAATTTCTTTTCTTCCTAATGGAGCCGGTAATTTCCAGTGGGCTGGTGCCACTTTTATTTCCCCCGACAGAGTGAACAAGACCTAGACCACAGAGGAGCCTAATTCTACTCCCCGTGCGAACTGCCTTTTTAAAAGGCTGAAAAAGGGACATTGGGAGGAGAGTTAAGTGTACATTTCTGCAAAACGCACTCCCTGCGTTTGCAACTTGGATGAGTTAATAATTGAAATCATTTTCCCTTCCTTCTCCTGGAAGTCCTAAGGGTAGGGAGGCTAGCTGATTTTATTTTGTTAAGGCTTAAGATCAACTCGGGACTGTTTGACACAAGAAATGAGACTGGTCAGGTCTGCTCCCTTCCAGGCATTTGGAGAAGACCCAGCAGGACACAGATCCTAGTCTCTTGGAATCTAATTTAAGGGGACCCCAGTGCATGTGGACTGTTTGCAAACAAACAAATGCAGTCCTGCTGGAGAGTCTGTGTGTGTGTTTAAAGCCCTGATAATCTGTTTAAAGAGCAGGGGGTACAACAAAACCTCACTCTTTCTTTTCCTTCCCTTTGGGCACTTCTATGCGTGGTAGGTGCCCCCTTCCCCAAGATGATGACTTCCTGAGGGACCTCAGGGCTGCTGTGCTTTTGAATGAATTCTTTTCTGGATCTCAGTCCAAAAGTCACCTTTGGCAGGGACTGGAAAGCAGAGGTTTTTTTGCTTTTGTTTTTCTCCCCCCAAGTGGCAGTCATTTCAGCTCAATAGTCCAATGCTTGGAAAGGCACTTCGTCTTGACACTGGAGAAGACGCTCTTCCCTCTGCACCTAAAAATAAATAAGTAAATAAGTGAATGAGTATGTCAATTTAAAAAAAGTACCTTTGCCCCCTCCTGCAGGTTTTAATTTCTCTTTCAGTTTCAGGCTGTTCTTAAGACTGCAGTGTGTGCACTTTTGCTACTCAGATGGCATTCCTGGGCTCTGCATCTTGGGGAACTTCAGTCCCGCTGTGAATTCGTGTCCCAAGAGCTCTCCTGGGCCCACTTTGGGGGAGGAGCATTTGTTCTTTTCACACTAGCTTGGCAGAAGGCATGGATGTTAGTATTTACTGTAAACGCATCAGGAAGCAGCGCTCCACCCAAAAACAAACCAACCTCACAAAATCCAAAAACACAGTTTTAACTCACTTCTTAAGCCACAGCTGGCTTTAGAATCCTCCTAATAAGCCATTTTTGAGTTTTTTCTGGCTAAAATGTTCTTGTCTTAAAAAAACAATTTTTTTTTTAAAGGTTGCTCTCTTTTGGCCAAGAGGATAGGAAACCAGTTACAGAAACTGTTCGCATGCTTTGCAGCAAGATTCTCAGCAGAGAACTTCTTTTGAAAAATTAAAAAAAAAAATTTTCCGGGGCGGTAGGGGATGAGAGGGCTCCTCCTGTGTCAGTGACTCAGTCCTGCCCTGGGGACATTTCTCATCGGGGCCAAAAGCCCCTGTGTCCAGTGAGGTGAAACTTGCAAATCACACTGTCACCTTTCTCACTAGACTGGTATGCCTGGGAGCTCGAAGGCCGTACCAGGCAACCCCCCTGGTGCTTAGAGACAAAGTAACCAGCTGCCTGGTTTCCTTGAATCATCCCATGTTCTATGATGGTACTGGTGGAGGGAAAGTCACCCCCAGCCAAGGGCTTCCCCAAAGGGTTTTTTTTTCCCGTTTTGAGCCCAATTAAGCACTCAGACATGAAGAAGCATGCGGTCGTTCTCAACTGGGTGAGTCATGGACACTGAGGAATCTCCAGGTTTGGACAGGAGGTCTGAAGATGCTAACCCAGCTGCCAGGAAAAGGTCTCTCGTCTCTATTTGGAACTCAGCATTCAGCCAGTGCAAGCTGGGAGCCATGAGACTCAGGAGCAAAGGGCCCCCGAAGTCTGTTTTATAGAGATACCATTTTTGTCCCCAATACATTTTCCAAGTGCCTTTTTGCCCAAGCCCTGGTTTTATTTGCCTAAGGGACAGACTTGTCAGGAGAGGAAGGTCGATGTTAGTTCTAATCACTGGGATGGACTGTACGTGTGATGGATTTGCACGAGCCAGTGTGTGCGTGCGGGTCTGTGTCAGCTACACGCATCTATTTGTATGTGTATGAATGTGAATGTGTGCGTGCATTGATCTAGTCCTGTATGTAAGTCAGCCTGCGTTTGTAAGTATGAACGTATGCACGTGTGGCTATAAATCCAAGTCTGGATGTGTATGTGTGTATCTGTGGTGGACACTGCCGATGCCCTCAACTTCTAGCTGTTAAGGAAGCCCAGCTTCTCAGCTCAATGGGAGCAGCTTGCCTGTCCCAGCCCCTCCCAGGGTGGCCCACGACTCACCAACAAGGGTACAAAGCCTGGCCCCCTTGCCCATACATAGAACCAACTTTATGGTGCAGTTCATGCTCTAGGGCCCCCTAGGGAGATCACGATGGAAACTTGACTCCAGTTGAGACCAATCCCTGCCCTGTCCGTCTCTTCCTCCCTCTACCCGGGAGCCCGCCTTCAGAAGATCATGTGCATCTGAATCCCTGTCTCAGGCTCTGCCCTAGGCAGCACAGCCTAAGGCAGTATTTATATCTATGTGCACGTGTGCATATATGCAAATATCCATGTGCACACATTTGTATGTGCATGTTCTACAAGGAAATCTAGGAGGATCTGGGAAAGAAGACAAGATGGTGGGAGATCACTGATTTTACACTGTGGATGATGAAGGCATCTCAGACAGAATACGAGAGACCTGCTTTAAAAGTTGAAAATTAAAAGATCCTTTAGATGTAAATGTATTTTTTTTTATTAAACCAAAAAAGAAAGATACAGTATACATGATATCAGTCAATCAGATGGCTACTCTGAATTACATTTTAATCGACTCATGGTCCTATTTACTCCTCTGTACAAGTATTAAAACAAAAAACTCAGGTATTTGAATAATCTTCTGTAAATTTTTATTATTAACTGGGGTTACGGGGAGGGTTTTATCAGAGCACATCATGAGAACATTAGGAAATTACAGACAGACTTGAGATAAGTGTCAGACAGAACAGATGAAGCAAGCCCCTCCGCCATCTGAGAAACATTAATAATGTAAGATTGCAGAGACCAAATCTTTGTTAGGGATACAGGATGCAGGATTAAAAATGGAGACCTCGGCGCCCCCTAGTGTTGCAAAGTAAACTCGCCACTTCATTTGTTTTGTTTTGTTTTTTTGAAGTTGTAATCATCGCCCTTGTCACTGAGCCTCAAAAAAGCAACTGTTTTCCCAAATCATTTCAAGTCCTCTCCAGTCACCCTCTTCCCTCCCGTCAGTAACGTTCAAGGACCCTATCTGAAAAACAGCTCTTACTCATTCCTTTCTCGTTCCCCACACATTCCATTCCAGGAAATTGGCAACCTCCCAACACAGAGCCCACGTCCTCCCTCCTTTAAACATGAACTTAAACAAACGGGGTTTTCGTCTCTCCTCTTGAAGCTCCGAGGATGAGCACGGATTTACTACAAAGCTTAATTCCTTCCAGAAGGCATTTTCCTTCTGCAACTTACTTGTCACTGTCATTTTTCATAACTTTACCAGAATGCCTTCCTCCACCCTCTTCCCCAAACCCTGCTTGGCAACCGCCAACTCTTCTGACCCGGCTATAGTTAACCTGCTAAACCATCTTTACAGTTATGTACCAAGAAAAGACTGGACCAGAGACGTAAATTATACACCTTAATATACAACAGCTCAGGCTTAATTTGTAGGCAGAATTTCATTGGATGGCCGTCAGAAGAAAAACTATGTACATGGAATGGGGCCGGGGAGGAGGTGGAGAAGGGAGAAGGCATCTTGGTGGCAGAACTTGGTGGGAACCGTGGTGATTTGTTTACTTGGATTTGCCAACTGGTCCGATGGAGACGGGGTCTGTTTGCACTTGAGCATCCGACATCCGCTTTGGGCCCTGGAGAAAAATATGAAAGAAGGTGCATTGTAGTGAAGATCTGTAATAGCAGCAGCAACAATGGCCATTTATTTAGCGTTCACTCTGTGCTAAATCAATACACCTTATTCACGGTGGCGGATGGGAGAGTGGTCTCCAATGAGATGCCTGAGTTCAGTGCCCAGTTCCACGACGTCCTAGCTTTGTGAAATCTTGGACAGAAGACTGAACTCTTTGCGCTCCAGTTTCTCCATTTAGAATAGGGGGTGATAGCATTTGTCTCAGAGGGTTGTTCCACGCTGAAGTGAGTTCTCACTGGTAATGCCCTTAGGATGGCGCCTGGGGTGTAGAAGACCTTCCCAGGTAGAGCCCACATCAGTCACCCTCTCTAGTCACTTTCTAACCACATTGCCCTGTTTAACTTTCTTACAGAACGTATCTTTCTCAGAAATGACCTCATTGTCTCTGCTGTTTGTCTAACATCTGTCTGCACGAAAGCCCCGTGGATTCTGTCTGTTGCATCCTCCGTGCCTCACGAGGGCCTGGAACGTCGTAGACGCTCTTTCGCATCGACTGAATGCGGCTGAATACACTCCACGAGCCAAGTGCCATCTCTGCTGTTGTTATTATTAGTGTTATTTCTCTTTCTGTGAAGTAATTTACATACAGTAAAGTCAGCCCTTTCTGTGTGCAGCTCTGTGAGCTTCGACTAACACAAATAGTCATGTAACTACCACCAAAATCAAGATACCGAGCAGTTTAATCACCTCCAAAATCCCCCTTGTGCCGCTCTGTAGTCAACACCTCCCCCCACCCCCGGGCCCTGGAAACTACTGACCTGCTCTCCATCCCTAGAATTAGTTCTGCCTTTTCCAGGATGTCAGCTCAATGGAATCAAAGAGCACAGCAACTCTGAGTCTAGCTTCTTTCACGTAGCAGGATGGAGCTGAGATTCACCCATGTCGCATGTGTCAGGGGTACTATCATTGTGGGCCCTGACTCACAGTACAGTTTATATAGTAGAGTATAACATGGGACAGTATAGCATAGCAAAAATAGTCTTCAGAGGTTATAAACAAGGGTCCAACGCTCCCTTGCTTACCACCCTTTCACAGCTTCCCAATTTACGGAGGATTTCGTCAGCATTCTTTGCTCAGCCTGCACAGCCTGCATGAGCTGCCCCCTCCAGCATCACTCCCTTTATTACCCACCTGGCTCACCACCTCCCAGCGACTGGGGCTTCCTTTCTCGTCCTCAAACACGCTAAGCTCATCCCCACCCCAGGGCCCTGGCACATGCTGTTCTCCCCTGGAATAAAGAGCGCCCCTCTCTTCCTGCTTGGAACCAATCATCATTGCTGTCTCATTTCAAATTATTAGCTCCTTAGAAACAGAGGATCCATCAATTCCAAGGAGCACACATACCCCCTCCCCGTACCCAGCATGACTCTATCACATTGCCATGTTTCTCCCCCTTCCACGACTTCCCACACTTAACATTTCTGTTTTCTAATTTATCAGCTTTCTAGTTCCACCCTTCCCCACTAGAACATGAGCTTCAAATTGAGGTTTTGCACACATCCTCAAGGGCACAAAGACTAGATAGAAATAGATGACACTCATCACAAAACTTTAAACTTTGGGCCTGAGATTCAGCATTTCTATAGTTCTTTATTCTTTTTTCATTATTTATTTTAATGGAGGTAGTAGGGATTGAACTCAGGACCTCCTGCATGCTAAGCATGTGCTCTCCTGCTGAGCTACAACCCCCCCCCCCATTCCAGATTCTGCATTTCTAATGCTCCCTAGGGATGCTTCTGGAGACCAAACCTGGACCAGGGGAACCAGAGCTTCACCTACCTCTATCTATTAGAGGTCACAAATGCCTACGGATAGTCAGAGAAGGAAAGACTTACAAATGAGCAAATAGGTTTAGGACACTTTCCTTCATGTAACTATCTCACCTTTGTTGCAACATGAAGGTTAACCCCAGTGCACTGGCCCCACAGCTGAAGTCAGTATTACCTCCCTGCCTGGCCCTCCTGGCTCCACCCACACTCCCACGGGGGCTCGCAATGACTCCACTTGTCTTTCCTCCTAGTTCACACTTGAACATCCTGCTTATTATTTGGGTAATGAGTCTTCAGACTCTCCTGGCCAGAATTTCCATTATCCCAGACATAATGAAATGTGTACTAGTGTCATATTTTGCTCCATCTATTCGCCGATCAACAAACACTGCTTGGGTGTCGACTGTGATCTAGCCACCACGCTGAGGAGGACAGCACGTCTGCCCGGGACACGTAGGGTCACTGGCCTCCCACAGCTACCAGTCTCGGAGAGGAGACAGAACAGACACAAGTAAAGAACCCAAAGCTGAACTCATTATTTAATGTCTGGCATCCACTCACCCTTCTGGGCTTTTGGAAGAAAGGAGCTAAGTTTTAGCCTCGTCCCTATACCCAACACCCAGGGCCAGGCTCAGAACAGTTACCCGGGTGTAAACTCCTCAAGGTTCCCTTTGGCCACAGACAAACATCGCTGTTTCTCATCATTACCTGTTCCATGGCCTGGAACACACCTGCCTTCAGACCGCCCCTCGCCGCCCCCCTGGACAGGTTAATCTGAGGCCCTACCATATAGGCAACCTCCTCTGAGAAGCCCTCCCCACACTCCCCTCAAACCCAACGCCAGGCCGTCCTCCCACCCAGGCTCGCTCCCCGGCCGGCCTCTCCCTTCCCGCGCGCGCAGCCCCTCAGCCCCGCACCTGCCACGGAACAGCGACGCCCGCCCGCGGCCGCCTGGCCCCCCGCCCCGCGCCGGGCCCCGGCAGGTGCTCGCCGAGTATCCGTCTGGCAAACGCCCCCCCACACCCGCCCCCACCCCGGCCCCAGAGCCCAGGGAGAAGACGCGAACCGCCCACCCACCAGGCCTTTGAAGAAGCCCCCGAGGGACTGCCGCCGCTTCTCCGGTCTCTTCTGGGACTTGTCCCCGTTCTGCAGCGAGTTGGCCTCCGCCGCGGCCGGCTCGGCACTCGGGGCCGGCTCTCTGGCTTCCTGCTTGCTGGGCTCGGCAGCCGCCTTCTTGTCCTTGGAGGAGCCGTCTTTGCCCTTCTGGGCCGCGGCCGCCGGTTCCGGCTCGGGCGGCGCGGCGGCCTTCTCCGGGGACTCGGATGTCTACGGCGAGTTCAAACAGAGCGCATGTTTAGTGACTGCAAGACGGTGCTCACTAGCAGCTGAATAAATACGTTAGAACAGAGAAGTTCAGAGGTTGGATGGTGTCTACGTTTTCATGAGCCGTGCGTGAGACGGTAAAAAATAAGGAGAATGTGTAAAATACTTTTTACTGTCGGAGGTCACGGTAGGGGACACATTTATCTGAAAATTCATTCATTCATTCATGCTTTCCCAGGAGGCATTGTTTAAGACTTCTTGAACTAGAACCTGGATTTTCCTTGGAGAGCCACCCTTCATTCATTCCCTGTAGTTTCACGCCTGGACAAAGGCATGTGACTCAGGCCTGGCCAATCAGAGCACGACATGTGACTGGGCTGCTGTGATTGGCTTAGGCTGGCCAAACTCACATAAAACTGAGTGAATCTCAGAGCTTTGCTAAAACCACCAAGAGAGAGGTCTGTTCCCTTCCCTTTGGACTTGAAGCTATGAAGATGGAATCCTAGGGCTTGCAGAACCACCACCATTTCCAGGAAAAATCTGCTTGAAAAAGAAGCCATGTGACACAGAGGAAAGCAGAGCTGAGAGATGGAGAGAAGAAGAGAAAGAGCCCATGGAGGGATGGCATGATATATGATCCTGGATCCTGGATCTAGCTGTTCCTGAAGCCCTTTTTCACATGCGTCAGCTTTGAGAGGATTTCTCCCACTGGCAGCCACATGTGACTCTTCTTGGGGATGCCTATTCTTGTCTTCATGATTATGCCCATCTTAATTTCTGGTGTGAAAGTGTCCTTTCATTTCATAAAACAGTGGTAAAAGAAGATAATTGTTTGATTTTTAGTTTTGAACATACATCTTTTCATGCTAAAGTGAAATGTTTGCAATCCTACTTGGATCCTAGGATTTGGACGAATGGGGGCTATAGAATCCAAAATTCTAGAAACTACCAGGTATATTGCAGACAACCAAAAACCTGTTAGGAAGTAAGAGCCTTCTTCCCCATAATTTACATGAATCGAAATGGCTATGGGGGCCAGGCAGATAAAATAAAAACACGAAACAGGTTAGGGGTAAGAATGTGGTGACCTTATTTCCCCAGTTGTGCAAGCAACATAAGGCCAAAGAAATACTCCTCTAGTGTGAAAAACAGTTCAAGCAATGCTGGGTTTGATGCTGGGGAGACAATTTGGAGTAGGGGGGGATTATGGTGAATTGAATGTCACATGCCTTGTTTAAAGGGGCAGCAGTGGCTCAGACCCACCAAAATATCAGAGGTAGGACTACAGCCCCTGTTCTGTCAGATCCTCTATTTTTTTTCCCCAATGGACACTTGCATTTGAATTACTTTAAATTCAAAATATGTCGATTTTAAAATACTGACATCAAAAGTTTGCAAGCCCTGTTCACAGCAAACCACCACAGCACAAGTACCCCTGTGGGCTACATTTGGCCCAGTGGATATATATTTATATTTTATGATTCATAAAAGTTACATATTATCCCCAGGTCACAAAGTTCTATGACAAAGTGGCAGTTCTGAGTGAGAGGGCAGCAAGCAGAGAACTGTCCTTTCACATCAGTGGATCAAACACATCCCTTAGAAATGAGTGAGAAGATAGTGAAAACCCCCCCAGTCCTGAAGGCCTCCCCAGGCTGCAGCTCCCAGGAGGGCAGAGTTCCTTGGAGAATGAAGCATCAGACATCCAGTGCACCCCCAAGAAGTGGTCACATCCTGAATATTTCCATCCGATCCCGACTGTCAAAGTTGTAGCAAGTGCTAAGACACAGATGCCAAGTACGGCAGACAGATACTCGTCTTAGAAGGATACAGAAACTCCCACCAAGCTGCTCTGCAGGAAGGCCGGAAACCAGCAGCCCCTGTTCAAACACCCTGG